>NC_090393.1:49419903-50019903 GCF_036365525.1 Heterodontus francisci
CTCTCGCTCTCTGTCTCTCGCTCTCTGTCTCTCGCTCTCTGTCTCTCGCTCTCTGTCTCTCGCTCTCTGTCTCTCGCTCTCTGTCTCTCGCTCTCTGTCTCTCGCTCTCTGTCTCTCGCTCTCTGTCTCTCGCTCTCGCTCTCTGTCTCTCGCTCTCGCTCTCTGTCTCTCGCTCTCGCTCTCTGTCTCTCGCTCTCTGTGTCTCTGTCTCTCGCTCTCTGTGTCTCTGTCTCTCGCTCTCTGTGTCTCTGTCTCTCGCTCTCTGTGTCTCTGTCTCTCGCTCTCTCTGTCTCTCGCTCTCGCTCTCTCTGTCTCTCGCTCTCGCTCTCTCTGTCTCTCGCTCTCTCTGTCTCTCGCTCTCTCTCTGTCTCTCGCTCTCTCTCTGTCTCTCGCTCTCTCTGTCTCTCGCTCTCTCTCTGTCTCTCGCTCTCTGTCTGTGTGTGTCTCTGTCTGTCTGTCTGTCTGTGTCTCTGTCTCTCTGTCTGTCTGTGTCTCTCTGTCTGTCTGTGTCTCTCTCTCTCTGTGTCTCTCTCTCTCTGTGTCTCTCTCTCTCTCTGTGTCTCTCTCTCTCTCTGTGTCTCTCTCTGTGTGTGTCTCTGTCTCTCTCTCTCTCTCTGTGTCTCTCTCTCTCTCTGTGTCTCTCTCTCTCTCTGTGTCTCTCTCTGTCTCTCTCTCTCTTCTAATTCAAGTTTCCTTTGTTCTAGTTGTATCTTTGGTAGCAGTATCCTCTCTGGGTCTGCTTCTAACACTGCCTCTGCTTCTTCTGATTCCAGGGAAAATGGTGGGCCACTCGCCTTAGTTTAGAGATACAGCACTGAAACAGGCCCTTTGGCCCACCAAGTCTGTGCCGACCATCAACCACTCATTTATACTAATCCAACACTAATCCCATATTCCTACCACATCCCCACCTGTCCCTATATTTCCCTACCACCTACCTATACTAGGGGCAATTTATAATGGCCAATTTACCTAGCAACCTGCAAGTCTTTTGGCTTGTGGGAGGAAACCGGAGCACCCGGAGAAAACCCACGCAGACACAGGGAGAACTTGCAAACTCCACACAGGCAGGACCTAGAATTGAACCCGGGTCGCTGGAGCTGTGAGGCTGCAGTGCTAACCACTGCACTACTGTGCTGCCCCTGGCCTTGCCACATTTAGTGATCCCACTCTGCTCAGCTATTTTTCTCAACTCCTCCATGGGCAGTGCTTTTAACTTACCCCAAGTTACTTCACCCTGGCTTGGGGAGCTAATCGCTTCAGTTGCAGACATGTTAGTTATTCAATCACACACAACTACAAGAAAACTTGTATTAATCTGCTTTTTTTGATTGGGAACAATTTGGCTTCCCACTGCCAATTTCACTCGTTGCTCTGTGGATAACAATCTGGACGCTTGCACCCAATTTCTGTTACGATCAGGTGAGAAAGGTGTTCAGGGGTCTTTTTCTATCTTTACCTGGTCTTATTGTAATTGAGTTTAATTTTAAACACACTGTGTTTTGAGCTCCGCTTTTTGTGAATTCTTGTTCACAGTGTTCCACTTATAAGACAAAGAAACCAATTCACACAGGCTTTCTCAGGTTTAAAGAAGAACGATGAAATTTTATTAAGACTTAAAACCTCATATGGTTCACGCCTACAGATATATGACGTGCCCACACTAGCATGCAAACATGATATATACATGCAGATAGGAACAGAAAAGAGAAGAAAAGATGAGGTGGAACAGTTTGAGGCAATACTTGTTACTGTGCTTCGAGCTCACGGTTTAATCCTTTTTGTAAGTCTTGCTTTCGTCGGAGCCTAGTGTTCCTGTTAAACCTTGTTCATGTAGGAGACTTTTCTCTCTCTGCGTTTCACGTGTTTTCACAAGATTCAGTTCCATGGGAAGGAGATGGGACAGGCGGGCACGAGAGGAGGTAATTCCTGCTTCAGTTCCTGGAGAGATCTTTACTCTGTGAGCACACGGCTTTGTCTCTGTTCAAAAATCCTTTGTTGGAAGTTCAAATTCTCTGCAACAGCCAGTTAGTCATGTGAGTAAAACTAGTCTGACCACTTCTGTGTATTGGGGAAGCATTGACTGGGTCCCCATTGTTCCAACACTGCCAGTACTATGCAAATGTCCTTCCAGTCAGGGCTTGCAATTTTAAGTTTTAATGTTCATGTAGCGAAATAATGTGTGCCTCAGTCTTGCTAGGTGGGGGGTTTGCACTACACTAGTCATAACAGCAGTGAACTGCAATAAAAATCAGCCAAAGCAATTTTTTTGCCACTGGCAGACATCATTGAAATAAACAGAGCAGTTTAACCTTTTTGAGTATGGAATATCTTTTGGAACTTGCACATTTGTTAACTGCTGAAAATGTGTTTGGGTGATATGCCTATCATAGCTGCAAACTGTAAGTATGAGGCTTGCAGCAGTGGTAAGTGTGTGAGAGTGGAGCATATGATCATTGGCATGAGTCCTTGTTGATCGGAGGGGGGAATGTGGTGCACTGAGCAGTGAGTGAAGTTGATGGTGAGCTGGGTAGGAGATGGCATTTGAAGACTCATTTACTGACCTTGACCACTTATGTGAGGTTATTGAATTTTTTCCAGCACTGTAGCCATGTGCTTGGGAACATATTCCTTGCAATGACCTCCATGGCTATCTGCCCTCTTCAGCAAGATGACCTGTCTCTCCCTTTCCCTCTCCATCATCAAGGTCTCCAGCGCTGCATCAGAGAACCTGAGAGTCCCTTCTCTTGCAGGCTGCTCCATTGCTTCTCTTTCTTCCTTCTGAGAAACTCTTTCACATACAGTTTCAGTCCCTGCACCAGCCCTGAAGAAATACAGACTAGTTTTAACTTGTGCCAGCCTTGCACGCAGCTGGACCCCTGCTGAGTGTGCAGCCAGTCAGCAGTGTGTTTAGTGCTGGTGTGTACACCACAATCATGGAGATGAGAAGCAGTACGAATTTGCAAGCTACCTGAATCACTTCGATCAGGCATGGGGTAATCGTGCATTGCAATCCCTGCTACCGCTAATGGGGCTTATCTAATTTTAATCAGTGTTCTTCTTTAAGCAGAAATCCATAATCAGTTAAATTTGGACCTTTTCAACAAGGGGGAAAAACTTGCTTCTTGTTTGGACATATTTGTAAGAGGTAGATCATGTTTGACTAATATTGAATTTTTTGATGAAGTAACAGAGAGGGTTGATGAAAGGAAAGCAGTGGATGTTATCTCTATTGATTTTAAAAAGCCTCTGAACGTATGACTGAAAAGGCTGGTTAACAAAATTGAGACTTGTGAAATAGGAGGGTCAGTGTTAGTTGGATAAAAAATTGGCTGAAGGAAAGAAAGCATCAAGTCGTGGTAAATAGTTGTTTTCAAACTGGAGGATGGTAGACAGTGGTGTTCCCCCAAGGGTCAGCGCTAGGAACACTTTTTTTAATCCATAAATGTGCAGACGAGTGGCTGATGGAATTTAACACAGTGTAGCTGTAGAGATCAGGGAAGGGGATTGTGATATACTTGAACAAGTTAGCATTGAAAGGGAGGAGGTATTAGCGGTTTTAGTGGATAAATCGCCAGACCCAGATGAGATGTATACCAGGTTGCTATATGAGGCAAGGGAGGAGATTGCAGGGGCTCTGACACAAATTTTCAAATCCTCTCTGGCCACAGGAGAAGTGCCAGAGGACTGGAGGACAGCGAATGTGGTACCATTATTCAAGAAGGGTAGTAGGGATAAACCAGGTAATAACAGGCCAGTGAGTCTAACATCAGCGGTAGGGAAACTATTGGAAAATATTCTGAGGGACAGAATTAATCTCCACTTGGAGAGGCAGGGATTAATCGAGGATAGTCAGCATGGCTTTGTCAGGGGGAGATTATGTCTAACCAATTTGATTGAATTTTTCGAGGAGGTGACTAGGTATGTAGATGAGGGTAAAGCAGTTGATGTAGTCTACATGGATTTCAGTAAGGATTTTGATAAGGTCCCGCATGGGAGATTGGTCAAGAAGGTAAGAGCCCATGGGATCCAGGGCATTTTGGCAAATTGGATCGAAAATTGGCTTAGTGGCAGGAGGCAGAGGGTGATGGTCGAGGGTTGTTTTTGCGATTGGAAGATTGTGAACAGTGCTGTACCGCAGGGATCAGGACTGGGACCCTTGCTGTTTGTAGTGTGCATTCTATATTTAGACGAGAATATAGAAAGTATGATCAGTAAGTTGGCAGATTACACTAAAATTGCTGTCATTTATAGTGAGGAGGAAAGCCTTAGATTACAGGACGATATAGATGGGCTGGTAAGATGGGCGGAGCGGTGGCAAATGGAATTTAATCCTGAGAAGTGTGAGGTGATGCATTTTGGGAGGACTAACAAGTCAAGGGAATGTACAGTGGATGGTAGGACCATAGGAAGTACAGAGGGTCAGATTAGACCTTGGTGTACTAGTCCATAGATCACTGAAGGCAGCAGCACCGGTAGATAAGGTGGTTAGGAAGGCATATGGGATACTTGCCTTTATTAGCCAAGACATAGAATATAAGAGCAGGGAGGTTATGATGGAGCTGTACAAAACGCTAGTTAGGCCACAGCTGGAGTACTGTGTACAGTTCTGGTCGCCACACTATAGGAAGGATGTGATTGCACTAGAGAGGGTGCAGAGGAGATTCACCAGGATGTTACCTGGGCTGGAGCATTTCAGCTATGAAGAGAGACTGGATAGGCTAGGGTTAGGTTACTTTCCTTAGAGCAGAGAAGGCTGAGGGTGGACCCGATTGAGGTATACAAAATTATGAGGTGCATAGATAGGGTGGATAGGAAGAAACATTTTCCCTTAGTGGAGGTGTCAACACCCAGGGGGCATTGATTTAAGTTAAGGGGCAAGAGGTTTAGAGGGGATTTGAGGAAACATTTTTTCACCGAGAGGGTGGTTAGAATCTGGAACACACTGCCTGAAGGGGTGGTAAAAGCAGGAACCCTCACAACTTTTAAGAAGTATTTAGATGAGCACTTGAAACGCCATAGCATACAAGGTTACGGGCCAACTGCTGGGAAATGGGATTAGAATAGGTGTTTGATGGCTAGCGTGGACATGGTGGGCTGAAGGTCCTGTTTCTGTGCTGCATAACTGTATGACTCTGACTCTAACACTGAGAAGTGTGAGGTGATCCATTTTGGCAGAAGGGATAAGGAGAGGCAATATCATCTTATTGGCACATTTCTAAACAGTGTGCTGGAACAGAGGGTCCTGGGGATTCATGTGCATAGATCTTTGAAGGTGGCAGGACATACTAAAAGAGTAGTTAGCAGAGCATATGGGATCTTGGACTTCACAGATAGAGGTATTGAATCCAAAGCAGGGAAGTTATGCTGAGCCTTTATGAAGCGCTGGTTATGCCACGAATATTGCTTCTAGTTCAGGTCACCACGCTTTAGGAAGAATGTAAGGTTCTTGAGAGGATGCAGAGGAGATTTATCAGAATAGTTCCAGGTATGAAGGAATTTAGTGACAAGGTTAGGTTGGAGAAGCTGGAGTTGTTCTTGAGCTGAGGAGGTTGAGGGGAGATCTGATAGAGGCATGTAAGATTATGACATGTTTAGATAAGGTAGACAAAGAAAATTTCCAGTTAGCTGATGGTGCAAGGACTAGGGGACACAGATTTAAGGTTTTCTGCAAGAGATGCAGGGGGGATGTGAGGAAGAAATTTTTACGCAGTGAGTGGTAATGACCAGGAACTCGCTGCCTACAAGGGTGATGGAAGCGGAGACAACGAATGATTTCAAAAAGAAGTTGGATAGGTGCTTGAGGGAAGTAAACTTGCAAGGCTGTGGGGTAGAGTGGGTGAATGGGACTGACTGGCTTGCTCTACAGAGAGCTGGCATGAACTCGATGGGCCAAATAGTCTCCTCCTGACTCCAAATTTATTACTTTTACAAGAGGCTAAAAACGAAGTCAGATCACATTCTTCCTCCTTTTGGAGAAACTCAATCTGTAGCAAACCCTCCTGTTTTGTCTAGCACTGCCCACTGGAGACAACTTGAATGGATCATTATCTTGGTGATTAAAATATTTTGTCTTTTTTTTAAATTTCCATGTTTGTAACAAACAGCATTTTACCAGACTGAATGTACATTATGTGCTGGCTGTTTCTGTGAGAATGAGAGCATTCACTCATTCACAGTACTATTTTTAAGGTACAAGGTTCTTCAATAGGTAGCCACTGCAGCGCCAGCAATAGACTGAGCATCATACAGTCTGAAACATTTGGATCTAATTAGCTTAATACCATTCAGTAACCAGTTTAAATGCAGTATAAAAAAATACCACTGTGGTGGGTCATTGTATATTTGTGAACACATATGAGTCACAGATTATAGATTTCAATCTTCTCTCGCTCAGGACACAACATATCTAAAGTTAGAATTAAAGGAGAAGAACTTTCTTTTCTTAGGAGTTGAGTATCCCCTTGCATCTCCAATTGCTCTCCTGAATGGCTGTGGGAATTGCACGCACCAGTATGAAAGCCAGCTCTTTGGTCCAAACTCGATGCATTTCTGGAAGTCCCCAGCCAGTGACATTGATGACTAGACTACCCTACCAGCTTCTTAGTCTTTCAGTTATAAGCCAGGATCCTGGATCCCAGTAATCCAGTAAGAGGTACTGTTAGGTTTTGAAATATTGTACTGTATTTAAAGTTTATGGTGGCATTTGTTTGAAGTCTGCAACGCTACCTGAATTCCAGAGCTACAGAAAAAGAGCAAGATTCAGCTTTGACAGGTCATTGGGTAAAATCAGTTTTACATATCCCAGATTGCCTGATAATACTCTGTGCATTTAGCACTGGTAAATAACACAACTATTTATTTAAAGGTATTATGATTATACAGTAACATTACACAATTCAAACCATTTGTCTTGCTAGTGATGGGCATTAGAGAGGTTGTCTGTAGTTGTTATAACGTTGTGAAGGTAAATAGCTGTCATGTAGTATTAACTTTTCTGGTGTACTATCGATAGTTATGCTAATTAATGCTGATTTAACCACTGATACCATGTTGTTCCCCATAGATTACTTAAGCAATCAATCTGCTTTTGTCAGTGTCAATTTATAGCGCAAATTCTTTGAGAGTTTGTGAAAAATTGCCATTTAGTTGACTCAGTGTACTGTTATTTGAAAATTCCGCACATATGTAGTGGTGATCTGTCCAAGGGCAGTTCCTCTGCTCATTTCTCTACGCCTCACAGTCTTGCACTTTCCTCTTCAGTTGCTCGTAAGAGCCTCCCTTTTTTTTTTTAACTTCCATGAAAAATGATCAGTAAAACTAGGGGAAAAAGTACATGAGCTGGTTTCCCATTGCGTTCCTCATGTATGCTTTAAGAGAAGCACAAGACCCTTACTTATATTCTCCAGAAGAGCACAGTTTGTGAATGCTTAGGTCAAGTTCTTTTAACTGAGAAATAGTGATCCCTGCTAAATGCTTTTTCAGTATGCATATAGCCAAAGCCATAACAAACCAAAGTCTTGCTTCCCAAATGGAAGTCACATCTATATTTGCTGTTGCATTTACTGTAGCTCTGTTCCATATAGAAGATTGTTTTAAGGTACAGAGCAACTGAATGTCATTCACATAGTTAGTTTGAAAAAAACTGGCAAGACTTATCTGAAACCCTTACACTTCTGCCATACAGTTAATGTTGGAAGACTTCTGTTTTTAATTTGTTTTTGAGAAATTGACTGGTTGCATGAATTATTGGAGGAAAGATTTAAGTATCTTAGCGTTGTGACGGAAATCACACCTGCCAAATGGAAACATATTAATTTTGTCATATGGGACACTACTTGAACCTTTTTTTACTGGACATTGCATATAACTTGTTTTATAAAAAAAAAACAGAGCCGAACAGCTGAAAACATGGTTGTACATTTGCATTCTGAAAGACGTGAATGGAGAGACAATGGGGGTGCTCCTTGATTCAATTAGCAAGATAGGTCTGGACAATAGTGATGAACAAAAGACACCAACAGGTTTTGACTTTATTTATTTATTTATTTAGAGATACAGCACTGAAACAGGCCCTTCGGCCCACCGAGTCTGTGCCGACCATCAACCACCCATTTATACTAATCCTACACTAATCCCATATTCCTAACACATCCCCACCTTCCCTATATTCCCGTACCACCTACCTATACTAGGGGCAATTTATAATGGCCAATTTACCTATCAACCTGCAAGTCTTTGGCTGTGGGAGGAAACCAGAGCACCCGGCGAAAACCCAGGCAGTCACGGGGAGAACTTGCAAACTCTGCACAGGCAGTACCCAGAATTGAACCCAGGTCGCTGGAGCTGTGAGGCTGTGGTGCTAACCACTGCGCCACTGTGCCGCCCAGAAAAATGTGACAGAAACAAAACTCCACCCTCCCACCAAGTATGTCTGGGAGGCTCTGAAATCCAACAACCCTCCCAGAAGTGACTGTTTCAAACAGAGATGGTCACATGACCTACCTGCTGGCAAGACTGGGGCCTTTTTGAATTTTGCCTCACAGAAAGGAATCAGACTGCAATTTTGAAGACCAAAGAGAAGGAAGACCTCTCTCTCAGTCTGTCTCTCCAGTAAAGTCCCAGGAAAACCTCCCAGGTGGCAGTTTCTACACTTCAAGACTACAAACAAAGCATATCTTCGGCCTTCTGGTACCAGAGCAGCAAGCTTGAATTTGTGCACTGGGCACCAGTGAGAACTCCAGGGTCTTAACTTCAGTTGAGGACATTGTCATCCAGTAACTGAATTCCATTTATTATAAACTCTACTTCAACCCACCCCTAATTCTCCCCCCCCCCCACCCCACACCCGTATCTATTTGTGTGTGTGTTTATCTCGTGTGCATGTGAGCGTGGTTGCGTCGCATATTTTAATAATTTTAACCGTTCGAGTGATAAGGCTAATAAACTTGCATCTTTCTTGTTTAAACCTAAGAAAACCTGTCTGGTTCATTTGCAATTACAATTAGAGCAGTGAGCAAAGGCTCACTTGAGGTGGTAAGCTAAAAAGCACCACGTTTTACAAGATAAACCCTGTTATGGCCAAACCAGGAAAGGAGCAAAGAGGGGTGCCTGACACCCTTACTCACGCAGTTGTAACAGTGTATAAATATGTTAATCATGCTTTCCAGCTTATTTAGCTACGAATGGCATCACAGAGCCTGATCCTGACCTCCTCCATTATGCCCGTATGCACATTCTAGGCTAGGATCAGGCTCTGTGATGCCTTGCACAGCTAAATAGCCCCAGCAGCACTTACTGTCTCACCACACATGAAGAATGCCACTTCTGTGTAGCCAAGAGGCTGCTGGCACCAATGGAAAAATACTTGAGCCCAATCTGTCAACTCTAAGAGAGGAGCCTGAGAAAATGGGTGTGTGTGGAGAGTATCTAGCCATCTGTATAATAAAATGTAATTTTTCTGGCAGCATCTGTGGAGAGGGAAACAGTTAATGTTTCAGGTCAGTGACCTCTCATTGGAATGTTCTGATGAAAGGTCACCCGCTTGAAATGCTAACTCTGTTCCTTTCTCCATAGATGCCTGACTTACTGAGTATTTCCAGCATTTTCTGTGTTTATTTCAGATTTCCAGCATCTGCAGTGTTTTGCTTTTGTTATTTATTTTGCCTGTCTGACTGTGGACTCTAATCTGAGCCTTCGGATTGGTTCAAAGTATGGTGCTTTCTTCCTTTTCTAAATTTACTTTCAGCCAGCATTACACCTTTTCCATTTCTTTTTGGTCACCTACTGTAACTGTACTCCTCCCTGCTTGATTCCCTTATAAAGAGTCTTATGTTTTGCAAACTGTTGTCTTGCAGTCATCATTCACAGAAATAGAAAATAGAGATAAATCCTAGCTTACTTCAACAACAGGCCTACAGTCACTGCACCACCCTGGCATAGACTGCCATTTGCTCCCTGAGCCTCCTGTCACTGATCACCTGTATTTTCTGCTCTTCCCCTAGGTTCCAGCCTGCCATTTGCACCTCATCTTCTAGCACCCTGCATTCTTCTTGATCCTGGGCTCCTGGCCTTTGGAAGGTGTACTACTTAGTTTTAAAAGCTGTTAAAAGTAAAAACAAATCATTTTAAAATGTAGAAAAATGCAAAACTGGCTCATTGATGCTTTGATTTGGTGCTCAGATGCTTCGTGATGCAGAGAAGTAGAGTGTTCAGCATCACGTTCCCTTCCCCACTCCGGATGTGGGGGCGGGGGTCTTCCTGATCTCATTGCTACTGGCAAAGAAGCAATGAGCAGTGGCCGTTCGCTTTCACACAGTGGGGCAAGGCAAGATATACCAGGCCTTTTAACAGCTGATTATGGAGGGACACTGTTTGAGGCCTGGGAGTCCGTTGCTGCTGGCACTGTTGGCCAGGAGTGAAATACAGCATGGGGAGAAAAGGAGCAATAACAAGGAAGTTAGATGAGAATCATTTGTTATTTGATTTTTGCTATTCTGTTACTGTGTACATTACACTCTGTTGCTGGCTATTCTTGTGGCTCACTGGGATGTTTTGTCAACTGCCATTAACAGATGGGCTCATATCTAAATAAGCTGCTTTTTTTAAAGAAGTTAAATATGCTTGCATGAATATGTTTTTGTGCATGATGGTCCCTGCTCTTGAGTGTGCACTACTTGTGGCTTGCGTTAATTCCCTTTTAAGTAACAGATGTTTCCTTTAGCAAGTGGCCAACAGACTGTTCTGCTCGCAAATTTAAATACTTCCAGATGTTACCAAGTTTTTAAAAAAGTGACGGTGCCACTTTCTTTGAAATGTGAAAAAGCTAGATTAAAAAAATTAAGTGAATTGAGCGATGTACTTAATGCTTTTTAAAAAATATATAATTTCATTAAATAGTTCTATATGGAAATATAATTTATGCTTCGTCAGCACAGTTGCTACATTGGAACCAGCTCTGTATTTAGCCATTTAACCTAATAAAGTCTCCATCCATTTGGATGTATTCTGTTGCCGGAGGCTGATTGGCATCAAAGACTTAGTTAAAAGATACTAAAAAGAATTAAGATTCAAATACTTAATTTTCAAGACAGTTTAAAGTAGATATGCTGCTGCATTACTCATTATTCTGTTGTATTCCTTTTGCTTCTGTATAATTATAAATCTTGTTAACAAATCTGACTAATTTTAGCCTGAACTTATATAGTTTGATACCATGCTGTTTTCACCTTCTGGAGGTGACAGGAGCATATGGTGGGCAGCCGTGTATAATAATTCTGAGGGTAACTGTTAATCCTGTCATTTACTACTTCTGTCATGGAACACAAGGTTGTACGTTTCAATCATAAAGGGTGCTTATGGAAAACCCAATTTATATTACTCTGTGACTTTTCTAATATTTGTCAGTTCCGAAGAAGGGTCACTGACCCGAAACGTTAACTCTGCTTCTCTTTCCACAGATGCTGCCAGACCTGCTGAGTGATTCCAGCATTTCTTGTTTTTGTTTCAGATTTCCAGCATCCGCAGTATTTTGCTTTTATTATGTTGCTATTTGTAGAAGTTTGCTGTGTGCAAGTTGGCTGCTAAATTCCCTACATTACAACAGTGACTACATTTCAAAAGTACTTCATTGGCTGTAAAGCACTTTTAAGATGTCCAGTGGTCATGAAAATGCAATATAAATGCAAGACTTTTCTATTTTAATCTCAATGTTAAAATAAAATGAGAGGACAAACTCATTGAACATTTAGGGACACCACTCTTTTTCTAAGCCATCAGGAGAAATGAGGCTACTTTAATGATTTCAATTTCCCATCCTATAGGCAGCACCACCGCCCACCATGCTTGAGCTGTTTTCAGTCCCAACTATCAGACATTCCCTTGCCAACTCAAACATCTGTTATTGCAGAGAAGTCCTGTGCATATATATGGCTTAAGTAATTGGTGACCTGTTCGACTTGGTATTCAAGAGGCTCAAATCTTCTGGAGGAAAAATTGAAACATTTTGAGCTGGGGATTTTTTTCACATCCTGCCTTTTACATATCTACAATGTTCTTATTGAAAGTTAAGTGACCATCACAATTTTTGTGCTAGATATTCTCTGGTTCAGCAGCAAGTCATTTTTCACATCAATTTGCCTGCATGCCTTGGTTATGAAAAATAATAACTCACTCAATCTCTGATTATAGATTCACCTCTTCTAGCTAAGCTTCCTTGGCTAAACTGGTTCAGACTTTTAAAAGCCATATAGCTTTTTGCTGTTGCTGCGAAAGCACAAACTACCCATTGACTGGAGAGAATGAGTTTCTCTGTGGATATCCCTTCCCGCAAGTCTGAGAGATGAGGGGCTCAGCCCCCTGAGCTGTTCATCAGCATTTCTACTCTGATGGCAAAGTCTATCTTTTGATGTGAGAGTAGGAGTTTCTGAAGCATTTGTCTAGCTAAGCTCCCTGCTGTGTGAATGTAGTGAAATGACACCTCGACTCTGGTGTCTTTTCACAATAGCCCAAAGTTTCTGAGATTTTATGTAATCTTTTGAATGACTAATTAAAATTCCACCAGGTTCCAGACTGCTAGTTTATTGTTGTGATAAGATGTTGAATCTAATAACTAAATATTTTAAGGCAGAAAATCCAGTTCAAGTAACAAGCAAAATCTAATTTACCATTTCAGAACTGCTGAAAGATGGTATCAATGGCATGCGCTCCAACCCAAAGAAGATTAACTGGTCATTAATTGCAATTCACATAATTCATTTTACGTCAAGTGCATTGAGACGTTTTTGAGGGACATGATATGGTGCTATATGAACACAAGTTTGCTCTATTCTTTGAAGATTTACACTTAACAAATAAATTTCTCAACAAACCAAGATTCAGGAAATGGTGTTTGCACCTTCAATTTGATTGGTTCTTGGCTCCAGAGAAATTGTTCTGCTCACCCAGCTTGTAGGGAGCACAGGTTAGAGATAGGGCTATTACATTTTGATTCTGATTTTCCAATTCCTTGGCAATGCAGAATTTTCCCTTACTCTTTTGGCTGCCGCATCATGCCAGAAGGGATACACAAAACAGATTGCATTAGATCAAAGTGAGTTTTGTAGCTGCAAACCTATGTGTAATCTATGCTGACACTTGAGAGACTATGGAATTGTTGGCAATGCTGTTTTTCGAATGAATGTTTATGCAACAACTTTGCCACATGACAAAGCGATCCTTCCACAAAGTCAACCCAGAGCCGTAGCCATTTAAAAAAATTTAGATGTACTTCAATTGTCTAAATCATAAGGAAATAAAGGAATCCATGTTTCTATCACCAAGTGTTTTGGGAACTGTTTCCATTTTTACAGTCCCTCTGGTGGCTTCCATTGAGCTGAACAGGCAAGCCTTTACTTAGCCTTTGTTCTGACAAAGTATATTTTATTCTGTCCAGCTTTGTTTGCTGGAAAAGCAGTTAATTGGAATGAACTAAAAGGTGCCCTGATTGTAACTGAATATTCACACTGAGCACTAACAGTGCCCAATCTATGTACTCGTGAATTATAGACATTTGTCTCTAAGCAGCATAATCATTTGTTGTGTTCCATAGCTCACGTGCTGCATGTTATTTTAGCGTAATCCCAAGGGTTAAATATTGAGGAAATACTTAATTTGTTATTTATAATCGCCCCAGTTGTAGTTAAGTAATAATGGATAGGCTGACTGCACTGTACTAGGGAACAGAGATCTATTTGAGGATTGAGACCACACAGTTAAGCCAATTAGAATGCTGCATTCATAGATGCTGTTATTGAATTTAGGTTCTCCCATTCTGAAGTTATTAAATGGATCTTTAAGAAAACTTGGATTTTTTTGAGTTAATCTTTATGGTGAAAGTGAGTCTTCCTATATTTAAAAGCAAAATACTGCAGATGCTGGAAATCTGACATATAAACAAAATATGCTGGACATATTCAGCAGGCCAGGCAGCATCTTTGTCGAGAGAGTGTTAACGTTTCAGCTTTTAAGTAAGCAGAGAGGAAGGGAAAGTGAAGGAGAGGGGAGGAAAGTACAAAAGGAAAGGCCTGTGATCGGGTGGAAGGCAGGAGTGATTAAATGAACAGAAGCACCTGCTGTCTGCAAATATGGGAGCAGTGGTTATGATCTGGAATTGTTGAACTCATTGTTGAATTCAGAAGGCTGAACTTCATTAGAACAATGTAGGAGGCCAAGGAAAGAGTGGTCTCTCTCTCCCCAATGTAGAGGAGACTGCATTGTGAGCAGCGAGTAAAGTATATTAAATTACAAGTATCAGTAAATTACTGTTTCACCTGGAAGGAGTGTTTGATGTCTTGGATGTTAAGTTCCAGAAACCTTGTTATGGAAGGATAATGCTGGAGCCAATCTTTATTCAGTTTCACATTTATTGTACAGAGTAAAAGGATTACAAACATGTAGCTCCTCACTCAAAAATCTCCACCACTCTCAGTAAGTTGTCTGCTTATAAATGCTCAAATAAGACCCCAATTAACACCCTCCACCTGCATTTAACAATTAACAAATTAATATTGGATGGTGGGATGGGAGGAGGTGAAAGGGCAGGTCTTGCATCTCCTATGCTTGTGTGGGAAGGGGAGTGAGTGATGGGGGTGAGGGACGAGTGGAATTATTTTTAATAAGAGCAAAATACAGCGGATGCTGGAACTCTGAAATAAGAACAGAAAGTGCTGGAAATACTCAGCAGGTCTGACAGCATCTGTAGTGAGAGAAACAGAGTTAACGTTTCAGGTCGATGACACTTCATTTCTAACTTTTGCCAGTTGGAATGTAACAGTCTTTGAACAAGTTGGGGGTGGGGGCGGGATGTAGAACAAGAAGGAAGGACTGTGATAGGTCAGACGGGGGGAGAAAGAGGTTAAATGGTACATGTCATGGAACAGAATGCAAGTGGAGTGCAAAATAATTGTTTGTACAGACAAAGCACGAGTCCAGATAGAGTATTAATGGCAGAATAATGAACAGGTCTGTATAAAAGCAAAAACTTGAAAAATAAGTTAAGACTTATGGGTAAAAAATAAATAAAATTTTCAAAGAATATATTAAAAAAAACAAAGAGGCTCTTGGTCTGAAATTATTGAACTCAATATTGGGCTGAATTCTATTCGCGCCGCGCTCTGCAGTAGCGTGCTTTGAACTTGGCCTTCTGACATGGAAGTGCTGCCGCCAAGCCCCCGCAATGTTACGTGTGGGGGCTCATTTAAATAGAGGGGGCGGAGCGGCCACCCCTGATGACATAGAGGGGGCGCCGGCGCATTTAAGGGTCCGGGAAACAAAGATAAAATATTATTTCAGCTATAAATCCCGTCTCCCACCCCCGCAATGGGTAATTTATTTATAAATTGCCCTCCCCCCCCCCCCCCCCCGTAATAAACTTTTATTGCTATCCTGAACTTTCCCCCTGAAATTTGTTCCCTTTGACCCTCAACCCCTTCCCACCATTCCCACAGCCAAGAAAAATTGTTTTCCCCACTTCCCCACCCCTCCGCCCTGAAAATTTAATTCCGCGCCCCCCCCACCAGGTTCGCGCCTCGGGAGTTCCGAAGGCACGTGAGAAGCAATTGAGCGTAAAATCGACGTGGGCTGACCACCGCCAGCAGGTAAGTTAATTTACGTCTAATTTATGTTGATTTAAATATTTAGTCGGAGGGGGGCTGCACCAAGGTCCACCCGCCGCCAGTAATATGCGGCGGGCCCTTCTCGACATCGGGGTTTGAGACGGGTCTTTCCCCGCAGAATTTTACGGGCACTCTGCCATGACCCACAGTGCCGAGGGGCTCATAAAATTCAGCTATTGACTCCAGAAGGCTGTAGAGTGCCTAATTGGAAAATGAGATGCTGTTTCTCAAGCTTGTGCTGATGTTCATTGGAACACTGCAGCAGGTCGAGGACAAATGTGGGCTTGGGAACAAGAATTAAAATGGCAAGCAACCGGAAGCTCTGGATCATGCTTGTGGACCGAGTGGATGTGTTCTGCAAAGCGGTCACCCAATCTGCATTTGGTCTCCCCAATGTAGAGGAGAGCGCACTGTGGGCAGCGAAGACCGTACACTAAATTGAGAGTACAAATAAATCACTGCTTTGCCTGGAAGGAGTATTTGGGGCCTTGGATGGTGAGTAGAGAGGAGGTAAAGGACAGGTATTACACCTCCTGCAATTGCATGAGAAGGTACTGTGGGAAAGAAAAGAGGTGTCGGGGGTGATGGAAGAGTGGACTAGGGTGTCGCGGAGGGAACAATCCGTTAGGAATGCTGACGGGGGAGGGGAGGGTGAAGATGGAATTATTTTTAAGCTGTTTCTTTCTTCTGTTCTATTTCCACTGCAATCTTTGCCCATCTAAGAGACCAGGTGTCTGTCATTATGTTTCAGAATACTGGATCAGATGTTGCTTTAGCAGGGCATCTAATGGCCATGTCGTTTAGATGGATTTGCCCCAGATCTCTTCAGCTCAAAAAAAGTTTTGCCCACTGAGTTGTTGAAAGTGCGAGCCGTTAATGGTGCAGTGAGGGAAACAGGGCATCTGGAACCTGAGTGCATAGGGCAACTAACAGGCTATCTCCTTAACCAGTGGGCTATAATTTGCTGTCAAATGGCACTCGCCGTTAAATACATATATGCAAATAGTACAGCAATTTCAGACAAGGGCAGATTTGTGGTTAAACGCAGAAATCTAGAAGTTTCTGTTCCAGAGGCACCAATCTGCTGTTAGCTTCACACAAAAAAACCTCTATCTGCCTCACCATTTGAAACACTGAACAGCATGAAGCTTCCGTGCTTGCACGGTAGATACAAACTAAACGTGCCACAGGAATGCAAATCTTGTCCATTTCAACCGAAGTACCCTTTTAATGACGTGATAGTGTTAATTACTGCCAAGCAACCTCTCTAGCACTGAAAATTAATTATTACCAGTGGGGAATCTCATTCCGTCAGGTTTTAATTGTTGGAGATTTAGAAATTGTTAATGTTGAAATTTTGTTTTTACTTTTTTTCTCTCTCTCTTTTTTTCTCTCAATCCAATCTTTCTTTCCGCAACTTTATTTGTTTCTGTACTTGATTTGACATTGAATTCATCCCTTTTAATTTACACTTCCTTCTCAGTCCTTGCACTGATAAATTTCACAGTCCTTCAGTCTGATTGGTTTAGGAAATGCACAGTTGTTTGCTCTGTTCACTCATGTCTCATATGCCCTATTTCCCTCAATGCAATGTTATTAGCTCACACTTTCAGCAACTTGTGCAAAATATTACAATTAAGTGTGCAAGAGCAATTCTAACTAAATGGTGAATGTTGCTTGTTGCCATGCTACAGCAAATTATGGCTCATTGAGACTTAAGGTTTGGGAAATAACTAGTGGAAGGATTGAAAAGGAGGGTGATTTAAAGGGGGTGAATTCAATATCAAATCAGGTGAAGAAATAGAGGGCAAGAAAGATTGGATTAAGAGAGAGAGAAAAAAGGGAAAAGTAAGATTTTTAAAAAAGTTTTAACTTCTTAAAAAGTCTCCTGAAAGAATTCACAACCTGAAGGAATAAGACTGCACCCTTAACAATTAATTTTCAGTGCCAGAGAGGTTGATTGGCAGTATGATCACATTGCTGAAGGAGTATTTGCACCTGAAGCTAATGATGGAGCAACGCAAGTCGAACAGCAACTTTTTGATATTGGTGTCTAGCCATGCATCTGCTCTAGCCTGAAGTTGCTGTACCATTTACGCATACATACCAGTGAGCTCTATTAGCCTCACTCAACATTATTAGGACAGCAAAATCTGATCCTATGTTGATAGGAGATCGACAAGATAAACTCAGAGTAACTGACCTAATTATTCTACTTTTCCCAACCACCCTCTGAACAATTTTGCACAGCAACATAGTGGAGGTTTTCCCCATCCTTTATTGAAGGCAGTGACTTTTGCTGGGATACACAGGTGGTGGCCGCCCTCTACCACCTTGCCCAAGTGCCTATTAAGCAAAACATTCTGTGCCAACAGACGTTTTGACCATTGGAAAGTAATTGCAGCTGAGCCCAATTCTTGTACATGGACTGCACACATGCCTTCCAGGAACAGTCATCGGATAGCAATTGGGAGCTGGAATCCTGGCCGCTTTTCCCACAATAGCGGAGATCAATTATCTTAGCATAGACCAGCAATGGAACTTGGTACTGTCCTGGCCTGTTGTACAGTCACACACCAGTTAGTGCATTTATCAACTGCACTCACATTTAAAAAAGCCTTTGAAGGATTTCATGGCATGAACTCCATTTCAAGCACATTGTTCTTCCATCATACTGTATCTGCTGTGCTGCCTTGGTTTTCTGACATTAATTTCAATATTGTTTGTTCCAGTATTGAATCAATATGACAGTAATGGCAGGGTCACCTCTGGAAATATTAACATTATTGGACAGCGAGTCACCCTCAACAATGTTAATGTTTTATGTTTAAGGCCTCTAAAGCCAGTTTTCATTGCCAATTTTAAAACCTAGCTTTTTTTTTTCAATCTTAATTTTTAGCAGCAACAGCCAGGAGAAATTCAGGGAGTGATGGGAAATTAGAACCCCCCCAACTTGTCAAAAAAAATTTTAAAACTTTTTTTTATCAGTAAACCTCAGGAAAACAAGAAAGAGACGAACAGGACATAGTTAAGCTAAGTGACAACCAACAATTATTTACACAGTTCATAGACACTTGCATGGGCCTCAATGGCAGTTCCAAAAGTAATTATGCAGTATATGTTGCTGTGATCGCAAAACAATGTTCAGCTATTTTAGCAGTAAATTTATAGTTTAGTGAAGGAACTGGATGCTACAGAACAGTGACTGCTTCAATTCATGTTTGAAGTAGCACATCACTTCCACAACGTCTTGAGCACAAATATTTTAAGAGTCTGACTAAAATATGAAATAAAAATTCACGTCATGCAAATGTTGGAAACATTCAGGTCATACAGCATCTGTGAAGGGAGAAACATAGAGTTAGTATTTCAGGTTGATAAACTTTCGTCAGAACTCTGCCTAAGGTCATTAACCTAAAACATTAACCCTATGTTTTTCTCACCGTAGATGCTGCCTGATCTGCTCAGTGTTCCAGCATTGTCTTTTTATTTGAAAAAGTTGATGCTAAAGTTTGATTTTTGGAGTACATGCTATGAACAGTATAGTGGCATCATTGTTCATTTTGTTAATATTGCTGTGGTCATTATCAAGGATTTTCCATGTGTTGCCTTGACGTTACAAATGTATGCATATCTCTGGAACTGATTCTTTTGGGAACAGTGGGAAATTTCAGCAGGGTGGAAATCAGTTTTTATCATTTTATTAAACCTGCGACCTCTACCAACTAGAAGGACAAGGGCAGCAAATACATGGGAACACCACCACCTGCAAGTTCCCCTCCAAGTCACACACCATCCTGACTTGGAACTATATCGCCATTCCTTCACTGTCGCTGGGTCAAACTCCTGGAACTCCCTTCCTAACAACACTGTGGGTATACCTACCCCAAATGGACGGCAGCGGTTCAAAAAGGCAGCTCACTGCCACCTTCTCGAGGGCAATTAGGGATGGGCAATAAATGCTGGCCTGGCCAATGACGCCTACATCCCATGAATGAATTTTTAAAAATTCACCATCCAAGGAAAAAAACATCAGGTAATTTATTGGTGAAAATTGGTGAAGCTTGATTTTTAAGATTCCTATTTATATTGTCTGCAGCTGTAAATTTCATTTGTTTGAAACACAAAGGTGTCCAGCTTGGTAAATATTGGTCAATATTGTTAAGTCTTAAAACATGGAAGAACCCTTAGCGTAGAAAAAACACTATGGCACTTTTGCTGATTTTTCCTTTGAGTCTGACGAAAGATCTGGAATTTAATGAGAAATGGACACTAAACAATGGATTACAGCTGAATATATAGAATTGTAATAAATTCCCATTTTAATGGTATTCTATGTCGACAGCTCAGTTTAATACTGGGAAAATAATTGCTGTATGAACAATTGATCCCACATCACAATAGATTGCACTTCAAAACAAATTACTCTACTTGAAGCACTTTGAGATAGTTCTAATTGACATGAGACAAACTTGTATAAATGCAAGTTCTTTCTTTTAGTCAATCTCAACTGACTGTCAAAGTCTGAAGGGGGGGTGTTAATGAAAGTGCAGCTCTCTCCCTCCATGTTTTTTTTCTTCAAATTTAAAAGTTAATGTTACCATAAGATAGAAATTTCAGCACAAGAGGTCATTTAGCTGGTCATGCCTATGCTAGCTCCATACAGAGTTATAGAAATCAGCTTGTTTAGCCTGCAGCCAATCTGTACTAACACATGACAGACTACTTCTTGGTTTCCACTGTCAGTACTGATTCCTAGACCAACTGAGATGGAACTTGTATTTGATATGTGATGGGAAATCACTCCCTTCCCCCAAAAGCTATGAGTAGCAACCTGTTGCCATGTCAGCATCCTGTGCACATGGAGCAGTTTGGATCAAGCCACTGCATATATTGAAGTGAGCATCTGATCTCTTACAGCACAGACCATATTGGTACTATAAAACAGGAGAGAGATCTAATGGATGAGGACGTATTTAATTAATCTTGTGAGCTATCCTCAAGAAAAAAACTTCCATTTTTATAATGACCATTCACATCTTTGGGAAGTCCCAAAGCCCTTCACAGCCAATAAATTATTTTTGAAGCATATTTTTGTTAAGGCAATTGAGACAGTTAGTGCACACCAAGGGCTCACAAATGGCACATGAGATGAATAACCAGTTAATCTGTTTTGATGGTGTTGGTTGAGGGATGAATGTTGGTTGAATCACGAACAATCCCTGCACTACAAAGTCGTGTAATGGGATCTTTTACATACACCTGAATGGACAGACAAGGTCTTTTAATGTTTCATCTAGTAGACATTTCTCCAACAATGCAACATTTCCTCAGCTTCTGCCTTGAAGCGTCAGTCCTGGAATGTGTCTTGAACCCACAGTATTCTGTTTCAGTGGTAAGACTTCGACCATCTGAGCCAAGCTGACACTTTAAATAGAATGGACTGTTTCATTGATCCCGTGACTTCTGAGCACTAAATTACAAGTTTTTTTTTGTTGTCGTTAAGTAAACTTACACGATAAAGATCAATCCAAAAGTCCAATTTTTTTTAAAGATCAACTTTTTTTTTACTGTAACTGTGGAGGATACTTTTAATATTATTAATTATAATTACCAGAAGAAAGCATTCACTTTACAGAGCTCCAATTACTGCTGCTACAATCACAAGTGAACTCTCAATTCCGTGAGTCTAGTTGTTCCAGTTCCTTTTAATGTAATGAGTCTCATCAACCACACTGTATAGCTGCACACTTCGAACTGACACAACCTGCCGAGTGCTTTGGAGAGCTTGACTTCGGCAGATTTCTTGCTATAATTTCTCAGATAGTTAGTTCTAATGGCAGTGTTACCAACCATATAATAATTTCATATAAACCGTGTTGTGAAATCATTTTTTCCTGCGTGGTTACCATTGTGCTTCACAAATATGAGAGATCCATTTGTTTGGGAGAACAGAATGCATTGTTTCACAGATTTGTAAACTGCAATGTCTTTAGTTTTCTGATTTTTCTAATTTGCTGAAAATAGACAAAAACGTTTTGGTTTCAGGTCCCAAGGTAGTTATTTAAGAGAATCTATTGTTATGCTGGGCCCCCACCTGCCAAGAATGAGGCACATTAATTTTGTCATGAACATTGTTTTTAACCTGTTACTGGAGTGAAGAAAGGACTTGTTAAACAGATCAGCTGTGGCTGGAAAAGACATTTGCATATTAATAGACGGTGATTGGGAGGACAAACGACCATTCGCTGACACATTCGACCCACAACGGACCTTGATCACCAGGTATTGTGTGTAAGAGGAGCATTCCAGGCCCTATTAAGATGATACAATCCACAGAGCCAAGATGTGGTTGGCCCAGTTAATCACATGACTAACCTGCTTGGCAACCTGGGGTTTTCTGAATTGTGCAAACAGTTTGAACTCGGTGTCTGTTTGCTCCTGGACTGAGAAGATCTCTCCTGTCTGCTCCCGTCTCTTTCTCACAAGCCTCTGAATCCACTGAAGACACATAAACCCCAAGAGAGAAAAGTCTCCTACAGTGAACAAGGTTTAAGATGAACACTGGGCCCCAACGAAAAGCAAGATCTACCTACAATCAAGGACTCTAGTGAGCTCGAAGAACTGTAACAAAAACTCTACAGATATTGCCTCAAACTTTTCCACTTTATTATTCTTCTGTTCTTTTCTGTCTCTATTTGCATGTGTGTATCGCGTATGCATGCTAGCATGGGCGCGTTGTGTATCCGTAGGCATTAACTGAATTAAAGTTTAATAAATTCAACTTCTTCTTTAAACCTAAGAAAGCCTGTTGGTGCTGGTTTCTTTCCCTTACAATTGGAAAGCGGTGACCGCATGGGTTTTCGCCGGGTACTCCAGTTTCCTCCCACAGCCAAAGACTTGCAGGTTGATAGGTAAATTTGCCATTATAAATTGCCCCTTGTATAGGTAGGTGGTAGGGGAATTGAGGGAAGGTAGGGATGTGAGAGGGTAATGGGATTAATGTAGGATTAGTATAAATGGGTGGTTGACGGACGGCACAGACTCGGTGGGCCAAAGGGCCTGTTTCAGTGCTGTATCTCTAAATAAATAAATAAACAAGGTTTCACCAAGGGGGAGCTAAAAACACAGTGTGTTTAAAATGAAACCCTGTTACGGTAAGACCAGGTGAAGGCTGGGTGGGACCCTTAGACACCTTTCTCACCTGGTCGTAACACTATGCATTATGTACAGGCAGTTAAAAGCTTTTGTCAAATTGACAAATGTGCAAATTGAGAAGGGTTCCTTTTCCAGATCACAATCTAGGAACCCCTGGTAGAAATTAAAGTCTTTGGACAGATAACCCTGGGACATGATGCCTCCAACTGTTGAATGGCCTATCCATACTCCTTTTTGAAACTCACATGAACAATGACCACTAAAATAAAAGCAAAATACTGCAGATGCTGTAAATCTGAAATAAAAACAAAAATTGCTGGAAATACTCAGCAGGTCTGGCAGCATCTGTGGAGAGAGAAGCAGAGTTGATGTTTCAGGTCAGTGACCTTTCATCAGAACTGGTTCCTGATCTTTTCCTGACCAGTTCTCATGAAAGGTCACTGACCTGAAACGTTTTCTTTGCTTCTGTGTCCACAGATGCTGCCAAACCTGCTGAGTATTTCCAGCATTTCTTGTTTTTATTTATTAATTATTATTACTTATGAACAATGACCACTTGGGTTAGTTAGCAGAGCATGCCTGACAACCATGGACCTGTACAGCAATGAGTTAATTCCTTCAGGAGAGGAAAAACATTGAGGGTCAAAAGAAGAAATCAGTAGGTACACATTGAATATCAAAACAAATGCATCCATCTGGTAAAATGTGTCCCAGGATTCCCCACATTAATATCCTTGCTTCAAATTTCTCAGTAGCTACCATGAGGTCGTCCTCCAGAGTGAAATTGCATTAGCAACAAATTGATACTCAATATAATAAATTCAGATTGATTATTGTATTGTTTGATTCAGAATTAAACTTGTTACAGAGCACTTCATCTGTCACAGGTTGTGGGGTGATAAGTTGTATTGTGGTACCAGGACACTTTAAACTAATCTTTGTCCACAGAAAATACTTTTCAGTATTTCTATTCATAGGGGCACTGCATATTTCATTCACTTAGGAACTGTATCAATCTCAATTGTACCTGCCTGAACAAATTACCAATACTTTTGACTGATCAGATCTTTACACATGAATGTTGTAGAAAGCATTTATCATTGATGTATAATGTGATTTTGTCAGAGGGAAACACCATATAGATACATACTGAAATATTATTGGAAACAGGGTTTTCAAACTTGAGCAAAGACTTGTTACAAGATCTGTCCTTTTAAGGCGCTGTTCTGGGAACAGAGATGTTTGCAGATTGATTAATAATTCCTTGGGGGGAGAAAAAGCCTGTAGTGTTAAGTGGGTTGGGCAGCATTATCTTTAAAGCTTCCATATCAGTCATGTGTCCATTGGTCACCTGAGAACTGTATAACCTTTATTAGAATAACAACCTGTTTTTTCCTTTTTATATTAAACATTTACAAAGGGGCATTGTAAATGAAATCCAGAATTTTTTTTGATGGAACAGCTGTTGTGAAATCAGGACAGGCTGGTTTTTTAATAAAATGGATTTCTGTTCCAGGAACAGTAAAATAAGATTTGAGTTTTTAAGCTCTTCTCTTTTGCCTTCTTTTCCTGAAGTTACTCATTCATGGTAGGGTGCAATTTGTAGGTTCCAGTGCTCCTCCATTCCCTTCCCAGTTGTCATATGAGCCTTGCTATCGGGTGTTGGCAGATTTTTCAACTGTGAGAGGCCTCACAGTTAATTCTATTCTCATCAATATCACACTTACATTTTGCAGTGGGGTCACACTGTAGTGATCATAAGTGGGAATCCTGGCTGATTTTCTCTCTCACTGCCGTAAGAACATTGCAGCCATTTATAATGCCCTCACCAATGTGCAGGGTAAGCTCAGCTAACTCAGCACAAACCAGGGATTGAACCTGAAGCTTTCAGTTCCAGCACAAGGTGCATTTACCCCATTGTGGGGTGGGAATCAATTTCTTCCCCCGCCCACCCCCCCCCCCCTCCTCCCTCCCCCTCCCCCAATAACTTGTTTCTCCTTCTAACCCTTCTTTCTTGAAATAGGATGACTCTTGTTGGGTTATGGCTCCACAGGCACTAGCACGTCTCTGGGATTTTACCCAAGTGACTATTCAGCATGTGTGAACCAAAACAATTAGTGTCAGCAGTTTATTTACTGTGGGTTTCTACCATTGCCAGGCCTAACCCTGACCTTGCCCTACATTCACACAAACATTTTCCAGCAAGGATTTAGGAACAAGAACTTCACAAATTTTTCCTTCTCATTAGTTCAAGGACTTTGAAGACAATTATACTTCTACTGGTGCCCTGCTACAAACTTCACATGGAGAATCAAAGCTGCTCTGAGGTCTGGTACTTTTAAGAGCGAGGTAGATATGACCGGTAAAGCTCCAGTAACAGAACTATGGTACCAATTAGTAGACAGCAGCAAGGACTAAAGAATAGTCAAAACTTTGTGGAAGGTGGTTTGACCTTTAACTAGTAATAAATGTTGGTGATTAATTGGAATTAATGTGCAAAGAGAGCATTGGTGAAGTGATTTGGCTTTGAGATCAAATAAGTATAACTTTTTTGGAAAAAAAAAATTGGTGAGGCTGCATCCATTGTCTGGACATGAAACAAATCTGTGAATAGATATAATTTTACATAATAATGCCTGGGTATTAATAAACACCCATTTAACTGCATCAGTATTTCAAGTAGGTTTGTTTCAAATATATTTTGAGATAGCCCAGTTTCTATGTTGTGTTTTGTTCAGATGGCAGGCAGTGTTATGAATCAGTTACACAATTTCCATCAGTATCACTTGGGTGAGGCCAAAATCAGGGCATATTGTAGAAGCAGTGTCATCACCTCAACAGAATGGTCCTCCACTGTGTTGTAACTGCATCCAGTGCAAAGCAAACTTCAGGAAGTTCTCAATTTCATTTTTAACTACTTAGTATAAAAATCGACTGTCTCTTCACCTCTTTTCCAATTTTAAAAATGTAGCCAACAGCTGGATACTGGCACACAGCTCTGCACAAGCATGTAAGTACACATTCACAGACTTCTGCGTGTTTGTAAATACCCACTCATAAAGCCCTACTCATGCATGTGAATACGCATTCACAGAGCTCTGTTCGTGTGTGCAAGTGTGCATTCACAGAGTGCGGCCTGGCCTGGTGGTTTTGCAGAGCCATAAGCATGGTTCAGAGTTACTTAGGGTGCTATTAGTAACAATTAGTGTTTTCAATTAAATTCCCTTACTTGTTCAATGCTAAGCAATTCTTGATGAGTTAAGTCTTAATAATCAGTAGTTCCTGTGACAGTAGAATGAAAACCTCAGGAACTGGCCTCAAATCATGTAGCATTGATGTGTCCTCCATGTACACCCTTTCATCTACTTCTCTAGAAAGAGCTGTGGGCTTAAATTCAATAATGCTTCAGAAATTTACAATCCTGCCATTGTGAGAGCTGTCATGGGTGTGTAGTTTGTGGTTTAAAGCTGTCTGAATAGGAGTGTTGTATTGCCATTGTGAGTGATGATGGAGATTATCTGAAAGTTGTAAGTTACCTACCATATTAACTCGCATAGAAACTGCATACTTTGTTAAAAGCAAAAAAAAAAGTTTTAAGTTGGGGTGTGACCCATTTGTGAGTTATAAATGTTTCTATCCTAGCATGGCTGTGCCTGTGTTAATATGGTAACTGGGCCTTCAGGATAAACCTGTGGTGTTTGATTTGTTTTGTGATTTGTTTTCTTCCCTCTTTAGGTCTTTGATGTGAGACTAAATGGGCAGCACGTAGTAGTGAAAGATCTGGACATATTTGAAAAAGTGGGACACAGCACAGCACATGATGAATTGGTGTCTTTCACTATTAGGAAAGGAAAACTCAGCGTTCAAGGAGAAGTATCTACATTTAATGGGAAACTACTCGTAGAATTTGTCAAAGTAAGGAAACATTTTAATGTTACTTAATTGTGCAGGATCTATTTTTCTGTAGTCTGAACCAACTGATTTCTGGTGACTTGGACTGACCAATCTTCGTTTAAAAAAAATTAACATTTAAATCAATACTAATTTGAGGATTGGTGCTGTAGAGAACTCTTTGTGGGCTGCTTAGGTATGTACAGTAAAACCTCGAAGGCCACATACAAATCCAAGTTTCGCTTAATTTCTATGTACCTCAAGTGACTGATACTCGTAGATCTTGGTGTTCTGTTTTAGGATGCAACACCAATAAGGAAACACCATTAAGAATAGAACTTTCCAAACCTACAGGCACAAAAATTCAAAACAGAAAAAAACAACGAATAAGAAATAAGTGCAAATGGGCCGCCTTTTCCTGGACTTTGAAGAGAATATTGTCAGAGCTAGGGGCTGCATTTGACCCTAAGGTTGCATTTGGACACCCCTGTATATAGGTACTATTGTGAGGCTGGGACTGCGGCACATCTGTGGGGTAGCGTAAAGGAAGCTTTACTCTGCATCAGACTGCTTTGCTGAGAATACTTGATGCAGATACCAAATTCGTGAAGGGCAACACTTTCCATTCCTCAACACTCACGTCCCTCATTTTGATAAATATACTTTTCCGTGATCTGACAAAGTAACCTGGTTCCAATGCTATGCTGTTACCTGTCAGTGTTATTGCTGTATTGTTAGGTGACCCACAGCTTTACCACCCTGGTAAGTCTGTTGTGTGACTAGGCAGCGCATTGGATATGCAAATACACATCAGTACAGTTCAGAATTGATCTGCAGTTCTAGAGTTGCTGCATTGCTAATGAGTACATTGGTAAATTAGTGTCACTGATGCAGTCATACCCACTTATCTCAGACGTGTTCATGTCAACAGTGTATTTGTGTTAACCAGAAAAAATGATACTGCCAACAGCATAGCACTCCATCAGTGCTGCGCTAGATTATGGGCTCCAGTCCTGGATTGGGCTTGAAACCACAACCCTCTCACTCGGAAGCAAGAGTACCACAAGTGAGGTGAAGGTGACAAGACCCCTGTCCCCTCATCTCCCATGTCTGTTGAAGGCATTGACGTATGCCCAAGCATGATTCCATCAGTGCCAGCGGCTCTTAGGTTGTTTTTCCAGGTAGCCATTCTTCACATGTGAGATCAGACCAAAGTGTTGGAAGCATATTGATCCGTGTGGAGCAGAAATCTGAGGCCAATTATGTCCTTCCCCAAAGTCCACTAGTCTAGTTTGCAGCAGGTGACAGTCAATCATGATCAGAACAATCTTGGAAAGTCGTGGAACAAGTTTGACCATCTTGTTTACTTTGCAGATTTTAAAGTTTCCGACCTTTTATAAGGGACTTCCTGGACTGTTGAAATCGCTTACTTTAAAGCCAAAGATAAACTGGTTAAACTTGTAAATAATTGACTAGCAACATTTCATGTTCTTGTGATAATATTGAACTGTTTACTCCTGCAGAATATATAACACATTTATCTTTTCACACTGGTGGAAGCGTATTGAGTACACCGTATATTTGTATAATGTGAGATAATGTGCCATGATTATAATGGTGCTGATCACCATAACCCCATAGCTCTCTTCCCAGAACTACAAATTGCATATCCTTACTTGTGTTTTCCTCCTGCCAAAAATACGAGGAGCTTAACAGACACACAAGATTCACAAGAGGCATTACACACGTGAGTCATCACACAAATGGTGTTGCCGATATAAAGATAAACCAGCTCGTGATAAAGACAGCATGTTAGAAGCATTATCAAATGGCGTATAAACAAACTGTTATGTAGTAATAATTAAAGAAATATTTTATAGCTCATACAAGAATGAACTGCATTTTATTTAACAAAATTTTGTAATCAGGAGATGATCAAGTACTAGCCTGTGTACTTGTATTATATTTCATGGTAATCAATTACAGTGACATTTTTAATGACACGACCGCTCAGGACAAAGCCCCCAATCAAAATATATGATTCTGATTGCGGTGGGAGCAACGCACTGTCAATTCAGTCCTGTCACTCCACAGATCGCGTAACATATCACTTTAAGCTTTCCCAAATCAAAGGAAGCCACAATTGAACACTCTAGTAACCCCCGAATGAGGCGAACCAAACCGGGTATCTTTAGATTAACAAATTAACTGTTTATTAGAAAAAAAATACATTCCTAAACACTACTAAGATAAAACAGTATTTAATTATAGGAATAACAATGAAGTCCTGTCAGATTTACACTTCCTGACCAAATAGTCCTCTGATTCAAAGTCCACTCAATCTTCCAGGGTCTGATGAGGAATTTGGAAATCCAGTCCAACATTCAAACTCTTCCTTCCAGCAATGACCACAGCAGATCAACAACTCGCAACCACTTTGAAAAGAATCAATCTGGCTTAACCTTTAGAATTTTGAGGGGTAAAAATGATCAGTCTAAATTTATTTCCTTCAGTTTAAATTGACAGAGATCTCTTCTTCAGTTCATGCTGGCCCAGCTGTGTCTGTCTCTGCCAAAAGCCGGTTATTTTTCAGCTAGTTTCAAAGTTAAACGGCAACATTGTATATCCTGCTCTCTGTCTCTGAATGGTTGTATCCAGGGCAGCCAAGATGCACCTTCACTGATGGGACTAAAGGCAGACAAGTTGCCAGGACCTGATGGCCTGCATCCAAGGGTTTTAAAAGATGTGGCTGCAGAGATAGTGGAGGCATTGGTCATAATATACCAAAACTCACTGGATTCCGGTAGGGTACCAGCGGATTGGAAAACCGTTAATGTGACACCCATATTCAAGAAAGGAGAGAGACAGAAAGCAGGAAACTATAGACCAGTTAGCTTAACATCTGTCATTGGGAAAATGCTAGAGTCCATTATTAAGGAAGAAATAGCAGGACATTTAGAAAAACATAATGCAATCAAACAGAGTCAACATGGTTTTATGAAAGGGAAGTCATGTTTGACAAATGTATTAGTTCTTTGAGGATATAACAAGCAGAGTGGATAAAGGAAAACTGGTAGATGGAGTGTATTTGGATTTTCAGAAGGCATTCGATTAGGTGCCACATAAAAGTTTATTGCACAAAATAAGAGCTCAGCGTATTGGGGGTAATGTGTTGGCATGGATTGAGCATTGGCTAACACACAGAAGGCAGAGAGTTGGGATCAATGGGTCTTTTTCAGGTTGGAAAGCCGTAACTAGTGGGGTGCCACAAGGATCAGTCCTGGGGCCTCAACTATTTACTATCTATATTAATGCCTTAGAGGAAGGGACAGAGTGTAGTGTATCCAGATTTGCTGACGATACAAAGATAGGTGGGAAGGCATGTTGTGATGAGGACACAGAATCAGCAAAGGGATATAGATAGGTTAAGTGAGTGGGCAAAAACTTGGGAGATGGTGTTCAATGTGGGAAAGTGTGAGCTAATCCACTTTGGTAGGAAGAATCAAAAGGCAGATTATTATTTAGATGGAGAAAGACTACAAAATACTGCAGTACAGAGGGATCTGGGTGTTCTTGTACCTGAAACGCAAAAGTTAGCATGCAAGTGCAGCAAGTAATTAGGAAGGCAAATGGAATTTGGCCTTTATTGCTCGGGGCTTAGAGCTTAAAAATAGGGAAGTCTTGTTACAACTGTACAGGGTGTTGGTGAGGCCACACCTGGAGTACTGCTTACAGTTTTGGTCCCCATATTTAAGAAAGGATATCCTAGCATTGGAGGCAGTTCAAAAAAGTTCACTAGGCTGATTCCTGGGATGAAGGGGTTGTCTTATCAAGAACGGCTAAACAGGTTAGGCCTTTATTCATTGGAGTTTAGAAGAATGAGAGGTGATCTTATTGAAACATATAAGATTTTAAGGGGGCTTGACAGGGTAGATGTTGAGAAGATGTTTCCACTAGTGGGGGAATCTCAAACTAGGGGACATAGTTACAGAATAAGGGGGCACACATTTAAAACTGAGATGAGAAGGAATTTCTTCTCTGAGGATGGTGAATCTCTGGAATTCTCTACCTCAGAGTTGTGGAGGCTAGGTCACTAAATGTATTTAAGGAGGAGGTAGATAGATTTTTGAAATCTCGGGGAGTTGAGGGTTATGCAGAGCAGGCCCAAAAGAGGAGTTGAGGCCTGGGACAGATCAGCCATGATCTTATTGAATGGCGGGGCAGACTTGAGGGGTTGAGTGGCCTACTCCTGCTCCTATTTCTTATGTTCACTTGGTAACTTCTGAGGCTACCTTAAAGCAGTACTGATCCTTTGCTGTCTTAAAGACAAAGCGCATCACTCTGAGCAAGTAAGCAGCAAAGCAGTGCTTAAAGTTTAATTACAATTCAGGCTCATAAAAACAATCATTTTATTTACACAGTTCTTTATACTGTGCCAAATAAATGGCTAGTTTCATTAAAACAAGGAGCTCGTTTCTGAGCTATTATTGCATGAGTGGGTCTGTTGTGTTTAATGCAGCCTTTGTATTGCCTGGTCTGAATGTTCTCATGAGTTGTGGAATGTCTTCATAATTTTAAAAAAATAGTACCGGAGTGAATAGATTTCATTTATGATCTGCACCCCAAAGAGTTTCTCTCTATAAAACAATAAGTTTTAAGCTGCTTCTTCTAAGTAGATTTTTTTTGTTCATTGCCTGTGTCCCTGTTCACTTTGTGTAGCTGTGTGCCATTGTTTGCTGCAAGAAACTATATTGGATCGAATACTAGGCATCGACTCCCCTGATGGCAGCTCTGCTACTCTCCTCAATTCTGGCCAATTTTCTCTCCTTGTCTACTGTTCTGATGGGGTTAGCTCCTAGCTGAGATATAGTTTACCCACACTGGGTGCCTCCTGGTACCTCAACTCACTTTGCCATTCTTCACGTGTGATGGTAAATGTTAGTGGACTATTTGGTTCTGGGGAGAAGCATCAAGTCCAATCTTGTACAAATCCCAATGTCCACATGCATGCACTTACTGCAGGGATTACTGTAGCAAGATCTGGGTGATCTCCCCTCCGTAATGCAAAGAACTGATGCCAGTTGTAGCACTTCTGTGGTCATCATGCAGGTGATCACCAATGTTAACCACAGAATAGGAATAGTACGGTAGAACCATCCTTTTCTTTATGGCTCAGCTAAACCACCCGGGGCTCAAAATAAATCTTGATGAAAAGTGTAACAGTTCTGGGGCAGCTAACGAGAGTTTGAGATTCTAATTCAGCACAGAGCTGAAGTTAACGGAGCAAAGATTTTGCTTTCAGTATTCCCACAACATGCTGCAACACAGCTTAGCCTATGGAGTTATCAAAACAAGGGTGAGAAGCCTCTAATGATTCTAATATACGGTACAGCTGTTGGGGGTGAAGGAAGAACATTTACAGACGGATGTTTAAACTCTCATTTCATATGAAGGAACTTATAGAAACAAACCTTATGTCCATTCCCAGGAAAATTAAAAAAAATATTACACTGTCAAATTAATGTGTGTTGATTGTGCTTTGGTTGTAGCCATTATGGTTTGGAATTGAATTAAATAAAAAAACTGGGTATTTAATAATTGTGCATAGACTGTATACTAAAGCCATCGGAGTGTGGTGAAAACCCAGAAATAATATTAATTAACAAATTGTTTTTGTTGGTTCTACGTTCTAGGGTTACTATGACAACCCTAAAGTCTGTGCTATGTGCATCATAAAGGGAACAGTGGAGGGTAAGTTAAATATTGAAAATAGTCTCAACTGTTTCAGACTATTCTGGTTGCTGTTTATTTTGCCAGTACATCTGACATGTTCATAAATGTTAATGTTTTATTCAGAATGCAATTGAGATACCTTCAGAACTGCATTACTAATTTAGTGTAACATTACAATTGAATCAGGATGTTTAACACAAGAAATAGGAGCAGGAGTAGACCATCGAGCCTGCTTCGCCATTCAAAGCGATCTAAGGATTCAACTCCAGTTTCCTGCCCACTCGCCATATCCCTTGATTCCCTGAGATATGTCTATCCCAGCCTTAAATGTATTCACCGATGGAGCATCCACAATCTTCTGGGGTAGAGAATCCCAAAGATTCACAATCCTTTTGAGTGAAGTAATTTCTCCTCATCTCAGTCCTAAATGATTGGCCTCTTATCCTGAGACCCTGCCCCATGTTTTAGATTCCCTGTCCAGTGGAAATAATCTTCCAGTGTCTACCCTATTCAGCCCCTTTAGAATTTTATATGTTTCAATGAGATCACGTCTCATTCTTCTAAACTCCAGAGAATACATGCCCAGTTTACTTAGTGTCTCATCTTTGGACAACCGTCTTCCCAGAGAATCTAGTGAACCTTTGCTGCACTGCCTCCAATGCAAGTTTATCCTTTTCATAAATGTGGAGACCAAAACTGCACACAACATTCCAGTCTCACCAAAACCCTGCACAATTGTTCCTTATTCCTGTGCTCCAATCCCCTTGCAATAAAGGCCAACATGCTTTTTGCCTTCCTAATTGCTTGTCGTACCTGCATGTTAACTTTCTGTGTTTCTTGTACAAGCACACCCAAGTCTCTTTGAACTTTGACACTTAAAAGTTTCACACCTTTTAAAAAAAAAAAAATTCTGCTTTTCCATTCTTATGGCCAAAGTGCATAACTTCACTTTTAATGTTTGACATGTGAACTGATCATTTATTCTAATATAAAAGCAAAATACTGCGAATGCTGGAAATCTGAAATAAAAACAAGAAATGCTGGAACCACTTAGCAGGTCTGGCAGCATCTGTGGAAAGAGAAGCAGAGTTAACTTTTCGGGTCAGTTTCGGGAGTTCCGAAGAAGGGTCACTGACCCGAAACGTTAACTCTGCTTCTCTTTTCACAGATGCTGCCAGACCTGCTGAGTGGTTCTAGCATTTCTTGATCATTTATTCTGTTGCTTGACTTGCATATGTTTACCTGGATTACATTGTAGATGCATTGGATTGTGTGGAAAGAAAGTGAAGTATATAATAACAAAAGGGATGAGTGGATGACACCTCTGTGCTTTAATGAAGCAACAGGTAGAAGAATAATTCAGATTGGCAGTTTTATTTTAAGGGAGCTTTCCTCTGCTTAAATTAAATCTCAGTTGAATTAACAAACCTATAGGCAAATTGCTGAAGCAAGACTGTATCACTTATGTTGCTCCAGTTCCTTCAATAAATCTTGATATCAGCACTTGCCACTTAAACAACAAATATACAAAATTAACGGGGGGAGGAGGATATTAAAGGTGAAAAAAGATGTTTGTAATTTTCTTTTTAAGGAGAACTGATGGTGAGACTCAAGTATGTGTTGTAAGTGTAGCCAAGTTTCCACAAATTTTTTTGTATAAAAATGTAAGGGGATGCCATGCTGGGGAATTAACATTGTTTCACTAAGTTTCCCAGATACAGCATGGATTATATGGAAGGTTAACATTCCCTTTATTTAGTCCCATCATTTTGCTTTAACTCCTAACCACAGTTCTATATGTTTGCTTCTCTCAGCCTCTAGGATGTCCAGTGAGGGCGGGCATGGGAATTTGCATTGTACAATTAATCATCTGCGTTCCGTATAAATTGTATTTTCCTGCCAATGATTTCTTCTGCAATGCCTCATATACTCTTGCTTTAGTACAGATCCCTGCAGTCCTCTTCTACCATGCCCAAAAGGGCAGTATTCATTTGCAAGCCTAGTCGATGCATATCAGCATCATAGGACATAGGACTTGGGAGCGGGAGTAGGCCATTCGGCCCATTGAGCCTGCTCCTTCATTCGATAAGATCATGGCTGATCTGGTTGTGGTCTTAGTTCCACTTTCCTGTCTGCCTCCCATAGCCCTTGACTCCCTTGTCTATCAAAAATCTATCCAACACAGCCTTGAATAAATTCAATGACCCAGCCTCCACTGCTTTCTGGGGAAGAGAATTCCACAGACTACCGACCCTTTGAGGAAAAAAAATTCTCCTCATCTCCGTCTTAAAAGGGAGACCTTATTCTTAAACTGTGTTCCCTAGTTCTAGTCTTCCCCACAAGAGGAAACATTCTCCTGGTATCCACTCTATCAAGGCCCCTCCAGATCTTGTATGTTTCAATAAGATCACCACTCATTCTTCTAAACTCTAATGGGTACAGACCCAACCTGTTCAACCTTTGTTCATAAGATAAGCTCTTCATCCCCAGAATTAGTCAAGTGAACCTTCTCTGAACTGCTTCTCACACATTTATATCCTTTTTCAAATAAGGAGATCAAAACCGTACACAGTACTAAAGGCCTGCTGGGTATAAAATTAAAACCCGACCCGACCACAGCCAAACCGAGCCCGACCGGAGCCCGAGTCCTTTAATTTTTTTTCATGCTCGACCTGACCCGAATATCACAATGAATTTAATAGTATCAAACGTTGTTGAAACAGAAAAAAATCGAGCCAAAATGTTGATTAAAAAGAAAACAAATATGCCTAACACGACCTGACCCGAGCCTGAACGCTGGACACAGAATATAGACAAAATCCCACCCAAACCCGACACGTAGTCTGGTGTAGTTGGGTACAGGTTGGGTAGCCAGACTTTACATAGTACTCCAGATGTGGTCTCACCAAGGTCCTGTACAGCTGCAGTAAAACTTCCCACTTTTATAGATTAGATTAGATTAGATTAGATTAGAGATATAGCACTGAAACAGGCCCTTCGGCCCACCGAGTCTGTGCCGACCATCAACCACCCATTTATACTAATCGTACACTAATCCCATATTCCTACCAAACATCCCCACCTGTCCCTGTATTTCCCTACCACCTACCTATACTAGTGACAATTTATAATGGCCAATTTACCTACCAACCTGCAAGTCTTTTGGCTTGTGGGAGGAAACCGGAGCACCCGGAGAAAACCCACGCAGACACAGGGAGAACTTGCAAACTCCACACAGGCAGTACCCAGAATCGAACCCGGGTCCCTGGAGCTGTGAGGCTGCGGTGCTAACCACTGCGCCACGATTTCTCTTGTAGTAAATGCCAACATTCCATTTGCCTTCCTAATCACTTGCTGTACCTGCATACTAACCTTTTGTGATTCAAGTACCTGGACACCCAGATCCCTCTGTACCATGAGTTCTGCAATCTCTCTCTATTTAAATAGTATACAGAATTTCTATTCTTGCTGCCAGATGGACAAGTTCACATTTTCCCACATTGTACTCCACCAGCCAGATTTTTGTCCACTCACCAAACCTATCTATATCCTTTTGCAGATTCTACCTCCTCTTGACAACTTACTTTCCTTCCTATCTTGGTGTCATTGGCAAATTTAGCTCCCATACATTCAGTCCCTTCATCCAAGTCATTGATATAAATTGTAAACAGGTGATCCCTGTGGCACCTGTTACGAAAGCGCCTCTGTTTTTTTAAATATATTTTTTGAGGACTCATTTTTGAAAGATTGAAGAACTGTCAAGCTTTGGGGTTTCCAAAGGGGGTCATGTAAAGGCCACTTGACTTTGAAAAGCAGTCCCTGGAAATGTTTTTTCAAAGGGGCACAGAGAGAGGTCTTGTGAGGAAAACAAGCCTTTCCGGGAAACCACGACTTTCAGCAACAACAAGCCTTTACAGGAAACCACCTGACTTTCAGCTCAATAAATAAGAGAACTTTGGACACCCAGCGATGTTGTTTACGAAGAAGTGACAGATCAAGATTGATGGAGGTCAAAAGGTTAACCTCCTGTTGCGGCTTTTGCTTTTGCATTGTTTTGAGCTAGCGTTGAACTGCATAAAAAGGGAGAGAACTTCCAAGGAGAGAAGATCCCAGTGACCCGTCCACATGACCTTGGAGGCCAGACTGTATGCCAGTTTTGGAACACAACATTTCTCATCTGCTGTTTCTTCAAGAATAAGCAAGTATTCAGTCCAAATGTTTTTTCATCTATAACAGAGCTCTGAACAAAAATCCCTTTTATTTTTCCAGTTAACTGGTGTGAGTATGAGGGGTTAAGGTAAAAAGGGAACTGTAATATTTCAGTCTGTGTGTTTGTGTTTATGCTTTACTTCATTACTGGTTAAGACTTGTTTTATAATAAACCGATAATTTCGTTGTTTATTAAAGAAACCTGGTTGGTGTGTTTTATTCTGGGAAAAATAGAGTATATGATTGACTGTATTGGTAAGTGGGAAAATTTATGCATATGGAGCTGCATTTTACATGTCCACATAAACTATGGCGGTCCGCCTGTGCAGTCCATAAATTGCAGAGCCGCCGTGATATTAAACGCGGCAGTTCATTTAAATGGCCGGGACGTGAACCACCCGCCCGCCCCCCCCCCCCCAATTAATGTGGAATGGGCGGTCTGTCCCCCAGCAATGGCGCCAGGCACCACTGCGCAGGAGCCAATGCTATTTTTAATGAGCTTCAAGACTTTCATTGCAATTTAAAAATTTAAAGGAATTCTCATGTCAAATAAAGTGATCCTGATCCTCTATCGCCCCCCGCCCGCCCACAATAAGGATAGAAGAAATCACCTGCCCTCTTTCTCCCCACCCCACAAAAACAATTACCTGGTGCTGTCGACCTTCTCCCCACCCCTCCCCCCAAAAAAGTTTATTAAGTCTAAACTTTACCCCTTCCCACCATCCCCTAGACCAATGAAATTAATCTGGCCCCCACTTCTCCACCCCACCCCCCCACCAGCACCAATATCGCCCTGGAATGGATGGTGGGGACGGGTAGGTAATTTATTCATTCATTTACATTTTTAAAATATGCAAATTTAGCTCCTGTTGCCGAGTATCGGGGGTGGGGGGAGCGGGGGCTGCCACGAGGCCTCTCCGCCACTGGCAATATCGGGACAGGCCTTCCTGGTGTTGAGGCCCATGGCAGGCCTCTGCCAAAGGCATTTTCCGCCTCCCCCCACCCCCCACCCCCACCCACCACAATCCCCGACATGGCGGAGGGCGGGTTGGGGGTTGTCTGTAAAAATCCAGCCCATGTTGTGACCTGTGGAGAAGTGGGACTAGAACAAACAGTGCACTCCTCCCGCCTCGGTCATAACACACTCCACTAGTTACAGCTTGCCAACCTGAAAAAGACCCATTGATCCCTACTCTCTGCTTCCTGTTAGCTAATCCGTCCTTTATCCTTGCTAATAATGTTACCCCTACACGATGTGCTCCTATCTTGTGTAGTAACCTTTGATGTGGCACCTTATCAAATGCCTTTTGGAAATCCAAGTACACCACATCTACAGGTTCCCCTTTATCCATCTTGCTTGTTACTTCCTCAAAGATCTCTAATAAATTAGTTAAACACTATTTCCCTTTTACAAAACCATGTTGACTTTGTCTGATCCCATTATGATTTTCTGAGTATCCTGCTGTAACCTCCTTAATAGATTAGATTTTTTTAGATTAGATTAGAGATACAGCACTGAAACAGGCCCTTCGGCCCACCGAGTCTGTGCCGAACATCAACCACCCATTTATACTAATCCTACACTAATCCCATATTCCTACCAAACATCCCCACCTGTCCCTATATTTCCCTACCACCTACCTATACTAGTGACAATTTATAATGGCCAATTTACCTATTAACCTGCAAGTCTTTTGGCTTGTGGGAGGAAACCGGAGCACCCGGAGAAAACCCACGCAGACACAGGGAGAACTTGCAAACTCCACACAGGCAGTACCTGGAATCGAACCCGGGTCCCTGGAGCTGTGAGGCTGCGGTGCTAACCACTGCGCCACTGTGCCGCCCAATGGATTCTTGTAATTTCCCTATAACAGATGTTGGGCTCATTGGCCTATAATTTCCTGCTTTCTGTCTCCCTCTTTTCCTGAATAAGGGTGTTACATTTGCTATTTTCCAATCTACAGGGACCCTTCCAGAACCTAAGGAATTTTGGAAGATTATAACCAAAACTTCTGCTATCTCTGTAGCCGCTCTTTTAAGACCCGAGGATGCAGGCCATCTGGTCATGGGGACTTGTCAACCTTTAGGTTTAATAGTTTTCCCAGCAACTTTTCCCTGGTGATGGTGATTGTTTTAAGTTCCTTTCTCCCTTTCATCTCTTGATTTTCAAGTGTCTTTGGGAGGTTTTCTAAGTCTTCTAAAGTGAAAACAACACATTACCTGTTCAACGCCTCCACCATTTCCTTGTTTTCCATTATTAATTACCCAGACTCACTTTCCAGAGGACAAACACTAGCTTGAGTTACTCTTTTCCTATTTAAATACTTGTAGAAACTCTTCCTATCTGTTTTTATATTACTAGCTAGTTTTCTCTCATACTCTACTTTCTCCCTCTTTTTATTATTTTTTCATCATTCTTTGTTGGTTCTTAAAATCTGTCCAATCTTCTAACCTACCACTAATCTTTGTAGATTTGTACAGTGTTTCTTTTAATTTAATACCATCCTTAACTTCCTTATTTAGCCACGTATGATGCATCCTTCTCAAAGAATCTTCCTTTCTTTACTGAGAGTTACTAAATATCTCCTTAAAAGATTGCCACTGCATCTCTACTGTCCTACCTTTTAACCTAGTTTCCCAGTTCACTTTAGTTAGCTCTGCCTTCGTACCCTAGTAATTACCTTTATTTAGATTTAAAACACTAGTTTTATACGCACACTTCAAACTGAACGTGAAATTCATGTTGTGATCGCTGTCACCTAGAGGCTCCTTTACCATGACGTTATTGATTAACCCTGTTGCATTGTACATTACCAGGTCTAAAATAGCCTGCTCACTAGTTGGCTGTAGAATATACTGTTCTAAGAAATTGCCCCAAATACACTATTAGGAACTAATTTTCCAGGCTGCCTTTGCCAGTCTGATTTGCCCAATCTTCTTCTTTTGCCTCCTTGTCTCGAGAGACGATGGGTAAGCGCCTGGAGGTGGTCAGTGGTTTGTGGAGCAGCGCCTGGAGTGGCTATAAAGGCCAATTCTAGAGTGACAGACTCTTCCACAGGTGTTGCAGATAAAATTGGTTGTCGGGGCTGTTACACAGTTGTCTCTCTCCTTGCACTTCTGTCTTTTTTCCTGCCAACAGCTAAATCTCTTCGACTCGCCACTCTTTAGCCCCGCCTTTATGGCTGTCCGCCTGCTCTGGCGATAACTGGCTTGTGGTCAGTGTCACAGGACTTCATGTCGCGTTTGCAGACGTCTTTAAAGCAGAGACATGGACGGCCAGTGGGTCTGATACCAGTGACGAGCTCGCTGTACAATGTGTCCTTGGGGATCCTGCCATCTTCCATGCGGCTCACATGGCCAAACCATCTCAAGCGCTGCTGGCTCAGTAGGGTGCATATGCTGGGGATGTTGGCCACCTCGAGGACTTCTGTGTTGGAGATACGGTCCTGCCACCTGATGCCAAGGATTCTCTGGAGGCAGCGAAGATGGAATGAATTGAGATGTCGCTCTTGGCTTACGTACGTTGTCTGGGCCACGCTGCCGTAGAGCAAGGTACTGAGGACACAGACTTGATACGCTCAGACTTTTGTATTCCGTGTCAGTGCGCCACTTTCCCACACTCTCTTGGCCAGTCTGGACATAGCAGCAGACAGCTTTCCCATGCGCTTGTTGATTTTTGCATCGAGAGACAGGTTACTGGTGATAGTTGAGCGTAGGTAGGTGAACTCTTGAACCACTTCCAGAGCGTGGTCGCCGATATTGATGGATGGAGCATTTCTGCTGTCCTGTCCCATGATCGTTTTTTTAAAGCTGATGGTTAGGCCATCATGTAATCTACATGTAGATTAAAGTCACCCATGACTATTGTGGTACCTTTCTTACACACCTCGTTTATTTCTTCCTGTACACTCTGTCCTACAGTGTAGCAACTGTTAGGGGGCCTTTAAACTACTCCCACAAGTGACTTCTGAACTTTCCTATTTCTTATCTCCCAAGCTGATTATACATCTTGCTCTTCCAAGCTAAGGCCATCTCTCGTTACTGTACTAAGGACATCCTTAATTAATAAAGCTACGCCACGACCTTTTCCTAGCTTCCTGTCTTTTAGAAATGTCGCATACCCTTCAATATTTGGGTCCCAGCTTTAGTCACCTTGCAACCGTATCTTTGTAATGGCAATCAGGTCATAAATATTTATTTTATCTGTGCTAACAATTCCTCCATTTTGTTATGAATGCTGCGCGCATTCAGATACAGAGCTTTTAACTCTGTCATTTTGCCATTTCTTAAATCTTTGGCTTTATCTGCTGGTGCAGTCTTGCGTTTGTCTGCTCTGTCCCTTCCTGCCAATGTCTGGTTATCATTACCCAAATCACCACTACCCTGCTCTATTACCTCGTCGTTTCCCTTTGATTTACCACATCTCCTCTCACATGATCCCTTCCCTTCACTATTTAATTCAAAGCCTTTGTTATACGACTCGCCAGAACACTGGTTCAGGTGAAGACTGTCCCAGTGGTACAACTCCCACTTTCTCTAGTACTGGTATCAGCGCCCTATGAATTGAAATCCATTTCTACCACACCAGAGTTTGAGCCATGCATTCACCTACCTAATCTTATTTACTCTGTCAATTTGCTTGTGGCTCAGTTAATAATCTAGATATTACCTTTGATGTTCTGTTTTTTAATTTAGCCCCTATTCAATTCTGGGTGGCCGGGGTTAGGTGTGTGCAGGGTGTGAAATTTTAGTCGAGCCTGATCTTTACCCAATGTCTATAGATAGTGCACTGTTTGAATTGAAGAAGAAATTGTTATTATGATACTGGAACAGAAATTAAAAGAGCATGTTTATGTTTCTGAGATTTAAAGGTGGTTGTGTGGACCTTGCACAGCTATCTAGTACATTGGTGCCTTTACATTAAGCAGAACTGCCAGGGGCAATACTACCTTCAACAGTAGCAGAACTGTAAGGTACTGCTGCCTCCAGAGATACTGGTAGTCATGTAAAGAGATCACGTTCACCAATGTTTCTAAATCCAGCAGTGGTGGAGTGATGATATAAAGGCATGCTGCTGGTGGTACCAGCAGCTGATATTTGTGCCTCCCAGGAGACAAACACTGGTGGCCCCTTCCCAGTATGGCAGGCAGAAATTAAGTCATGAATTGTGATGTTTTAAAAAAACTGCATGTGCACTTTGTGCAGCTTGTCTTGCTCCATTGCTATAAATCTGCCCACAGGTGTAAATGGGACAAATAACCTCAGGGTATTACAGAATTGCTTCTACTTCAAACAGTTCGGTAATATACCTATAGCATAAATTTGATGAACGGATTCAAACTGTGTACTTTACAAGTTTAGCGAAATCATTTGCTATTCAGTTAGATTATAAGTATTTACATTTTCAGAAACAATTAGTCTAGACAGAGTGCCTCTACATATCCGTTCTGCACTTAGTACAGTTCCCACTGCCTAATTATGAGTAGTTTCAGATGCAGTAGACTTTTGGGAGAAGTCACTTGGAACTAGAAGAATGATGTGTTATGGCAAGGTGCCTGGTACAGAGAGAGAGAGTAACTAATAGATACTGGAGCCAGTGATGAATCAAACTGTTAGGTTTATTTTTGTATCCAAAATTATGCATTAACTAAGGATGGTGTAATAAATGCTTTAATTTAACAGAGGTGAAGGTGGGTATTGCGGTGACCGTTTTTACCCTTCCTATAGCATCTTCTAACTCCATAAAGTCTTTAAAACTTGCATACAAACTATTAGTAAAATGAGGAGGAAGAGAAAGAAACCTGAATAATTTGCATCTGATCAGGGTCATTATACTAATTAACAACGAATATAGGTGCAACTGATGGGGATTTCTTGAGTTCTAGCATTAATTTTGCAAACAACAAGCAATTCTAACTAGAATTCAAATTTTGAATGATTGCCCCTTTTACTTTCCTCCTCTGAAGGCACTGACTTCTTGCTGGAACATGTTGGAGTGTTATCCGGCACATCACTCAAGATGTCATTATTAACGTGTGAGTTTAGACAGTCAACAGATTGTTCAATTGCCTGGAATATGCTAGCAGGGCTGATTGGATTAGGAGCATCGGCTTTATTTTTTTCCCTTCTCCCTCCCCTTCCTAACAGGGTGCTGAGGCCATTTACTGGCCCAATTAATTCAGATCAAGCTGTTCATCTTTCTGGTACATACACTGGATAAAGTCAGTGGTCTGTCAGGTTAACCCTATGATACAATTTCTGCAATGGATCTCTAATAGGCCACCAACTGATTAGCATTATTAATGGCCAGTCATCCAAAATTAGAATACTACTCCATATTTGAAGCAACTTCTCTCTTGCAGTCCTGGAAAGGATGAAACACAAGCCAGTTGCAGTGCCCTAACTGTTGGCATGGCTGAAACCCACTAACTTGGCACAGACCAGAAATAGAAGCTGTACTCTATGGCTTAGTTATACACCAAGAATGTCTTTAACAGCTGGGCCATAAATGAGCTTGAGAATGATTCTTTTAACTGTCCTTACTGTAATTTTTGTAACATGTTCTGAGTTCAAGTAACCCATTTTTCATTCAAATAATGCATGGATAAGAGTGATGGTGAAGAAAAATAAGTGCAGATTATTAAATCTGGAAAGTGCTAGGTTCAAACTCATTTATGGAATTAAACTGGTCAATATAATGAATCTGGGATTCCTTGAAATAAAATGGTTATTTACAGGCAGACTCAGGAAATGAAGGCATGGCCTGTTTTTTGAGAAAGAAAAACTCTCACTTATAATGGGTTATAATTATTTCCTGTTGCAGTAAGTTGTCTGGTAATAATTACCCTGATTGCAGCAAATGCCATTGAACTCCAGGCAAGGCTGGCCTCAAATGATGAGCACATTAAGGCCTTTAAACAATTATTAAGTAATAAATGTTCTTTAAACCCTAGTATTCATACTTGATAAACCATTGATTTGTTTCCTCTCCTCTTCTGCTCACAGAGAATTTTACTTTTTTTTTCTGCTATCAAAATAGCAATGATTTTTTTTTAAATCATCTTTCACTGAATGTACAAAGCTGTGTTGCCCAAGACTACTGTGAACTATGTTTGAGTTTAACTTTTATTACCATTTTGAAAAAGGGACATAGAAAGGAGGAGTGGTGAGGCTTCCCACGTTCAGATGTGGTTAGAGAATGGGGTTCCACCAGTCAAGCACCCCAGCCTGCTTACCAGTAATTGGCAGATTAGACCTGTTTCTGCAGAGCTGCAGGATAAGTATCTCATTGTGAGGAAAACAACAACAGAGTGACAATGCAGAGCATGCGCAGAGCGATCGCTGACTCATTAGTGCATCTGAACGATCGCTTTCTTGCCAGTACAGGTCTGTGCATGTGTGCCCAACGTCACCACGTAATGACATCAGAAGTAATGAGTTATAGTGCTGTTTCACCCCTCAATGGCCCCAATCGCCGTCTCCATCCCCTCCAAAAGTACCCCGCTCCCTCCAGCAATTGGCATCTCAGTTGCCTCTTCTCTTCCCTGTTCCATTTTGCCGCTCATTCCCGTCGCTCCTGACTCTTAGCCGTTCCATCCCGCTGCTTGCTTCCTGCCTCGCCACTTGCACACCGCTCACCCCCGCCCACCTCGCCCCGCCACTTCTCTGGACAGGGAGCGAGCAGTCTGAAGCGGTGGGAGGGAGCGGCGAGAAGGCGGGCGCAGGAGGGAGCAAGAAACTGGCGCTTAAGGCGGGGATCGTGAGCTGGAGCAGGGAATAGAAGCAGGGATCGCAATACTGTTGGGGTGGGTGTGAAGGCGGCAATCGCAGCCATTGAACAGCGAGGGGGTTTGGGTTCAGTTTTCTTTATTGTCAAATTGAGCAGTGCCATTTTTATTACTGGCAGCTGCCTGAAGCTGCATTTGCGCATGTGCCAGTACTGCACCACTGAGTGGTTGTGTTGTCGGCATATGCAGCCAAACAACAAATCCTTTTTGGCCCAGTGTGAAATGCCTCTTGTTAGTTGATCTGCCAAGCAGCTCCAATCGAGGGAACTCCATTCTGCTTAGCCAAAACAGAAGCCCGCTGAGTAAGTGTAAATGGTCTTTTGAAAATAATTTAAAATCCCAGTAACCAAGTGCTTCCCTGATTCTGCGATCACAGAAAGACTTAGAAAAATTGTACCAGGTTATCATAATGCAAGCCAGCAATTGCTTCTAGCCTAATGCACGCTCCATGGAATGTATTTTCTGCTATGCATCCATTCATTTGTAAACTGCCGTAAACTATCAGACTGGTTTTAAATTAATTGTTTGAACTTTCTGAATAAAACTTTTTTTTTTAAAAAGCTTGTGTCCTGTATACTTGAAGAAATTGATTGCACAAACCACACACTGCTGTAAGCAGAGAGGCTGTTGCACATTACGATTTTACTCAAAATATGCAGGAAATTGTGGGTGCACTCAGTGTACTAAATTTCACAGTGAGCCACTTCTTGAGGAATTATGGACTCTACAGCTCACTCACTACCTTTTATAGGCATGTACCGGAGTCAAGTTTATAAGTCATTAGATAAAGTTAGTTGTAAGCTCTGTAGGAACACATTGTAATAAGGTTGTACAAGTGCAAAAAGGACCAACAACTTTAAACTATTTGCAGCAGTACAGTGGAGAATCCAGCTTATGCTGCTATTTATTTCATTTTTTTCTACATGTTAAGCTTGTTAACGAAATTGAAGCTCGGAATAAAAGTGCAGTAGCAGCATGGATAAAAAATTGGCTAATGGATAGGAAACAGAGTGAATGGCTGATTTGGGACTGGAGGGAGAAATGTTGTGCTGTTCCCCAGGGTTCAGTACTAGGACCACTGCTGTTTTCCATCTGCAATAGGACTTGGACTTGGACTTGGGCATGCAGGGCTTAATTTCAAAATGTGCAGATGACACAAAACTTGCAAGTGTAGTTAACAGTGAGGAAGATAGCAACAGGCTTTCAGAGGGCATAGACAGGCTGGTGAAATAGGCAGGCAATATGGCAGATACAGTTCAACCCAGCAAAGTGTGATGTGATACATTTTGGTAGGAAGAATGAGCAGAGGCAATACATGCTAAATGGTATAATTTTCAAGGGGGGTGCAAGTATCTTGGACTACTTGTGCACAAATCTTTTAAGGTGACAGGACAGGTTAACAAAGCAACTAATAAAGCCTATGGGATTCTGGGCTTTATGGATTAGCTGCTCTTAGCTGTTGTGGTGATATGAAGCTGTAATTCTCTTGATTAGAGAGGGCAAAATTGACCACGGTTTCCACTCCTAGTCATTTTACAGTGGTATTCCTGCTGCTAATGCTTACGTGTGATCTTGGTCATGGGATACAGAGTGGAGGTACAGTAGGGGGCGATGCACAGCCAAATATAGAAGAGAAATTAAGAGTCTGGAAGACAGAGCAAATATAGACCTGTTAAGGCACAAGCGAATAATGCAAGGCTGGATTGCATCTAATTTAACGCAAGGAGCCTTACAAGTAAGGCAGATGAATTGAGGGCGTTGATTAACACATGGGAATATGATATTATTGCTATCACAGAGACATAGTTGAGGGAAGGGCAGGACTGGCAGCTCAATATTCCAGGATATAGAATCTTGAGGTGTGACGGGGGGGGTGGGCGGTTGTAAAAGAGGAGGTGGTATTGCACTATTGATCAAGGGGTCAATTACTGCAGTAAGGGGGAATGATATCTTAGATGGTTCCTCAAATGAGGCCATATGAGTAGAACTTAAAAACAAAAAGGGGGCAATTACTTGGCTGGGAGTGTACTACAGGCCTCCAAAAAGTCAGGGAGAGATAGAGGAGCAGATATGTAGGCAACTCTGAGTTGTAAAAATAATAGGGTAATAATAGTCGGGGATTTCAACTTCCCCAATATTAACTGGGATGGTCTTAGTGCAAAAGGCTTAAAGGGGGTGGAATTCTTAAATGCATACAGGAGAGCTTTTTGAGCCAGCACATAGAAAGTCCTATAAGAGAAGGGGCGGTACTGGACCTAATCCTGGAGAATGAAGCCAGACAAGTGGTAGAAGTGTCAGTGGGAGAGCATTTCGGGGATAGTGACCATAACTCTTAAGATTTAAGGTAGTTATGGAAAAGGACAAAGATGGATCAGAAATAAAGGTACTGAATTGGGGGAAGGCCGAGTTCAATATGATAAAACAGGATCTGGCCAAAGTGGACTGGGAGCAGCTACTTGTAGGAAAGTCGACATCAGACCAGTGGAAGTCATTCAAAAAGGAGATAGAGAGAGTTCAGGGCCAACATGTTCCCGTAAAGATGAAGGGTAGGACCAACAAGTCATGGGATATAGAGGATTGGATAAGGGAAAAAAAGGAGGCTTATGGCAGATTCAGGGGGCTGAAAATAGCAGAGGCCTGAGAGGAGTATAGAAAGTGTAGGGGGGTACTTAAAGTAATTGAGAGAGCGAAGAGGGGGCCTGAAAAAACATTGGAGGGCAAGATAAAGTAAAATCCCAAGGCGTTTTGTCGTAATATTAATGGCAAGAGGATAACCAGGGAAAGAGTAGGGTCCATTAGGGACCAAAGTGGCATTCTCTGTGTGGAGCCGGAGGACGTAGGTAAGGTTTTAAATGATTACTTTTCATCACTCTGGAGAAGGACGATGTAGGTGTAGAAATCAGGGAGGGGGATTGTGATATACTCGAACAAATTATCATTGAAAGGGAGGAAGTATTAGCAGTTTTAGCGGGCTTAAAAGTAGATAAATCCCCAGGCCCAGATGAGATGCATCCCAGGCTGTTATGTGAGGCAAGGGAGGAGTTAGCAGGGGCTCTGACACAAATTTTCAAATCCTCTCTGGCCACAGGCAAGGTGCCAGAGGACTGGAGGACAGTGAATGTGGTACAATTATTCAAGAAGAGTAGTAGGGATAAACCAGGTAATAACAGGCTGGTGAGTCTTAACATCAGTGGTAGGGAAGCTATTGGAAAAAATCCTGAGGGACAGGATTAATCTTCACTTGGAGAGGCAGGGATTAATCAAGGATAAGTCAGCATGGCTTTGTCAGGGGGAGGTCATATCTAACAAACTTGATTGAATTTTTCAAGGAGGTGACTAGGTGTGTAGATGAGGGTAAAGCTGTTGATGTATTCTACATGGACTTTAGTAAGGCTTGTGATAAGGTCCCGCATGGGAGATTGGTTAAGAAGGTAAGAGCCCATGGGATCCAGGGCAATTTGGCAAATTGGATCGAAAATTGGCTTAGTGGCAGGAGGCAGAGGGTGATGGTCAAGCGTTATTTTTGGGATTGGAAGCCTGTGACCAGAGGTGTACCGCAGGGATCGGTACTGGGACCCTTGTTGTTTGTAGCGTACATTAATGATTTAGACGTGAATATAGGAGGTATGATCAGTACGTTGGCAGATGACACGAAAATTGGTGGTGTCGTAAATAGTGAGGAGGAAAGCCTTCGATTACAGGACGATATAGATGGGCTGGTAAGATGGGCAGAGCAGTGGCAAATGGAATTTAATCCTGAGAAGTATGAAGTGATGCATTTTGGGAGGACTAACAAGGCAAAGGAATGTACAGTGGATTGTAGGACTCTAGGAAGTACAGAGGGTCAGAGGGACATTGGTGTACTTGTCCATAGATCATTGAAGGCAGCAGCACAGGTCGATAAGGTGGTTAGGAAGGCACATGGGATACTTGCCTTTATTAGCCGAGGCATAGAATATAAGAGCAGGGAGGTTATGATTGGAGCTGTACAAAACGCTAGTTAGGCCACAGCTGGAGTACTGTGTACAGTTCTGGTTGCCACACTATAGGAAGGATGTGATTGCAGTGGAGAGGCTGCAGAGGAGATTCACCAGGATGTTACCTGGGCTGGAGCATTTCAGCTATGAAGAGAGACTGGATAGGCTAGAGTTGTTTTCCTTGGAGCAGAGAAGGCTGAGGGGAGACCTGATAGTGGTATATGAAATTATGAGGGGCATAGATAGGGTGGATAGGAAGAAACTTTTTCCCTTAGTGGAGCTGTCAATAACCAGGAGGCATAGATTTTAGGTAAGGGGCAGGAGGTTGAGAGGAGATTTGAGGAAACATTTTTTCACCCAGAGGGTGGTTGGAATCTAGAGCACACTGCCTGAAGGGGCGGTCGAGGCAGGAACCCTCACGACATTTAAGTATCTCGATGAGTATTGGAAATGCCATAGAGTACAAGGCGACGGGCCAATTGCTGGAAAATGGGATTAGAATAGATAGGCTTGATGGCTGGCACGGGACACGGTGGGCCGAAGGGCCTGTTTCTGTGCTGTATAATTCTATGACTCCATGTTCAGCTGCAGCTTTTAGTCATAAAGACTGGCTACCGGAAAACAACCAAGCCCCCTTGGAGGAATTGGAAAAGAATTGGTCAAAAACATATGCCTAGCTCATTTATCATTTTGTATTATGACTTTGGAGCCAGAGTTAAATGCCATTGATGCCTTTTATTTGAAGAACATGCAACTTAAATGTTATTCTTATCAAAATGTATGCAAAAAGAGATAACTAAACCACTTGGTTATGTTTATATGCAAGGGATATGGGGATAGTGCGGAGAAATGGTGTTGAGGTAAAGATCAGCCATGATCTGGTCGAATGGCCTACTCCTATTTCCTATGTTTAAATAGAGGCATAGAGTACCAAAACCAGGAAGTTATGCCAAACCAATGTGAAACACTAGATTGGCCCCAGTGGGTGTATTGTGTCTAATTCTGAGCACCATACTTTAGGAAGGATATAAAGGCTTTGGAGAGGGTTCAGAAGAGATTTACTAGAATGGTTCTAGGGATGAGAGATTACTGTTACATGGATAGACTGGAGAAGTTGGCATTCTCCTTAGAGCAGAGAAGGCTAGGAGGGCATTTGATAGAGCTGTTTAAAATCATGAAGCATTTAGATAGAGTAAATAAAGAGTAACTGTTTCCAATGGCTGAAAGGTCGACAGCCATAGGGCACATATTTAAGGTGATTTTACAAAAGAGCCAGAGGTGACACAAGGAAAAACATTTTTACGCAATGACTGGTTAGGACTTGGAATGCACTACTTGATAGGGTGGTGGATACAGATTAATAGTAGTCTTCATAAGGGAATTGGATAAATACTTGAAGGAGAAAGAGTTGCAGTGATATTGGGAAGAGTGGGGGCACGGGACTAACTGGATTGCTCTACAAAAGAGCCGACGCAGACATGATAGCCGAATGGTCTACTTCTGTGCTGTATTATTCTATGATTCTCCAACACTCCACAATGAGTAACAGATAGGAAATTAGTTCAAGAAAGGTTTTGGTTTTCCTTTGGCTTGACTGGCCTCAGGTGTGACATGATATCTAAAGTACATTGTTCAATTTGCATTCCAAATCCCTGTTGCAGTTGGGTTCGTCAGATAATGTAGATCATCAGGGACAAAATTATAACATCCCATACATACAGAAAACGATGCTGTGTTAGCAGCTGACCCAGCAAGACAGACATGATATCTGGATTGTGTTAGTACATATATTATAACTTTTTTTTGCCTGTGCTGTGGGAGATGGGAGAGGAAGTGGTGTGGGGTTGGGGGTGGGGGGATGGTGCCAGGGGCGAGGGAAGTAGTATCGCTGATGTAAGTTTTCCACACTATAAACTACAACGAGTCAACTAGCTCCTTGAGGGTGTGTTTCTAATGCCAAAGGGGATAACCTATTACATGAGTTGGACCTGTAATTTGCATGCAAAATTAGCTCAACGTTTCCATCCTAAATAGAAAAGTCAAAGGGTTTCCCTTCTGTAAAAATCTTTTTAAAAATAAATTCTGTGGTTATTGGATTTCTGCACATTAATGAGGGAATATTTGTTTTTTCGTGATTGTCAAAATCAACTCAGCAACTATGACTTCAATCTTGGGAAAAATCTTCAGTTCTACGTTGGATACTTTGGCATGTCGCTACTATCTTTTTGAAGTCATTTCCCATCTGTTACTCACCATATCGCTATGAAATAGTATCAGAAGTATTATAAACTGATTTTTTTTGTCTGTTTTCTAGCGTTATTCCATAGACAGTGACTACAACACATTTTTGTTCAGACTTGTAACACTTTTAGCCTTTTTCTCTCTCAGGACTCATGGGAGTTCTGGGAAACTCACCTTGAGCCTACAATATAGAATGAAAGAACTTGCATTTATAAATAGCAAACAATGAAGTACTTTTGAAGTATACTCTCAGTTGTAAAGTAGGAAACTGTATTTTAAATACTAATCTGCCCTTTTTGGAGTAGTGTGACCTAAGGATTGACAATTACCCCTAACTGTCGTTCTTTAAATTCATTTCTTAGCATATGGGTGTTGCTGGCATAGCTTTGTCCTTCCCTAGTTGCCCGAGAAGGTGGCTGCCTCCTTGAACTGCTGCAGTCCATGTGGTGAAGTTGCTGCCATAGTGGCAGGAAATTCCAGAATTCTGACCTAGCAAAGATGAAGGAACAGTGGTATATTTCCAAGTTGGGATGGTGTGTGACTTGGAGGTGATGGTGTCCCCATGCACCTGCTGCCCATGTCCTTTTGCGTAGTGTAATTCGTGGTTTTGGGAGTTGCTGCCAAAGAAGCATTGGCAACTTGCTGCAGAACAACCTATAGAAAGTATACACAGCCATCATTGGTGAGGTGGATGTTTAGGTTATTGGATAAGGTGTCATTCAAGCTGACTGCATCATGTTTCTGACTTGTGCCTTGTAGATGATTGAGATGTTTTGGGAAGTCAGAAGAGGAGACACTCATCACAGAATACCTAGATCCTACCTGCTGTATTAGCCATGGCATTTATATGGCAGGTCCAATTGACTTTTCTGGTAAATAGTGAGCCCCAAAATGTTGTTGATGGGGGCTTTATGATAGTAAGACCATTGAATGTTATGGGAAAGTGGTTAGACTCTCACTTGTTGATGTTCATTGCCTGGCAGTTGTTGGCACAGATATTACTTGCCACTTATAAGCCCAAGGCTGAATGTGTCCAGGTCTTGTTACGTGCAGGTGTGGACTACTTCATTATCTGAGGAATTGCAAATGGAACTGAACTCTGCAATCGTCAGTGACAGGTCCCATTTCTGATCTTATGATGGAGGAATGTCATTGATGAAGCAGCTGAAAGTTGGCGATGCCCTAAGCTGAGATGATTGGCTTCCAATAACTACAACAATCATTTTTTGTGCCAAGTATGACTAGGCACTGGAGAGTTTTCCATCTGATCCCCAGTGACTTCAGTTTTACTGGGGGTCCTTGGTGCCACTCTCTGTTGAATACTGCCTTGATGTTAAGGGCAGTCATTCTTGCCTCACGTCTGGAATTCAGCTCTCGTAGTCCATGGTTGTAATGAGGAGTCGAATGATCCTGGCGGAACCCAAGCTAAGCATTGGTGAACAAGTTATTAGCAAGCAAGTGCTGCTTGACAGCACTATTGATGACTCCTTCCTTCACTTTGTTGATTGGAATTAGGCTGATAGAATGCTTTAGATTTATCCTGCTTTTTGTGGACAGGATGTAGCTGAGCTATTTCCCACATTATCGGGAAGATACCAGTGTTTCAGCTGTACTGGAACAACTTGGCTAGAGGCAAAGGTAGTGCTGAAGCACAGGTGTTCAGCACGACAGCTGGCGTGTTGTCGAGACCCAAAGCCTTTGCTCTGTTCTATGTACTCAGCTGTTTCTTGAAGTTTTGTGGAATTAATCAAATTGGCTGAAGACTGGCAGTTGCATTGGTGGGAACCGCAAAAGGAAGCTAAGAGAGGTCATCTAATCAACATTTCTGGCTGAAGATGGTTGCAAAGGCTTCTGCATTGTCTTTTGCACTCGTAAGTTGGGCTCTGCTGTCGTTGAGGATGGTGATATTCATGGAGCTTCCTCCTATTGTTGGTTGCTTAATTGTCCACCCCATTCATGACTGGATGTGACAGAGCTTTGCCCTAATCGGTTGGTTGTGGTATCATTTATCTCTAACCATAGCATGCTGCTTTTGCTGTTTAGCACACTGTATTGTAGCTTCACCAGGTTAGCACCTTATTTTCAGATATGCCTGGTGCTACTTCCGGCATGCACTCACAACATTCCTCATTGAACCAAAGTTGGTCATCTGGCTTGATGGTGATGGAGGAGTGAGTTATATGCTGGGCCATCAGGTTACAGATTGTGGTGGTAAACAATTCTGCTGCTGTTGATACTCTACAGTGCCTCCTGGATAGCTTTGAACTGCTAGGCCTGCTCTTAATCTATCCCACTTAGCATGGTGGTAGAGCCACATGAAACAACAAAGGGTGTCCTCAGTGTGAAGATGTGACTTGGTCTCAACAAGGACTTTGCAGTGGTCACATTTATCAGTAGCGTCATTGATGGACACATCTGTGACAGATAGATTGATAAGGATTAAGGTAAATAGGTTATTTCTTCAGGTTGGTTCCCTCATCACCTGTCGCAAACCCAGCTCTTCTGGACTCGACCAACTTGATCAGTGGTGGTGCTAATGAGCCACTCTTGGTTCAGGACTAAAGTTCCCATCCAAAGTACATTCTGTGCCTTTGCTACCTTTGGAGCTTCCTCCAAATTGGTGCTCGATATGGAGGAGTAGTTGCTCATCAGGTGATGGAGGTGGTAATCATTGACTGGAAGCCATAAGATCTCATTGGGTCTAGAATCTGTGTTGAGAACTCCCAAGGCTACTCTCCCATCTCCTGACTTTATATCACTGTTGCAGAGGGACAGGATATACATAAAGATGGGACATTGGCTAATGGGTATGTTTCTGAGTATGACCGCTTTCAACTTTGATACCAATGCCCAGATGTTAGTAAAGAGGACTTTGCAGGATTAGCTGGGCTGCCCACGTTACAGCTGCGTTATTGGTCAGTTTTATTCCTGTAGCAGAATAATACTACTGAGTGACTTGCTAGCCCACTTCAGAGGGCAACTAAGAGTCAGTCACCTGTCTTTTTGTGGGATATGTCGAACATTTCTTGTTCCAGTCCTACTCAGGCCCCCTCCTCCAACTCTTTTTCCGGTGCATTGATGACTGTATCGGTGACGTTTCCTGCTCCCGCCCGGAACTAGAAAACTTTATCAACTTTGCTTCTAATTTCCACCCTTCTCTCATCTTCACATGATCCATCTCCGACACTTCTCTGTCTCCATCTCTGGGGATAGGCTGTATACTAATATTCATTATAAGCCCACTGACTCCCACAGCTACCTCGACTACACTTCTTCACACCCTGCCTCCTGTAAGGACTCCATTCCATTCTCCCAGTTTCTCTGTCTCCGACGCATCTGCTCTGATGATGCTACCTTCCATGACAGGGCTTCTGATACGTCTTCCTTTTTCCTCAACCGAGGATTTCCCCCCCCCCCCCACATTGTAGTTGACAGGGCCCTCAACTGTGTCTGGCCCATTTCCCTCACCCCTACCCCTCCCTCACAGAACTGCGACAGGGTTCCCCTTGTCCTCACTTTCCACCCCACCAGCCTCCAGATCCAAAGGATCATCCTCCGCCACATCCAGTGTGATGCCACTACCAAATGAATCTTCCACTGTCAGCATTCCAAAGGGATCGTTCCCTCCGCGACACCCTCGTCCACTCCTCCATTACCCCCACCACCTCGTCCCCTTCCCACAGCACCTTCCCCTGCAATCGCAGGAAGTGTAATACCTGCCCATTTACCTCCTCTCTCCTCACTATCCAAGACCCCAAACACTCCTTTCAGGTGAAGCAGCGATTTACTTGTACTTCTTTCAACTTAGTATACTGTATTCACTGCTCACAATGTGGTCTCCGCTAGATTGGGGAGACTAAACGCTGGTTGGGTGACCGCTTTGCGGAATACCTCCGCTCAATCTGTAAGCATGACCCCGAGCTTCTGGTTGCTGGCCATTTCAACACCACCCCCCTGCTGTCATGCTCACATCCCTGTCCTGGGATTGCTGCAGTGTTACCGTGAACATCAACACAAGCTCAAGGAACAGCATCTCATTTACCGATTAGGCATGTTACAGCCTGCCGGACTGAACATTGAGTTCAATAATTTCAGAGCATGATGGGCCCCCCTTTTCATGTTTAGTTATTTTTTCTTTTTTTTCTTTTTTATTTGGTTATTTTATTTTAGTTTTTTAGTGTGTTTAGTTTGTTTCTACTGTGCCTACCCACTGTTTCTGTTTTTAAAATTTTTTTTAAATGTTTGTGCTTGGATTGCTTTGTGCTTTACAGTCTATTCACCCCCTTTCTGCACTAACGCTTTGTCTTTCAGCACACCATTAACATACTGTTTGCCTTTGTTCCATGACCTTCTGGTCAGTTATTCTCTGTGACCTTGTCCTATCAATACCTCTTTTGTTATCTCTTGCCCCACCCCCTGCTTTACTTGCTTAAAATCTTTTACATTTCTAATATTTGTCAGCTCTGAAGAGGGGTCACTGACCTGAAACGTTGACTCTGTTTCTCTTTCCACAGATGCTGCCAGACCTGCTGAGTATTTCCAGCATTTCTTGTTTTTAAGTCAGTCATGTTGTTGCGGCACTGAGTCACATATAGTCCAGACCTTCCCTAAATGACATAAACCAGTTGGGTTTTTATAATCTGACAGCTTCATGGTCACTTTTACTGATGATCTGTTTTCAAATTCACAAACTGTCATGGTGGGATTTGAGTTTACATTCTCAGGTTATACATCCACACTCGCCTCACCTCTGGATTCAGCTCTTGACTCCATGTTTGGACCAAGGAGCCTGTAACAGTTCAGCCCTTGAAAATAAAATCTTTGAAAGCAACTGTCTATGGATTGACGAATTCTAACTCTCTTTGATCTCTTTGGCCCTTTACAGCCTTGATGTTGATTGGCCTTGAATTAAAATGTACTTAATGCAAACATCACTTTAGAGTATTCTCTATTTGACCAAAATCCAGGAATGAACTAGATCAAAAAGAATTGATCTAGTTTTGCCGTCGTGTCATTAAACCTCGGAAATTTCTGTTTCCTGGCAAGAGCAAATATCGGCTCATTGGTAAATGTGAATGCTTGTAAATAGGTTTTCTTCTAAACAGTATTGTTATAATTGAAAAATTATTGATGCTTCCTATAACTTTCAATTAAACACACCCTACAGAACATATTTCTTTTTCTGGATACCTTCACACCATCTACTTGTTACCAAGCACTGTGGATAAGTCAGTATCTCATTCAGGATACAGTAAGAAACTGCTGTTTCCACTTATTTGGTCAATAGTAAATGAAAGCAATTTTGAATTGCACAGCCAAAGGTGCACATTGTGACATTTGTATTGACTTGAAAATGCACCGCAGAAAGTCATACCCATTCAAACCATCACTGCTTATTTATCCATAGTCTGTTTAACACTTAAGAGTTCAAGCATAAAAATCACCTCGATGCAAATGTTGTAATGTTTATGTTTTTGAAACGCCTTTTTGTTAGCTCCAATTTTGCATGGATATATAACTTCGTACATCATGAGATACCCGGATTAAAATCTTAAAACACAGAATACTGTTCAGATCCTTTGAACCTGAAGTAAAACTGCTGCAGGTCAGGTTATCAGCTCTTCTCTGTCCTCTTCAGTTCATTTTATGGGCTGTGATGTTCAGAGGACTGTAATATATTTGCTCACTGCTAAAGAATCTGAAGTGTTTTTCAAATTATATGTTAATTAATTGTATTCATTTTGGATAGGTTAGATGTTTACATTTCCCTTAGCTACTGCAACATTGAGTTGACAACTCGAGAAGGCTGCTTTTGAATGATGAGCTAGTGGGAGGAGAAGAAACGGCTGGGCTGAACTTGTCTACTAAGTAGTGCTTCCTATTTGGCTGGTCATCAAAAGAAATCATGTCCATGGCCTCATTTGTCTTGCCCTTCCTAATAATGACAAAATTATTGTTCTTGTAAGATGGAAAAGATTATATTAAAAAAGTGCAAATCTAGTTTATGTTGTCTCCCTTCATCTTTAAAGTTCTATTTTTACATTGTTGTAGTTTAGAATATTGATAGGTTACAGTTAAATCAGTTTTTAACAATAGTTAACTTTTACTTAATTACAGATGTTCCCAAACTCCTGCCTCATCCTGGTCTAGAAAAGAAAGAGGAAGAAGAAGAAGAGGAAGATTATGAAGAGGGTAGCGAGAAGAAAACATTAAGCAAAAAGAAGGTGAAATCGGGACCTCGAACTCCAGACCCATACGCCTCAGACAACAGCAGCCTAATGTTTCCCATTTTAGTTGCCTTTGGGGTCTTTATTCCCACCTTGTTTTGTCTCTGTCGATTATGAGAGATACACTTCGCATGTACAGTGGTGCTTGTGAGTGAGGAGCTTTGTCACAGTGTGGGGGCAGTTTGTTTATGTTCCCTCTATTTTCAGAAGTGGGGGGGGAAGGAAGAGAAATGGTTTGTATCAAGGTTTGAAGGCTTGAATTGCAATAAGTTTTTTTTGTTAATAGATACTTGTTCCCATTCTTTAAAAAAAAATTTGCAATAATTCTGAAGTATAAAATTGAAAGCCCCAAGTAGTTGAATGCCTGAAGCCAGTAGCTGGAACAAAACTGTTTCTGTTGCTTTTTAGCTACGGTTAAGGTATGGTTTAAAGGACTTGCTGATTAGACTGGGGGGGGAAATGTACTAATTGTCTGAATGTAAACATCTAGTATATGAACTATTTCCATTAACAGTGTTAAAGGAAACCCACAAGTCCACTGGTAAAACTTGAATGGCGATTTTGTTTTTTTAATGAAAACGGTACTATAGGCAAATTAATGGTGATTCACCCAGATATATTTTTGTTTTGAATTATTCCATCCCCTCCTTTTCTGTACCAAGCCTACACTTGGGCATTGGCATGAAGGATTTTGAATAGTGAACTGTAGGTGCATTAAAACAATCAGATTTAAGCTGGTATCTCAAAGCTTGTTAGAAAGTGACTGCTTGGTAACTAATGGGATGGGTACTAGGTTTTGAGAGATTGTGAAAAAGGCAGTGTTCGTTTCGTAGGCGTCTTCGGGTTTAACCTGGAGGTTTGCTACAATGCTCAAAAGATCAATCCACAATGATTTAAAGGAATGGTATTCCTTTTGTTGGCCTACTTTTACTGGACTATAATAGCAGATTCTCTTAAAATTTCAAAAATAAAAACAGAAGTAATATATAGAAGTCCTGTCAGTACCTGAAAAAAGAAAATAATTTACACTTAGATACTTTGTCAGAACTGAAACATTAATCTACTCTCTCTAGGTACTGACGGGCCTGCTGTGTATTTCTAGTATCTCTGCTTTTATTCCAGATTTCCAGCATTTCCAGGTTTTAGAAATGCTTCCTTATATTTTCTGTGTTTGCATTCTCAATTTCTCCAGTGAAAGGTATTTGAAATGGATTGTATAAGAGCAGTAAAATTTGAAATCCCCAAACACCATCTGTTAATACAGAAGCAAAATACTGCAGATGCTAGAAATCTGAACTACAAACAGAAAAGGCTGGAAATACTCAGGAGGTCAATCCAGCAGTTTCCTGCTGATTGTTGAATAATACATCTTTAACAAGGCCCATGTAAGTGACCATTTTCCAGTTATGATTACACAGCTGTTCTGTGGCAGTGTTGCCTAAAGCTTGTGGGAGGGGTAAATGTGGTTCTGCTGTCAGCTGAAGTGAAATATTTGGATCAGTTACTTGACAATTAAGTACATTCAAAAAAAAAGTTAACTGGTATCTGTATCCGATCTTTGTCCAGGTCCATTAATAGTGATTGCACAGGAACAGTGAGGCTTAGTGTCAGAATGCTCAGAGCCACAGCATGGGGTTGATTCCATCACTTTACTCGGCACCCGATGTTAGCTGTGCCAAATGGGGATTGTGCTGAGTGGAAACTGCAATGTGTCCTAAAAGGGAGAATCAGAGGAAACAGTCATACAAGGAGGTTCTTGGCAACTGGCTACAGTGGGCAGTGTATGTGCTTTGGGAGAAAGGTTTTTTACCTGCCCTTTTGGCAACAGCAGTACCAAGGTCAGGCAGACCTGAAAATAGGAGATCATCTTAAAAATAGTTTTTTTTTTAAATTGTACTTTTACTTTCCCCTAGGGGATGGGTGATATTTCTACTGCTCTAATACCTACTTCAATTTTACTAGAATTTTGCATTGGCTCATCATAAGGCCAGGGTACTCTGCAGCCAAATCAGGCTTTGCTTCCACAAAACGTAGTCACTTCAGATTTCCAACAAATTAATTATACAGATGCGTACGTAGAATGCTGCCTGAGCTGAAATTTGGAACCTGTAACAAACATGAACAACTTAGCGGGGGAGAGGTTGGGGTTTAATGAAAGGCTATACTGTTTGCATTTTAGCTCTTTCAGAAGTTTACATTACACTTGAGGTGAAGCAACAAAGAAGGGATATTGCAGGTATTTGACATTTCAGTTTTAAAACTAGGTCCTGTGGTACCTCCCAAAAAAAAGTAAATCATTGATTATGAAGTGTCTCAAGTCAGTTTTATAGAAATATAAATGCTCGTATTTTCTTTTTTTTTAAACTCCCTTCAAACAGAAGACACTTTGCCTTTTGAAAACCATTTGAAAAGGCTACTTTTGAAGTGTGGGGAGAATAGAATGCAATTGAAGAAAGAAAAACTTTCCATTATCCATGTGTGGTATTGGATGAAAGGAGAAACCCTGTATAATTTGGACATTGCTAGTTTTAATGATGGTTTATACTATGGGAAAAAAATTACTATTTTTTCCTGAAGTTATTTCAAATATCATGCATAGCTTGAACCTGTGGGTTCACAAGGAGGCTTTAACTATTTCTTTCCCATGAAGGGAGAAGGGGGGAGGGAGTCGGCTGAGTGGGCGGGGGCGGGAGGGAATGTGCTTAAGTTTAGAGTTGCTTGTCCCAAAGAGAAAACTGCAGTTTAACTTTGGGGGTTCAATAGATTAGACTTGTTTTTTTGCTAATCTAAATCATAAAAGGTGTAGGTAGGATCTGTGCTTATGTTGTAATCTTTATTTTTTTTTGTTTGTGTAGCTTGGCATTTATTTGGAGCTCTCAGGAACTTGGGTTGAGGGTATGTTTGTATTAATTTGCACTCTCTGGTGGTTTTAATCAGCAGTATATAAAAGAGAAGGGGGAAGATAAAATAGATATTTTTATGTCACGTATTCAGATGAGTGAAAGACTGCATTATAGGTTCTGGATAACAGTACATGTAAAGTACTTAACCTGTCAAAGCAGGGTTTTCTGCCTTTGTTCAGAAATATTTGTGTGCTGTGCACCAACTACAGTGTGCTTTAATTTCTTTCTGGAACTTTTCTTCCTTTTTAGTTTTATTTTTTGATTGAATTGTGTTTGTGCCAATGCAGCAGCGACCATATTGCCAACTTCACCAGACCCACTTATCTATTAATATAACCTACAATGGTGGGGCAGAATATCCCAGGGAACAAAGCTTACCAGTAGGATTAGGGGAACAATCACCTTCATCCACCCCCTCACTGGGAGACATGGCTTCAGTTAGGCAAGATCAATATAAGATGGTTTAAATGTTTAATTTGAATAGGATAGTTATTAAACCTTATTTTTAAAAAACTGTTGGTATGACTGGTCATTTAACTAAAAAATTTGATAATGAAGAAACATTGAGGTTTTAATAATAAGTGTATCCTTGGACTAATTACCTTATTCCGAACAGTAACACTCTTAGTTGCACAAAACACTCAGAAGAATCCCTCCTTTGTCCCCAAAGTTTTTCTTTTGCAAATTTCATTTCTTTCCAATATATTAATAGTAATTTCGGCTTCACCTTCATCAGAGTCCACTTTCACCTTGCCCTGCCAGTGGAAATGTGACCAGCTCTGATTGGGAAGGGGTGGCTGGTCATCCTGAAGTTGGAAGTCTCCCAGACCTACTGATAAGTTTCATTTAATCACAGAACTCTGAGATTCATGAACTTGTACATAGTGTGGTGTTTGCTAATGGTTTATGCAATTATTGCACAGAAAACACATGTATTGATCCCACATGCTTAGAGCAACTGTTACTGAATGTCTGGAAATTTCTACATTCACCAAATAGCAACAAATTCTGCTCTGTTGCCATTATTTTTTCTGCAGTTTGGAAATAAAACTTTATTGAAAGATGTTTTAGTTCTTCCCCCTCCACCCCCAACTTTATGATATGCCTTCTATAGAAAATTAAGTACTTATTTTGATGATACATAATGTTTGTTTATACTGTCCAGCATTGGCTGCTGATCTGCAGATACATCCTCCGGGTAAGTTGGACTAAGGGACAATTCAGTCCTTTTTTTCATGAATTTGGGTCCAAAAAAATCAAGGTGAAATCAGCTGAAAGAAAATCAGTGCTTTTCTAGATCAACAATTACACAGTGTTTGTAACCAGAAGACTTTGGGGTTAGAATCGCAGTTTTGAAAGAAACAAATAAAAGAAGTAATAAATGCTTACAAAGTTCTTCAAAAAGTGGAATGCTTAGCATCTCCTCTCGCATAGAATTCCTGCAGCTGTGTGTGCTTGTCACAGATGCAGAACGTACAGTCTATGACAGTGCTGCCTACATCATGTGACTATGAGCGTTGGAGCTAAAGCCTGGCTACCCAACCTGAACCCGACTAGACCTGACTACATGTGTCGGGTTTGGGTTGGGTCGGGTCGAAATTCCGAGTCCAGCATTTGAGCTTGGGTCAGGTCGGGCTGGACACTTATTCCGGGAAGTCACGGGATCAAGCTTACCCATGATTCCCCACAACTCCAGCTGCAAGAATAGCCTGCTGCCGGAATAGATGAAGGAGATCGGGTCGGGTGCGAAAGAAAATTAAAGGACTCTGGTCGGGTTCGGGTTGGCTGTGGTCGGGTCGGGCCCGGGTTGGGTTTTAATTTTATACCCAAGCCAGGCTTTAGTTGGAGCTGAACCACAGCAGTATACCAACATTTAGATTTTGAGGATTTAACACCCTTCTTGAAATTGATTTTTCTTAGGTAATTATCAGGTTTAGTACTAAAATTAGAACATAAGAACAGGATAGGCCATTCAGTCATTCGAACCTGTTAATTCAATTAGATCATGGCTGATACCCATCTCAATTCAATTTAACTGCCTTTGCTCCATATCCCTTGATGTCTTTACTTAACAAAAACCTATTGATCTTGTCCAAATTGGCTTAGCATCCACAGTCTTTTAAGGTAGAGAGTTCCAGATTTCTACTAACCTTTGTGTTAAAACGTGCTTCCAAATTTTGAGGCGGCTTAGCTATATGGAATAATGGTTTAATCTGCAGTAATGTGTTGCTTATATATTCTGCTTGTAATTCGGTTCATTGGCTACTCCTGAAAAATATTATTTTTGTGACTGAAAACCAGTCCGATCTAGACTTGGATTGAAAGCTTACCAATCCTTACTACAGCCTGATCCAACTTATTACCCCTAGCTGTTTTGCCAGTTCTAATGTGCTGTCCTGATGCCAAAAAAGTGTCTCAGTTTGGCAGATCTATCATCATATATCAAAAAGAGTGCTAACAAAGCTTGTTCACAATTAAATTTGCAACATAAAATGCTCTACTTTTGGATCTGCTGAGTAATGTTTTCTCTCTTCTCTGCTAAGGGTGTTGCATGATGCCTGTAGATGGACGGCTCCACTGGGGCTAGCAGTTCCCTACTGCCTGCCTCACATGGCCAACTCAAGATGATATTGAGTGTCAGCAGACACTGTGACCTGGTTGGGGGTGCGGGGGGGTGGGGTGGGGGGGGGGGGGGAGGGCATTGCAGCCATAGTCCCAGTATCTGTCTACATATGTGTACGTCACAGGATAACCACCAGGAGTGAGAATTGTGGTTGACTTTTTATGCCCTGCCCTTTGTGGCCTAGGCGCATTGCCACCATTTATAGCACAGACCAGGAATCAAATCTGACACTTATCTCTGTAATGCAGCATGTGGTGGATTTACTTACTAAACCATTGGGACATCTGCTGAGTAGGATTTTAATTCCTATCCTGAAGTAAAATGTTTGTCTTTCACCATGAGGCTAAGAGTAAGGAGCCGTGATCCACGTACTGTATCTTAATCCAGTGTACTTTCGTAACATGCATTTCTGGTTGGTTTACATTTTTGCTACAACAACACAGAATTCAGGACCAAATACTAAACTCACGGTGAAATATCCACAGGCTCTGACACTATTCTATATAATATAAAGCTGTAGCATTTCCTCAAAGTGCCATTGACACTAGCAGTTTTTATTGTTTTTTGTTTTTGCTACCTTATACAATAATGCCCATGTGTAATACCCCACTTTAAAAGAACTGGAAGCTGTTGCTGTTGGTAGTGGTTCCAATTCTGTCAAAAGTACAAAAACTAATTGGAAACCATGGAATCACATTCCTACTATGCCACCTGGGCTGCCACCGGACTGGTTCAGCTTGTGCCCCATCTTCCCCGTTCACCTCTGTCGCTGGACTCTGCTTCCCATTTAATGTGTAGTAAGTAAAAGACATTAGTTACAAAGAAAAACTGATAAAACATGGACATTTTAACTTTGAAGGGAGGTATCTGAAAAATTATCTGATGGAGGCATATAAACTAGTGAACAATTAGGAAAGGGTAAATCCAGAAAATTACTTTCAATTAAATTACGAGAGTGGCTGTTCCCCTCAATAATACGTATACCGTTTTGGATACGGTTGGGGGGGGTGCCTACCAGAGGAAAGCCACAGTGGCCAAGTCTCTGGCACTGAGCCTGGCTCAGTGGCTCAGAAGGGAAGGGGGGAGAATAGGAGAGCGATAGTGATAGGAGATTCAATGGTTAGAGGAACAGACAGGAGATTCTGTGGTCGTGAACGAGACTGCTGGATGGTATGTTGCCTCCCGGGTGCCAGGGTCAGGGATGTCTCGGATCGAGTCCACAGGATTCTTAAGGGGGAGGGGGAGCAGCCAGAGGTCATGGTACATATCGGTACCAATGACATAGCTAGGAAAAGGGATGAGGACCTGAAAAGCGAATATAGGGAGTTAGGTTGGAAGCTGAAAGGCAGGACGAGCAGAGTAGTAATTTCAGGATTGTTACCGGTGCCACGTGCTAGTGAGGCTAGAAACAGGGAGCGAGTGCAGCTGAACACGTGGCTACAGAACTGGTGTAGGAGGGAGGGATTCAGATATGTGGATCATTGGGATACCTTCTGGGGAAGGTGGGACCTGTACAAGAAGGACGGGTTGCATGTGAACTGGAGGGGCACCAATATCCTGGGCGGGAGGTTTGGTAGAGCTCTTCGGGAGGGTTGAAACTAGTTTGGCAGAGGGATGGGAACCGGAGCCACGGATCAGTGGATGGGGTAGCTGTTGAACAGGCAGATACCGAGTGCAGAGAGTCTGAGGAAGGTTCGACAGTTGACAGGGCAAAGTTGCAGCCAGTATGATGGGTTGAAGTGTGTCTATTTTAACGCAAGAAGTGTCAGGAATAAGGGTGATGAACTTAGAGCATGGATCAGTACTTGGAGCTACGATGTTGTGGCCATTATGGAGACGTGGATATCACGGGCAGGAATGGATGTTGGATGTTCCGGGGTTTAGATGTTTCAAAAGGAATAAGGAGGGAGGTAAAAGAGGTGGGGGAGTGGCATTGTTAATCAGGGATAGTATCACAGCTGCAGAAAGGGAGGTCGTCGAGGAGGATTTGTCTACTGAGTCATTATGGGTGGAAGTCAGAAACAGGAAAGGAGCAGTCACTTTGTTGGGAGTTTTCTATAGACCCCCCAATAGCAACAGAGACATGGAGGAACAGATTGGGAGGCAGATTTTGGGAAGGTGCAGAAGTAACAGGGTTGTTGTCATGGGTGACTTCAACTTCCCTAATATTGATTGGAACCTCCTTAGTGCAAATAGTTTGGATGGAGCAGTTTTTGTCAGGTGTGTCCAGGAAGGTTTCCTGACTCAATATGTAGATAGGCCGACTAGAGGGGAGACTATGTTTGACTTGGTGCTTGGCAACGAACCAGGCCAGGTGGCAGATCTCTCGGTGGGAGAACATTTCGGTGATAGTGATCACAACTCCCTGACCTTTACTATAGTCATGGAGAGGGATAGGAGCAGACGGGATGGGAAAATATTTAATTGGGGGAGGGGGAATTACAATGCTATTAGGCAAGAACTGGGGAGCATAAATTGGGAACAGATGTTCTCAGGGAAATGCACGACAGAAATGTGGAGGTTGTTTAGGGAGCACTTGCTGCGACTGCTGGATCGGTTTGTCCTGATGAGGCAGGGAAGGGATGGTAGGGTGAAGGAACCTTGGATGACAAGAGATGTGGAACAGCTAGTCAAGAGGAAGAAGGAAGCTTACTTAAGGTTGAGGAAGCAAGGATCAGACAGGGCTCTAGAGGGTTACAAGGTAGCCAGGAAGGAACTGAAGAATGGACTTAGGAGAGCTAGAAGGGGACATGAAAAAGTCTTGGCGGGTAGGATTAAGGAAAATCCCAAAGCGTTCTACACTTATGTGAGGAACAAGAGGATGGCCAGAGTGAGGGTAGGGCCAATCAGGGATAGTGGAGGGAACTTGTGCCTGGAGTCGGAGGAGGTAGGGGAGGTCCTAAATGAATACTTTGCTTCAGTATTCACTAGTGAGAGGGACCTGGTCGTTTGTGAGGACAGCGTGGAACAGGCTGATATGCTCGAACAGGTAGAGGTTAAGAGGGAGGATGTGCTTGAAATTTTGAATGATATGAGGACAGATAAGTCCCCGGGGCCAGACGGGATATACCCAAGGATATTACGGGAAGAGATTGCTGCGCCTTTGGCGATGATCTTTGCGTCTTCACTGTCCACTGGAGTAGTACCGGATGATTGGAGGGTGGCAAATGTTGTTCCCTTGTTCAAGAAAGGGAATTGGGATAACCCTGGGAATTATAGACCAGTCAGTCTTACGTCGGTAGTGGGCAAATTATTGGAGAGGATTCTGAGAGACAGGATTTATGATTATTTGGAAAAGCATAGTTTGATTAGAGACAGTCAGCATGGCTTTGTGAGGGGCAGGTCATGCCTCACAAGCCTTATTGAATTCTTTGAAGATGTGACAAAACACATTGATGAAGGAAGAGCAGTGGATGTGGTGTATATGGATTTTAGCAAGGCGTTTGATAAGGTTCCCCATGGTAGCTCATTTCAGAAAGTAAGGAGGCATGGGATTCAGGGAAACTTGGCTGGCTGGATACAAAATTGGCTGGCCCATAGAAGTCAGAGGGTGGTAGTAGATGGAAAGTATTCAGCATAGAGCTCGGTGACCAGTGGTGTTCCACAAGGATCTGTTCTGGGACCTCTGCTCTTTGTGATTTTTATAAATGACTTGGATGAGGAAGTGGAAGGCTGGGTTAGCAAGTTTGCCGATGACACGAAGGTTGCTGGAGTTGTGGATAGTGTGGAAGGCTGTTGTAGGTTGCAACGGGACATTGACAGGATGCAGAGCTGGGCTGAGAACTGGCAGATGGTGGTCAACCTGGAAAAGTGTGAAGTGATTCATTTTGGAAGGTCGAATTTGAATGCGGAATACAGGCTTAAAGACAGGATTCTTGGTAGTGTGGAGGAACAGAGGGATCTTGGGGTCCAAGTCCATAGATCGCTCAAAGTTGCCACCCAAGTTGATAGGGTTGTTAAGAAGGCGTATGGTGTGTTGGCTTTCATTAACAGGGGGATTGAGTTTAAGAGCCGCGAGGTTATGCTGCAGCTCTATAAAGCCCTGGTTCGACCACACTTGGAATATTGTGTTCAGTTCTGGTCGCCTCATTATAGGAAGGATGTGGAAGCTTTAGAGAGGGTGCAGAGGAGATTTACCAGGATGCTGCCTGGACTGGAGGGCATGTCTTACGAAGAAAGATTGAGGGAGCTAGGGCTTTTCTCATTGGAGCGAAGAAGGATGAGAGGTGTCTTGATAGAGGGGTACAAGATGATGAGAGGCATAGATAGAGTGGATAGTCAGAGACTTTTTCCCAAGGTGGAAAGGGCTATCACCAGGGGGCATAATTATAAGGTGATTGGAGGAAGGTTTCGGGGAGATGTCAGAGGTAGGTTCTTTACACAGAGAGTGGTGGGTGAGTGGAATGCGCTGCCAGCGGTGGTAGTAGAAGCAGATACATTAGGGGCATTTAAGCGACTCTTGGATAGGTACATGGATGATAGTAGAATGAAGGGTAGGTAGTTAGTTTGATCTTAGAGTAGGTTAATAGGTTCGGCACAACATCGTGGGCCGAAGGGCCTGTACTGTTCTATGTAGTAGGACAAAGGGACACAGGCTAAAACTAGTGAAAGTGAAATTTAGGTCTGATAGGAACGCCTCCATACATGTGCTGACCAATACATGGAATGGATTCCCAGGTAAAGTAGTTGAGATGAAAACCCAGGAGTCATTTAATCAATTGGATGCTCCAAGGGGGAGACTTTAGAGTCTTTCTGGATGGATGAACTAAGATGGATCAAATGTCCTCATCTTGCATCATTATCTTATGATTTCAGTTAAAGCTTCATTGGACTGTTAATAATTCAACAGGATTGTGTGGGGCGTGAGCCCACAGTGTAACACTGCCCACATATTGGCCTATGTTAACTTTGCACTTGGGCCATAAGAATGACTGTGATCTTTAATTATTCTGGGATCTGTGCATTGCTGGCATAGCCAGCATTTATTGCACATCCCTAGTTGCCCTTGAACTGATGGTGGTGAGCCGTCTTCTTGAACTGTTGCAGTCCGTGTGGTGAAGGTGTTATTAAGTAGGGAGTTTGAGGATTTTGACTCGGCAACAGTGAAAGGATGGCGATATATGCCCAAGTTGGGATGGTGTGGAACATAGAGTTGACGTTGTTTCCATGGACCCCTACCCTTGTCCTTCCAAGTGGTAGAGGTAGTGTATCCTGAAAATTAGAGGGGACATGGGGGAAAACCTTTTCACCCAGAGGGTGGTGGGTGTCTGGAATTAACTGCCCAGATCGGGAGAAGCCCTCAACTCTTTTAAAAGGTACCTGGACATGCACCTGAAGTGCTGTAAACTGCAAGGTTATGGACCAGGTGCTGGAATGTGGGATTAGAATGGGCGGCGAGCTTTTTCAGCCGGCGCAGACATGATGGGCTGAATGGCTGCCTCCTGCTCTGTAACTTTTCTATGAATCTATGAAATGGTATACATTGCAGCCACAGTGCACCATTGGTGATGGTAGTGAATGTTTAAGGTGGTGGATGTGCTGCCGATCAAGCAGACTGCTTTGCTCTGAATGATGTTTAGCTTTTTGAGTGTTGCAGCTGCACCTATCCAAGCAAGTGGGGAATAATTACATTCCTGACTTGTTCCTTGTAGATGGTGGTGAGCTCTGGGAGGGAGGGGAAAGAAATGTCACACTGTGTTTCAGTGGACGGCTCTTCTGAGGTGGTGTTTAAGAAACATTGGGACAAGTGCAGGGTCTTTTCCTATTGACCTAGTGCATTATACCAGTCCTGGGAGTGCTTGATGCCAACACTTGGGGTGATTGCCTGGAATCCCTAAAAGTTTGATTCCCCAGTGCTAACTTCTAGATAACCATAAGTTTTTGACAAAAAAAAATCTAAGTTAAAGTGGGAAGAAGGGTATGTAACTGCGGCAATTTAAATAGAACCTTTTAGGTGTTTCAGAGATGTAAACAGAAAAATGGTCTCTGAGCCAAAGAAGGAACAGGAGAGGTAGATTTTAACAAGGCATTTAAATGAATAAAGGGAGGCTGACGGGTGTAGGGGTTTATGGAGGCATGGGGCTCAGACAGCTGGAAGTATGATCACCAGCAGTGGGGTGAAAGCAGCACAAGAAGTGTGAGTTGGAGGAACTAAGATTTGGGTGGTGAGGTGTGGGGTCATTGTACAACTAGAAGTTACAGGGTTGGAGAGGAGCAAGATCATGAAGGGATTTAAACAGGAAGCTGAGACTTGAGGGACTAGCAGCCTAATGTACATCTGCAAGGGGAAAGGTGGTTTGGTGAATGGGATTTGATGCTGGATAGGATATGGGCAGCAGAGTTTTTAGATGAACTGCAGATTATAATAATCCTATTAAAATAGACATTGTTTATTGTGCAGTAATGATGTGACTCAGATCAGAGTATTGATCGGATATCAGAAGGGCTGGTCTGAGATGCTAATTATTATAATAGAGAGCAAAAATATTTTAAGCAATCATCTGGAATTCCTTCAGGATTTTTCCTGCAGAAGGTTGGCGGACTTATGCACTCTTTCCCCCTTGGGCATTTTCAGCCAATATCGTTCATGGACATTATAGACCATGGGAAAAGAATTTCAACGCGGATACAAACTGAAACCTTTTAGGCCCAGGAAAAGGCCAAACTAGCCTGTTCCTTTTTCTCAGATCAACTGTTTTCTCATCATTTTTGACTGTCTCAGGAAATTACATGGCTGCAGGGGTTGAGTGGGGATGTGTCTTTCGTCCTGTTGCTCCAACCATAATAGTGCATGGGGCAAGCTTGATGAACCAGCTGTTTTGTTCTTGCCTGGCAAAGTTCATATAATTAAGGCCCTACCAAATTCATGGTCCCATTTAACAAATTTCATGGTCACAGCACTTTAAGAATTGTGAATTTCATGATTTCACATATTTAAATCACAGTGTAGCTACAAACCATGAAAATGCTCTATTTAAAACACAAAAGTGTTATGATCCTGTAGTTTTTTTTCCAGGAAGAATGCAGTGTACCTTTAAGGCTGGAAAGGGAGCAGTACTGCTTTAAGGCAGCAGGCTCCAGAAGCTGAGTCAAAGAATGTATTCTCATTGCCCGGGATCCAACCATTCGGAGATTGTGATTCAAGAAGTGCATTCTCGTTGCCCAGGATACAGCCATTCAGGACCCGAGATTGAGAGATACATTATTACAATTTAATTTTGAACTGGCTTATAGTGGAAACAGACTGTTCTAACTCAGAGAAACAGACAGACAGCTGTGTGTTAGCACCTGAAAGGAGCACTTTCAGACATTTAAATTGAAGGAAGAGAATTTAGTCTGTTTATTTATTATTCTCTCTCAAAATTCTAAAATGTCAAGCCAAAACAGAGATCTCTGATAATTTAAACTGAAGGAAGGGAAATTAGACTGTGACAATCTTTTATCCCTCAAAAAATTCTAAAGCCAAATTGATTCATTAAAAGGTGTTTGCAAGTTGTTAATTGTTAAAATTCATCACTGGAGAAGGAGCAACAATTTCAACTTCTGAATTAGACTATGGACTGTTCTACTGTTGAAGAACCGTTTTTCAGCCATCGGAAGGCTGTGAGAGCTTCAAGCAACCTTGGACTGTTCCACATCCGGCAGGAGTGTAAATCTGCAAGGACTCTAATTTTTTCTATTTTAAATGTTGTTCATATCTTAATAGTGTTTAAGAATTCAATTTTTCTAATGAAACAGTTAATTTGTTGATTTACAGACAGCTGGTTTGGTTAGCCTCATTCGGGGGTTAACAGATGGTACAATTTGGCTGGGTCTTTAATTTGGAAAGTTTACAATATGTTAGACGATCTGTGGAGAGACGGGATTGAATTAACAATGCGTTTCTCCCACCACAATCAGAATCGTATATTTTGATTGGGGGCTTTGACTGGTCATAACAACTAGGGAAGTTTCTGGTTTCAAATGGTATTTATTGTATACTCAAAAACTATTGTAAAAACTGTCTATAAACAAGTCACATTCTTTACCCACTTAAGTCAGTGGTTGAATGTGAGCATGGAGCAACCTGCAACTGACTCTTCATTCCTTGTCTCTAACTGGCGCTGTACCGTTGCCCACTGTATCTGATCCAGTGAAACATTTCAGCTTGTACAAAACAGTATTTCCACCATTGGCATGCAGAATTTGGCTTCCAAATTCTTTCACTCGATGTGCTGCGGTGATGGTTGTGGCCGTTTTTGATTTGCTCATGCTGGCATTCTCACTTGTCTGCTAATACTTGAGACTGCTTCACTCCAGGGCGGCGCAGTGGTTAGCACCGCAGCCTCACAGCTCCAGGGACCCGGGTTCGATTCCGGGTACTGCCTGTGTGGAGTTTGCAAGTTCTCCCTGTGTCTGTGTGGGTTTTCTCCGGGTGCTCCGGTTTCCTCCCACAAGCCAAAAGACTTGCAGGTTGATAGGTAAATTGGCCATTATAAATTGTCACTAGTATAGGTGGGTGGTAGGGAAATATAGGGACAGGTGGGGATGTTTGGTAGGAATATGGGATTAGTGTAGGATTAGTATAAATGGGTGGTTGATGTTCGGCACAGACTCGGTGGGCCGAAGGGCCTGTTTCAGAGCTGTATCTCTAATCTAATCTAATCTAATCTAATCCAAACTGCACTGAAGTCCCTCCCTCGTCTACCATCAGCAAATTGAGCCTTGTTTCAATCACTAAAATGCGCGATGTTTGCAACGTACCCAGCAATCAGAGAGTTGAGCCTTGTGTCAATGAATAAAATGCGCGAAGTTCACAAAATGGCCAATTTCACGGGGGACCTGAGATTGCACGGTTCATGACACAATTTTCATGGCTGTGAATTTGGTACAGCCCTACGTATAATCTTTGAATCCTTGCCCTCTCCAAAAATGCATCAAATGGTCTCTTGAACCCAGATACCGTACTTCAGTGGCCTTCCCTGGTGACATTTTACAGCTCTACTAACCTGATGCATGTTTGACAAATGTTGCAGCCTAACTGATGCCAGATAGTAAATGGAACTGTTTCTAATTGAAGCACAGCAGCAACTCTCTCTGTGGCTTTGAGGAGAAAGTGAGGGCTGATTGAATGTGGTTAATTTATGTGGCAGCAAGTTTTTCTGTACTTGAGCACTAATTAGAGCGAAGGGATTTGGAATGTTGACCTTTTGAAGGGGTAATGTCTTTGTCAGGGAGAGAGGAAGATCCAGAACAGCCAGATCTCCTTTTCAGCTCTTGATGTCGTGCAGAAGTGATGCAGTAGTATCATCATGTTTTCATAGAATAGTACAGCACAGGTGGAGACCATTCGGACCATCGCGTCTGCACCAGATGATGTGAATTATTCCAGTGAGGCAAGCGCATTGTGACAAAATAATAAAAGGCTAACCCTACAATTTTGTGAAGGAAGTACCACTTTTAAAGGAATGCTCCATCCATACAACCCTCCAAGATCTCTGTGCTCCTTCAATTCTGGCCTGTTGCACATTCCTGATATTCATCGCTCCACTATTGCTGGCTGTGCCTTTAGCTGTCTAGGCCTTAACCACTGGAATTCCCTCCCTAAACCCCACCACTTCTCTGTCTCCTCTAAGACACTCCTTAAAACTTACTTATCTGACCTAATATCTCTGGTGTCATGTCAATTTTTGTTTGATACTACTCCTATAAAGCGCCTTGGGATGTTAAAGGCACTATATAAATGCTAATGTAAAAGCAAAATACTGCAGATGCTGGAAATCTGAAATAAAAACAAGAAATGCTGGAACCAATCAGCAGGTCTGGCAGCATCTGTGGAAAGGGAAGCAGAGTTAACGTTTTGGGTCAGTGACCCTTCTTTAGAACTAGCAAATATTAGAAATGTCCAAGGTTATAAGCAAGTGAGCCGGGGGTGGGGCAAGAGATAACAAAGGAGAAGGTGTAGATTGGACAAGGCCACATAGCTGACCAAGAGGTCATGGAGCAAAGGCAAACAATATGTTAATGGTGTGTTGAAGGACAAAGCATTAGTACAGATAGGGTGTTAACGAACTGAAGATTGAGCAGCAGCAAGTACAAGCATGAAAAAAAAACAGTGGGTAAGCAAACTGAACAAAGTACCCCCATTTTACTTTTATTTTTAGTTATTTTTTCTTTTTTACATTTTTTACAATTTTTTTTCTTTTGTTTATTTCATTTCATTGTACTTTGTTCAGTTTGCTTACCCACTGTTTTTTTTTTCATGCTTGTACTTGCTGCTGCTCAATCTTCAGTTCGTTAACACCCTATCTGTACTAATGCTTTGTCCTTCAACACACCATTAACATATTGTTTGCCTTTGCTCCATGACCTCTTGGTCAGCTATGTGGCCTTGTCCAATCTACACCTTCTCCTTTGTTATCTCTTGCCCCACCCCCGGCTCACTTGCTTATAACCTTTGACATTTCTAATATTTGCTAGTTCCGAAGAAGGGTCACTGACCCGAAACGTTAACTCTGCTTCCCTTTCCACAGATGCTGCTAGACCTGCTGAGTGGTTCCAGCATTTCTTGTTTTTATTTTATATATTATATAAATGCTAATTGTTGATTTGTATTTGGCTCCCATGGTCAGCCGATCAAGAGACCTGTTTACCACCAGTTGAGATGAAAAGGTTCCATTTTTCTCGTCTGAGGGTAAAGTACAACTCCTATGACAGAGCCTGACAAAACTGCTCAAAATTGATGCACAGAAGCTAAGTGATATGGGCACCATCACCATCAAAGACCCTTAACCACAGAAAAGAGCAAACTGCTGTGCTAGCAGGCTTCCAATGTCTTTGTACATGTTGGATAAATACAGTTACGTCACAGCCTAAATCACTATTAAGTACAGAATTCAAATACACATTGCAGAGTAGAAAGAAAACTACTTACAAGAAATTAGTTTGTCTATTATTATGTTTCTCTGGCCTATTAAGCTTCGATATAACATTACCTTTTCCTGAGCTACTCGTTGGTCCCTCTCAATAGCGCTCTGTAACTGGATACTCATGCCTGTTATCGATACTCAGATATTCCCCTTTTCCGCTCCACCTCAGTCCATCTGCTGATGAAACCGTTATCCATGGTTTTGTCACCTCCAGACTCAACCCTTCCAATGCTCTCCTGGCCGGCCTCCAGTCTTCCGCCGTCTGTAAACTTCAACTCATCCAAAACGCTACTGCCCGTATCCCAGCTGGCACTCAGTCCTGTTCACCCATCACCCTGTGCTCACCAGCCTACATTGGCTCCTAGTCCACCAACGTCTCAATTTTAAAATTCTCATCTGGTGTGTTCAAATCCCTCCATGGTCTCACCCTTCCTATTTCTATAACCTCCTACAGCCCTAGAACCATTCAACATCTCTGTGTTCCTACAACACTGGCTTCTTGGGCATCACTCGCTTCACACTGCCATGAATGGCCGAGCCTTCAGTTCTCTAGGCCGTAAGCTCTGGAACTTCTCCCGAAACCTCTCCATCTCTCCTCCTTTAAAATACTATTTAAAACCCACCTCTTTGACCAACCATTTGGTCACCTATCCTAATGGCTCCTTCTCAGTGTCAATTTTTGTCTCACTATGCTTTTGTGAAGCATTTTGGGACATTTTACCACATTAAAGAAGCTATAATAATGCAAGTTTAAATACAAAAGAAAATACTGCGGATGCTGGAAATTTGAAATTAAAAACAAAATGTTGGAACACAGCAGGTCACGCAACATCTGGAGAGAGAGAAACAGTTAACCATCATGTTTAAGTGCTGGCTTAACCATGTATGTAATGTAAAAGAAGTAGCCAATAATATTGTATCATAGGCAAAAATGCTTATTATTTATGACTCACACACTTTAACCACACTGTGCAAGAGCACACAGGAAGAACAACACACTGTGCCATCCACCTTTAAACCTGAGTCTCTTAAATACCCAGCAGTTGTGGCTGGCCTGTTAACACTGGGAGTCATTGGCCTGAAATGTCAACTCTCTTTTTCCACAGATGCTGTCTGACCTACTGATTGTTTCCAACATTTTCTCTTTTTATTTAAAAAGTGTTGAGCCTTTTTCTGTTTGCATCACTGATGCATTCTGCAGTTCTAATTGACAATCCAAAATTCTGGAAATTGTTATGGCTGAAGGAGAGTGAGTGTCGGGATCAGTACAAACCAAAGGTGAGAATTCACAGTGGGTCAACCAGTATCAGATAATGGACGATGGTTTAGATATGACCCTTTGTGGAACTGGTAGAGAATTCAGATGAAAACTGCACTGAAGTGTTAACTTTTCCTTCTCTTTCAGTGTTGACGCACCTGCAGTGTATTTCCAGCCTTGGCTCCATGGGTAACACTCTTACCTCTGAGTCAGAAGATTGTGGGTTCAAATTGCACTCCTGAGAATTGAGCATGTTTTCTAGGTTGAAACTTCAGTGCAGAACTGATGGAGTGCCACGCTGCCAGAGGTGCCTTCTTTTGAATAGAATCATAGAATGGATACAGAACAGAAGGAGGCCGTTCAATCTGTCAAGTCTGTGTAGGCTGTCTGCAAGGCCAATTTAACTAGTCCCACTCCCCTGCCCTTTCCTCGTAGCCCTGCAATTTTTTCCCCTTCAGGTGCTTATCCAATTCTCTTTTGAAATCCCTGGTTGAATCTGCTTCCATCACCCTCTCAGGCAGTGTATTCCAGATCCTAACTACTTACTGTGTAAAAGAGGTTTTCCTCAGGTCACCTTGGGTTCTTTTGCCAGTCACCTTAAATCGGTGTCCTCCGGTTCTCAACCCCTCTGCCTTTATCTGTCTAGACTCCTCATGATTTTGAACACCTCTATCAAATCCCTTCTCTGTCTTCTCTAAGGAGACCAACCCCAGCTTCTCCTATCTACCCACGTAACTGAGGTTACCTGGAACCATTCTTGTAAATCTTTTCTGCACCCTCTCTAAAGCCTTCACATCCTTCCTAAAGTGTGGTGCCCAGAATTGGACTCCGTACTCCAGTTGAAGCCAAACCAATGTTTTGTAAAGATTTATCATAACTTCGTTGCTTTTGTACTCTATGCCTCTATCTATAAAGCCTAGGATCCTGTTTAACCACTTTCTCAACTGTTCTGTCACCTTCAATGACTTGTGCACATTTAATCCCAGTTCTTTCTGTTCCTGCACCCCCTTTAGAATTGTACCCTTTAGCTTATAATGCCTCTCCTCATTGTTCCTACCAAAAGGTATCACTTCACGTTTCTCTGCATTAAATTTAATCTGCCACATTTCTTCCCATTGCACTAGCCTGTTTATGTCATTTTGAAGTCTATCACTATTCTCCTCACAATTCACAATACTTCCAAGATTTGTCATTTTCAAATTTTGCAATTGTTCTTTTACACCCAAGTCTAAGTCATTAAGATATATATCAAGAAAAGCAGTGGTTCTAGTACCGACTCCTGGAGAACCCCACGATATACCTTCCTCCAATCTGAAAAACAACCGTTCACTACTACCCTCTTTCCTGTCACTGAGCCAACTTCATATCCATGCTGCCACTGCCCCTTTTATTCCAAGGGCTTCAGCTTTGCTGACAAACCTATTATATGGCATTCTATCAAACACCTTTTGGAAGTTCATGTACACTACATCAACTGAATTACCCTCATCAACCTTTCTGTTACCTTATCAAAAACCTAATCAAGTTAGTTAAACACGATTTGCCTTTAACAAATCTGTGCTGGCTTTCCTTTATTAATTACATTTGTCCAAGTGACTTAATTTTGTCCCAGATTGTCACTTCTGAAAGCTTTCTCACCACCAAGGTTAAACTGGCTTATAGTTGCTGGCGAGTTTATGTACACCCTTTTTGGAACAAGGGTGTAACATTTGCAATTCCCCAGTCCTCTGGCACCACCCCCATATCTAAGGAAAATTGGAAGATTATGCTGTGGATCTGGAGTCACATGTAGGCCAAGCCTCACACATTTAGGCTCGCACATGAATTGTGAGGTGGATGTGGTATCGGAGGGCAACTGGTGTCTCTATCCCAGCAAGAAAGGAAGGGAACAAAATCAAGAAAAGGTGAGGTTCGAGTGACTGTCCTTGACATCAAGGCAGCATTTGACCGAGTATGGCATCAAGGAGCCTTAGCAAAACGGGAGTCAATGGAAATCGAGGGGAAATTCTCAGCTGGGTGGAGTCATACCTAGCACAAAGGAAGATGGTTGTGGTTGTTGGAGGTCAATCATCTCAGCTCCACGACATCACTGCAGGCGTTCCTCAGGGTAGTGTCCTAGGCCCAATCATCTTCAGCTGCTTCATCAATGGCCTTCCTTCAATCATAAGGTCAGAAGTGGGGATGTTCGCTGATGATTGCACAATGTTCAACACCATACGCGACTCCTCAGATACTGAAGCAGTCTGTGCAGAAATGCAGCAAGATCCGGACAATATCTAGGCTTGAGCTGATGAGTGGCAAGTGACATTCACGCCACAGAAGTGCCAGGCAATGGCCATCTGCAACAAGAGAGAATCTAACCATCTCCCCTTGACATTCAATGGCATTACTATCACTGAAGCCTCCACTATCAACATTCTGGGGGTTACCATTGACCAGAAATTGAACTGGAATAGCCATATAAATACAGTAGATATGAGAGCAGGTCAGAGGCTAGGAATCCTGCGGTGAGTAACTCACCTCCTGACTCCCCAAAGCCTGTCCACTATTTACAAGGCACAAGTCAGGAGTGTGATGGAAGCTCGACACCATCCAAGACGAAGCAGCCTGCTTGATTGGTACCCTATCCACAAACATTCCCTCCACCACCAACGCACAGTGGCAACAGTGTGTACCATCTACAAGATGCACTGCAGCAACACACCAAGGCTCCTTAGACAGCACCTTCCAAACCCGCGACATCTACCACCTAGAAGGACAAGGGCAGAAGATGCATGAGAACACCACCACCTGCAAGTTCTCGTCCAAGTCATATACAATCCTGACTTGGAACTATATCGCCGTTCCTTCACTGTCACTGGGTCAAAATCCTGGAACTCCTTTCCTAACAGCACTGTGGGTGTACCTACCTCACATGGACTACAGCAGTTCAAGAAGTTCACCACCTTCTCAAGCGCAATTAGGGATGGGCAATAAATGCTGTCCTAGCCAGCGACACCCACATCCCATGAATGAATAAACAAATGGATGAATTTTTAAAAATGCCCATTCTAAATACAGTGGCTCCCTCTACTGGCTGTTGTCTCACTGCTTTTGATAGCTGTGGTGCATTTTTGTGTATTCTTCTCTCCCAATCAGGTCTGGTATAAATATGTTTGTTTTCAATCTCCCTTCTACAGAGGAACAGGATTCAAAATCTTCCTCTGCCATTCTTCACAATATGGATTTGCTGTGTTTCTTCTTAACAGAGCCTACACTGGCATTGTGTCCATATATCTGGAAAAATGCCTTCTTATGCCTACTGACCTTTGCATAATCTCAACTTGGGTTGTATGTAAACTGAGTGAGCTATTATATCACAAGCAATATCGCACTTTCTGTTGATAACATGTCTTTCACAAGTGACTATACCCTTGTATGTGGTTAATGTTGGAGCACTCACTCATTCCAGAACAAAGGTCTCCATTCAAATAGAAATAAATGGCACAGAGCTAAATGGTTCAGATCTAATCACCATTACAGAGACATGGTTACAAGGTGACCAAGGTTGAGAAATAAATATTCCAGGTACACAACATTTCAAAAAGAATGGAAAAGGAGGAGGAGGAGTAGCCCTGATAGTAAAGGATGACATAAGGACATTAGTGAGAAAGGATCCTGGCTCAGAAATTCAGGAACTAGAATCAGTATGGATGCAATTAGGAATAACAAGGGTCACAAAACGCTAATGGGAGCGTTAAGCAAATAATTGAATTATAACAAAGGCAACATAATAATAGTGGGGGACTTTAATCTTCATGTAGACTAGGCAAATCAAATTGGCAAAGGTAATCTGGAAGATGACTTTGTAGAATGCTTTTGTGACAGTTTCCTGGAACAATGCATTGTGGAACCAACTAGGGTTAAACTATTTTAGATCTAGTATTGTGTAATGAGGCAGGTTTAATTAGTAAGTCATAGTTAAAGATTCTCTGGGAAAAAGGGGTCATAATAGAATTGAGTTCCATACGAAGTTTGAGAATGACATACTCGAGTCCTAAACAAGTAAAGTAGAGATTAAAAGGTATTGTGGCAAATAAACAGTGGAAAACATTTAAAGAAACAATTCAAAATGTTCAACAAAAACACATGCCATTAAAAAAAAGCTCAGCAAGAAAGATCCATCCATGGCTTATTAGAGAAGTTAAGGATATTATTAGATTCAAAGAAGAGGCAGAATTTGTTGCGAAGATTAATAGCTAGCCTGAGTATTGAGTGAGTTTTAGAAGTCAACAAAGGGCAGCCAAAAAGTTGATAAAGAGGGAAAAAATAGAATGAGAGTAAACTAGCTAGGAATATAAACAGATTGTAAGAGCTTTTATAAGTATATAGAAAGGAAAGTAGCTAAAGTAAACTTTGGTCCCTTAGAGGCAGAAACAGGAGAAATTATCATGGGGAATGAGGAAATGGCAGAGATGTTGAACTGCAGCAAAGAGCAAGAGTCCAGACAGCTGTGTTGCCTGCCCAGTGCCAGGGTTCAGGACATCTGTTCAGGGTTGGAGAGGAACTTACAGTGGGTGGGGGAGGATCCAGTCATCGTGGTCCATGTAGGTACCAATGACATAGTCAGGACAAGGAAGGAGGTTCTGCATAGTCAGTAAGAGGAGCTAGGGATCAAATTAAGAAGCAGAACCTCAAAGGTAATAATCTCTGGATTATTACCTGAGCCAAGTTCAAATTGGCATAGGGCAAATAAGATTAGAGAAATGAATGTGTGGCTCAAAGACTGGTGTGGGAGAAGTGGGTTCCGGTTCATGGAACACTGGCACCAGTATTGGGGATAGTGGTGGCTGTACCATTGGGACAGTCTACACCTGAACTGTGCTGGGGCTGGTGTTCCAGCGAGCTGCATAACTAGGGAAGTAGAGAGGGTTTTAAACTGAATAGTGGGGGTAAGGGATCAAATTTGAGAAGATGTGATAAATCAAAGAGTAGATACAAGGCAAGAGAGGAAGATATTAATATGGGAAATGATAAACAGACCGTGACAGGAATGGACAAAGAGTACAAATCTAAGAGTAAATCAGCAGTCAAGGCTATATCAAACAAAAATAATAAAAAGAACAAAACTAAAGGCTGAATATGAGAATGGACGTAGCACCCAAACAGATGAACTGAGAGCACAAATAAAAACAAGTAAGTACGATCTGATAGCCATTACAGAGACATGGCTGCAGGATGACATAGATTGGGACCTGAATATTAAAGGGTACATGACATTTAGGAAAGACAGGAAGCTAGGAAAGGGTGGAGAGATGGCTCTGTTAATTAATGATAGTATTAGCACATTAGAGAGGGATGATCTAAGTTCAAGAAACCAGGATGTAGAAGCATTTGGGTAGAGTTGAGAAATGATAAAGGCAAGAAGTCACTCGTGGGGCTGGTGTACAGGCCCCCAAACAGTAACCACACGGTAGAACAGAGTATAAAGGAAGAAATAATGGGAGCTTCTCAGAAAGGTACAGCGCTAATAATGGGGGATTGGTTTTAATTTTCCAAAATTCCCTAGAATAGTATTGTACTGTATGTGTGTATACTAGAGTCCTGACAGTGATCATTTTATATTTTTTACATAAATACTGTATATTTTATAATAATTAATCACTCAGGACCTTACTAGTCTCTGCATCTCAGCTGCTCACTGGATAAACTTGCAGCAAGTATTTCAACCTGTAAAGCAGGAGTCTAGGTAATGTATAATGATATTTTCTGAGCCTTTGGACAATTGCTGTTTTTATTTTAAGCAATACAGATACTGGTATAGTGTGGCACAACCTGTCTGGGCACAACTCCATGGATTTCTGTTTAACTTGTGACCAAACAATCACTGACTTCGTGGTCCTAATCTTCATCTTTTTAAACAACCTTTCAAGTCCAATTAATACTGTGCGTGTCCGACCCGGACCCGGCCCGAGCCTGAAAGCTGGATCCAGAAGAGTGACCCGACCCGAGCCCGAACCCAACACATGTCGTCGGGTCCTATCGGGTTCGGGTTCGGGTCGGGTAGCAGGCCTTTAGCATTTTATACAGCTCCATCATAACCTCCCTGCTCTTGTATTCTATGCCTCGGCTAATAAAGGCACGTGTCCCATATGCCTTCCTAACCACCTTATCTACCCGTGCTGCTGCCTTCAGTGATCTGTGGACAGGTACACCAAGGTCCCTCTGATCCTCTGTACTTCCTAGGATCCTACCATCCATTGTATATTCCCTTGCCTTGTTAGTCCTCCAAAAATGCATCACCTCACACTTCTCAGGATTAAATTCAATTTGCCACTGCTCCGCCCATCTTACCAACCCATCTATATTATGATTCAGTTATACAGGGCATTGGTGAGACCACATCTGGAGTACTGTGTATAGTATTGGTCTCCTTATTTAAGGAAGGATGTAAATGCAGTGGAAGCAGTTCAGAGAAGGTTGACGAGACTAATACCTGGAATGTACAGGTTGTCTTTTGAGGAAAGATTGGAAAGGCTAGGCTTGTATCCACTGGAGTTTAGTAGAGTAAGAGGTGACTTGATTGAAACATATAAGATTCTGAGGGGTCTTGACAGGGTGGGTGTGGAAAGGATGTTTCCCCTTGTGGGAGAATCTAGAACTAGGGGTCACTGTTTAAAAATAAGGGGTCGCCCATGTAAAGCAGAGAAGAGGAGAAATGTTTTCTCTCAGAGGGTCATGAGTCTTTGGAACTCTCTTCCTCAAAAAGCAGCAGAAGCAGAGTCTTTAAATATTTTTAAGTCAGAAGTGGATAGATTCTTGATAAGCAAGAGGGTGAAAAGTTATTGGGGGTAGGCGGGAATGTGGATTCGGGGTTACAATCAGATCAGCCATGATCTTATTGAATGGCAGAGCAGGCTCGAGGGGCCGAGTGGCCTACTCCTTCTAATTTGTATGTTCGTATGTTTGTGAGTCCCTTGTCAACAAAAAGTCCTGGTTTCTCAGCTATTTACAGTTCTCCACCAATGACTGTTGTTGGCTTCACTTAAAAAAAATCCCTTCTGAAACCTGTCCAAATTGAGTTCTGTGGAAGTCTGTGGTGATTTACGGTTGTTAGTATGGACTAGCAATCCAGAAGGTGGTGAGTTCAAATCCCAACATGGCAAGTGGAGGCATTGAATTCAATATGATTACTGTTGGCCTAACACCGGAAAAATAACCATGAACATGAGACGATTGTGATTAAAAACCCAACTGGTCCACTAATGTCCTTCCTTCAGTGATATGGAGCCTGCACACCCCATCCCGGTCTCCCTGCAATGCGACTTCAGTCCTGCACTATGCAATTAATTCTTAATGCCCTTGGGGCAGCTAGGGATGGGCAACAACCACTGGTTCATCAGCATCGCCCACATCCCGAGGGCAAATAAAAACATTGTTCAGATGATCAGCTGTGAGAAATCTGCCAGTGTCATTGTGTGTCGAGACAGGTAGTAATGGCCTGGGTTGTCTAACCCTTCAATTTTTGTCTCCCGCCTCCTACTTGTGTTTTCAAGTGGTTCAGCTCTATTCACTTCCTGTCCCCCTTTCTCCCTCACCAGACTCAGACTTAGTGCTCACTTCCTGTCCCCCATCCTCCCATTGGTCAGACTTATTATTCACTGCCTGTTACGCCTCCCCATCCCCACTCTCCCTCCTCCCATTGGTCAAACTTGGGGTTCATTTCCTCTCCCCTTCCTCCCATTGGTCAGACATAGTGTTTACTTCCTCTCTCCCTCCTGCCACCCCATGGCCAGGCATGGATGAAGACCTCAGCGTGTAGCCAGCCAGGGAGTAGCTAATTGGGAAGGCTGACATAACGCCCAATGGAATGCTTCAATTCTTACAGTGGGATCCTTTACAGCAAACACTTTGGGAATTTTACTTGAATAATACTTAGGAAAGTAGCCCACCCAAGTGCTATGGGTAGGACACTGACTTTTCATCTCTGGGACCTGGATCCAAGCCCAGGAGGGACGGAAGTCTCCTTTGTCTGCTGACTCAATGTAAACTGTGTGGGATTTGTTTGGACAGTCTGAATCCAGTTCCTACTGTATATGAGCCCAAAAGTACTAACGGATTCAACATTGATTGTTAATCTCAGTCCGAGAGACTACAGGCGGCTGATGTGGGGAAATGGGAAAATGTCCCACTGATGTAGGAGGTGGTGCTCGGTTGAGGATGGTACTGAGGCACGTTTGTGTTGAGAGCAGAGAGAGCTTTACTCTGCATTGAACCGTGTTGTATCTGCTCTGAAAGTGACAGTCAGAATGGGAATTGCACTGTTCCATTCCTCAGATGTGCTCGACCTTGAGGAGCATAAAATTCATTACTGCCCTCTGGCTCTGCAATACATCAGTGGGATGCATTCATGCTCACACTCTCCATATGTTGTGAGAACTGAAATGAGGTTAGGAGATCTTAGGTTAGGAGAGCTTAGTGGAATGAAGGCTGAAGATTTCCTCCCTATCTGATGCGGCTGCATTTGACCCCAAGTCCGTGAGGTGAAAGGGCAGGATTCTGAAACACAGGAAGGAAGTTACTTATCTTACAACCAACTGTAAATATGCCTCTTTCCCAGGATCAACTGTTTGAAGTGTATATAATTGTTGTTCCTTGTCAGTCTTGCAGAGGCTTTTTGTTTGTGTGTGTACGACTTCCTTATCACATGAGAACACAGCAAGTGTGATTGCAAACTGGGCATTCTGTCCAATTTACAAACCAGTTATTGCAGCTACCTCTCATCAATATCACATTCAATTTCTGGGATAATGTATCAGAGTATAAAGCCTTTGTGCTGAACCCATGCAGACTTCTCTTGATAACCCAGTGCCATTTGTCAGCACTGACTATTTTCGGAAGGTCAACTCAACTATTCAGAGAAAATCCGATAGAACAAGGCAACTTAAATGTCACAGGCTCCAAGTGCAGCTGTGAAATGAGGGACCCCATTAGCACTTTGCAGTCAGAATTGGTTTCATTTGCAATTTTATTGCTTGGTTTTACAGCTGAGCGAACCCAATTTGAGCTTGCAACGATTCCCCAAATTTTTGGAACCAGTTCAATCGCCATGCAATTGCCAAGATTAACTGCCTGACACAATGAGGACGGACTAAAGTCAGGTCGAGATAGTGCTGAGCTGATTTCTATTCTTCTGAGATACGAACAAAGCAACAAAGTGAGGGAGGTCCTAACCAAGGGTCAGTGCAGTCTTCCCATGGTGTCTCAATTTGCCAGGAATTGTAGATTAATCTCCTGGAAGCTAATGCAAGCAGCCTGAGGAAAAGAAAATCATAGGCGCATTAAACAAAATTGGATTTCTTTTCATTTTTCATTGAACACATTTATTTATTAGTTATAAGAGTATAGGAGATGGAAGAAGAAGGCTGTTTGACTAACAGTCAAGGTGAATCCAATTGGCTAACAAAGAGTCAGTTTGCTTTCCAATCGGCAGCGTGCTCAGAGGATGGACCTTTAGGTCAGAGTGGTTCAGGGTGGGAAGTCAGGCAATGAAACATCTGGGAATACATCCAAGCAGAATTAGTAACCCTAATGGTTGTGAATCCCACCAGCAAGCGGAAGCCCATCAGTATTAAGAAAAAAAGAAAGACTTGCATTTATATAGTGCTTTTTCGCAACCACCGGACATCTCAAAGCACTTTACAGCCAATTACGTACTTTTGAAGTGCAGTGGCTTCTAAAAAGGTACAGAAGGTGATACTGCAGGACCTAAAAAAGATTTAAGAGGATCACAGGATCTTGAAGACTTCAAGGCCTCGATCAAGCCTGAGGTCTACAGGTAAGGCATTGCAGTAATCTGGAGGGAGAGGGTCCATTTCCATCACTGCCCTGGGTGGGCCTACCTCTGTGGTTCACCTGGCAGTCCTGGGGAACAGTGGTTACAGGGGAAGACGGGAGAGAAATAAGCCAGGAGCCCAGCTCCCATGGACATTCACATGCAGCATCCAGGAAAGAAGTGGCCAGCATCAGTCCTGGCAAGAGTAGGGGGAAGGTGGGAAATTCAGGTCAGGATAGTGAGCTGACAGTAGGCCTCATCATCCAATTTGACCCTCTTTTGACTTGGAGTATAAGAGTAGAGAAATATCCAGCCTTAATCCTCCTTTAAATTGACTTGTTTTGATTAAATTGGCTTCAATACTGAAGGAAACCCAATCCCTTTGCAGGATCACTGACCCTCGCCTTATACCTGTCATGCTCTAATATGCTAAGCAACTACACCTATCCCTGGAGTTTATCAAATGAATGGCAACTTCACCTCCTTGACTTGATCCATGAGCTGCATGCGGATGTAGTGACATAATATTTTTAGATTAGATTAGAGATACAGCACTGAAACAGGCCCTTCGGCCCACCGAGTCTGTGCCGAACATCAACCACCCATTTATGCTAATCCTACACTAATCCCATATTCCTACCAAACATCCCCACCTGTCCCTATATTTCCCTACCACCTACCTATACTAGTGACAATTTATAATGGCCAATTTACCTATCAACCTGCAAGTCTTTTGGCTTGTGGGAGGAAACCGGAGCACCCGGAGAAAACCCACGCAGACACAGGGAGAACTTGCAAACTCCACACAGGCAGTACCCGGAATCGAACCCGGGTCCCTGGAGCTGTGAGGCTGCGGTGCTAACCACTGCGCCACTGTGCCGCCCTTAATATGGCCAATACTGGCCGTGGGTTCTGGGAAATGAACCCTATATGTTTCCATTTCTAACTGAGGTGGGATAACAGCAGCTTGTGGCTGCACTTTCTTTGTTCAAAATGAAAATTCAGCAGCAAAGTTAATAGGTCTCGCCCTTCTCTCAGGTTTGCCCACATGACTCTATAGTTAATTAAAAGAGACAAGGCAAACCTACTCAAAATAGACCTGTGATATTGAGCATGCTCTTTAATACAGCATCTCGTGCTCCCAGTCCACGCCTGTACTCAACACTGTCTGTGTCATGAACCTGAATGATTGTGTCTCTTGCACATTATGAAGTGGAATTGAGCTGGAAACCTGGTGGTAGCTTCCAAAGGTTATTCTATTGCTCAGCGAAAATAACGTTACCACTCTTGGGGCCATCAACCTTACAGGAAGGAAAACTAGAACTTGCATTTATATAGCACCTTTTATGATCTCAAAGCATCCCAAAGTGCCTTACAACCAATGAAATACTTCTAATTGTAGTCTCTGGGCTGGATTTTACAGGCCCCCCGACATCGGAGGTCGTGGCGGGGGTGGGGGGCGGAAAATGCTTCTGGCAGAGGCCCACCTCGGGCCTCGACACTGGGAAGGCCCGGCCTGATGTTGCTGGTGACGGCCCCCCAACTGCTCGGCAACGGGCGCCAAATTTACATATTTTTAAAAATGCAAATGAAGGAATTAATTACTTACCCGCTCCTGCCGTCTGACCTGCTCCGATATTGGTGCTGGTGGCCAGCACTCCAGCGCCTTCGGCTCTCTGTCCGGAGATCCAAGGCGGAGCACTGGTGCGGACGGGGGAGCAGGCAGGTTTCTCTGTGGTGTGGTGGGGGGCGAGTGGGGGAGCGGCATCAGTCATCTAATTAGTGTAGGGGATGGCGGGATGGGGTAAAGTTTACAGTTTATGAACTTTGGAGGGGGTTGGAGCAAGGTCTGATGCACCAGATAAGTGTTTAGGGTTGGGGGGGGGTGCTGAGTGGAGGGTAGGTATTTAATTCTATGGTTATTGGGGGGGGGTGGGAGAGGGTCAGGATCAAGTTATTAAATTTTTTTTAAATGTCGCTTTAAATTTTAAATGGCTATGCAGGATTCAAAGCCCTTCAAAAATGGCATCGATGCTTACACAATGGCGCCTGATGCCACTACTGGGGACGGACAGTCGGCCTCCCCCATGTCTTCGGGGTGGACGGTTCACCCGGCCATTTCCGCCTCGTGTGGTCTGCATGAGCAGACCACCATTTTTGAAGCTCGCCGCCAATCTCAGTGGCAAGCTTATAAAATCCAGCCTTCTATTGTAATGTAGGAGATGCTGTGACCAATTTGCACACAGCAAGATCCCACAAACAACAATGAAATAATGACCAATTAATCTGTTTTTAAGTGGATGCTGGTTGGTTGACCAGAATACTGGGCAGAGCACCCTTGCTCTTCTTTGAATAGTGCCACGGGATCATTTACATCCACCCGAGAGAGCAGGTGGGGTCTCAGTATAACATCTCATCCAAATGATGACTCCCCTGATAGTGCAGCACTCCCTCAGTCCTGCACTGGAGTGTCAGCCCAGATTTTGTGCTCAAGTTTCTGGAGTGGAACTTGAACCCACAGCCGTCTGAATCCGAGGTGAGAGTGCTACGCCCTGAGCTACAACTGACACCTTCAACCAATGCATTTTTGGGCACCATTTTTACTCAACTTTCTCAAGCAGTTACCTTCCCTTCTACCGTTGAAATGAACTAGTTATGCTCTCATCTTCGTGTGTTAGGTCACATGAAATATCTCTCTGAGTGTAACTCTGTCATATTATTGCCAAAGACAAAATAGGAAAAAAACTCATCAGTTTATCTTCACATCACCAATATGGTCCCAAACCATATTGATGCTTCCTATTTCTAGACATTTTCGGCGATTGGAAGCCTTGTTCATCGATCCTTTTCCTTCAGTTTGTGCACCCTGTGATCAAGATTGCGCCAGCACCAGCTTCTTGAGGAAGCAGCAGGGCCTGGAGAGAATGAAGCTGTCGGGATCACATGAACATCTTCACATGCTCCTGAGCCACTCCTTTGGCTAGCTTTCTATCAAGGACCACTATCAAGGGCTCAGTGATGTTAAACTGCTACAAAAAAGTACAATAAGAATAAACCAGACAAATCACCCGGCATCAACCTAGGCATCGGATTTAGACATGACAACGGCTCAGCCCAGTTGACCCTGCAAAGTCCTCTTCACTAAGTTCTGGGAACTTGTGCCAAAACTGGGAGAGCTGTCCCACATACTAGCCAAGCAGCAGTCATTCTCACAGAATAGGATCTTATAGCCAATATGCCGGACTCCTCCATCACCAACAGTGGGTATGTCCTGCTCCACTGGCAGGATAGACCCACCAGAGGTGGAGGCGCAGTGGTACACAGTTGGGAGGGAGTGGCCCTGGGAGTCCTCAACATTGACTTCAGACCCCATGAAGTCTCATGGCATCAGATCAAACATGGACAAGGAAACTCCCTGCTGATTAACATCTACCGCCCTCCTTCAACCGATGGATCAGTACCGCTCCATGTTGAATGTTCATCATCAAGAGTGACTTGGTGGCATCACTGCCAACAGAGCGAGCTGAGTCCTGAGGCACATTGCCAGACTGGGTCTGAGGCAGGTCATGAGAGGACCAACATGAGGGAACAACCAGCTTGACCGTGCTAAATGGGATAGATTCAAGGGCAATTCGGGATGGGAAATAAATGCTGGCCTAGCCAGCGATGCCCAATCCCCCAAACGAGTAACAAAAAGATCTAGAAGCTCAAAATTGGGCATTCACAAGGCACTTCCTGACTCCCCAAACCCTTTCCACCATCTACAAGGCACATGTTAGGAGTGTGATGGAATACTCTCCAACTGCCTGGATGAGTGCAGCGCCAACAACACTCAAGGGTTTGATACCATTCAGGACAAAGCATCCCACATTATCAGCACCCCAACCAGCACCATAAACATTCACTCCCTCCACCACCACTGCACAGTGACAGCAGTGTGAACCATCTACAAGATGCACTGCAGCAACTCGTCAAGGCTCCTTCAACAGCACCTCCCAAACCTGCAACCCTTCCGATCTAGAAAGACAAGGGCAGCAGGCACATGGAACCACCATCCCCTCCAAGTTGCAGCTATATCACCATGCCTTCATTGTCGCTGGGTCAAAATGCTGGAACTCCCTCCCTCACAGCACTGTGGGTGTACCTTCACCACACGACTGTGGCGGTTCAAGAAGGCAGCTCACCACCATCTTCTCAAGGACAATTATGGATAGGCAATAAATGTTGGCTTTGCCACGATGCCAATATCCCATGAATAAATAAATAGAAATCTTTCCAGGCAGTGTCAGTAATGCTGCCCTTGCACCATCAGAAACGCTTTATTTTATGCGTGTAACACCATGAATATTCAGATAACCTCATGCTTAATATGTTTCTACTATGATTTAATGAGTTTTAATGTACAGTTATGGTTACTACCAATGCAATAAAGAGTTTCAGTCTGGTGTATATTAGCTTATTCTGCTATTTCCAGTCAAAGGATTGAGCATCTTATTTTGATGGTAATTTAAATTTCAATCAATGTATCATCAAAATGCAACGAATTATAGAATCATAGAATAATACAGCACAGATGCAGGCCATTCAACCCATTGTGCCCGTGCTGGCTCTTTGGCAGAACAACCCAATTAATCCCACTCCCCTGCTCTTTTTCCATAACCCTGTAAATTTTTGTCCATATAATAGTTATCCAATTACAATTGAACCTGCTTGCTCCACTCTTTCAGGCATAGCAATACGGTGTGTAAAAAAAAAAGTTTCCTTATCTCGCATCTGGTTCTATTGTCAATCACTGTGAACTTTGGTTACTTACCCTTTTGCTACTGGAAACATTTCATGATTTTGAACACCTCAATAAAATTTCCACTTAACCTTCTCTGCTCTAAGAACAACTCCAGCTCTTCCAGTCTCTCCACATAAGTGAAGTCGCTCACCCCCGGTACCATTCTAGTAAATCTCTTCTGCACTCTGTCCAAGGCCTTGACATCATTCCTAACGTGTGGTGCCCAGAATTGAACACACCGCTCCAACTGAGGCATAATCAGTGTTTTAATAAGGGGTAACACAGAGTTGTCCAACATACAGCCGGCAGGCCAGAATCCAGCCCACCTAAGGTTTCCATCCAACCTGCCAAGGATGAGAAATTTCCACTGGAAATCCACCATTGGCTTCTTCCAGCCCGCTAAAACTGTCTGTGACTAACAGCGGCTGCAGCTCCTTCACTGACATGTCGAAGACTTCTCACTGTGCATGTCCTCCTTTACCAAGATGGTGGACACTATTCAGTACCTGGTGTTCTGGCTCCTTTAGTAAGATGGCAGCACCTGGGCTGAGCTGTCTGTCTGCTGGCGTTTCCCGCCTCAATTCCATTCCCAGTGCAGCCTTCCCGGCCTTGTGCTCGGGCCCCAACACTGGCTCTGCCTGCGTACGGACACGGCCTGGACCTCGGGCCCCGCGCTCTTCATCTCTGCCATTATCACTGAGGAGGCACTAATAATATGGGATGGGATCAGTACATTTGTAAGGGCGGATCTCAGTTCGGAAGAACTAAATGTGGAATCTGTTTGGCTGGAGCTAAGAAACAGCAAGGGGTAGGAGTTGTTTATAGGCCACCAATCAGTCGTGGTAGTGTGGGGCATGGTATTAATCAGGAGATTAAAGAAGCATGTGGCATGGGTAATACAGTAATCATGGGGGACTTCAATCTGCATATAGACTGGGTAAACCTAATGACCGCTAATGCTGTGGAGGACAGGTTTCTGGAGTGTATTATGGTTGATTTTCTAGAGCAGTACTCGAAGTACTAGAAGTACTAGAAGAGCAGTACTGGAACTGACTAGAGAATAGACTATTTTAGATCTAGTATTATGTAATGAGAAAGGGCTAATTAATAATGTTTTAGAAGAACCTTTAGGGATGAGTGACCATAATATGATAGAACCTTACATTATGTTTGAAAGTGAGGTAGTTCAATCTGAAGCCAGGGTGTTAAATTTGAACAAAGGAAATTATGAAGGTATGAGGGGAAAATTGGCTGAGGTGCATCGGGAAAATAGATTAAAAGGTATGACAGTGCATGGACAATGGATAGTCTTCAAAGAATTATTACATAGTTTACAGCAACTATACATTCCTTCAAGGTACAAAAATCCCAAAAGTAAAGGCAGTCAACTGTGGCTAACAAAGGAAGTTAAGGATTGTATAAAATTAAAAGAAAAGGCCTATAAAGATGCCAGAAATAATAGTAAACTTGAGGATTGGGAGGATTTTAGAATACAGCAAAGGAGGACCAAGAAACTGATAAAGAAAGGGAGAATAGAATATGAATATAAACTAGCAAAAAACATAAAAACGGACTGATACATAAAAAGGAAACGTTTGGCTAAGACAAATGTGGGTCCATTACAGGCAGAGTCAGGAGAATTTACAATGGGGAATAGAGAAATGGTAAAGAAGCTAAACGATTACTTTGTGTCTGTCTTCACTGAGGAAGACACAAGAAATCTCCCAGAATTAGAAATCCAAAAGACTAGGAAGAATGAGGAATTGAAGGAAATTAGTATCAGGAAGAAGGTTGTATTGGAGAAATTAATGGGACTGAAGGTTGATCAGTCCCCAGGAGCTGATATTCTACATCCCAGAGTGTTAAAAGAGGTAGCTATGGAGATAGTGGATGCATCAATGATCATCTTCCAAAATTCTATAGATTCTGGAATGGTTCCTGCAGATTGGAAGGTAGCAAATGTCACCCCACTATTTAAGAAGGGAGGGAGAGAGAAAACAGGGAACTACAGACCTGTTAGCCTTACATCAGTAGTAGGGAAAACGTTAGAATCTATTCTAAAGGATGTGATAAATGGACACTTGGATAATAATGATCTGATTGGGCATAGTCAGCATGGATTTATGAATGGCAAATCATGTTTGATGAACCTGTTGGAGTTTTTTGAGGATGCCACTAGCAGAATTGATAAAGGGGAGTTGGTGGACGTAGTATGCTTGGATTTTCAGAAGGCTTTTGATAAAGTCCCCCACAGGAGGTTGGTTAGCAAAATTAAAGCACATGGGATAGGAGGTAATATACTGGCATGGATTAAGGATTGGTTACAGGCAGAAAACAGAGAGTAGGAATAAATGGGTCATTCTCGAGTTGGCAGGCTGTGATTAGTGGGGTACCGCAGGGATCAGTGCTTGGGCCCCAGCTGTTCACAATATATATCAATGATTTGGATGTGGGACCAAATGTAATATTTTCAAGTGCATGGATGACACAAAACTAGGTGGGAATGTGTGTTGTGAGGAAGATGAAAAGCAGCTTCAAAGATATTTGGACAGACTTAGTGAGTGGGCAAGAACATGGCAGATGGAATATAATGAGGAAAAATGTGAGGTTATCCATTTTGGTAAGAGGAACAGATGTGCAGAGTATTTCTTAACTGGTAAGAGATTAGAAAGTATAGATGTACAAAGGAACCTGAGTGTCCTCATCAATAAGTCACTGAAAGTTAACATTTAGTGCAGCAAGCAATTAGGAAAGCTAATGGTATGTTAGCCTTTATCACAAGAGGGTTTGAGTCCAGGAGTAGTGACGTCTTGCTTCAATTGTAAAGAACCTTGGTTAGGCCGTACCTGGAGTACTGTGTGCAGTTTGGTCCATTTACCTTAGGAAGGATATTATTTCCATAGAGGGAGTGCAACGAAGGTTCACCAGACTTGTTCCCGGGATGGCGGGACTGTCCTATGAAGGGACATTGGGGAAACTGGGCCTGTATTCTCTAGAGTTTTGGATAATGAGATGTGATCTCATTGAAACCTACAAAATACTTAAAGGGATAGACAGGGTAGATGCAGCTAAGATGTTTCCCCTGATTGGGGAGTCTAGAACCAGGAGACACCATTTCAAAATAAGGGGGAAGCCACTTAGGACAGAGATGAGGAAACATTTCTTTACTCAGAGGGTTGTGAACCTTTGGAATTCTCTACCCCAGAGGGCTGTGGAAGCTCAGTCGTTGAGTATGTTTAAAGCAGAGATTGACAGATTTCTAAATACTGTTACGACCAGGTGAGCAATGTGTTTAGGGGTCTTTTGCTGTCTTCACCTGGTCTTATTGTAACAGGGTTTAATTTTAAACACACTGTGTTTAAAGCTCCCCCTTCGTGAATCCTTGTTCACAACTTTCCAATTATCAGGCAGAGCACTGAGCACAAACAGGCTTTCTATGGTTTAAAGCAGAAAGAGGAAATTTATTAAACCTTAAACTAAAACTCTAATACAGTTCACTTTTACAGATATATGACGGGCTCACGCTAGCATGCACACGCAATATAAACATGTAAAAATGGGGACAGAAAAGAGCAGAAGATAAGTAGAACAGTTTGAGGCAATATCTTGTTACTGTTTCTCGAGCTTGCTGTAGTCCTTGATTGAAGTTATATTCTTGCATTTCGTTGGGGCCCAGTAATCACGTGGCAAACCTTTCTCTCTTTGAGTTTCACGTGTCTTCAATGGTTTCAGTTCCCTGAGAGATGAGCAGGCAGACAGACAGACAGATGTTCTTGCTTCAGTTCCAGGAGCACAGGGCGTTCTGCCTCAAATCCCTTTGTCTGAAGTTCAAATTTTTAAAAAACTCCCAAGTTGCCCAGCAGGCTAGTCATGTGACTAGCTCCTTATATGGAACAGTCTCTTCAAAAATCCTTTGTGGGAAGTGCAAATTCTCTGCAACAGCCATAGTCCTGTGACTAAAACTGGTCTGACCACATCTGTGTATTTGGGAAGCAGTTGCTGGATCCACATTGTTTCAACATTATCTGTTACCATGGAAATGTCTTTCCAGTCAGGGCTTGCAATTTGAAGTTTTAATGTTCATATGTCGAAATAATGTGTGCCTCAGTCTTGGCAGGTGGGGTTTGCCTGGCAACACAGATGACATAAAGGAATATGGGGACAGTGTGGGAAAAAGGCATTGAAGTGGATGATCAGCCATGATCGTATTGAATGGTGGAGCAGGGTTGATGGACTAAATGGCCTACTCCTGCTCCTATGTTCCTATGACACAGAGACAGAAAGAGAGAAACACAGAGAGACAAAGACAGACAGTGGCAGAGAGACATGCAGAGACAAAGAGAGAGAGACAGAGGCAGAGAGAGAGACATACAGAGACACAGAGACAGAGAGAGGGAGAGAGACTGAGAGAGACTGAGAGGGAGAGAGACAGAGAGGGAGAGAGGAGGGAGAGATAGTGATCAAGATCACTCCTGACAGATGAACATCTATCCAGAATAATTTGCATCGTTACATAAAGCGTCTGGGCAGACATTGTCTACTTCTGCAAGCAAAAACAATGCCAGATGTCTCACTAAATCAGTGTTCAAAATAGTGATGAGAAAGTAAATTAATAAATTAGTCTTCTAATTTAAAGCTTGTTCACCAAAAATGTCAATTTTTTTGTTGTTTTGATTAATATTAAAATAAATTTCTAATACCCATACCTTTCTGAAATCTGCTCACCAGCCCCCGATGTAGGGGAAAAATTATAATGCAGCCCCTCACCTGAAAAGGTTGAATACCCCTGGGTTAACATAACTTCCTTGCTTTTGTACTCTATGCCTCTATTGATAAAGCCAAGCATCCCATATGCTTTTCAACAGCCTCTCATGATGTCCTACCAACCGTGGCTTAACCGTGGTTTACAAAAGAAATTAGTGATAGTATTAGATCCAAGGAGGAGAAATATAAAGTGGCCCGAACAAGCAGCAAACCTGAGGATTCGGAGCAGTTTAGAATTCAGCAACGGAGGACAAATGGATTGATTAAGAAGGGGAAAATAGAGTATGAGGGTAAGCTTGCAGAGATCATAAAAACTGACTGTAAAAGCTTCTATAGATATGTGAAGAGAAAAAGATTCGTGAAGACAAATGTGGGTCTCTTACAGTCAGAAACGGGGGAATTTATAATGGGGAACAAAGAAATGGCAGACCAATTAAATACATACTTTGGTTCTGTCTTCACAAAGGAGGACACAAATTACCTCCCAGAAATGTTGGGGAACATAGGGTCTAGTGAGAAGGAGGAACTGCATGAAATCAGTATTAGTAGGGAAATGGTGTTAGGAAAATTGATGGGATTGAAGGCCAATAAATCCCCAGGGCCTGATAATCTACATCCCAGAGTACTTAAGGAAGTGGCCCTAGAAATAGTAGATGCATTGCTGGTCTTTTTTCAAAATTTTACAGACTCTGGAATAGTTCCAACGGATTGGAGGGTAGCTAATGTAACCCCACTATTTAAAAAAGGAGGTAGAGAGAAAACAGGGAATTATAGATCGGTTAGCCTGACATCAGTAGTGGGGAAAATGCTAGAGTCCATTATAAAAGATGTCTCAGCAGAGCACTTGGAAAACAATGACATGATTGGACAAGGTCAACATGGATTTACGAAAGGGAAATCATGCTTGACAAATCTACTGGAATTTTTTGAGGACGTAGCTAGTAGAATAGATAAAGGAGAACCAGTGGATGTGGTGTATTTGGACTTTCAGAAGCCTTTTGATAAGGTCCCAAATAAGAGATTAGCGTGCAAAATTAAAGCATATGGGATTGGGGGTAAGGTACTGACATGGATAGAGAACTGGTTGGCAGTCAGGAAACAAAGAGTAGGAATAAATAGGTCTTTTCCGAGTGGCAGGCAGTGACTAGTAGGGTACCTCAGGGATCAGTGCTAGGACCCCAGCTATTCACAATATATATTAATGATATAGATGAGGGAATTAAATGTAATATATCCAAGTTTGCAGATGACACAAAGCTCGGTGGGAGTGTGAGCTGTGAGAAGGATGCAGAGAAGCTCCAGTGTGATTTGGACAGGTTGAATGAGTGGGCAAATGCATGGCAGATGCAGTATAATGTGGATAAATGGTGGCAAAAACAGAAAGGCAGATTACTATCTGAACGGCAATAGATTGGGAAAGGGGGAGGTGCAGCAAGACCTGGGTGTCCTTGTGCACCAGTCACTGAAAGTAAGCATGCAGGTACAGCAGCAGTTAAGAAGGCAAGTGTTATGTTGGCCTTCATCGCGAGAGGATTCGAGTAAAGGAGCAAGGATGTCTTGCTGCAATTATATAGGGCCTTGGTGAGACCACATCTGGAGTATCGTGTGCAGTTTTGGTCTCCTTATCTGAGGAAGGATGTTCTTGCTATAGAGGGAGTGCAACGAAGATTCACCAGCCTGATTCCTGGGATGGTAGGACTGACATATGAAGAGAGATTGGGTCGATTAGGCTTGTATTCGCTAAAGTTTAGACAAATGAGAGGGGATCTCATAGAAACCTACAAAATTCTAACAGGAATGGACAGACTAGATGCAGGAAGGATGTTCCCGATGGCGGGGGAGTCCAGGACCAGGGATCACAGTCTAAGGATAAGGGGTAAGCCATTTAGGACTGAGATGAGGAGGGATTTCTTCACCCAGAGAGTGGTGAACCTGTGGAATTCTCAACCACAGAAAGAGTTGAGGCCAAATTATTAAATACATTCAAGAAAGAGTTAGATATAGTTCTTAGGGCTAAAGGAATCAAAGGATATGGGGAGAAAGCAGGAACAGGGTACTGAGTTTGGACGATCAGCCATGATCGTATTGAATGGCGGGACAGGCTCGAAGGGCTGAATGCCTACTCCTGCTCCTATTTTCTATGTCCACTTTCAAAGATTTGTGTACATACAGCAGCAGGTCTCTCTGTTCCTGCATCCTCTTTAAAATTGTACCTTTCAGTTCATATTGCCTTTCCTCATTCTTCCTACTAAAATGTATCACTACACACATCTTCTCTCCATTAAATATCATCTGCCATGTATCTGCTCAGATCACAAGTCTCCACATCCTCCTGAAGTCTGTCACTATCCTACTCATTGTTTACTACATTTCTAAATTTTGTATCATTGGCAAACTTCGAAATGATGCCCTGCATGCCCATGTTCAGGTAATTAATATATATCAAAACGAGCAGTGGTCTTAATGGGGATAGGGTGGAAAAGTGGAGTCAATTTAAAATTTAGCCATGATCTTATTGAATGGTGGAGCAGGCTTAATGGGACATATGGATTAATCCTACTCCTACTTTTTATGTTCTTATACTGGCATCTATGCAGCATCATTTTGTATCCAGTAGGCTTTAATTTATCTGACAAGTTTATTATGTGGTATTTTGTCCAACACCTTTTGAAAGTCCATATATACAACCGCATTTCCTTTATCAACATTCTCCATTCGTTTTTCAAAGAACTTAATTAAGTTAGTCAAACACAATTTGCGTTGAACAAATTCATGCTGACTTTGAATTTTGTCCCAGATTATTGTCTTTAAAAGTTTCCTGACTGACTGGCCTGTAGTTGCTGTTTATCCCTTTTTTAAATATTTGCAATCCTCCAGTCCTCTGACATCACCCCCATCTCCGAGGAGGATTAGAAGGTTGTGGCCAGAGCCTCCGCAATTTCTACCCTTCCTTCCTTCAGTAACCTAGGATACATTCCATCCAGACTGTGTGACTTTTCTACTTTGCGGGCTGCCAGCCTTTTAAGTACCTCCTCTGTATCTTATTTTTAATCCTCTTTAGTGAAGACAGTTGCAAAGGACTCATTTAGTATCTCAACCATACCCTCTGCCTCCACAAACCGATCTCTTTGGTTCCTAATCGACCACACCCTTCCTTTGACTCCCCTTTTACAATGTATTTATTGATAAGACTTTTGGGTTCCCTTTTATGTGAGCCACTAATCTATTCTCATGCTCTCTCCTTGTAAAAGTCTGAAAAAACAATGTAATTAGCTCCATTTTGCTTTGTGTCCCAACTCCTGTAATTCCAAATAAAGGTCGACAGAAAGAGGATTTTAGGCTTTTAGAATTTGGAAATGCTGCTCCAAAGTAAACAGAACTTCAGCCAGCAGCTCCTATTCCAGACTGACACTCCACTGCAGTACTGAGAGAGTGCTGCACTGTCGGAGGTGCCGACTTTTTGATGAGACGATAAACCGAGGCCCCATCTGCCCATCAGATCCCATGGCACAATTTAGAATAGAATTGTAGAATGGTTACAGTGCAGAATGAGGCCATTCGGCCTGTCGTGTCCGTGCCGGCTCTCTGCAAGAGCAACTCACCTAGTCCCACTCCCCTGTCTTTTACCTGTAGCGCTACAAATTTTTTCTCTTCCAATAATTATCCAATTCTTTTTTGAAAGCCTTGACTGAATCTGACTTCACCACACTCTCAGGCAGTGCATTCCAGATCTTAACCACTCGCTGCGTAAAAACGATTTGCCTCAGGTCGCTGTCGCTTCTTTTGCCAATCACCTTAAATCGGCGTCCTCTGCTTCTTGATCCTTTGCCAATCTACCAATCTCCCGATCTACACTGTATACATCCCTCATGATTTTGAACACCTCTATCAAATCTCCTCTTGACCTTCTCTTCTCCAAGGAGAACAGACCCAGCTTCTCCAACCTATCCACATAACTAAAGCTCCTCATCCCCGGAACTATTCTCGTGAATCTTTTCTGCACCCTCTCTAATGTCTTAACATCCTTTGAAGAATATCAGGGGAGCTCTCCCTGGTGTCCTGGCCAATATTTATCCCTAAACCTACATCATTAGAACAGATTATCTCGTTATTGTTACATTGCTGTTTCTGGACCCTTGCTGTGCACCAATTGTCTGCTGTGCTTCCTACATTACAACAGTGAATACACTTCAAAGGTACTTCATTGGCAATAAAGTGCTTTGAGACTTCCTGAGGTAATGAAAGGCGCCATACAAATGTAAGTGTTTTTCTTTCTTATCTTTGATGAGCTCTGTGTTCATTGACTGATATTATAACCCCATCATTGGCTTTGGTTTCAAATGCAGCTCCCTCACCCCTTCCATTCCTAAAGCTGCCTCCACCAAGCTTGGTTTCCTCTTTTGAACCAAACACTCAGAATCACTTGGGGCTAAATTAGGCCATGTAGCACCCATTTTTAGGTGCTCTGTGACCATATAAGACTCAAAAAGTGCACAGGATTTAGGAGAATCTGCTAGAAGAGGGAGGAGGAGGAAAGGGAGAAGGACCCTCAGCAGGAAGCCCTACCCACCAAGGGTCTACAGGGAGTCAAGTCTCTTAGCTCAACATCAGCAAAGACCAATGCTTGAGGCAGCTTTGTTTCACAAAAGAGGTTGTGAGTAAAATCAGCCAGTTGCTGCAGCCACCACTGCAACCTCAAAGCAGGGCAAGGAGAACATTGCCTGTAGCTAATCAAGCCGTGGCTTTAACATGGATGCATCTGGCTTCTTCCAGGCTGCTGCTGGTGATATAATCAACATCTTGCAGTTTGCAGTGCACTGCTGTATGGAAGGCACTGAGGTTCTCTTCTACATATAGAAACTGTATAATCCCATTTGCTTTTGCCAGAGACAAGCAGTTGGAGTGAGCACAGGGATGTGCATGGATTGTAGGCTTCCCCATGGTGCTGGGTTCCATTGATTGCATGCACATTACCATGCATGCTCCTCATTTGAACTCAGACATTTTTATGAACCAAAAGGGATTCCACTCCCTCAGCTGGCGTGTGACTGTCGGCAGCACATCGTGCTGGTGAATGCCCATTATCCCGGCAGCAGTCACATTTCCCTCATTTTGCGGCAGTCCTCTGTACCATTTGTATTTCACCCACCATGGCAATCCAAAGGCTCACTATGGCAACTGGGCAACAAGGGTTATCCACTGATGACGTGGTTCATGACTTTGGTCTGGAACCCACGCTCACAAGCACAGCAGGCCTACAGTGAGAGCCTTGCTGACACAAGGAGCAGTATACAGAAAACAATCAGCATCTTCTAGCAGTACTTCATTGCCTGCACTGTTCTAGAGAAGCTGTGCGGTACTCAGCTGAGCAGTGATCAAGATTTGTAATAGTATGTTGCATGCTGCACAACCTCATCATCGAGTGAACAGCCCTTCCCATCACCTATCTGCAAGAAACTGAGGAACAACAGCACAAGGAAGAGGAGGAGATGGGGGAGGAGGAGGAGATGGAGGAGGAGGAGGATACACTGAAGGAAGGAGGAAGTGCAGCAAGAAATGGAGGAAGAGGAAGGGAGTCTACAAGATTGTAAGATCTGGGGTTTGCTTTAATTTAATTGAAAGACTTAGGTCAGTTACAATTCCAGACTACGTTAGGAGAGCTGATCTCAAAGGGATTTTCAGTTCAGATTAGTTACAAACCATGCTGGGTATGAATGTGTTTTCACAGGCTTCACAGAATTTATTAAGTCTATCACAATGAGTACAAAAACATGATACTTAACAAAAGGCAGTGTAAGCAGTTGCATTCACTGTGGAAAACCGGTCCTCGACCTCCGATTGACTGCGGTTCTTCTCTCTTGATTGAAGTCTATCTTCTTTCTTCACTTCTTCTTTATGATGCACACCCCGATGTCTTTCAGCACCTTTCTTTAGTCCCCTTCTGAGGGTTTGTTCATTCCATAATAGGTCATATTCCAACTTAACCCTTTTGATCAGTCAGGTACGACCTCACCTTCCATACATTGTCTCTACAAATGGTTTGATGGCCTAAGTAATTGTCACACAATGGGGAATGTTTGATATACCCATCAATATTCCAGTTATGAATCGCCTCCGAATATCTTTATTTACATTTCCATCCCTATGAGACGACAAGTCTACCGGTTATTGTTACTCTTAATTGAAATGGAGAGGGGTAGTCATCAGGCATCCTGTTTTATCTCAAAAGCCCCTATTGTTGCTACAGCAGCCACACTGTCTTTCACCAACTTTCAAATACAGAATATGAATATACATTTCACTTAACAACATGATTTCAGGCACGAGGTACACAACTCAATCCTAATGTAATGTATTGATACACATACAAAGTGTAACTATTCCCGAGCAAAACTGCATCATTTCTTAAAAGCATTCTACTTAAAAAATATAGCACCTCCTGTAAACTGCAGCAGACCATAACCTGCACAGTTTCATTCAAGCAGTACAGTAACAACAGATTAAACATGGCAGTTGTTAAGCCCTTAGTTCCTACAAAATAGACAATCCTTTCTGCCAAGGAGTTACATGATCAGATTATACGAGTGATATCAATAACCTCAACTATTGCTCCCGATTCACCAACAGTCCCACATTCCTTACCTTTCCTCTATCACTGTCACATCATCGTCTTCCGACAACACAAAAATAAAACCCACCAGAGAGAGCAAACTCAAATCTAAGTTTATAAATTCACTGATGGAACAATGCCTACAAAAATAAACTAATCACCCTGTGCATTCCCTTGCCTGTTTTTCGTGTGCCTTTGCCTATCTTTGAGCCCCTGTGAGGTGCTTCCCCAGTGGCTGCAGCATGGCTGGGGGAAGGCTGCTGACCTTCCATTGAGGAAGCTGCAGATGGCCTTGGAAAATGACCTTGAACAGCTCTGGAGCTAAAGGCTTTAGACTGCACCATCTCAGCATGGATGGCAGCAGCCTGGGCTGACTGGTCTGACAGGAAACAGCAAGGGCAATAGCAGAGTGGCAAGGGTGGGAGTAGGAATACTGTCAGCCTGAGAGGGAAGAGCAGGTTTGTGTTCCATCGAGCCACTGGCACCCTCCCGGGGAAGAGTCTCATCATTCCTGCTGATCCATTTGAGAACAGATTGATGGATTGCTGCAATGCCCTGAAAGCCCCTTTGACCAGTGGTATCCAGTGTACCAACACTTGGTTGTGTATACCCATCAGCCTTCACCAAATCACAGAATCAGAATCGCAGAATTCTTACAGTGCAGAAGAAGGCCATTCGGCCCATTGTGTCAGCACCAGCTCTCCAAATGAGCAATTCACCTAGTGCCACTGCCCTGCCTTCTCCCAGTAACCCTGCATATATAACAATCTAATTGCCTTTTGAATATCTTGATTGAACTTGCCTCCACCACACTCTCAGGCAGCACATTCCAGACTTTAACCACTCGCTGCATGAAAAAGTTTCTCCTCATGTCACTTTTGCTTCTTTTACCAATTACTTTAAATCTTTAAATCTGTGCCCTCTCATTCTTGATCCTTTCAAGATTGGGAACAGTTTCTCCCTATTTACTCTGTCCAGAGCCCTCATGATTTTGAATACCTCTATCAAATCACCTCTCAGCCTTCTCTTCTCGGAGGAAAACAGTCCCAACTTCTCCAATCTATCTTCATAACTGAAGTTCCTAATCCCTGGAACCATTCTCATGAATTTTTTCTGTACTCTCTCCAGTGCCTTCACATTTTTCCTAATGTGCGGCACCCAGAACTGGACGCAATCCTCCAGCTGAGGCCGAACTAGTGCCTTATACAAGTTCAACATAACTTCCTTGCTTTTGTACTCTATGCCCCTATTAATAAAGCCCAGGATACTGTCTGCTTTATTAACCACTCTCTCAACCTGTCCTGCCACCTTCAATGACTTATGCACATCTACACCAGGTCCCTCTGCTCCTGCACCCCCTTTAGAATTGTACCCTTTATTCTATATTGTATCTCCATGTTCTTCCTACCAAAGTGTGTCACTTCACATTTCTCTACATTGAACTTCATCTGCCACCTGTCTGCCCATTCCACCAATTTGTCTATGTCCTTTTGAAGTTCTACACTTTCTTCCCCACAGTTCACAATGCTTTCCAAGTTTCGTATCATCTGCAAACTTTGAAATTGTGCCCTGTATACCAAGGTCTAGGCCATTAATATATATCAGGAAAAGCAAGGGTCCAAATACTGACCCCTGGGGAACTCCACTACAAACCTTCCTCCAGCCCAAAAAACATCCATTAACCACTACTCTTTGTTTTCTGTGACTCAGCCAATTCCGCGTCCATGTTGCTACTGTCCCGTTTACTCCATAAGCTATAATTTTGCCCACAAGTCTGTTGTAACAAACACCCTTTGAAAGTCCATGTACACCACATCAACAGCATTTCCCTCATCAACTCTGTTAACTCTTCAAAAGCTCCAGTAAGTTAGTTAAACATGATTTTCCCTTAAGAAATCCATGCTGGCTTTCTTTAATTAACTTGCATTTGTCCATGTGACAATTAATTTTGTCCCAAATTAATCTTTCTAGAAGTTTCCCCACCACCAAAGTTAAACTGTAGTTGCTGGGCTTATCTTTACACCCTTTTTTGAACAATGATCACTATTCCCTAAATGTTCTCCTACTAATACTTGATCCACTTGGCCCACCTCATTCCCAAGAACCAGGTCTAGCAGTGTTTCATTTCTTGTTGGACGAGCAACATACTTTGTAGAAAATTTTCCTGAACACACTCTTGGAACTCTTGCCCCTCACTGCCCTTTACACTACTATCATCCCAGTCTATGTTTGGATAATTAGAGTCCCCATTACAACTACCCTATAATTTTTGCACCTCTCTGTAATTTCCTTGCAAATTTGTTCCTCTAAGTCCTTCCCACTAGCTGGTGGCCTATAGGCAACACTGAGCAATGTAACTGCACCTTTTTTGTTCCTTAACTCTAGTCAAATTGATTCTGTCCTCGACCCCTCTGGGACATCCTTTTTCTCCAGCACTGCAATGCCCTCCCCCTTTATTCCCTTTCCTAACTTTCCTAAACACCTGGTATCCAGGAATATTTAACACCTAGTCCTGCCCTTCTTTGAGCCAGGTCTCTGTTATAGCCACTCTTATTAACAACACTCTGTGCATTCACATACGTGCACATTAACCCTGATTTAGACTTTATTACTTTCTCCCTTATGCTGATCCCACCTAATAACTTACTATTCTCTACTGTAGTGCTATCTCTGCCAGTATTCTGACATTTCCTCCTGATTCCCACACCCCTGCCAACAGAGGTCGGCAACGTGTCCATACACGGACACCAGTGTCCGTGGTAAAAGATTTTGGTGTCCGTGACTGGTTATGTCAATGGTGAGAAATTTCCCATTGACTTCTTCTTTCTTCAGTCTGGCTTTAAAACAGTCGCAGCTGTCACTTTCACACTGTCAGGTGATTGAGCGGGAACAGCGCTTCCAATTCAGACAAGTTTGGGCGTTTCCACCGGGTTCCGATTTTTTTTTCACGCCCGCTGAAGAGCCCAAACTTGTCCAAATTGGAAGCACTGTTTCTGTTCAAGCAACTGTCAGCTAAAAAAAACTGACCAATCACACAACTGCTCTACTGAGAGTTCCTGCTCTCTGCAGCCGTCAGGGAGAGAGGGTCAGAGAGAGAGAGTGAGACATAGAGTGAGGGAGAAAGAGACAGAGAAGGAGAGAGGGACAGAGAGAGAGAGGGTCACAGAGAAAGAGAGGAAGAGAGGGACAGAGAGAGAGTGAGGGAGATAGGGGAGAGGGTCAGAGAGAGAGTGAGGGAGAGAGGGGAGAGAGAGAATGAGGGAGAGAGATACAGAGAGAGAGAGGGACAGAGAGAGAGGAAGAGAGGGACAGAGAGGGACAGCTAGAGAGAGAGGTTATAGGGAGAGAGAGAGAGAAGAGAGGGGACAGGGAGAGAGAGGGGACAGGGAGGGAAAGAGAGAGATAGGACAGGAGGATAGAGAGACAGGGGAAGGGGGAGAAAGAGAGGACAGGGAGAAAGTGAGAGAGGATGGGGAGGGGGAAATGGGGGGAGAGAGAAGGGGGATGGGGGATGGAGAGAAGGGGACAGAGTGAGAGATAGAGAGGACAGAGAGAGAAAGAGAGGGGGACAGGGAGGGAGAAAAAGGGGGGGATGGAGAGATAGAGAGACAGAGTGGACAGAGAGTGAGTGGACAGATGGAGAGGGGACAGAGGGGGAGAGGGGACAGAGAGGCAGAGTGGTGTGGGGGGCAGAGAGTGGGCGGCAGAGAGGGGGAGATGACATGGGGGGAACCACAGAGAGGGGGAACACAGAAAGGGAGACAGAGAGAGAGAATCAGAGAGAGAGACACACACAGACAGAGAGAGAGAGAGAGAGAGAGGAGAGAGAGAGAGAGCGCAATCAAGATCACCCCTGACAGATGGCCATCTATCCGAAATGTTCCGCATCACTACAACAAGTGTGTGGACAAATATTGACTACTTGTGCAAGCAAAAAATGCCAGGTATTTCACTAAATCAGTGCCCAACATAGTGAAGAGAAAGTAAGTCAATAAATTAGTCTTCTCATTTAAAGCCTCTTGACAAAAATGCACATTTGTTGTTGTTTTGATTAATACAAAGATAAATTTTTGATGCCTTTATCTTTCTACAATTGTCTCACTGGCCCCCTATGTAAAACAAAAATTGTAATGTAGCCTCCACGCGAAAAGGTTGGACACCTCTGCTTCAAGCCTTTAACCTTGTGTTTTAAAATAACTAACAGATATGTAGCAGTTACCTAGCAGCTAAGTATGTCAAAGATCAGTAATTGCAATGTGGTTCATTTACTATCCAGTTTGAGGGCAGATAACCTGTGTGGCCAATGTCATTTGAAAGTTGTCTGAATCATATAATTACATTATGTTAAAAGTGCACCTTTGCTAACAGGTAATAGATTTGGCTTGGACAAAAGTTTGTTAATCTGGAGTACAATCTTACAGATAGTGACTAAACATTTTGTAACTGAATACTACATGCAGTAACAACCGCTCAACCTTCTGCAGAAAAGCTTTTTGTTAATAATTATCTTGTCAGAGCTGAATCAGAATCGGCAGTGACAGAGGTTTTAAGAGTTTAGAGTTTAGAGATTCAGCACTGAAACAGGCCCTTCGGCCCACCGAGTCTGTGCCGACCATCAACCACCCATTTATACTAATCCTACACGAATCCCATATCCCTATCACATCCCCACCTGTCCCTATATATTTCCCTACCACCTACCTATACTAGGGGCAATTTATAATGGCCAATTAACCTATCAACCTGCAAGTCTTTGGCATGTGGGAGGAAACCGGAGCACCCGGAGGAAACCCACGCAGACACAGGGAGAACTTGCAAACTCCGCACAGGCAGTACCCAGAATCGAACCCGGGTCCCTGGAGCTGTGAGGCTGCGGTGCTAACCACTGCGCCACTGTGCAGATTACCTTTAAGGAGCATGAGTTCCCTTCTGATGCATGCAGTCAATGTCCAGTGCAGGTAGTGCTGACTGCACTGAATAATCATGTAAAGCAGCAGGCTGTTTGAATTTACCATGCTGCCTGCAGCATGATGAATGGGCGCTAGTTAATTGTATACCATCATCCTCACACCCATTTTCAAGGTTATCCAATTTAATCACCATAGAATCATAGAATGATATTACACAGGAGACCATTCTGCCCATCATGACTGTGCTGGCTCTTTGAAAGCACTGTCCAATTAATTCCACTCCCCTGCCCTTTCCCCATAACCCTCAAAATGTTTCCTTTAAGACTAGAATTAGAATTTTTTTTTAGAATTAGAATATTACAGCGCAGTACAGGCCCTTCGGCCCTCGATGTTGCACCGATCATCTGACCTACACTATTCCATTTACATCCATATGTCTATCCAATGACCACTTAAATGCCCTTAAAGTTGGCGAGTCTACTACTGTTGCAGGCAGGGCGTTCCACGCCCCTACTACTCTCTGCGTAAAGAAACTACCTCTGACATCTGTCCTATATCTTTCACCCCTCAACTTAAAGCTATGTCCCCTCGTGTTTGCCATCCTCATCCGAGGAAAAAGACTCTCACTATCCACCCTATCTAACCCTCTGATTATCTTGTATGTCTCTATTAAGTCACCTCTCCTCCTCCTTCTCTCTAACGAAAACAACCCCAAGTCCCTCAGCCTTTCCTCGTAAGACCTTCCTTCCATACCAGGCAACATCCTAGTAAATCTCCTCTGCACCCTTTCCAAAGCTTCGACATCCTTCCTATAATGCGGTGACCAGAACTGCACGCAATACTCCAGGTGCGGCCTCACCAGAGTTTTGTACAGCTGCATCATGACCCCGTGGCTCTGAAACTCGATCCCCCTACTAATAAAGGCTAACACACCATATGCCTTCTTAACAGCCCTATTAACCTGGGTAGCAACTTTCAGGGATTTATGTACCTGGATACCAAGATCTCTCTGCTCATCTACACTACCAAGAATCTTCCCATTAGCCCAGTACTCTGCATTGCTGTTACTCCTTCCAAAGTGAATCACCTCACACTTCTCCGCATTAAACTCCATTTGCCATCTCTCAGCCCAGCTCTGCAGCCTATCTATGTCCCTCTGTACCCTACAACACCCTTCGACACTATCCACAACTCCACCGACCTTCGTGTCATCCGCAAATTTACTAACCCACCCTTCTACACCCTCATCCAGGTCGTTTATAAAAATGACAAACAGCAGTGGCCCCAAAACAGAACCTTGCGGTACACCACTAGTAACTAAACTCCAGGATGAACATTTGCCATCAACCACCACCCTCTGTCTTCTTTCAGCTAGCCAATTTCTGATCCAAAGCTCTAAATCACCTTCAACCCCATACTTGCGTATTTTCTGCAATAGCCTACCGTGGGGAACCTTATCAAACGCCTTACTGAAATCCATATACACCACATCCACGGCTTTACCCTCATCCACCTGTTTGGTCACCTTCTCGAAAAACTCAATAAGGTTTGTGAGGCACGACCTACCTTTCACAAAATCGTGCTGACTATCGCAAATGAACTTATTCTTTTCAAGATGATTATAAATCCTGTCTCTTATAACCTTTTCCAACATTTTACCCACAACCGAAGTAAGGCTCACAGGTCTATAATTACCAGGGCTGTCTCTACTCCCCTTCTTGAACAAGGGGACAACATTTGCTACCCTCCAGTCCTCCGGCACTACTCCTGTCGACAATGACGACTTAAAGATCAACAACAACGGCTCTGCAATCTCCTCCCTGGCTTCCCAGAGAATCCTAGGATAAATCCCATCTGGCCCAGGGGACTTATCTATTTTCACTCTTTCCAAAATTGCTAACACCTCCTCCTTGTGAATCTCAATCCCATCTAGCCTAGTAGGCTGTATCTCAGTAATCTCCTCGGCAACATTTTCTTTCTCTACTGTAAATACTGACGAAAAATATTCATTTAACGCTTCCCCTATCTCCTCTGATTCCGCACACAACTTCCCACTACTATCCTTGATTGGCCCTGTTCTAACTCTTATCATTCGTTTATTCCTGATATACCTATAGAAAGCCTTAGGGTTTTCTTTGATCCTATCCGCCAATGACTTCTCGTGTCCTCTCCTTGCTACTTATCCAATTCCTTTTTGAAAGTTATTATTGAATCTGCTTCCAGCATTCTTTCAGCAGTGCATTCCAGATCATAACAACTCACAGTGTAAAACATTTCTTCTCATCTCACACCTAGTTCTTTTTGCCAATTGCCTGAAATCTATGTCCTCTGGTTACTGGCCCTCCTACCACTGGGAATAGTTTCTTCTTACTAATTCTATCAAAACCCTCCATGATATAAAACACCTCTATTAAATCTCCACTTAACCTTCTCTCTCTAAGGAGAACAATCCCAGCTTCTCCAGTCTCTTCACGTAACTGCAGTCCCTCATCCCTGGTACCATTCTAGTAAATCTCCTCTGAACCCTTTCTAAGCCTCTGACATCCTTCCTAACGTGTGATGCTCAGAATTCAATACTATACTCCAGCTGGGGTCTAACCAATGATTTATAAAGTCCTTGCTTTATACTTCATTCCTCTACTAATTAAGCTAAGGGTCCCGTGTGCTTTTTTACCAGCCTTCTCAAGTTGCCCTGTCACCTTCAAGCATTCGTATATTTCTTTCCCTTCAATAATTCCTATCTCTTTCTGAAGCTCAAGTCTATCTTGACCTCGAATACATCTCCCTTCTCTTACACTCCTGGACAGCAGAAAAGCTTTGTCCTGCTGTGTCTCACCTCTTGCTCCGATACCCTCTGTCATCCCATCACCATCATATATATTTGCCTCTCTCTCAATTCAGTTAATATTACTGGAATAATTGTTTCATTGAGCTTTCCTCTTTTGTTCCTCCTAAGCTGCAAATAACCACCTTGCATACAACAACAACAACTTGCATTTATATAGTACCTTTAATGAAGTAAAACATCCCAAGACACTTTACAGAAGTGTTATGGAATATAATTTGACACTGAGCCACATAAGGAGATATTAGGCTTGAAGATCAAAAGCTTGGTCAAAGAGGAAGGTTTTAAAGAGCATCTTAAAGGAGGAAAGCGAGGTTTAGGGAAGGAATTCCTAAGGTTAGGGCCTTGGCAGCTGAAGACACAGCCACCAATGGTGGAGCAATGAAAATCAGGAATGCTTAAGAGGTTAGAACTGGTGGAGCGTAGAGACCTAGGGTGGGTTATAGATCAGGAGGAGATTAGAGATAGGAAGGGGTGAAGCCAAGGAGGGATTTGAAAACAAGGATGAGAATTTTAAAATTGAGGTGTTGTTTAATTGGGAGCCAATGTAGGTTAATGAACACAAGGATGATAGGTGTGAGTTATGACACAGGCAGCATTGTTTTGGATGACCCCAGGTTTATGGAGGGTAGAATGTGGGAGGCTGGCCAGGAATGTGCTAGAACAGTCAAGTCAGGAGGCAACAAAGGCAGGAATGAAGGTTTCAGCAGCAAAAGAGGTGGAGACGGGCAATGTTATGGAGTTGGAAATAGATGATCTGTTGACAACGAGGACCTGTGTTTGAAGGCTCATCTCAGGTCAAATGACAGTAAGACTGCAAATCGCCTGGTTCAGCCTCAGACAGTTGCCAGGGAGAGGGATGGAGTCGGTAGATGAGAAACGGAGTTTGTGGCAGAGACTAAAGGACAACGGCTTCAGTCTTCCCAATGCTGAATTGGAGGAAATTTCTGCTCAGCCAGTACTGGAAGTCCTACTAATAGTCTGACAATTTAGAGACAGGGTAGGGGATGAGAGAGGTGGTGGTGAGGTATAGCTGGGTGTTGTCACCATACATGTGGAAACTGATGTGCTTTTGGATGATGTCGTTGAGCAGCAGCATGTATATGAGAAATAGGAGTGGGCTAAAATAGATCCTTGAGGGAGATCAGAGGTAACTGTGTGGGAATGGGAAAAGAAGCCACTGATGGTGATTCCCTGGTTATGATTAGATAGATAAGAATATAACCAGGTGAATGCAGTCACATCCAGCTGGATGACGGTGGGGAGCCATTGGAGAAGGATGATGTGGTCAACTGTATCAAAGGCTGCAGACAGGTCGAGAAGGATGGGGAGGGATAGACCTTTGTCACAGTTACATAGGATGTCATTTGTGACTTTGATTAGAACTGTTTCAGTACTATGACAGGGAATAGAAACCTAATTGGAGGAATTCAAAATTGGAGTTCCAGAATAGATGGGTACAGGTTTAGGAGGCGACAGCACATTCAAGGACTTTGGAGAGGAAAGGGAGGTTGGAGATGGGGTAGTAGTTTGCAAGGACGGAGGGGTCAAGTATTGTTTTCCTGAGGAGCGGGGCGATAATAGCAGATTTGAAGGAGAGGGGGACAGAACCTGAGGAAAGAGAACTGCTAACAATGTCAGCTAACATAGGAGCCAGGAAGAGAAAGTGGGTGGTCAGTAATTTAGTGGGAATAGGACCGAGAGAGGATGAAGTGGGCCTCAGGGACAAGATGAGCTCGGAGAGGGCTTGAGGGGAAATAAGAGCGAAACTAGTGAAGGAAACAAGTTCTGGGCTAGGGCATTGGGAAGCTTTAGAGGAAGTTTGGCCCAGTGAGCTAAGGGAAGGGAGGGAAGTGACAGAGGCAGTTGATCAGATCATCTCAATCACGGTGACAAAGAAATCCACGAGCTCCTCGTATTTGTTGTTGGAGGTGAGGATGGAGGAGACAGGGGAGGGGAGTTTAAGAAGATGGTTTACAGCAGAGAATTGAAGCGAAGGGTTATCTTTACATTCCAGGATGATTCTGGAATAATGAGGAGTTTTCACAAACATGATTAGGACCTGATAGCACTTTCTGTGGTCCAGCCAGGCCTGGCCGTGAATGGCTAAACCAGTTGGCCGCCACATCCATTCAAGTCTGCATCCTTTGGACTTAAGGGAGTGGAGATGGGGGCCGTACCAGGGCGACCAGCCAGGGTGTGAAATAAATGATTTTACTGGGGACTAGGGCATTGAAAATGGAGGTGATGATGTGGTTAGGCAGATCAGTAGCCGCAGAAATGTCACGGTGAATGGAGGGCCAAAGGCTGGACAATTGTGATTTTGAGAATGCAGTGCTAAGTGCATTCGGGAAACAGCTTTTTCCAGGGACAGATACAGAAGGAAGTAGGTGGAGGAAGTGGGATGTGGGTGGAGAGCAATAGAAGGAATTGATCAGAGATGGCCTTACCTGTGATTGATACTAATGGGAGTATTGAGGCCATGTGAGATGGCAGGGTCAAGGGGGCAGCCATGAATATGGGTTGGGAGTTTACATGGAGGGAGAGATTGAGAGAGGAGAGGTGGGCAGTGAACTGAGAGGAGAGAGAGCATGATGAATTGAGATGGAGGTTAAAATCACCAAGGATGAGAAGCTGCTCGGTGCAGAGGCTGAGGGAGGAATAGAGTAAAGGTAACTCCTTGGCAAAATTGGTATGGTACTTGGACAGGCAGTAAAGAGCCAGGATTTTAAATGAGTGGTGAGAGGGATGGAACAAGGTGAGATGCTCAAAGGAGGAGAAAGTGCCGGAGGAATAAGGGGATTTGGTGATAAGAATCACGCTGTCACCGTGACGGTTTTGGTGGGGCAAAGGATGAAAAGTATAACCAGGCGGGGAGGCTTCAGTTCGGGGGCAGGTGTCATCACCTCTCAGTCAGGCCATGATGTCGATGCAATCATTCACAATAAACTCATGGATTGCAAGGGCCTTGTTCGTGACAATCTGGAGACAGATGAGGAGAGGGTGATAGCTGAAGTCCTGGCAGAGTCCACAGGATCAACACGGGGAAGTATGAGTTGAACTGGGAGGGATTGGCAAGATCAAATCCCAGCTGGCATGCTGGGCAGGAAGATTAGTGCGAGAAAAGGATGGGCATTTGGAGTTCCTGCTTGGGAGGAGGCAATGACTGCCTTGATGGGCCCTTTGGAGGAAGCCAATAAAGTCACAGAGGGAAGCTGTAGGCTTATTCAAGTGCGAGTCAAGCATGGGATGGTGGCAGGAGAGTAGGAAGTTCAAGGAGTACTGAAGGGTTGGGGTAAGGATTTCGGAGAAATGAAAGGAGGCATAAACAACAGGAGAGAAGGGTCTAAGAAAGGCAGAGAGAAAAGGTGTACAAAAGGGGGAGAATTAAGTTGAAATGGAAGTGATGGGCTCGGGTCTGGAGTGGCAGCCAAAGTGCACTCGCAAATGGACACGGGGAAAACTCAAGTTACATAGGCCTGATTATGTAGCATTAATGAGGATGCATATATCTCAGTAAGTCATCAAGGAATAGACAGGAGAGAGTCCAGAGTTATTTATAAGTCCTGTATTGAGATAAAATTGATGTTGGTCGGTGGAGTATCAACAAACTGCTGTCCAAGACTGGAGACCAGTGTGGTGGGTGAGTGAAATCCAGAAGCTATTTGAAGGGTAGTTAGTGAAGAGTAGAATGTGGGAGGCCAGCCAGGAATGCATTGGATTAATTAATTAATTAGTTAATTATTAGGGATGAGCAACAAATATTGGCCTTGCCAGCCTTACTCACATCCCATGAAAGAATGAAAATAAGTCTAGAGGTAACAAAGGCATGGATGAGGGTCTCAGCAGCAGATGAGCTGAGGCAAAGGCGGAATCCAGAGATGGAAATAGGTGGTCTTAGTGATGGTGTGGATTGGCAGCTCATTTTGGGGTCAAATGTAACACTAAGATTATGAACATTCTGGTTCAGCTTCAGACAGTTGGCAGGAAGAGTGATGTAGCTGGTAGAAAGGGAACAGAGTTTGTGATGGGGACTGAAGGCAATGGCTTCTATCTTCCCAATATTTAGTTACTTTTCCTCCTCTTTACAGCACCCCCTCTGGTTGAAATCAAGACCCATCACACAGTCTCCTGCTCTAACTTAATCTTTTCCAAGGCCTGTGGAGCTGTTCATTTCCCCTGGTCGTTGTTGTGTGATTGCCTTTAAGAGTAATGTACCTTTAAGATCTTCGTATGCTAATGAGCTAAGTACCAAGACATGGTCAGTGACCACCTGCCAGTTTCACTCTGCTACTGTAACACCAAGAGGCCAGACCTGCAATTGGATAGCTCTGTACTGAATGTAGTTGTTAGCTGTTTAATAAACCTGTTTGAGATCTTCAACTACCTGAACTCCATGCATCTCATTTATGTTGCATCAGACAACATAAAAAAACTTCTAATTTCAGTCTTCACTTCTTGCTACAATTTAGAAGCTTTGTATAACCAAAGTTTGCTGCCAACTCACCAACACTATTTGATTAAACTCATCCTCACTTCCACAACAACAACATACTGAAATAAAAGCAGCAAATGCTGAAAATATTCAGCAGGTGTGGAGGGAGAAACAGAGTTAACACTTTAGGTTGATGACCCTTCATCTGACCTCACCTGATCATTGACCTGGACTGTTAACTCTGTTTCTGTCTTCACAGATGCTGCCTGACCTGCTGAGTATTTCCAGAAATTTTCTGTCCTAATTACATGTCCTCTTTCACTCTTCTCACCCTCGCTGGTCCTGCACAGTGGGCCTTGACCCTTCACCTCAGTTTCTCACAGATGGAAGACCATGTCTATTTCCTGACAGGAGAGCATTAACAAAAGAAACTTGCTGAAACTGTAAGCGAGCGAAGCAAATTGAAACAATCTCCAGATGTTGGCACTGTGCGCATCATCTTTCAAATAAACCACAATTTCTAAGGCTCGACACATTAAGAAAAAAAAATCCATTAATTTCCCATCAGCGCAATTGTCTTACGTTCAGTCCCTGTCATTGCCCAGATGGGTGATTACAGGGTATAGAAAATATGCTGAGCCAGTGGTTTCAGCTAAAGTAACACCCGGCGTCTCTCTGGCTGTAAAGGCACTCTGTCTCAGAGTGGATTCCAGCCATTTGATGTTTAATTAGGAGTGCTAGTGTGCACGCAGCAGGCAGCTAAAAGATTCAGCTGTGGTAATATATCAGCACACAAACTGACGCTTGCTTTCCACCCAAGGCTGCTATAGTCAAATGAAAACACAGATGGGTGGACCATCTGGAGCTCTCCCTGTGTTTTTAATATAGACATGTCCTAAAAGAGCAATTGCTACTCACACAGCCTTCAGGCGCTCCGGCTGCGATAACTTACTCGAATCCATCATATTATGTAACTAATGTTCCTCACACTTCAGTACGCCCAATGCTACCTCTGTTTTCCTCTCAAAGGAGCAGAATGATCTGAACCATCTTGGTCTGGCCACAGTTAGTGCTGCGCCCAGATGAGATCAGCCAAGATTTGCTGGTTGCCTTCTGTCTGTTTGTACGAAAATGAAGCTTCACTCCTAGAGTGCATTCCATCTCCAGCCTCAGAACAGGCAGCAGCTCAGCCAATGGGTGTGAGCTGAATTTGAATGACAGGCAGCTCCTGATCATCAGAGTGGGAATGAAGCATCAACAACCAAAGAACTGGCTTCACTGATTTTGAATTGATTCTTGTGACGTATGAGAAAAACAAAACAAGGACAGTTCCTCCCCACTCCTCCTCATCCACCCTGCTTCACTCTCACTCCATTCCACTCCAACTCACTGCCCCCAATCCACCCTGCCTCACCCCTGGTCCATCCCACTGCCCACAAACCTACCCTGCTTCACCCTCGCTCCACACCACTGCCCCCAATTCATTCTGCTTCACTCTCACTCCATCCCACTCCAACTCACTGCCCACAAATCCACCCTGCTTCACTCTCACTCCATCCCACTCCAAATCACTGCCCACAAATCCACCCTGCTTCACTCTCGCTCCATCCCACTCCAAATCACTGCCCACAAATCCACCCTGCTTCACTCTCGCTCCATCCCACTCCAAATCACTGCCCACAAATCCACCCTGCTTCACTCTCGCTCCATCCCACTCCAAATCACTGCCCACAAATCCACCCTGCTTCACTCTCGCTCCATCCCACTCCAACCCACTGCCCCCAGTCCACCCTGCTTCACCCTTGGTCCATCCCACTCCAACCCACTGCCCTCAATCCACCTTGTTTCACCCTAGTTCCACCCCACTCATTCCCACTCCTCTAACAATCCAAAATTTCTGGGGACAGAGAACAATCCCTGAATCTTGGTCACTTTAGTTATACCTTGTGCTTTCAGCTCTTGCCTGTCTTTGCGTCATAAAACTTTCCTCAGATGGGAAGATCTGATCAGCTCGCCGGGGTTAGTGCTTCAATTTGCACTGAAATCCTGGAGATACCAGACACTAACCAATGGAATTTACAGTTCAAGTAAACAAAACTCCAATAATTGCCCAGCAAGTTGATCAATCTGATGACTGACACAGAGCAGGAACAGAGGAATGCACAGGACTGGAAACGACCATTGCAGACCATCTATCTGACTGGCTCCAGAGATTAAAAATACTTTAATTTCCTCAATTTTTTTCTTTCACCAAAAACTGTCCAGCAATCTCTTGAATTTGTTGACACTATTCACTTCCATTGCCTCCTGGGAACTCTGTTCCAAACATTCAACATCCTCTGTGTGAAATGCTTTAAATCAAAACTATCGACTCACCTTCCCCTTCTGAATCCACATGCCTTGGTTACAGAGTTGGTGGTTGTAAAACAGTTTGTTAGGTTTCCACTGCTGAGGAATTTAGCCTAATGTTTAAGGTACTGGACCTGCAACCTCAAAGATGGTGGATTTCAATCCATCCATGCTCAGTTGTAATATTGAAATCAAATTCAATAAATTGGGTAATTTGTTGACTGGGATCAAAAAATGATCATGAAAGTTGCTGTATTGTTGTAAAAACCCAACTGCTTCACTAATGTTCTTCAAGGAAGGCAGCCTGCCAACTCTACATGTTTAATCCTGCATTATATTGTTGGCTTTTAATATCATCAGAGCATATAGTGATGGACAATAGATGCTGCTTTGCCAGTGCTGCTTGCATCCCAAGAATAAATGAAAATGAGCCTTCTCCAGTGTAAACATTTCCAGCTTCCTTAATCTCCTCTTGGAGCTGATGCCCCCAACCTGCTGTTACCAGTTTAGTTTCCCTACTCATTACAAAACTGGGATGTCCCAGCTGTGATATGGTGATTGGAATTGAAGAGCTTTTCAAAATCCTGAAGGATTTGATAGAGTGGATAGGGAGATACTGTTTGCACTGGTAGGAGTGTGCCAATAACCAGAGGGCACAGATTGAAGATAATTGGCAAAATAACTAGAGGGGAGAAGAGGAGATTTTTTTTTATGCAGCAAGTTCTTCTAAGAACATAAGAAACGGGAGCAGGAGTAGGCAATACAGCCCTCGAGCCTGCCCTGCCATTCAGTAAGATCACGGCTGTCCACCTTCCCACTGTCCCTACTGTTATAATCCCCATGGAGATCAACAAACCAAAAGAACCAAATTTACCGAATGACACCAATAAAAACCAAATGGACAAGATTCCACTTTTAGAGTTTTTACTTTAACAATCAAATCAAAATCAACATAAATTAAACATGAATTAACAGACAAAACACAGTCCATATATCTATTACAAATTACACATTAACTATCTGATACAATGGTAGATCTCACGGATTTACTGGGCAGTCCACTCAGCAGATATGCCACCAATTACAGCCCCAAAGTTCTGCAAAGCTCTGAACTTCCTCAGGGAGATCTCCAGCTCCTGTCTTCCAAGATGCAGCTCCTGGATCCAGCCATCATTTTTTCAGCCTGCCTGCACTCCACTCCTACATGACCTGAGCATGAATGGCTCTGTCTTTTTATCTGGTCACCCAGTTTCAGTCTGCTCTATTAATATAGATTGTAAATAGCTGAAGCCCCAGCACTGATCCTTGTGGCACTCCACTAGTTACACCCTGAAGATGCCCTGTTTATTCCTGCTCTCTGTTTCCTGTCTGTTAACCAATCCTCTATCCATACTAATATGTTACTTCCAACTCCATGAGCCCTTATCATAGTATTAAACTTTTGTGTAGCACCTTATTGAATGCCTTTTGGAAATCCAAGTATACAACATCTACCCACTCCCGTTTATCTACTCTACTTGTAACATTCTGAAAAAGCTCTAATAAATTTGTCAAACACAATTTCCCTTTCGTAAAACCATGTTGACTTTGTCTGATCATATGATGGTTTACTATGTGTATTGTTAAGACTTCCTTAATAATAGATTCCAGCATTTTCCTGACCTTCGCTGTACCTTCCAATACAAGTATATCCTTCCTTAGAGATGGAGACCAAAACTCCACACTATACTCCAGGTGTGGTCTCACCAAAGCCTGACTACCACCAATATTTTTGGCCCTTTGGTGTTTCTTAGCTCCACCAATACTGATTCTACATCCTGATTTTTTGGGGTTCAGAGCCTTTCTCCCTACAGCCTTCATCTCATCCTTTATAATCAGAGCTACCCCTTCTCCTTTTCCATTTTGTTAATCTTTTCTAACAGTCAAGTACCCTGGAATATTTAATTCCCAACGTTGGTCACCCTGCAAACCCTTCGCAGTAATGGAGATTAGATCAAAACCATTTATCTCTATTTGTGTCATGAATTCATCTATCTTGTTATGAACACTTTGTACATTCAGATGTAGTGCCTTTAATTTTAACTTTTAACTGTTTTCCCCTGATGTGCGCTTAGTCGTTAATCTCCTGTTACCTCCGTTAAACTCTCTGCCCCTTCCTGACAGAATCTACTTGATTTTACCCAAATCACGACTCTGCCCTATCTACCATCCTAATTATTTGATTGGCCAGGACAGTGGTCCCAGCCTGGTTTAAGTGGAGTCTGTCTAAATGGAACAGCTCCCTCTTTCCCCAGTACTAGTGCCAGACCCCCAACCTCCCACATCATGCTTTCAGTCAAGTATTAAAACCTTTAATCTGCTTGTCCTTTTGCCAATTTGCATGTGGCTCAGGAAGTAATCCAGAGATTGTTACCTTTAAGGTTCTGAATGTCAGGCAGCTTCTGATCATCAGTAAGTGAAGAACTGGTTTCTTGATATTGAATTCATTATGAAGTTCAAGAAAAACAAAGCAAGGAAATTTCCTCCCCAATCCACCCTGCTGCAACCCAACCCCCACTCCCCAACTCCAACCCAACCCCCACTCCCCAAATCCAACCCAACCCCCACTCCCCAACTCCAACCCAACCCCCACTCCCCCACTCCCCCACTCCAACCCACTCCCCCACTTCAACCCACTCCCCCACTCCAACCCACGCCCCCCATCCTCCCACTCCCCCACTCCAACCAACTTGCCCCACCCTCCCACTCCCCCACTCCAACCCACTCCCCCCATCCTCCCACTCCCCACTCCAACCCACTCCAACCCACTCCCCCACTCCAACCCACTCCTCCCACCATCCCACTTCAACCCACTCCCCCGCCCTCCCATTCCCCCACTCCAACCCATTCCTCCCACTCCCCCACTCTCCTACTCCCCCACTTCAACCCACTCCCCCGCCCTCCCATTCCCCCACTCCAACCCATTCCTCCCACCCTCCTACTCCCCCACTTCAACCCACTCCCCTGCCCTCCCATTCCCCCACTCCAACCCATTCCTCCCACCCTCCCACTCCCCCACTCCAACCCACTTCTCCCACCCCCCAACTCACTCCCCACCCTCCCACTCCTGTACTCCAACCCATTCCTCCCACTCCTCCACTCCAACCCTCTCATACCCACCCTCCCACTCCAACCCACCGTCCCCACCCTCCCACTCCAACCCACCACCCCCACCCGCACTTCAACCCGCTCCCAGCTAGTCGTGGAGGTTCAGTAGTTCCATTTTCAATGTTATTTAAATTCTAATCATGTTGCCACAGCAAGTACGACAGCCAGTCACTGAAATGGAGATCGACTTTCAGCATCCATTACCAGTTCATTACCACTGTATGGTTACAGTGGCTAAAATTTTACGTTGGGCGGGAGGCCCCACCCACAGGCTGAAAAGTCGGCAGCGAGGCCTGGGGAGCTACACCGGAATTGTTTGTTCCCCAGGCCCTGAATTGGCCTTGGGCAGGACATCCACCTCCTTGAGGCAGGAAGTCCCGCCTAATGGAGCTGCCAGCCAATCAGCAAGCTCTTAGTCCCAGCAGCGCCATGGGGAGCGGTGGCCACTACTGGGACTGCATCCAGCTGACAGAAGTAAGAAGGACAACGGCCCCGGAACCAAGGTAAGTTTTTGGGGCCTTGCTGGGGACAATTGGCCGGGCCCCAGCAAGGCATGTGGGTCGCTTAGGAGTGGGGAGGGGTGTTATCTAGTGCGGGCAGTTGGGCCATGGTGGGGGTGTCCTCCATGGGGCACAGGGTGCCCGATCATGATGCCACCCGAACCTGTAAGTCTGCCGCCAGGTTTCTGGGGCTGTTCTGGGGGCCTTTTCCACCTGCCCACCGAGGATAAAATACCAGTGGGAGGCTGCCGTTAAGTGACAGTTAATTGGCCACTTAAGGGCCTTGATTGACCAGGGGCGGGCAGGCCGTTTCTTGCCGCCATTGCCCTGCGTAAAATTGCAGTGGAGGTGGGAGGTGGTCAAGAACAGCACCGCCCCCCCACCTCCCACTTAATTTTACAGCCCCCACCCCACCACCAACTCACTTGTGTAGGCGGGGCCATAAAATTCCAGCCAGTGTCACGCCATTAAATGTGAGTCACTCACAATTGCATGCTGTAAATATGAGCCATATTAATTCAATTCCAAAATAGCTGTAAGGTGCTTAACCCACACTGGGGAGACACTCCAGTTACTTTGCTGTTCCTCTGATTTGGCAGAGAGTATTCAACCCCATTTTGACACTAATTAAATAAGATTTCTGAGTATGTCTGCAGGAAAATCTGTCAAACCTGGGCTCTTCAAATAAAGAGGTTAATGTTACAGATTTGTTGGCCTTTTCTCTTGTTTATTTTTCTCTTGCACCTTTTTTTATTCGTTTCATGGGATGTGGGCATCACTGGCAAGACCAGCATTTGTTTCCCATCCCTAATTGCCCTTGAGAAGGTGGTGGTGAGCTGCCTTCTTGAACCGCTGCAGTCCATGTGGGGTAGGTACACCCACAGTGCTGTTAGGAAGTGAGTTCCAGGATTTTGACCCAGCAATACTGAAGGAACGGCGGCAATATAGTTCCAAGTCAAGATGGTGTGTGGAGGGGAACTTGCAGGTGGTGATGTTCCCATATATCTGCTGCCCTATCCATCTAGGTGGAAGAGGTCGCGGGTTTGGAAGGTGCTGTCTAAGTAGCCTTGGTGAGTTGCTGCACTGCATCTTGTAGATGGTACACACTGCTGCCACTGTGCGTCGGTGATGGAGGGAGTGAATGTTTGTGGATGGGGTGACAATAAAGCCGGCTGCTTTGTCCGAGATGGTGTCGAGCTTCTTGAGTGTTTTTGGAGCTGCACCCAATCAGGTAAGTGGAGAGTATTCCTTCACACTCCTGACTTGTGCCTGGTGGATGGTGGACAGGCTTTGAAGTCAGAAGGTGAGTTACTCACTGCAGAATTCCCAGTCTCTGACCTGTTCTTCGAGTCACAGTATTTATGTGGCTGCTCCATTTTAATTTCTGGTCAATGGTAGCCCCTAGGATGTTGATAGTGGGGGATTCAGCGATGATAATGCCATTGAATGTCAAGGGGAGATGGTTAGATTCTCTCTCATTGGAGATGGTCATTGCCTGACCTTATGATTGAAGGATGTTCATTGATGAAGCAACTGAAGATAATTGGGCATAGGACACTACCCTGAGGAACTCCTGCAGTGATGTCCTGGGACTGAGTTGACCCTCCACACCCCAAAGACACTGACTCCTCCCAACAGCTTCCTCACCAATTACCTACCCCCAACCCCACCCCGGCTCTCTCACTAATTCACTCCCCCTGGCTCCCTCATTAATTCACTCCCCCAGCTCCCTCACTAATTCACTCCCCCCCGGCTCCCTCATTAATTCACTCCCCCAGCTCCTTCACTAACTCACTCCCCCCGCTCCCTCATTAATTCACTCCCCCAGCTCCTTCACTAACTCACTCCCCCCGCTCCCTCATTAATTCACTCCCCCAGCTCCTTCACTAACTCACTCCCCCCGCTCCCTCATTAATTCACTCCCCCCAACCGTCTGCATCCTCCTCCCCTAACCCTAACCCCTCCAGCTCCCTCACTAATTCACTTTTTCTTGACCTCCTCCCCCCACCAAACCCCTCCCCCCCCCACCCCGCTCCCTTCCTAATTCAAACTCCTGGCCCCCTCTCCTCTGGCTCTTCACCAATCACTTCCATCTTTGCTGTTTGCCATGTTTCAGACCCCAACTTAAGCTTCCTGATGTCAGAGAGGTGCAATCTCAAGCACCCTCCTCCTTTAGTCATTCATCACTCAGGGGTGCCATGCCAAAAACAAGGTTCCTCTCCTTCATGCCTAACCACCTGTTCAATCCCCTTTCCTCTGCAACCCTTATCTCCAATACCAAAGAGCTCATGGATTTCTTCACCTCTAAGATTGAGACATCCATGCAGCTTCCTCTGCTTCCCTTTCTATCACTTCCTCCTCACAATCTTCTCTTAGTCTCCCATCCATTCTCGTGTCCATTCTGCTAAAATGGTTCCAAAAATCACTGTTAGCACCTCCTCCTCAAAATATCCAGCTTCAATCTATCCATTCTATCTACTGCCCATCTTTAACCTCCCTTTCCTCTTTTAGATGTCTGAAGGCCATCCCTAAATCTTGCTGCCTCTCCTCTTTTTCCACCTTTAAAAACATTCTCAGGTGAACGTCGAAGATCCCATGAAACTATTCAAAGAACAGCAGGTTTGTTCGCCCTGGGTCCTGGCCAATATGTATCCCTCAACCAACATAACTTTTTAAAAATTCTTTTCATGGGATGTGGGCGTCGTTGGTTAGGCCAGCATTTGTTGCCCGTACCTAATTGCCCTTGAACGGAGTGGCTTGCTAGGCCATTTCACAAGGCAGTTAAGAGTCAACCACATTGCTGTGGGTCTGGAGTCACATGTAGGCTAGACCAAGTAAGGACAGCAGATTTCCTTCCCTACCGTAGTAAACTATAGGGGCTTTTACGACAATCGATAGTGGTTTCAGCTAGCTTTCAATTCTAGATTTTTTAATTATGTTACTTAATTAATTAATTGTTTAAATTCCACCAGCTGCGATGGTGGGATTTGAACCCGTGTCCCCAGGGTATTAGGCTGGGCCTCTGGACTACTAGCCCAGTGACATTACCACTACGTCACGGTCTCCCCCTAAGAGCAGATTATTTGGTCATTCATTATCTATTGCTGATTGTGGGACCTTGCTGGGCGTAAATTGGCTGCTGCGTTTCCTACAACAATGACTGCGCTTCAAAAGTATTTAATTGGTTGTAAATTGCTTTGGTACATTCTGAGGATGTGACAGGTGCTATATAAATGCAAGTCTTTCTATTATAGCTTTATGGTCTAAGTAAGGGCTTAGTTAAGATAAGGCGTGCACTACGTAGAGTTTTACTGTTAGGTTGCACTGCAGTGTAACTGTACGGTGACAGTACAGAACCCCGATGAGGGTGAGCCATGGCTGAACAATCTCTGCTTGTGCAGGTACAAAGCTGATCTACCCATGTTCGTGCCACTGGCTTGACTTCCATGTGCGTGTGAACTTTTGTTCTGAGTTTCAAAGGGAAATTAAGATCTGAAAAAATGACTCATCCTGAGTGTGAGCCTCTGTGATTCACTGAAGCCAAACTGAATCATTTATAGAAAACTGGGAGTCAATATCACTCAAGCCAAGGATATGAATATGATGAATGCCGTAAATGGGTCCAGGCCAACACACAGCATTTACACTTCAAATACATAGAATCAGGGATGAAGGCATTGGTCAGTGCTTTTAATTTGATTCTGTAGAGCAGAATGTTCAAGTTAACTCTGTGCTGTGGATAAAAATCCCAAGCTCCAGGGCAAGTGTTTCCAGCTTCCTTAGTCTCCTCATGGGTTTGAGGTCTCCAACCTGTACTTACTATTTTAGTTCCCTACTTGTTTCAAAGCTGGGATGTCCCAATTGTGACACAGTGATCAGAATTGAAAAGGTATTCAAAATTATGGAGGGTTGTGATAGAGTAGATCGGGAGCTTTCTTTCCAATGGTAGGTGAGTTGGTAACCCGAGGACACAGATTTAAGGCAATTGACAAAACAATCAGAGGAGAGATGAGAATTTTTTATATGCAGCAATTTGTTATGATCTGGACTGCCTGAAAGGCAGATTCAATAGCAACTTTCGAAAGGGAATTGGAAAAACATATTTAAAAAGGAAAACTTTGCAGGGCTATGGGGAAAGAGCATCGGACATAGGACTAATTCCACCATTGGTAATTCCTCAGATACTGAAGTAGTCTGTGCCCACATGCAGAAAGACCTGGACAACATTCAGCCTTGGGCTGATAAGTGGCAAGTAACATTTGTCTTGCATCATGCATGTTCCAAGCAATGACCATCTCCAACAAGAGAGTGCAACCACTTACTCTTGACATTCAATAGCACTGAGTCATTGAATTCCCCACCATCAACATCTTGGGGGTTACCATTAACCAGAAACTGAACTGGAGTAGCCACATAAATACTGTGGCTACAAGAGCAGGTCAGAGGCTCGGAATCCTGCGGTGAGTAACTCACCTCCTGACTCCCCAAAGCCTATCCACCATCTACAAGGCACAAGTCAGGAGTGTGATGGAATACTCTCTACTTGCCTGGATGGGTGCAGCTCCAACCACATTCAAGAAGCTTGACACCATCCAGGACAAAGCAGCCTGCTTAACTGGCACCCCATCCACCACCTTCAACATTCACTCCCTCCAACACCGATGCACAGTGGCAGCAGTGTGCACCACATACAAGATACACTGCAGCAACTCAAAAGCACTTCCCGAACCGATGACCGTGACCATCTAGTAGTTCAAAGGCAACAGGTGCATGGGAACATCACTGACTCTAAGACCCATCCAGGTGATACACCATCCTGACTTGAAAATATATTGGTGTTCCTTCATTGTCACTGGGTCAAAATCCTGGAACTGCCCACCTAACAGCACTGTGAGAGTACCTTCACCACACAACCTGCAGTGGGGCGGCACAGTGGCGCAGGGGCGGCACAGTGGTTAGCACTGCAGCCTCACAGCTCCAGTGACCCGGGTTCAATTCTGGGTACTGCCTGTGTGGAATTTGCAAGTTCTCCCTGTGTCTGCGTGGGTTTCCTCCGGGTGCTCCGGTTTCCTCCCACATGCCAAAGACTTGCAGGTTGATAGGTTAATTGGCCATTATAAATTGCCCCTGGTATAGGTAGGTGGTAGGGAAATATAGGGATAGGTGGGGATGTGGTAGGAATATGGGATTAGTGTAGGATTAGTATAAATGGGTGGTTGATGGTCGGCACAGACTCGGTGGGCTGAAGGGCCTGTTTCAGTGCTGTATCTCTAAACTAAACTAAAGTAAACTAAAGCAGCCATTAAAGGGGTGCTGGCTGCCTGTTGTGTATTGGTCAAACTCCTAGCAGCTGGAGGGGTCCCAGGAACAAGAGGCAAGAGTGCATAGGGGAGAGAGCAGCATTGGGCCTGGGATATTGGGAGAACTAAGAGCAGGAGTGCCATTTTCTCCAAACAGGTGTTACCTCCTTCTCTGCCCTCAAGGCCCTCTTCAAAAAAACATCTCTACCACAAGGCCTTCAGTCTCACCCTAATCTTTCCTTGTTCTGTTTGCTGTTCACCTCTCTATAAAGCATCTGAGATGTTGCATCCACACAAGAGCAATGTAAGAATTCAATTTGATATCATTATTGTCCGATGAGGAATAGAGCAAATTGTATAAAGCATTCTTTAGTTATACAACAACTCAGTGCACTGCCTTGCTCATACATGACTGTTGTCACAATTTACCGAATAAGACCTGGTCAGCACTTTGTAATTCCACATTCTGAACAATTTCTGTTGAATACGCAATTCCTTAACTACTTCCTCGCACAACTTTTATCAGAAGGAGGTGAGCCCAGGTTAGCTGTGGCATGCAATATTTTTGTTGTGGAGCCATTTTTGCTCCTCCTGGCCCCACAAAAACATCAGTATGAGGAAAGTGAACTTAGCTTTTCCGCCTGCATCATATATGTTCCGTGCAGTTTATGATGGATTTCCAGAAGTGTAAACCAGGATGCTGATTTGCATATTTGAGGCAGCTCACACCTGGATCAGGTGGATGTCTTGGACATGATGAAGACTTGCAGGAGAGATTGGACGTGAAAGATCATGCCCCGGAATTGGCCACTCTCAGCAATAATTATTTACCCCAAAAAACAGGCACGATAGGGACCAAATTCTCTTCGAAATTGTTATAGTATGGAATCAGGCCATTTGAGTATTTTCCACTTAGTCTAATCCCACTTTGCTGCTGGCTCCCCATTACCATTAATATTTTCTTCTTCAGCTGCTATGGGCCCTACTTTAAGTTCTAACAATCTTGTGTAAAGGTTTTTTTAAACCTCTAATTCTTTTTAAGATTCATCTTAAATTTGTGCCTTTGCCACCATCTCACCAACCAGTGGAAATAACACATCACTGTTTACTTTCTCTTAACCCCTCTTTCATGTCACTGCGTAACTTGCCCAGCTCCACTGAAAAGGCCCTAATTTTCAATTCTCTTGTTCTAACTGTAGCCCCCTCATGCCCGGTTACGTCCTACTGAGTTTGAACTGCAACTTTTCCATTTGTTACTTTCCCTTCCAATAATTGTGGTTCCCAAAACTGTGCACAATTCTCCAACTACCACATAACTAAGGCCTCATACAAGTTTGACATTGGCTAGTTTTTTTTGTACTCAGAAGAACTTGCATTTTATAAAACACCTTTCATGTTCTCAACATGTTCCCAAGTGCTTCACGGTAAATGGAATAGTTTTGAAGTGCAGTCAGTGTGGTTTTATAGACATGCATCTGCAAGTGTTGAGTAATTCCATCCCGTAATACATGCCAGGGGCCTGTAATTCTGATTGAGTGAGGGTGCATCAGTGGTGCCCACTCCAATGGAGTTATGGAAAATCAGAGCAATGCCCTGTCATTCTAATGAGGAAATCAGAGACCCTTATAGGGTAGAGTGGACTGATGTGAAATGTTTCTTCATCTAACCGCATGGGCACCAGAATAAGCCTCTTAAGCTATTGGTCCCCTCCAGGATCGATTATCTTTCCCCTGAATAGCTTTGCAGCCTTTATGGGGAACCTGCATCTCCTGTCAGCAAGCAGGGGTCCTGTTGGGCCTAGTGGGCCAGGGAAATCCATGACCTGTCTCAGTCAGGTCTCCTTGCTGTAGAAAAGGGGTTGTGGGGGGTGGCGGGGGAGCACAGAAGTTACCCACCCCAACCTTCTCTCCATGAGGTGGAATGCTGGTATAATTATACCAGTGCTGGGCCCAGCCCAGGGCAGAAAGTCAGTTGTCTACCAACAACTAGAGTGAGACTAACTGTTCTATTATCTCCTGACTTCTGCCTGATAAATTAGAACCTTTGGTTAATATATTTCTAACATTACCTCTGGCGACAAAAACAACAAAGAACATTATGATGGACAAGTTTGCAAACAGAGACCCAATTCCACCATTCTCTGCTGCAGCGACATTGCAAGACTCAGCCTAGAGAACAAGATTTATCTGTACATATAACCCAGAGAACAATATAATCTTCACCTAGGGATCCACACACAAGCCACTGCAGACATATATTTATAAGTAGCCATTTTAAATCTCCATTTAATTATTATGCATTCTGGTCCCAATGGAGAATAATTATACCAAGTGAACACTTAATAGTCCTTTAGAAATGAGTTTGAACTGTGTCTACATGAGATTTTACAGTCACACAGCCCTATAGGATGAAACTGAATTCTTATTGCAGCTATTCCAAAACATCATCATTATAAATACTCATTAACCAAAACCATTCTACAAAATGTCATTCAAATGTCATCTCTTTCAGTTATTTATTGGCTCTGATACCTTGTTGTAATTTTAATCTAACCTGCCACAGAAAGCTGCTGGGATTGGGTTGGCCTCTTGCGTTTCTCTCCCCTCGCCCATGGCGGGTTAGGTTAAATTTACCCACCTTGTTTCTAGTAACTGGTCAGTTTGAGATTGCTTCTGAAGTTTCTGCTTCCCAGCAGTTCGAGACACGTTGCCCTCAATTGCCCTGTGCAATATTTAATCATACAGACTGGGAAGGTCACAGTTAGATTCCTGGTCAGTGCTGAGTCAACTGATGTCAGCCTGGGCAGTGACAGGAGTTCCCTCCATGGTCCTGAGCTAGGAAGAGGGAGGGAGAGAGGTATTCCAGACTTGGTGTTTTAGCTGAGAGGAGGGAAAGAGATCCATGAGAGGTGCTTTCACAAATTGTTCATCTGCGTCTCCACGGAGATGTCTATACATAGAATGTCCGACACTTCCAACCTAGGAGGATAACATGAATGGGCATGAGAAATTTATAGGCACGGTTACTAAAGCTAAGGGTCAGCCATTCAGAATCAAAGAACTCCCATGAATTCATAAAGCTTCAAAAGACTCAGTTACAAGGACTGTGCCACTGAACTTATGATTAAGAGCATATAAAAAAATTGCAGAATGAGGTAAGGCACCCATCCAGCTTGTTCCTTCTGCACACTGTCCAATATTTGTCCATGGTGGACCTCACCCAATTCATTCTGAGGGAGCTGACAAAAGGCAGATCAGATCATCAGGAAGGTGCCCATTTGATGTTCATGGAGGGCAGAATGAATCCACTGGACAATCAATGTAGTTTGTAGAGCAGTTCCACTCAGTCTGAGTAAAATGGCTTCCTTTGCCCCATTAGTGCACTCAGCCTGCAGCAACAGCCAGAGAGACTGAGAGTAGCCAATGCCCAGGTTGGGGAGAGGGCTGGAGTTTTAAAGCTGGACAGGTGTTCTGGAACATTCCAATCCAGTTACTTGTGCAGCACCTGGCCTGAGAGTGGTTGGTGCTAATACTGAATGCCTGAAACGGCAAAAACAAAATTTCCAGTGCTAACATTCCTCATCTTGATAAGCAGAAAAAAGAAAATCGAATAGAATTATAGAGAACAGGAGGCCATTCAGCCCATCGTGCCTGTGTGGGCTCTTTGAAATACCTATCCACCTCTCAGTTGCCTCTCTCTTGCTGTTTCCCAGAGCCCTGCAAAGTTTTCCCCTTCAAGTATTTATCCAATTCCTTTTTGAAAGTTACCATTGGATCTGCTTCCACCCCACTTCCAGGCAGTGCCTTTCAGATCATAACAGGAAATAGAAGAGAGTTCAATCGAATACAAACTTTTAAGAAAAAAATCAGCCCGTCCTATTGTGACCCCTGGTTTCTACGAATGAAAACACTTGTGGAGATTTTTCCATTGTGTTTGAACGATGCTGACATGCTGAGGTATGAAATCCTGGGATATCACCACAAAACCTAGAAATATCAGACGGTTTCCTTTCTTCTGTGAAGATTTTAAGACAGTGGGTTAATGTGAGAATGCATCATATTCCCATCTCTGTATTTCAATGCAATTGTTAACCCATTCATTATAATGACTTAGTGCTTGGGCAAATTTAATGCAATTGTGTCAGTCAGTGTGATCAATATAGTCACAGAGCAATTCTCATCCCTGATATCCTCAGATATCACTGGAAGCTAAATCCTCCAATGCCACATATAAGATTGAGGAACTATAAACAGCTTGTTACAACTTCAAATTTCACCTGTTAATTACATTAGTGATTTTATTTCGAGCACTGCACACTGAAAGAAACACTTCCCCACCATGCTTATATGTACAGTTCTTGGTGAGGGTCGACCTGGGACGACATATACTGTGAAACTCAGGCAGCAGGAGATACAAAGAGTCCATGTTTCAGTTAATAGCACGAGTTTGTTGGAAACACGGAATTTCTTCAGTAGCTTGGAATAGAAAGAGCTATCGCTCTGTAACAGGCAGAGTCATTGAATAAAGTCTCCAGAGCAGTATTAAGATGTTGCATCAGTTTCTGTCCATTGGCGCCTATTTGCCATCTTGACTCAGGAGGTTCTTCTCCTTCAGCGAGACATCATCCGGACAAATTCTGCCAAAGTAATGTTCAATAAAGAAAATGACATAAGACCTCCAAGAAACTGTGTTAAAGAGAAACCTGACAAGGCACAAAACTGAGTAGCTAAACTGCCCAGAGTTCCTTTTCCCTCCCCTGATAACTCACAGTCAGAGCTCTCCCTCTTCCTCCCTGATAACTCACAGTCAGAGCTCTCCCTCTCCCTCCCTGATAACTCACAGTCAGAGCTCTCCCTCTTCCTCCCTGATAACTCACAGTCAGAGCTCTCCCTCTCAGATAACTTACAGTCAGAGCTCTCCCTCTCAGATAACTCACAGTCAGAGCTCTCCCTCTCAGATAACTCACAGTCAGAGCTCTCCCTCTCCCTCTCTGATAACTCACAGTGAGAGCTCTCCCTCTCCCTCCCTGATAACTCACAGTGAGAGCTCTCCCTCTCCCTCCCTGATAACTCACAGTCAGAGCTCTCCCTCTCCCTCCCTGATAACTCACAGTCAGAGCTCTCCCACTCCCTCCCTGATAACTCACAGTCAGAGCTCTCCCTCCCCCTCCCTGATAACTCACAGTCAGAGCTCTCCCTCTCCCTCTCTGATAACTCACAGTCAGAGCTCTCCCTCTCTGATAACTCACAGTCAGAGCTCTCCCTCTCCCTCTCTGATAACTCACAGTCAGAGCTCTCCCTCTCTGATAACTCACAGTCAGAGCTCTCCCTCTCTGATAACTCACAGTCAAAGCTCTCCCTCTCTGATAACTCACAGTCAGAGCTCTCCCTCCCTGATAACTCAGTCAGAGCTCTCCCTCTCCCTCCCTGATAACTCACAGTCAGAGCTCTCCCTCCCTGATAACTCACAGTCAGAGCTCTCCCTCTCTGATAACTCACAGTCAGAGCTCTCCCTCCCTGATAACTCACAGTCAGAGCTCTCCCTCCCTGATAACTCAGTCAGAGCTCTCCCTCCCTGATAACTCACAGTCAGAGCTCTCCCTCCCTGATAACTCAGTCAGAGCTCTCCCTCTCTGATAACTCACAGTCAGAGCTCTCCCTCTCTGATAGCTCACAGTCAGAGCTCTCCCTCTCTGATAACTCACAGTCAGAGCTCTCCCTCTCCCTCCCTGATAACTCACAGTCAGAGCTCTCCCTCTCTGATAACTCACAGTCAGAGCTCTCCCTCTCTGATAACTCACAGTCAGAGCTCTCCCTCTCTGATAACTCACAGTCAGAGCTCTCCCTCTCTGATAACTCACAGTGAGAGCTCTCCCTCTCCCTCCCTGATAACTCACAGTCAGAGCTCTCCCTCTCTGATAACTCAGTCAGAGCTCTCCCTCCCTGATAACTCACAGTCAGAGCTCTCCCTCTCCTCTGATAACTCACAGTCAGAGCTCTCCCTCTCCTCTGATAACTCACAGTCTGAGCTCTCCCTCGCTGATAACTCACAGTCAGAGCTCTCCCTCGCTGATAACTCACAGTCTGAGCTCTCCCTCTTTGATAACTCACAGTCAGAGCTCTCCCTCTCCCTCCCTGATAACTCACAGTCAGAGCTCTCCCTCGCTGATAACTCACAGTCTGAGCTCTCCCTCTCCCTCTCTGATAACTCACAGTCTGAGCTCTCCCTCTCTGATAACTCACAGTCAGAGCTCTCCCTCGCTGATAACTCACAGTCAGAGCTCTCCCTCGCTGATAACTCACAGTCAGAGCTCTCCCTCGCTGATAACTCACAGTCTGAGCTCTCCCTCGCTGATAACTCACAGTCAGAGCTCTCCCTCGCTGATAACTCACAGTCAGAGCTCTCCCTCGCTGATAACTCACAGTCAGAGCTCTCCCACGCTGATAACTCACAGTCTGAGCTCTCCCTCGCTGATAACTCACAGTCTGAGCTCTCCCTCGCTGATAACTCACAGTCAGAGCTCTCCCTCGCTGATAACTCACAGTCAGAGCTCTCCCTCGCTGATAACTCACAGTCAGAGCTCTCCCTCGCTGATAACTCACAGTCTGAGCTCTCCCTCTCTGATAACTCACAGTCTGAGCTCTCCCTCTCTGATAACTCACAGTCTGAGCTCTCCCTCGCTGATAACTCACAGTCAGAGCTCTCCCTCGCTGATAACTCACAGTCAGAGCTCTCCCTCGCTGATAACTCACAGTCAGAGCTCTCCCTCGCTGATAACTCACAGTCTGAGCTCTCCCTCGCTGATAACTCACAGTCAGAGCTCTCCCTCGCTGATAACTCACAGTCAGAGCTCTCCCTCGCTGATAACTCACAGTCTGAGCTCTCCCTCGCTGATAACTCACAGTCTGAGCTCTCCCTCTCTGATAACTCACAGTCTGAGCTCTCCCTCGCTGATAACTCACAGTCAGAGCTCTCCCTCGCTGATAACTCAGTCTGAGCTCTCCCTCGCTGATAACTCACAGTCAGAGCTCTCCCTCGCTGATAACTCACAGTCAGAGCTCTCCCTCGCTGATAACTCACAGTCAGAGCTCTCCCTCGCTGATAACTCACAGTCAGAGCTCTCCCTCGCTGATAACTCACAGTCAGAGCTCTCCCTCGCTGATAACTCACAGTCAGAGCTCTCCCTCGCTGATAACTCACAGTCTGAGCTCTCCCTCGCTGATAACTCACAGTCAGAGCTCTCCCTCTCTGATAAATCACAGTCTGAGCTGTCCTCAGGTTCCAAAGCAGGTCTGTATTGAGTTAATAAGTTTGAATTTGTGGTAATAATAGCAGTGCTACAACTGACTTCTGTACACCTGGGCTAGGAAGGGAAAACTTCAGCCAATTCTGACTGTTCTCCACCTATTACTGCAAGAGGTGTGTAGGAGTGCGGAGGAGATTGTCTGTGTGGTGTGTGTGAGAGTGTGTGTGTGTGCGCGCGTGTGTGAGTGTGGTGTGTGAGTGAGTGTGGTGTGTGAGTGAGTGTGACGAGTGTGGTGAATGTGGGTGAGTGTGGTGAGTGTGGGTGAGTATGGTGTGTGAGTGAGTGTGAGTGAGTGTGAGTGAGTCTGAGTGTGGTGTGTGAGTGAGTGTGGTGTGTGAGTGAGTGTGGTGAGTGTAAGTGTGTGAGTGTGAGTGTGTGAGTGTGTGTGAGTGTGGTGTGTGTGAGTGAGTGTGCTGTGTGTGTGAGTGTGGTGTGTGAGTGAGTGTGGTGTGAGTGAGTGTGTTGTGTGAGTGAGTGTGTTGTGTGAGTGAGTGTGAGTTAGTGTGGTGAGTGTGAGTTAGTGTGGTGAGTGTGTGTGAGTGTGGTGTGTGTGAGTGGGTGTGTGTGGGTGTGGTGTGAGTGAGTGTGGTGTGTGTGGCGTGTGTGAGTGTGAGTGTGTGTGAGTGTGAGTGTGTGTGAATGTGTGTGAATGTGTGTGAATGTGTGTGAATGTGTGTGAATGTGTGTGAATGTGAGTTTGAGTGTGGTGTGTGAGTGAGTGTGGTGAGTGTGAGTGAGTGTGTGTGAGTGTGTGTGAGTGTGGTGTGAGTGAGTGTGGTGTGTGTGGCGTATGTGAGTGTGGTGTGTGTGAGTGTGGTGAGTGTGAGTGTGTGTGAGTGTGAGTGTGTGTGAATGTGTGTGAGTGTGAGTGTGTGTGAGTGTGGTAAGTGTGGTGTGAGTGAGTATGGTGTGTGTGAGTGTGGTGTGAGTGAGTGTGGTGTGAGTGAGTGTGGTGTGTGTGAGTGTGGTGTGTGTGAGTGTGTGGTGTGTGAGTGTGTGCTGTGTGAGTGTGTGCTGTGTGAGTGTGTGGTGTGTGAGTGTGTGGTGTGTGAGTGTGTGGTGTGTGAGAGTGTGGTGTGTGTGAGTGTGGTGTGTGTGAGTGTCGTGTGTGTGAGTGTGGTGTGAGTGTGTGAGTGAGTGTGTGAGTGTGGTGTGAGTGAGTGTGGTGTGAGTGAGTGTGGTGTGTGAGAGTGTGTGGTGTGTGAGTGTGGTGGGTGGTGTGTGAGTGTGGTGTGTGTGAGTGTGGTGTGTGTGAGTGTGGTGTGTGTGAGTGTGTGGTGTGTGTGAGTGTGTGGTGTGTGGTGTGTGAGTGTGTGAGTGTGTGGTGTGAGTGTGAGTGTGGTGTGAGTGAGTGTGTGAGTGTGGTGTGAGTGTGGTGTGAGTGAGTGTGGTGTGAGTGAGTGTAAGTGAGTGTGGTGTGTGAGTGTGGTGTGTGAGTGTGGTGTGTGAGTGTGGTGTGTGAGTGTGGTGTGTGAGTGTGGTGAGTGAGTGTGGTGAGTGAGTGTGGTGTGAGTGAGTGTGGTGTGTGAGAGTGTGTGGTGTGTGGTGTGTGAGTGTGGTGTGTGGTGTGTGTGAGTGTGGTGTGTGTGAGTGTGGTGTGTGTGAGTGTGGTGTGTGTGAGTGTGTGGTGTGAGTGTGGTGTGAGTGAGTGTGTGAGTGTGGTGTGAGTGTGGTGTAAGTGAGTGTGGTGTGTGTGAGTGAGTGTGGTGAGTGAGTGTGGTCTGAGTGAGTGTGGTGTGTGTGAGTGAGTGTGGTGTGTGAGTGTGGTGTGTGAGTCAGGTGTGTGAGTGTGGTGTGAGTGAGTGTGTGGTGTGTGAGTGTGTGGCGTGTGAGTGTGTGGTGTGTGTGAGTGTGGTGTGTGTGAGTGAGTGTGGTGTGTGTGAGTGAGTGTGGTGTGAGTGAGTGTGGTGTGTGTGAGTGAGTGTGGTGTGAGTGAGTGTGGTGTGAGTGAGTGTGGTGTGTGTGAGTGAGTGTTGTGTGAGTGAGTGTGGTGTGAGTGAGTGTGGTGTGAGTGAGTGTGGTGTGTGTGTGTGTGGTGTGTGTGAGTGTGTGGTGTGTGAGTGTGGTGTGTGTGAGTGTGGTGTGTGTGAGTGTGGTGTGTGTGAGTGTGTGGTGTGTGAGTGTGTGGTGTGTGAGTGTGTGGTGTGAGTGTGAGTGTGGTGTGAGTGTGAGTGTGGTGTGAGTGTGTGAGTGTGGTGTAAGTGAGTGTGGTGTGTGTGAGTGAGTGTGGTGTGAGTGAGTGTGGTGTGAGTGAGTGTGGTGTGAGTGAGTGTAGTGTGTGTGTGGGTGAGTGTGGTGTGTGTGAGTGAGTGTGGTGTGTGAGTGTGGTGTGTGAGTGTGGTGTGAGTGAGTGTGTGGTGTGTGAGTGTGTGGTGTGTGAGTGTGTGGTGTGTGAGTGTGTGGCGTGTGAGTGTGTGGCGTGTGAGTGTGTGGCGTGTGAGTGTGTGGCGTGTGAGTGTGTGGTGTGTGTGAGTGAGTGTGGTGTGAGTGAGTGTGGTGTGTGAGTGTGGTGTGTGAGTGTGGTGTGTGAGTGTGGTGTGTGTGAGTGTGGTGTGTGTGAGTGTGGTGTGTGTGAGTGTGGTGTGTGTGAGTGTGGTGTGTGTGAGTGTGGTGTGTGTGTGGTGTGTGAGTGTGTGGTGTGTGAGTGTGTGGTGTGTGAGTGTGTGGTGTGAGTGTGAGTGTGGTGTGAGTGTGAGTGAGTGTGTGAGTGTGGTGTGAGTGTGGTGTGAGTGTGGTGTGAGTGTGGTGTGAGTGTGGTGTGAGTGTGGTGTGAGTCAGTGTGGTGTGAGTGAGTGTGGTGTGTGTGAGTGTGGTGTGTGTGAGTGTGGTGTGTGTGAGTGAGTGTGGTGTGAGTGAGTGTGGTGTGAGTGAGTGTGGTGTGAGTGAGTGTGGTGTGAGTGAGTGTGGTGTGAGTGAGTGAGTGTTGTGTGAGTGAGTGTTGTGTGAGTGAGTGTTGTGTGAGTGAGTGTGGTGTGAGTGAGTGTTGTGTGAGTGAGTGTGGTGTGAGTGAGTGTGGTGTGAGTGAGTGTGGTGTGTGTGAGTGTGGTGTGTGTGAGTGTGGTGTGTGTGAGTGTGGTGTGTGTGAGTGTGTGGTGTGTGAGTGTGTGGTGTGTGAGTGTGTGGTGTGTGAGTGTGTGGTGTGTGTGTGTGGTGTGAGTGAGTGTGTGAGTGTGGTGTGAGTATGGTGTGTGTGTGAGTGTGTGTGAATGTGTGTGAATGTGAGTGTGAGTGTGGTGTGTGAGTGAGTGTGGTGAGTGTGTGTGAGTGTGGTGTGAGTGAGTCTGGTGTGTGTGGCGTGTGTGAGTGTGGTGTGTGTGAGTGTGGTGAGTGTGAGTGTGTGTGTGTGTGTGAATGTGTGTGAGTGTGAGTGAGTGTGTGTGAGTGTGGTGAGTGTGGTGTGAGTGAGTATGGTGTGTGTGAGTGTGGTGTGAGTGAGTGTGGTGTGTGTGAGTGTGGTGTGTGTGAGTGTGGTGTGTGTGAGTGTGTGGTGTGTGAGTGTGTGCTGTGTGAGTGTGTGGTGTGTGAGTGTGTGGTGTGTGTGAGTGTGGTGTGTGTGAGTGTGGTGTGTGTGTGTGTGGTGTGTGTGTGTGTGGTGTGTGTGAGTGTGGTGTGTGTGTGAGTGAGTGTGTGAGTGAGTGTGTGAGTGAGTGTGTGAGTGTGGTGTGAGTGAGTGTGTGAGTGTGGTGTGAGTGTGGTGTGAGTGAGTGTGTGGTGTGTGATGTGTGTGAGTGTGGTGTGAGTGTGTGAGTGTGGTGTGAGTGAGTGTGGTGTGAGTGAGTGTGGTGTGAGTGAGTGTGGTGTGTGAGAGTGTGTGGTGTGAGAGTGTGTGGTGTGTGAGTGTGGTGTGTGAGTGTGGTGTGTGAGTGTGGTGTGTGGTGTGTGAGTATGGTGTGTGTGAGTGTGGTGTGTGTGAGTGTGGTGTGTGTGAGTGTGGTGTGTGTGAGTGTGGTGTGTGTGAGTGTGTGGTGTGTGAGTGTGTGGTGTGAGTGTGAGTGTGGTGTGAGTGAGTGTGTGAGTGTGGTGTGAGTGTGGTGTAAGTGAGTGTGGTGTGTGTGAGTGAGTGTGGTGAGTGAGTGTGGTGTGAGTGAGTGTGGTGTGTGTGTGGGTGAGTGTGGTGTGTGTGAGTGAGTGTGGTGTGTGAGTGTGGTGAGTGAGTGTGGTGTGAGTGAGTGTGGTGTGTGAGAGTGTGTGGTGTGTGAGTGTGGTGTGTGGTGTGTGTGAGTGTGGTGTGTGTGAGTGTGTGATGTGTGGTGTGTGAGTGTGTGGTGTGAGTGTGAGTGTGGTGTGAGTGAGTGTGTGAGTGTGGTGTGAGTGTGGTGTAAGTGAGTGTGGTGTGTGTGAGTGAGTGTGGTGAGTGAGTGTGGTGTGAGTGAGTGTGGTGTGTGTGTGGGTGAGTGTGGTGTGTGTGAGTGAGTGTGGTGTGTGAGTGTGGTGTGTGAGTGTGGTGTGAGTGAGTGTGTGGTGTGTGAGTGTGTGGCGTGTGAGTGTGTGGTGTGTGTGAGTTTGGTGTGTGTGAGTGTGTGGTGTGAGTGTGGTGTGAGTGAGTGTGGTGTGTGAGTGTGGTGTGTGTGAGTGTGGTGTGTGTGAGTGTGGTGTGTGTGAGTGTGGTGTGTGAGTGTGTGGTGTGTGAGTGTGTGGTGTGTGAGTGTGTGGTGTGTGAGTGTGGTGTGAGTGTGAGTGTGAGTGAGTGTGGTGTGAGTGAGTGTGGTGTGTGTGAGTGTGGTGTGTGTGAGTGTGGTGTGTGTGAGTGTGGTGTGTGTGAGTGTGGTGTGTGTGAGTGTGTGGTGTGTGAGTGTGTGGTGTGTGAGTGTGTGGTGTGTGAGTGTGTGGTGTGTGTGTGTGGTGTGAGTGAGTGTGTGAGTGTGGTGTGAGTATGGTGTGTGTGTGAGTGTGGTGTGTGTGTGAGTGTGGTGTGTGTGAGTGTGGTGTGTGTGAGTGTGGTGTGTGAGTGTGTGGTGTGTGTGAGTGTGGTGTGTGTGTGAGTGAGTGTGTGAGTGTGGTGTGTGTGAGTGTGTGGTGTGTGAGTGTGTGGTGTGTGTGAGTGTGGTGTGTGTGAGTGTGGTGTGTGTGTGAGTGAGTGTGTGAGTGAGTGTGTGAGTGAGTGTGGTGTGAGTGTGTGGTGTGGTGTGAGTGTGTGGTGTGTGTGAGTGTGGTGTGTGTGTGAGTGAGTGTGTGAGTGAGTGTGTGAGTGAGTGTGGTGTGAGTGTGTGGTGTGGTGTGAGTGAGTGTGGTGAGAGTGAGTGTGGTGTGTGTGAGGGTGGTGTGTGTGAGGGTGGTGTGTGTGAGGGTGGTGTGTGTGAGTGTGGTGTGTATGAGTGAGTGTGTGAGTGAGTGTGTGTGAGAGTGTGTGTGTGAGTGAGTGTGGTGTGTGTGAGTGTGGTGTGAGTGAGTGTGGTGTGAGAGAGTGTGGTGTGAGAGAGTGTGGTGTGTGTGAGTGTGGTGTGTGTGTGTGGTGTGTGTGTGTGGTGTGTGTGTGGTGTGTGAGTGTGGTGTGTGTGAGTGTGGTGTGTGTGAGTGTGGGGTGTGTGAGTGTGGGGTGTGTGAGTGTGTGGTGTGTGAGTGTGTGGTGTGTGAGTGTGTGGTGTGTGTATGAGTGTGAGTGAGTGTGGTGTGTGTATGAGTGTGAGTGAGTGTGGTGTGTGTGGTGTGGTACATGTGAGTGTGGTGTATGAGTGAGTGTGGTGCATGTGAGAGTGTGGTGTGTGTGAGTGAGTGAGTGAGTGTGATGTGTGAGTGAGTGAGTGTGAGTGAGTGTGAGTGTTGTGTATGTGAGTGTGAGTGTGTGTGAGTGTGTGTGAGTGAATGTGTGGTGTGTGTGAGTGAATGTGTGTGGTGTGTGAGTGTGCGTGAGTGTGCGTGTGAGTGTGCGTGAGTGTGCGTGAGTGTGCGTGAGTGTGCGTGAGTGTGCGTGAGTGTGCGTGAGTGAGTGTGTATGTGAGCGAGTGAGTATGAGTGATGTGTATGTGAGTGTATGTGTGGTGTGTGTGTGTGGTGTGTGTGAGTGAGTGTATGTGAGTGCGTGTGAGTGTATGTGAGTGTGTGTGTGAGTGTGTGTGTGTGTGAGAGAGTGAGTGTATGTGTGTGGGTGTGTGTGTGTGTGTGTATGTGTGAGTGTATGTGTGTGAGTGAGTGTATGTGAGTGAGTGTGTGTGAGTGTGAGTGTGTGAGTGTGAGAGTGTCAGTGTGTGAGAGTGTGAGAGTGAGTGTGAGACTGTGAGTGTGTGTGAGTGTGTGAGTGAGTGTGTGAGGTGTAACTGTTGTGTGTGTGTGTGTGTGTGTGTGTGTGTGTGTGAATGTGAGTGAGTGTGTGTGTGTGAGGTGTGACTGTTGTGTGTGTGAGGTGTGACTGTTGTGTGTGTGTGTGAGTGTGTGAGGTGTGACTGTTGTGTGTGTGGTGTGACTGTTGAGTGTGTGGTGTGTGTGAGTGTGTGTGCTTGTGGTGTGCGTTTGTGTGTGAGTGTTGTGTGAGTGTTGTGTGGTGTGTGTGAGTGTGGTGTGTGTGAGTGTGGTGTGTGTGAGTGTGGTGTGTGTGAGTGAGTGTGGGAATGTTTGAAAGTTTCTGTGGTATTGGTTGGAGGATAAATATTGACTTGGACACCAGGGGGAGCTCCGCAGCTCATCATCAGATAGTGCTGCATAGTCTTTTAGGAACGACTGCAAGTAACAACAAGATGGTATATCTGACAGTATTAAACTGGTGTTAACCTACATTATGTGCTTTCAGTGTGATATGAACCCATAACCTTCTGACTTAAAGGCTGGAGGACAGGTTGCATACACTTGGCTTGTATTCGCTTGAGTTTAGTAGATTAAGGATTGATCTAGTCAAGGTGTTGAAAATGATGAAGGGACTCTATAGGGTAGACACACAAACTCTATCCTCTGCTGGGGAAATCCAGAATAAGAAGGCATAATCTCTAAGTTAGAGCTAAGCCATTTAGGAGTAAAATGTTTTCACACAAAGGGTAGTTGAAATATGGAACTTTCTCCTCTAAAAGGCTGTGGTTGCCAGGTCTACTGAAATTTTCGAGATTGAGATTGACAGATATTTATTGGCTTAATATCAAGTGATTGGGAGCAAAAAGCATGTAAATGGAGTCAAGGGGCAGATCAGCTATGATCTGATAGGAGGATGGGACAGACTCAAGGGGCTGAATGGCCTACTCCTATTCCTACCTTAATGGAAGCTCAACAGATAAAAAAAACACTTTTAATAGTACATCGGAACATGGGAATTGCCAGAAAGAACAAGACCCTGGACATCTCGTTCCCCTTTGACCATCCCGGTAGTCACATGATACAATGATAATGGAGTTGTTCACTAAGTATAGCAATTAATCTCTATCAAGTAATTGACCACAGACCCAGATATGACACGAGGAAATTCCCAGTGCTGGACGGCTTTCAAAATTTTGTCCGCAAAATTCAGTTGCGCAGCACCCATATTTTTGGCATTACGGGTGCTGTTTCGGGTATAAAATGGCGTCCAGAGCTGGCCACGCCAGATGTTAGTGCTGTTAAAGGGAGCGTGCACCCAAAGTATGCAGAGTAGCAGATCGTGATGCCAGTCAGTGTGTAACACTGATTTAACATCAGCACTGCCATTTCCGACCTGAACACTCCAGCCAATGCCCTCCCTTAATCTCACACAGATGAACCTATGATCAGTCGCAGGAAGGACCCCCACCAGTGCTATTTAAAGGAATCATTAACTGCCTTCAGGTTAGCTGCTGATTGATTTCTTGTTGCTGAGTTAGGAGAAAGGTTTGGTGGTTTATACTGCTATTTAAAGTTGCTGAAGTTTACAGGGAGTGGTGTAGCATGTGCTGAGGGCCTTAGTTCCGACTTCATGGGTTCTGTTCAGACCACCTGAGGTGTCCAACTCCATGAGAACACTTGCAGATCCATGACGTTTGCGTGTTGCCTGCTTCAGAAGGTACGGGCACAGGTTAATCGTGCATTCCCTGTGCCCATTATAGGGGGCTATCCAATTTTGCCCCATATAGGTCCAAAGTCACCTCCCAAGTCTGCTACACTTAGCTTTGAGCCCAATTCTGTCCCTTTTTCTGCCCTACACTGTAAGCACCGTGCTTTGGTCCCGCTGGGTAGGCACTGTGCTATGAAAAGCAAGCTAATGAAATGCTGCAGAACTAATAGAACGAAGCTGGCTCTTACCTTCAAAGTCAACACGCCCATCCCCGTTCAGGTCAACATCTTTCAGTATTTCTTCAATGTCCCTGTGTCCAATCTGCTGGCCCAGTAATTTCTTCATGGCTTCACGAAGCTCAGTTGTGCTGATCTCCCCATCTCCATTTGTGTCAAACTGTGTGTTTAAGGAATAGCATTCAGTCTCAGTGTACAACATGTGTCAACAGGGTTTTCCTTTTGCAGCTATTAAAATACAACAAATAATGATGAAACTCCATATGCACATTTCTTTGATATTTGCCCTTTCATCTGTGGCTCAGTTGGTAGCACTCTCACCAGTCAGAAGGTTGTGCGTTCAAGTCCCACTCCCGAGGCTTGAGCACATAATCTAGGTCGGTACTCTGGTGCAGCACAGAGAGAGTGCTGCACTGTTGGAGCTGTTGCCTTTCAGATGAGACCTTAAACCAAGGCACTGGCTGCCCTCTCAAGTGAATGTAAAATATCCCACAGCACTATTTCGAAGAAGAGCAGGGGAGTTCTCAGTGTCCTGGCCAATATTTATTCCTAAACTTCAACATTATCACACTGCTGTGTATGGGAGCTTGCTGTGTGCAAACTGGCTGCCATGTTTCCTCGATTCTAACAGGAGTTCATTGGCTGTAAGCACTTTGAGACATCCTGAGGTCATGAAAGGAGCTATATAAATGCCAGTTATTTTCTTTACTTCTTTTTCAGCATTAGTTATTTTATAGATATATAGTTTATTTCAAATATAAAGACTATTTGGAGGGTGACCCACTTGCATGATGGTAAGATGTAGGTTTAACCTCTTTGCTTCGAATACCCAATATTTTCCATGCTGTGCAGGGAGGCACTGAGCAGTCTAGCCCCTTGCAGGGGTTGATATGTTTATAGGGTGAGATGAAGTAGCATGGGAGAAGGCTCATGTGGAGGATAAACACCAGCACAGACCAGTTGGGCTGAATGTTCCTGTGCTGTAAATTCTATGTAATGGAAGTCCCCTTCCTGGGCAATGCATCTTCAGTGGCCATAATGGCAGAGAAAGCAACCATCTCCTTGGGTATTATCTTGACTAGTGATCAGGAGCTACACAAGACTGACCCATTGGAGGCTCCCTATGTGATTTTTCCCTCTGCTTTATGGTGGAGGGGAGGGGTGGAGGGAGTGCTTGGGCCTGTACTCAGTATCTCAAAACATAGCAGGACATGGTGAAAGGTTGTTCTGAATTGAAGACTTCACTCCTGGAAGTGGTAGAAGATACTGAATCTCAATGAGAAGACATCGCTATCACAGAATCTGAGGAAATCTTACATGTTAAACAGCAAGAACCCACCGAGTCAAACCTGGTCTCCCCTGCCAGATGTCAGAAGGAATGGTAAAATCGGATTAACAAATCGCTATGTCTAAAATAACAGGACCACGAGGGTAAGAGGCTGGCTCGTTAAGTTGAAAGGCTATTGGTTTGTTTGGTTGACCTCAATTCAGAAGATGCAGTGGAGACATTTATTAGTAATCAATCTGTAATCTCTACAGGGAATTCATCTTTGCTCAGCTATCTCAATGATTTGAGTGTTATTCCTGAATTTGAGAAGTGGTAAACCAATTCCCGCAATAGCCAGAAACAGCTTGTGCCCAAAATAATCACTAAGATGGCCACCCTCTGGCATTTTTCCCGGGCGAACACTCTTCAAGTCTTTGCATAGATAGTGGGTGCTGGCAGGTTATATGAATGTGAGGGATGACTCTGATCTTGCCCTCACCCACTGTCCATACACATAATTTTATGGCAATCAAGAGTGGGAGCCCTGGCCGATTCTGCTCCTCCCAACTAGCTACACCGAGGACAACTGTAGTGGCTCTTACTGCCATCCCAGGTAAGACCAGCTAAGTCAGCACAAACTCAACAGGACTGAATCTGGCACTTCCCTGGTCTGTGTACACTTGGCAGTGCATCTACCCACTCAGCCACTGAGGACCAAAATGGCCAACGTTTTGGCCTACAGATCCTCTGTGCATATAAAGCTTTCCCTTTCAGAAAGTGAGACGTACGATGAGAAAATGCCATTTGGCCCACTGGATATATGCCCTCTGGTATGCTAGCTTGCCCAGCCCAGCATCCAACTGTGTCTCAAATTCCCATTGCAGTCTGTGATGCCTCGAAGATTATTCCAGGATGAATTTAGGATGACCTAAGTTCATATAAAACGAAACCAGCGCCTGGAATTTCCTTGGGAGTTTTTCCGATATGCTGCCATAAGCTTGGTGGAAATCCCGGAGAAATGGTGTGAACTGATCTTTGCCCCAATTCCAAAGTTATGGCAGGAGAACACGAAAAGCCCCACGGAAATCCCAACCACAGCTATTGAACGATTGCTGAAACAGTCACCTCCTTGAAAGCGTCTCGTAACTCTTTCACTCCGATCATGTCTGCTGTTTCTGCCAAAAGTTTTGGTCCCATCAATTCCAAAAAGTCATCAAAATCAACATGGCCGCCCACTAGAAATAACACACAAGGAAACAAGAAGCCAGATGAGCTCATTTTACAGCACAGAATTCGATCCATTCAATATAGCACCATCCAATAAATAAACAGTAACACCAAACTCTGTACCCAAGAAATTACTCTCACTGATATTAGTGGACAAGTTTTCAATACCTTCGTATTGAGCTATTATAATGGAGGCCGCACCCAAACAGGATAGCATCTGCATTCAAATAATGGACAACAGGAGTATCACACGGACATACTAAAGCATCAGCCGCTAACATCACTAACTAATTTCTAGACATGTCTTTCACCCTTTCATTCTCTCCCTACTCAGGAACATACCCTCCCCCTTTCTCAAAGTATTTTATTCACGGTAGTGTCTCATTGTGCAAACTTTGTCCCACTTGTATATACCATTATTGAGCAGTGTAATTCGGTATCTGCGACTATTCTCTAAAAAATGATCTGTTCTTAGGATATGGCTAAATCTGGTGAGGCCGTATTACTGCTCGTCCCTAGCTGCTCTGAGACGGTGATGGGGCAAGCCTTCCTGATCATCTGCAGTCCTTGTGGCAATGATGCTCCCACAATGGTGTTAGAATATGAATTCCAGGATAGTGACCCAGCGACGATGTGTTCTGTGTGGGAAAGCCCTGCAAAGACTGGCACATTGCTCAGGGCCCCCAGTTGTAACATCTGACAGAACAATGTGAGCTACCCAAAGGAAAGCATGCTACTGTTGTAGTCAGTGGGATAGATCTTAAGTTCGTGTGATTGTGTAAAATGGGTGATAGTGAATTGCCAGCCTTTTTTACATCTCTCCCCCGATTTGAAATCTATGAAAATAAAAATTGGGATGTAAAACGGGCTGTCAACTCATTATCACTGTTTTACAGTACAATACATCACACCTCAACAAGTTAATGATAGACAGTAACAGATATCATGTTCTAATAGAGATTGCAGAGTTCTCCTTGCCTTTGCACTATGCCAGGCCTCAAACAGACAAATACCTAATGACCTTGCAGATTCCCCTAGACTCCCCCTATGGACCATCTAAGATCTGCAAACCCCAGCTGCTCTATGTTTTAATCACATCCCTCTTTAAATCTTTCTCTCGAATCAAAATAAATTGCATCAGGATTGTAACTCTGCTATTATTAACAGTGTGTTTTGTCTATTTCAAGCTGCCTAGCTTTCTGTTAAAGGGCTTCTTGATAACATCATATCATAGTGTTTTCTAAGCCCCATTTTATTTCTCTGCCATCTTGCATCAGGATGGTGTAATTCATCTTTAAATGCTTCATGTAGTTGCTAAAATGCCACGGGTCCTGCTCTCCCCTGTATGGCCATTCCCCTTTCTATCTGATGCATTTCTGTCAAATCAAATTTGGTTTCAGTGTCCCTCCTCGATATAAAGCCATCTTGTACCCTTTGTCTCGGCAGGACTCAATCACATCAAAAAAGTCTGTGAAAGGTGTTAAAAAGGTTCACTTTTTAAAATGAGAATAAAGATGCTTTTATTATTTAGGTTGCAGCCCAGGGGTCGCACCGAGCCTTTCTAACAGGGCATAACCTGATTTTAGAGTCTATAAACCAGATTCGCAATGATTGAGCAGAAACCTTCCATAGCTGTAATGTTACCATAGATTCAATAGGGGGTAATTCAGTCTTTGGGCGATAGTGCAGAACAGGCACTATCAGATCAACTGCTTGTTCTACATCTCCCATGATTTTCAGTTCTATTAATGTCAATGGAAATGAAAATCTCCTTCCACCAGTTTGTGTGTCTATCTTCCTTCCCATCCCAGATTATGTGTCTCACTGCCCCTCCCTCTCCCCGTTTATGTCTCTCTCCCTCCCTCTCCTTGTGTGTGTGTGTCTCTCTCTCCCTCTCTCCCCGTTTGTGCCCCTTGTCCTCCCTCTCCCAGTTTGTGGGCTGATTTTACCAGCCCTCTGGGGGTAGGCTGCAAGGTGCGGGAGGCCCTGTAAAATGGCAGGGGAAGGTTGTGGTGGGGAAGCAGGGGGGGGAGGGTTGAGGATGGGGGGTGGTGGAGTGCCCGTCATCTTCCCGCTGCCATAGCATTTTATCAGTGGTGGCGAAGGTGGCAGATGGCCCTCCTGCCCAGAGGCAAACTGAGCCTCTGAAATGGCCAATTCAGGGCCTCTTCCTGCCCCCACTGGCATTTTACCCTCCCTCTCTTAGTTTGTGTGTCTCTCTCTCCCTTTCCCCATTTGTGTGTCTCTCTCTCCCTCCTGCTCAGTTTGTGTGTCTCTCTCTCCCTTTCCCCATTTGTGTGTGTCTCTCTCTCCCTCCCTTTCCCCATTTGTGTGTCTCTCTCTCCCTCCTGCTCTCAGTTTGTGTGTCTCTCTCCCTCCCTTTCCCCATTTGTGTCTCCCTCCTGCTCTGTTTGTGTGTCTCTCTCTCCCTCCCTTTCCCCATTTGTGTGTGTCTCTCTCTCTCCTGCTCAGTTTCTGTGTCTCTCTCCCCCTCCCTTTCCCCATTTGTGTGTCTCTCTCCCTCCTGCTCTCAGTTTGTGTGTGTCTCTCTCCCTCCCTTTCCCCATTTGTGTGTCTCTCTCTCCCTCCTGCTCAGTTTGTGTGTCTCTCTCCCCCTCCCTTTCCCCATTTGTGTGTCTCTCTCTCCCTCCTGCTCAGTTTGTGTCTCTCTCTCCCTCCCTTTCCCCATTTGTGTCTCTCTCTCCCTCCTGCTCTCAGTTTGTGTGTCTCTCTCTCCCTCCTGCTCAGTTTGTGTGTCTCTCTCCCCCTCCATTTCCCCATTTGTGTGTCTCTCTCTCCCTCCTGCTCAGTTTGTGTGTCTCTCTCCCCCTCCCTTTCCCCATTTGTGTGTCGCTCTCTCCCTCCTGCTCAGTTTGTGTGTCTCTCTCTCCCTCCCTTTCCCCATTTGTGTGTCTCTCTCTCCCTCCTGCTCAGTTTGTGTCTCTCTCTCCCTCCCTTTTCCCATTTGTGTGTCTCTCTCTCCCTCCTGCTCAGTTTGTGTCTCTCTCTCCCTCCCTTTCCCCATTTGTGTGTCTCTCTCTCCCTCCCTTTCCCCACTTGTGTGTCTCTCTCTCCTTCCTGCTCAGTTTGTGTGTCTCTCTCTCCCTCCCTTTCCCCATTTGTGTGTCTCTCTCCCTCCTGCTCTCAGTTTGTGTCTCTCTCTCCCTCCTGCTCAGTTTGTGTGTCTCTCTCCCCCTCCCTTTCCCCATTTGTGTGTCTCTCTCTCCCTCCTGCTCAGTTTGTGTGTCTCTCTCTCCCTCCCTTTCCCCATTTGTGTGTCGCTCTCTCCCTCCTGCTCAGTTTGTGTGTCTCTCTCTCCCTCCCTTTCCCCATTTGTGTGTGTCTCTCTCCCTCCCTTTTCCCATTTGTGTGTCTCTCTCTCCCTCCTGCTCAGTTTGTGTCTCTCTCTCCCTCCCTTTCCCCATTTGTGTGTCTCTCTCTCCCTCCTGCTCAGTTTGTGTGTCTCTCTCTCCCTCCCTTTCCCCATTTGTGTGTGTCTCTCTCCCTCCTGCTCTCAGTTTGTGTGTCTCTCTCACCCTCCCTTTCCCCATTTGTGTGTCTCTCTCCTTCCTGCTCAGTTTGTGTCTCTCTCTCTCCCTCCCTTTCCCCATTTGTGTGTCTCTCTCTCCCTCCTGCTCAGTTTGTGTGTCTCTCTCTCCCTCCCTTTCCCCATTTGTGTGTGTCTCTCTCCCTCCTGCTCTCAGTTTGTGTGTCTCTCTCACCCTCCCTTTCCCCATTTGTGTGTCTCTCTCCTTCCTGCTCAGTTTGTGTCTCTCTCTCCCTCCCTTTCCCCATTTGTGTGTCTCTCTCCTTCCTGCTCAGTTTGTGTCTCTCTCTCTCCCTCCCTTTCCCCATTTGTGTGTCTCTCTCTCCCTCCTGCTCTCAGTTTGTGCTGCTCTCTCTCTCCCTCCCTTTCCCCATTTGTGTGTGTCTCTCTCCCTCCTGCTCAGTTTGTGTGTCTCTCTCTCCCTCCCTTTCCCCATTTGTGTGTGTCTCTCTCCCTCCTGCTCAGTTTGTGTGTCTCTCTCTCCCTCCCTTTCCCCATTTGTGTGTCTCTCTCTCCCTCCTGCTCTCTCTCTCCCTCCCCCAGTTGCTCTCTCAGGATTCTGACCTTCCAAGCGATTTTTGTCAACTCTGAAGCCGTCATCCTCAAAACCGGCAATGAAGTTGTATTTCCGAATAGTGGGGAGACCAGCAGGGACCAGAAAGTGTGGCTTGCGTGCAAACCACGACAGCCAGCGCACTGCACATGCATGAACCGTACGTAGAGGCACCACTTCTCCTGAGTAGCCTAGCAGCAGGGCTCGGGATACCAGTCGCCTATTCGGACAGAGGGCGAGGGAGTTAGGAACCCTAGCTCAGCAGAAAGCCAGCCAACTAGTTCAAAGGCTTCACCAGGCATCCCAGTCACAGCGTGGTGTGTCTCTCATTTGTCAGTTAACATCAATCCCTTGGGACAGATGGGTATTAATAAGGGCACAGATGCCAAGCAGTGGTTCAGATGGCAGTGAGGAACATAGACATTCAAAGCTGGTGGGGAAGAGAACAAAAGGGAAGGCGTGTGATAGATGCCTACCTTGAAGAAGTTCTGCTCTTCTCTCCGAGGGATTTCCATTTGTCTCTTTTACCTTGTTCACCTTCATTGCTTTCTATTTCCCTCCTGGTGTTTGATAAAGTGTCTACCAAAACTCGTTTTCACAGCCACATATCCTTCCTCAGTGACTGTCTCCAGATCCGACTTATTCCACCAGGATTCCAACTGATGTTACATTCTTCATGCTTTGAATCCACCCAGGATTAATCTCTCCTCTCCTCTTCCCCACCAAACCCCCCACCTTCACTTGCTTAAAACCTCATTCTTTTCTAACATTTGCCAGTTCTGAAGAAAGGCCACAGACCTGCAATGTTAATTCTGCTTCTCTCTCCACAGATGCTGCCTGACCTGCTGACTATTTCCAGCATTTTCTGTTTTTATTCCTGTCACATTTCTAACAGATAGTCATTTAAGTAATGAATAAATAAAGAGGAAGGTTTTTTTTAAAGAATTAAGTAGCACAACACATTCCTCAGAGCTTCTCCTGTTTGGGCCCTTGGAACTTTGGCGGAAGTCCTGTTTGTGTGTGTGTAAATGAGTTTCTGCTGAGGATTGGTAGAAGTGAATATTATAGATGCATTTAAGGGGAAGCTAGACTAGCATATGAGGGAGAAGGGAATGGAGGGTTATGATGACAGGTTTAGATGAGGAAAGATGGGAGGCGGCTTGAGTGGAGCGGAATCGCCAGCATGGACGGGTCGGGCGAATGGCCTGTTTTTGTGCTGTATATCCTATGTAATCCTATGTTATGGCAGCCCAGTGGGGGAAGAACAGGTGGGGTGAGTAAAGGCCGTTTTTACACCTCCACAGTGGATTCAACTCTGACATGTGGTTCCTGCACAACAGAGCACATGGGAAAATAAAAGCTACCCGTTATAGTGCAATGCCATCGGAACCCGACCTCTTCTTTCATTCAAAACATCAGCACGCCCATGCCATGATATAGAACTGTTTCACAATGAAAGTAAATGACACACTGCCAGCTCAGCATCCGTTCATTGGCCTCTCAGCGTAATTTCTTTTTCACAATCAAATATTGGTTTTTTTAAGCCAACATCTCTACTGCCCTGTGTTTAAGGCCAGATGTACTGTGGTCATGGGATCAATAAAATTTGGTAACCATTATCAAACGCAGCATTTAATCAATGGCTGGGATCGATTCATTGAAACTGATCAATAACAAACTCTCCACTGAGCAGTAGACTTAACATAGAGTGAAATATCTGAAATATCTTAACTGACTCAACTGCAAAAGAAATCCTTTGGGTGACAGTTGTTAATCTGAACAAGTGCTATATAAACTGGTGTGTGTCAGGGGAGACCTGGATTTAAAATAACCTGCTAAATTGTACTTCTCTTGTGCCTTTCAAAAGACCACAGACTGAAATACCCAGCACTTGATTCCTTTTAGTTGCAATGTATGTTCCCCGCACCCCACCATTTCATTAAACCTAATGCCCCATTCTGTGCGTAAGTTCCTTCTTCAGACGGTCATGGGGTGGGAGGGGGGGGTGGGGGGCACAGCATGGTGAACAGCTCCATACCCTGCATCAGTGCTACACTTAATCCAGCCGCTCCGAGTGATCAGCACGTAGCTGACTCATGATGCCATTGAGGGAACTCCTGCCGTGCTCAGAGAGTAAAACACTGCCTTTCATGGATATGAACCAGGCTTCTGCATAGTGAGTTGTGCTAACTTAGGTGATCCCAGCCAGGGGAGCAGTAAAGGGGATTACAACAGACCTCAGTACCACTGGACGAAGGAGGACAAAAGCATCAGCTGAAGTCACCACCCTACTGAGTGTTAAGCAAGAATCAAACCCTGTTGGTTTTCTCATTTGCAGATTGGGCAAGGACAGGATTTAACGTGGCTGTGACACTCCACTAATACTTAATTCCCTGGCTCAACAATAAGAATGGGGGAGGTACTTTAGCCATGCTGCCATGGCAGTGATGGCACTGTCACTGGGCATGAACCTGTCCTATTGGGTGGCCCAGTATGCTGGAGTAGCACTGCACTGTGCTGCTCCATCACCTACACGCCACATGGGAAATGCCATAAGTGCTCCACCTTGTACCTGTTCCAAGCAGACACAGAGATGAGGGGCCGTCTCCATTATATTCGATTGGTCTTAAACTGAGATGAACTTGTCTGAAGTTGGAAACCTGTGGTGCTTCAGATTTCAATATTCAAAAGATAGCGTGATTGCAAATACGTCTGGTTAGGTCGTCATTGGCTCTCAACTTACAGTTCATGTTGATTTGCTGTGAGAGTTCAATCAGCTCCATTTCTGTTGGCATATAGCCCATTGTCCGCATACAGTTACCCAGGTCCTTACAGCCAATGAAACCATCCTTGTCCTTATCAAATTCTTTAAATGCGTCTCTTAGTTCTGCCAACAAAGAGTAATTTGTTCAAAAACAGATGTCATTTACAAAAGAAGCCATAACAGTTAGAGCATGCCATGCGTATTAATGAGATCAAATGCATTTATATAGCAGCTTTAAGAAAAAAATTCCAAGGCTTCAAGGAAGGTAAATCAGACAAAAATCTACACCGAGCCAAAGGAGGCGATATTAGGACAGGTGCTAAAAACTTGGTCAAAGAGGTGAGTTTTAAGGAGGAGAGGGTGGTGCAGAGACAGGCAGGTTTAAGGAGGGAATTCCAGAGCTTAGGGCCTAGCCGCCAGTGTTGAGCTATAAGGGGTTACACAAGAATTTTTCAGCTTCCTGACATGCAGCATCCATATTGTGATGTGACACTGTACTGATTTGACTCAGCCCAGCTTCATCGAGGTTTTCTGCATCCTATTAAAAATTGTAGTCTTAACCTAAACAGACACCCATAGTTTATGACAGTGCTCACTTATTCCTAAGTTAGGCTGCTCATTGTTTGGTGCCTGATTTTAGTACTTCTGTTCTTACAGTCTTAGAACTACTCAGCAAACTGTTATGGCAATGCTGTAAAACTTCTGAATATGGGGTTTTCAGTGTCATTAGACTTGATCCACTCCATGCTTTGTGACTCACAGATACATTCCAATTGTTTTAGTGCATCCCATGCATGTTTTGTAACAGATGCATTCAGTCAGATGCTAGAGATAGAAAGGAGTGCAGAAAGAGATGTGTGAACTCGGAGCACATGACTGTGGAGGAAAGCATAATGAACAGCCTGCAGAATATATCTGACAGTTATTTCGTCTAATACAGTGCTTTCTGTGTTGTTTATTCACTACTTTATTTCAGGCTCTTTGTTGGCATTTTGCATTAAGTTTGTGCCAAGTCAATTTGTCAGTGGATTACCAGTTTCTTCCACGGAATTTAGAATGAGAGGTTGAAAGAGCTTAGAATGAGAAAGAAAGACGGACCCTCCATTATTATAAATGGACCAAGTTCATTTCCCAAATGCCAGTGTGCCATAGAGCTGGCTACAGCTGCAATCCCACTCCAAGCCAGTCCCATTTCCTTAAACCCCAATCCCAGTAACGAGCACTCCCAGGTCAGTTTTAGTACAGAGAGAGATACAGTAGACCCCTACTCCCTTCCCCAACAATGTGCCTTAATTCCAACCTCACAAAGAACACTTCCTTAATGGCGTCATAATTTGGACCCACCCACCATTTTTCTAGTCTCTTTCAATGAGCTTGCCAAATCTGCTGCCGAATGGGGGAGGGGGGAAGGGGGGGGGATGTTTATGTATGTGGCCCCGTGTTCAATGATGCCCTGCCTGAAACTGCCCCAAAAACAATTCACATGGAACCCTAATGGGATCCAGGTCTCAGAGGTGAAGTCAGCCTTATAACCCTATATGTCACCCAGTGCCCAATGTGGATCAACGTACAAAATATTCATATTTCCTGCTAAATTTTTAAAAAGCAAAGCATCCACTCTGCTATTTTCTTCAACTGTGCTGAAATTAGGGAAGTGGTAGCTTAAAAACCGAAAAGTAACATTGGGTGAAATTAACTCTCAATATTAGATAATCAAATAGTTGTTGAATTAAATAATATTAATTAACATTAATTTTTTTTCCCAATTGAACTTCATAGTATTAAGCAGGGGAAATTTGGAGGCTTTAGCTGTCATTTTGAATTTTTTTTAAAGAGGAGATTGTAATCAAAGTGAGCTCATGGCATCAGATTCCACAGATTCCCTCTCTCCCAGACACCAGGATCAACAGTATCCTACACAAACAGACCAACTGAGCGATTATGAAAGAACAACAGGATCTTTGGTACCTTGAGGGTCTTGGAAGATGATGATAATGATCCCAGTAGAAGTTTAAAGATGATATTATCTCTTTGGTGAAGAGGTGATGTGGAAAATGATGGAAGGGTAAACAGCCTAAGGGGAGGTGGGGGAATTTTATACTGACTGCACCTTCCAGCAGCACGGACTGCAAACTTTTGTCGATTTTTGTTGAGGAATCAAGGTCGGCTACTGGGGATGCAGCACTTAGCCCACTTCTTTTTTTCTAACCCGTGCCATGCATTGCCTGGTCACAGACAACATAACTCAAGGTGGGGAAAAGCACGAACACTCCTCCTAGCAATGTACCTTGGCCTTAACCCCAGCCTTCCTGCACCAGTGTAATCTTTTTCCCACACTTGTAGCATCCATGATTTAGGTTACTGATTTAGGGTTATTTTGTGGGTAGGCTATGGGCATTAAAGGTATTGTAGAGATTGCCCAAACCCATTCTATGGAGGATATATCAGCAAGCAGACAGCAAGATTTTCACCTGCTAGTTTGTGGTAGTCGTGAAGCCAGGTCCTGGAGAAGAATGGGCAGTGTCATGAATCACTGCACTACCCAATTCCCCCCCAAGCTGTTCTAAAAATAACCATGATTTCTGTGGAGCGTAAGGAATACAATCACTGGATTTCTGTTCGTCTGTGAAGTCGCACTCTTAGAAAACGCAACAGGCCCTATTGTGACATTCATTGAAATCCTTTAACAATGCATTAATGATAAATATACATACATATATCTAACACAATAAAACTTTCAGATTGAATCATTTACTTGTGAACGGAACAGCATCATTTTATGTCTTTTACAAGATAAGCCCCATAGTTCATTTAGAAACTCTCCCCCTACCCTACTAGATCCAGTTTTGTATGCTGGTCTGTGTTGAATTAGCGGGTTCAATTTTGGGCAGCCATTGGGATGCTACAGTTGGCCCCAGGGCGAGGGAAAGTAAAATAACCCAAGGGCCCTGCTCCTGATTGCCATGCTGTGGTGCCTGTGTGGACTGGATCTGGTTGGGCTGTGATGCTACCCACAGTCAAACAGCCTGCCTCTGTTCACATGTGGATTTGTGTCACTTGATCAAACTAGTGGAGCTGTACACTAGCATGATTCTTTGGGAAATAAAACAACTATCCTTAGAATCTTACAATAAGTTTAAATATAGAAGAGGGTGGAGAAGCTGGTTTTGTTTTTCTTAGAGCAGAGAAGGTTAAAGGAGAGATTTAACAGAGGTGTGTAAAATTAGGAGAGGTTCTAACAGACCAAACAGGAGACATTGTTTCCATAGGCAGGAGGGTCACTGATTTAAGATAACTGGATAAAGAACCAGAGGGGAGAGGAGGAGAACCTTCTCACACTGCGAGTTGTTATGATTTGGAATGCACTGCCTGGTGGAAGGAGATTCAATAGTAACTTGCAAAAGGGAATTGGATAAATAGATGAAAAGGAAAACTTTGCAGGGTATGGGGGAACAGCAGAGGGATGGGACTAATTAGAAAACTCTTTTAAAGAACTGCTACAATGAGCTGAATAATCTCCTTCCATGCTGTAAGATTTAATAATAGATTAGTTTATGAAAAAGGAATATATCTTAACTTGTGCAGTCAGTAACTGTTTCTTCTTAAAACAATAACGACCGAAAGATGAATTGGAATGGTTAGGAATGACTCAGCCATTTTGGAATACTGGACTTCTGAAGGAATTTCTAGTTCCAAAACTCACTTTCACGCCATTTTGTCATTTCTAAACATGCTGATTTGGGAAAAATATGCAAATATTGCATCTGGGCAAAAAATATAAAAAACCTTGTCATAGGACACTTAAATAATATATTCTGCAAAGGGATTCCTCCAAATACATCCATGGAAAATTCCAAACAATTTCATTCAGTTTGTTTTTTTAACTAAATATTTGGGCAGGTTTTCATGGTAAAGGCTCCTTATATATGGCACTAAGGAATGTAATTTTGTTTTATTCGTTTATGGGATGTGGGCCTCGCTGGCTAGGCCAGCATTTATTGCCCATCCCTAATTGACCTTGAGAAGATGGTGGTGAGCTGCCTTCTTGAACCGCTGCAGTCCATGTGGGGTAGGTACACCCACAGTGCTGTTAGGAAGGGAGTTCCAGGATTTTGACCCAGTGACAGTGAAGGAACGGCGACATAGTTCCAAGTCAGGATGGTGTGTGGCTTGGAGGGGAACTTGCAGGTGGTGATGTTTCCATGCAACTGCTGCCCTTGTCGTTCTAGTTGGTAGAGGTCGCGGGTTTGGAAGGTGCTGTCGAAGGAGCCTTGGTGCATTGCTGCAGTGCATCTTGTAGATGGTACACACTGCTGCCACTGTGTGTCAGTGGTGGAGGGAGTGAATGGTGAAGGTGGTGGATGGGGTGCCAATCAAGCGAGCTACTTTGGCCTGGATGGTGTCGAGCTTCTTGAGATAGTCATTTACCTTCAATTTCTTCTGCTCCCAATTCTCTGTCCTAGTGACAAAACAGTTTGGTATTAGAACATTTCCCATGCACTTTGCACTATGTTAAGCATTCACAATTCAAATACAACTGTGTCAAACAGCATGTTATTACTTCAAATAGCATTCAGTTATCTTCAAGGAGGAGGCAATAATGTCATTGATTCATTCCCATTAGTACCATGTTGGTGTTGTCTCTTTTAATTAAAACGATTAAACACAGGGTTGCCCAGTGTCATCAAACCAAAAAAATCTAACAAAAGTGCCCCCTTTTTAAAGGAGCATAACTAATAGAACCACAAATGACAAAAAAAAAATTAAATAATATTATTGGCACCATCCATTATGTACTCCAGTCCCTTCGGTGCCCAGTGGCCACAAAATAATCTTAATGTTACCTCCTCATTGAATCAGTTCACATTAAAAAATTTGCTTCCATACAACATGCAGAATCAAATGGGCCAAAATGTGATCCATTGCTCCCAGGATGGTACAGAACTCCAGGGTGCACATCCCGGGAAACTACACATACACAGCCGGCGGTTTCCTGGGATGGGCTGCCTACGAGTTCTGCTCCCTCCCTGGGAGCGCTGGATGGTGGGATTCACGGTAAACAAAACAAACGGCACAGTATGCACAACCACAAAGACAGCAAGTAATGGAAGGTGGAGGCTGTGAAGCTTTCAACTACCAAGTACCAACTGAAGTATAGGTGCAGAATTAAGAGTACAATTAGCAGGATATATCGTAAAAGACAAAAACAGAAAGTGCTGATATTACTCAGCAGGTCAGGCAGCATCTGTGGAGAGAGAAACAGGTGACTGACCTGAAACATGAACTCTGTTTCTCTCTTCACCGTTGCTGCCTGACCTGCTGAGTATTGTCAGCATTTTCTGTTCGTATTTCAGATTTAGTATTTTATCTTTACATCTTAAAGGATACATTTGTATTTGTGAGCAGAGACATGGGTGAAACTTTTGTGACTGGGAGCTGACCAGACGTTTAAGTAGTGTTAACCTTATGCAAGTCGGGCTGGCCAAAGCTGTGCAAAGATCTAAACAATGGCTGTGGGTGTGAGAGAATATGATAAAGGTGCAGTTCTACTCCACAAAGCGCAAGTACAACACATGTTTGAGTGCACAGCAGCTCGATGGACCAGAGGTTGTACTGTGTCTCCATTGTGGTCCATTTTTGTTTTCTCCCCTGACAGCCATTGCTCACGTAGAAATAACATGCAGAACAGTCATGTTGGCATGGTGATGCTCACATAAAAAAGACCTGAATTTATATTGTGTCTTTCATGAGCTGGGGATGGTCCAAAGAACTTTACAGCCAATGCAGTACTTTTGAAGTGTAGGAAATACGGCAGCCAATTTCCACACTGCAAACTCCCACAAACAGCAATGAGAATATGAACAGATAATCTGTTTTAGTAATGATGGTTAAGGGATAAATATTGGCCAGGACACTGGGGAAAACTCCCCTGCTCTTTTTCTAAATGGTGCCATGGGATATTTTCCATCCATCTGAGAGGGCCGACGGAACCTCAGTCTAACACCTCATCCAAATGATGGAACCTCTGACAATGCAATTGCCTCAGTACTGCCTTGGCTTGAAGATGCACACGCAAGGCACATTACCACCAAGGTAACTGAACAAAGGGCTACTGAGAAGAACATGTGCTGCTTTGCCGTACTCTTCGCAGAAACAACTTGAAAGAGAAGTACAATTTCCTGAGCTCATTTTACTGGAGCTCACAACAGAAAGGTGCAAAAAATCTGCTACTGGAGGCATCATCCTGCTGTAACATGCTCAGGTGTCAGAATGCTAATCTGCCACCATCTGCCAGTGTACGTGCAGTATAAATGGTTAGCTGCAGGTATATTGCTGTGTTGGTCTATATTGACAAAATGTGCCTGGGGAACAGGAGCGAATCACACCCCAAAATGGCAAATTCTTCAATATTTAAAACTTTCATAAATATGTTCTTTAAACCCGGCAGCAGTGCTGAAATCACTGGTGTCTGGGCTGACCAATGAAAGAGACAGCCAGTAATATAAGATCAAATGAAAGCTGCACTCTTGAGGACTATTCATAAAGATCTACTGGCCACCAGCGAGCACTATACTTTCACAGCTCATTCATAAAGATCTACTGACAATCACTAAGTATTGTTCCTTAACACTTACATCATTAATAAAGTTCAGTGACAACCACCAATTACTGTACATTCACACTCAGCTCATTCATAAAGTTCTACTGACAACCATTAAGGCTGAATGTCACACTGGAGTGCTGTTGTGAATCATTTAAATAAGCATCTTTGCACTTGAATATACACCTTTATTCCTCCCCTCTCCTGTGATGAAACAATACTGATTGAAGTGTGCAAACAACTGTCGTCAGGTACACAGGTAACTTGCCTGCAGATTCTCCTCTCCCACACCTCACTCTTCTCCCATACTGGACTTGATCAAAAACAGTGCATTTTAGTGGCTTACGAGAGACATGATAACATGCGAACTGTGACAGGCTCAGCAGCAGAGATCCTTTGTGGACACTTCTTGGCACTTACATTGAGATGTACCCCCTCGCCCTGATTATTTACCTGCTCAACTACAGGGAATTGCTATTAATAACTACATTCTGAGGTCAATTAGAAGCTATTTGCTATTGCTTTGGGCAGTCTGTTTCTCAATTGAAAGTATCTTGTAAATCTCCAGGGAGAAACCAGGTTCACAAGGTCAGCAGAAACAGGCAGAAAATGACTGGCTCTCTTTTTTTGAAGCAATGCTATTTGATAATTGGTAGGTTCCTTCCCGAATCAGTTCTGATTCGTTGCTGTTTTATAGATACAACATGTCAGGTGTAAGTGTGACATGCACTTTGCGGGGGAATCTTAAGTCTCCCCACGTCGGGTTTGGAGGTGGGGAGAGCATATAATTGGGTGGGATGGGGCTCCGCCACCTTCCTGCCTCCACCCAAATTAAGTCCAGGGCTTTCCACACTGCCAGCAATTGAGGCCCTTAAGCGGGCAATTAATGACCAACTAAGGGCCTCATTTGCCACCGCTGGAATCAGCCCAGTGGAGGGCGGGCCTATTGCCACACGGGGAGCACGCCAAGCGAACCTGTGCGAGCTGCTTACCAGCTCTGGCGTGTGATGGTCACTCGTTAAAAGGCATTTAGTGCCTGATCGAGGGATCTGGCATCAGGAGGGCGGGGTGCCACTGAGAGCCACCCCCTTGCCCTTGCTAACGCCCTCCCCCATACACCCCTTCCCCGTGACCCTCATCCCGCAAAACCCCTCCCACTGTGGCCTGGTTCCAGGGCCTCGAGTGAGTCCAGTACTGACAGCAGCCACTGCAGGCGTGACTTCTGTCACCGGGATCCCTGATCCTGGGGAAGGCCCACCGCTGTCCATTTAAGTGCCTATTTGGCACTTGATCAGGCAGGCCTTCCCCTGAGGAGGTGATGCGGGCTTCTTACTGGTGCTTTTGCTGGTGGTCAAGGCCTCCGTTGCCAAGACAAAATCCCGGCTTGTATGCGTGGCTTAGATACAACGCTTTCATTTTATATATATATTTAATATATATAGATACTTCTCTTTGCTAAAGATGTGGGAAAACGTTTAAGTAGAAATGGGTTATGCAGTGGGCGGACACACCAGTGCATTCAAAATGGATAATGGTCATTAAATTGTTCAGTGCATAGAAAGGAAGTTATTAGGTTCTATTCAAACTCCTGATACACCAGCTTGTTATGGCTAACCAGAGAACTTTTAGAACTTCCAACTGTGGGAAGGGCTTGAAACACTCAGAGGAGCTGATTTGCCATCAGCACATTCTCCACCGCAACAGTCATTTGATTTGAAGAAGTTGCATCCACATAGAACCTCAGGATGTTCCAATGAAATAATTTTGATGTGTGGTCACTGTTTAAATATAGGAAATGCGGCAGCCAATTTGTGCACATCAAGCTCCCACCAACAATGTTAATGACCAGATAGACTGTTTTTAGTGATGTTCACTAGGGATAAATGTTGTCCAGGACTCCAGAGGGAGCTCCCCTCCCTTCTTAGAAATACTGAAGTGGGGTGTGACGGAAATCACACATACCAAATGGAAAAATATTAATTTCATTGATGAAACTTTGCTTGAGACCTTTTTACTGGACATTCTAAATAACTTTAAGAAAAGAGAACAGAACAGCTAAAGATGGCCATGCACAATCTGCATATGAGAAGCCAAAGGCCGGCTGAGAGACAGAGGTGATTACCCAGTCTAGCCAGAACAATAGGAGTGCGTTCTGATTCAATTATCTAGAATGGATTTTGTCAACAGTGGTGATCAAAAGCAATCGACACCCTTTGACTTTGAAAGAGCCTAACCCACCGCCCCCCCCCACCCCCACCCCCCACCGTCCCCACCAAGTATGGCTAAAGAACTTTGAATTTTTTAAAAACCTTCCAGAAACTTCTGCTTTCAAATAAAGAAGTGGTCACATGACATACCTGCTAGTATAACACTGAATTTGTGAACTGTGCCTCAAAAAGGAAAGAGACTGTAACTGAACTCCAAGAAAAAAGCACCTCTCTTTCTGTCTCTCTCTCCAGCAAAGTCCCAGGGAAGCCTAGGTGGCAGCTACTAAGCCTCAAGACTACAGACAACAACCAAAAGACTGATAAAGCCTCTCTTCGGTCTTCTGAAACCAGAGAAGCAAGCCTGAAATGTGCATGTGGCCCCAGCGAGGACTTCAAGATTTTAACTTCAGTATTTGAATTCTATTTACTACAGACTTTACTTCAACCTCCCAACCCTTTCTTCCCCTCTGTATCTACTTGTGTGTGTGTGTGCCTCTCGTATGAATGTGAGCATGGATGCATCATGTATTTTAGTAACTTCAATCGCTTTAGAGCGATAAGGTTAATAAACTTACTTCTTTCTTGATTAAACCCTAGAACACCTGTTTGGTTCTAGTATATATTAGAGTAACAAGAGCAAGTGCTCACTGTGTTGGTAAAGTAAATCACCGCGTTTAAAAAGATAAACTCTGTTACGGACAAACCAGGGAAGGGGCGAATGGGGAGCCTGAGACGCCTTCCTCACCTGGTCGTAACAGAGGCAAATCCACACTTGATACATGCAGACTCTTTCGCTAGCATTACCAAGCAGAAGGAATTGTGCTCACATATTCCTCAAATTGTTTTTGGGGTGGTGAGGATTACTGTTTCGGGAAGCATTTCTCCCACACACACACCATTTCCACATACAGGGGTTTCACTTCCCACAATAGCAGACTGGTTAACACAGGTGTGTAAAATGCCCTAGTTGGCTATTTTAACACCATCAACCGATCTATATATTTTAAATGGATTTTACACAATGTTTTAACCAGTCTATTACAGATGAAATGAAAGCCCACAGTGACACCATTAAAAGGCTACAGACTGGAGGTGTACAGCTTGTCTAAGCCTTGAGCTCAACAATAATAGAATTAAGTAGTTTCTAACTTAATTTAAACCCAATGGCAGCTATGGTGGCAGAGATGCAAGGAGGGCAAGGTTAACACCAGCAGAGTAGAGTCCCTCTCTTCACTGTATCTGGCAATATAGTAGTTATGTCCGTAGAATAGTAATCTAGTAGGCCTAGGTCAGTAATTCAGTAGAGCAAGAGTTCAAATCCCACCAGAGCAGTTTGAAAATTTAACTTTAGTTTTGTTTTAAATCTGATTTTGAATAGTTCATATATTGTGGAAGTTTGACTCCTAGAAACTTGCTGTATGTTTGCTCCTGGATATAATTCATTCTGTAAATAAATCTGACTACATAGTTTAACCTGTATACAATGCTGAATGGCATATTTATTTCCATCTTCTAAGATGATGGGAAAATATGATTGACTTCCCACCTATTATCCAGGAAGCAATTAGGGTTAGCCGTTAAACCTGGGCATGCTAACCCATACACCATAGAGAAAGATGAAGGTTTGATTTCATTATGAACTCAGTCTTGTCACAGAAGCTGCCATCTAGCTGTGGGTACAAATGTTGGACAAAAGCCTGAACTGTAACTGCAGGTTTGTGCCTACAATTCCTCATCTGATCTCATGCTGGTTTAGGAAGCAGCAGAGTGGAGTTGAGGCCAGGTATTTGAGCATTGGGAGGAGAAGAATATGGAATGGATTGATGCACCAGATTATTCTCAAGACTCTTTGAACAACTGCCTACTGTTACGACCAAGGTGGGAGGAGTGCACTGTTCATCTAGTTTCACTCTCCACAAATCACAAAATATATTTAAATTTTTTCCTAGTTACCGATATGGTCAATCATAAACTCTATTTTTATCCCAGAATAAAAATGCACCAGCCAGGTTTCTTTAACAAACAACAAAATGATCAGCTTATTATAAAACAAGTCTTAACCAGTAATGAAGCGAAGCATTAACGCACAGACTGAAATATGAAAGTTCCCTTTTTACCGTAGCCTCTCACACACATACACATATATACCGGCTAACCGAAAAAATAAAGAGATTTATTCTTTAGAGCTCTATTACAAAAAAAAAGACAAAAAAGAATACTTTGGCGAAATATTGGCTAATTTGCAAAGAAAAAAGAGAAGATACGGAAAGCTGTCAGATGTCCTTTTTTTGGTTTGGCATCCCAAATACATGTAGACGGCTGTCACTGAGACCTTCCCAGTTCTTTTCAGGCGGCGTTGAAGATCAGTTTGGGCAGGCTTTCCAGGTGAAATGCAGCAACGGGGTTTCAGGCAGGCCTTGGAGGAGAAATGCGGCAACAGTTTCAGTCTGTTGCTTACACTTGCTTCTCAGGACTTCTTAAAGAGATGGAAAAACTGGCAGGCTTTTCAAAGAGCTGGAACAGGCTGAGTTGGGGTTTGTTTTTGGCAGGTTGCTGCTTTAACTCCTGTTCAAACACTGTCCATACCCCAACTGCCAGAAAACAATCCAAAGCAAAACCAAAAACATCTCTGGAGTCAAGCCTCCTGACCTCTATCAATTTTGACCTGTCACTTCTCTGTAAACATCTTCACCAAGTTAAAAAAGCCCCCTGCTGGGTATTTATCTGAAAACAGGCGCCTTCCAGTAACTGTTGTTGACAAGCCAAGTCCAACAGACCTTCTGAAGACCTCTTTTAAAAAAAAAACTCAAAGTCCAGAATCGATGGAATCCTTTTTTCAGTTTGAAAACAAAAAAAATGCAAGCACTCTTAACATTACAGAGGGGCATTGACAAGGACAGGGAGTCTGCCGCTTGTGCCCACTGTGATTGCCCATGGCGAAGAGAAACCACAACAGAGGGGAGAGGAAAATGTAAAATTCTGAATAAAAGTAGTAAGTCAGCAGGTATTGGTATTTACACTATTGGCACAAGAGATCACACTGAAGAAGTTTGAAAAGAGGAATCCAGCAGGGTTTGCACTGGCCAAGTTACAGCCAATTCCTTGCAAGGTCATTCTGGCGTAGCTGTGCCTGGATAATCTTGAACTGCATCTGACTTGAATACTATATAAATAACAAACTTGCAATTATATAACGCCTTTCACAATGCCAGGAAGTCACAAGCATTTCACAGACACTGAAGTACAATTATAGTCACTGTTGTAATGTAAGGAAATGTGGCAGTTAATAATGCTCCTGCCAAGCTGTGTGAGTATGCGACCAGGCAGAAGCCTGGAAAATACCGCACAGGTCTTGGTCTGGGACAAATACTGTGCATGTGTGGCTGTGCAAAAAGGGATCGTGCACTGAAAAAACAGGCCACGCACAACAACTAAATTTTAAAGGAACATCAGCAGTCAGCAAGCTCCCGCAACAAGCAATAATTTAAATAACCAACTAATCTGTTTTGGCAATGTTGATTGTGAGGTTAATTATAGGCCAGGACAAAAACTGCCAAGGTTCCTTGATGTCCATCCAAGGAGGCTCAATTTAACATCTCATCCAAAAGGCAACACCTCTGATAGTACAGCACTCCCTCAGTACTGCACTGGAGTGTCAGCCTAGATTACGTCCTCAGGATTCAGAGGCAAGAGTGCGACCCACTGAGCCAAGGCTGACACCTTAAATGGTAGCAATGAGGGCAAAATAGTTCAGTCCCCAGCACAGTTCCCTGCCATTCGGAAAGAGACCATGTCGAATGCTGAAAACAGATTGTGATAACTGCAAACAAATCAACAAATTAAAATTACAAAGATTGCAACCCTTGATTCTGCAGTCCTTCCTCCTGCCTTTATAACCCCCACCATTGGCATCACAGATCACCGAGTTAATTCGTTTGTCTAATTTAGTGCAGCATCCACAAAGTGCACTCTGTATCATTGTGCCCACATGTTTGTTTTGGTCATGGACTGACAGTTATGTTGTGTTTTGATGGATTGGTTGCTCAGACTGACAATAATAAATAGAAATACTGTAATTGATACCTAGGAGAGATTAGAAGGGAATAAATTACATAGAGGGGTTAAGATGACCTAATAAACATGGAGCGCAAAGCCAGAGCAGTTTGTAACTACTGCATGAATCACCAATGTAACAGCCTTGAGGTTACTGCATTCATTTTTGTTATGTTTAGCATGAATTTCACATTGTCCTCAAGTTTCACTCCATTCCCCTTTAAGGTGGTCAGCCATCCTCGGATATATTTACTTGGATACTGGGAACCTTCCAGTACTTCATCCCAATGACCATTCTTTATTTGTGAACATGGACAGTAAGTGTTTAGCTGGCTATTTGGCCATGGAAGCCTCACCGCTGAGCCTGACCCGCCATCCACACATGCACACTTTACAGTGCAGTTTTTTTTATTTGTTCATGGGATGTGGGTGTCGCTGGCTAGGCCAGCATTTATTGTTCATCTCTAATTGCACTTGAGAAGGTGGTGGTGAGCTGCCTTCTTGAACTGCTGCAGTCCTTGCGGTGTAGGTACACCAATAGTGCTAGTGGTTTGATACAACTGAGGGGCTTGCTAGGCAATTTCAAAGGGCATTTAAGAGTCAACCACATTGTCACATGTAGGCTAGACCAGGTAAGGATGGCAGATTTCCCTCCCTAAAGGACATTTGTGAACCAGATAGGTTTTTATAACAATTGACAATGGTTTCACGGTCACCGATAGAGACTAACTTTTTAATTCCAGATTTATTAACTGAATTCAAATTTCACCATCTGCTGAGGTGGGATTCATGTCCCCAGAGCATTAGCCTGGGTTCAGGATTACTAGTCCAGTGACATTACCACTAATTTAAAATCTCACTTACTATTTTTTTAAAAATTTGTTCTCAGGATCTGGGCATTACTGGCATGGCCCATCCCTAGCTGCTCTGTGATGCTGGTCAGAGATTTTCCTTTTGAAATCCTGATAGCGGTTTGATAGAAGTGAGTGGCTTGCTAGGAAATCTCAGAGGGCAGGTAAAAGTCAACCACATTGGTTTGGGTCTGTTATTGGATTAGTAATCTAGAGGCCTGGACTAATAATTTGGTAGAACATGAGTTCAAATTATACCAGTTTAAAGACCCCCAGTATTAGAAATCTGGTTTCAGTGACCATGATGCTGTCGGATTGTCGTTAAAAACCCAACTGATTCAGTAATGTCCTTCAGAGAAAGAAACTAGTCATCCTTACCTGGTCTGGTTTAGATTTAGAATCAGTTGGGTTTTTAACGACAATCCGACAACATCATGGTCACTGACACCAGCTTTCTATTACTGGGGGTTTTTAAACTGGTATAATTTGAACTCACGTTCTACTAAATTATTAGTCCAGGCCTCTAGATTACTAATCCAATAACATAAACACTACAGGGTCGTAACCAGCTGTACCAGATTTACCCAGCTATATTGTATTTTTTTTTAAATTAACCCTGATGAGTTCTATAATACAAAAACTGAGTATACATTTACCTTAAATTATAATCAACCAGGATATTACACAGATCATAGAATAGCACAGTACAGATGGAGACCATTCGTCCCATCGAATCTGTGCGGAATCTTTGGTAGATCTATTCCATTAGTCCCACTCCCCTGCTCTTTCCCAATAGCCTTGCATTTTTTCCCTTCAGGTATTTATCCATTTCTCTTTTGCATATTACTACGAATCTGCGTCCACAACCCTTTCAGGCAATGCATTCCAGATCACAACTCACTATGTAAAATAACGCTTCCTCATGTTGCCTCTGATTCTTTTACCAATCGCCTTAAGTCTGTATCGTCAGGTTACCAACCTTATACCACTGAAAACAGTTTCTCCTTAGTAATCCTATCGAAACTATTCATGATTTTGAACACCTGTATCAAATTTCCTCTTAACCTTCTCTGCTCTAAGGACAATAACCCCAGCTTCTTCAGTATATCCACATAACTGAACTCTCTCATCCCAGGTACCATTCTAGTAAATCTCTTTTGCATGGACATCCTCAAGACATAGATATCCTTCTAATAGTATGGGTCCCAGAATTGAACACAATATTGCAGCTGAGGTCTTACTAATGATTTATAAAGGTTTAGGACAACATCTTTTCTTTTGTACTCTATTCCTCTATCAATAAAGCCAAGGATCCCATAGGTTTTTTATAACAGCTTTCTCAACTTTCATCTTAGCTTCAAAGATTTGTGCATTGTCAGGCAGGCCCCCACCTGCCAAGAATGAGGCACATAAATTTCGCCACAGGAACATTGATTTTTAAACTGTTACTGGAGTAAAGAAAGAACTTGTTTTTTAAAAAAAAAACACCAGACCTTTGACTGGAAAGACATTTGCATAGTAACAGACAGTACTTGGACAGGACAAAGGGGCCACTCCCTGCTCCAATTTAATCCACAATGGACTTTTGATTACCAGACATTGAGGGTGGAGGAGCCCGCATTCCAGGTTGACTGCTAAATTGGCCTAATACACAAACGGACGTGGTCACAACCCTCCCTAGTCACATGACTAACCTGCTGGGCAACCTGAGTTTTTGAATTTGAACTTGCCATAGAGTTTAAAAACTCAGAAAGCTGTTTGCTCCTGGACTGAGAAGACTTCTCTCTCCTGTCTGCTATCATCTCGATCTCGCTAGCTTCGGAATCCACTGAAGACATATGAACTCCGAGAGAGAAACGTCTCCTACAGTGAGCAAGGTTTAAGAAGAATACTGGGCCCCAACGAAAAGCAAGTTCTACCTACAAGCAAGGACTACAGTGAGCTCAAAGCACAGTAACAAAATCCCCTCTTCAGAGATTGCCTCAAGCTTTTTTCACTTTATTTTTCTTCTGCTTTTTTCTGTCTCTATTTGCATGCTAGCGTTGGGCGTGGTGTGTATCAGTAGGCGTTAATCGAATTAGAGTTTAAGTTTTAATAAATTTCACTTTTCTTCTTTAACCCTAAGAAAGCCTGTTTGTGCTCATTTCTTTGCCTTATAATCGGAAAGCGGTGAACAAGGATTGTTCAGTGTGTTAAAAAAATTAAATCCTGTTACAGTAAGACCAGGTGAAGGCTGAAAGAGACCCCTAGACACCTTTTTCACCTGGTCGTAACAGTATCTACACCCCCTGGTTTCGCTGTTCCTGCACCCCCTTTGGAACTGTTCCATTTAGTTCATATTACCACTCCTCATTCTTCTTACCAAAGTGAATCACTTCACACTTCTCTGCATTACATTCCACCTGCCATGTGTCTACCCATTTCACCAGTCTATGTCCTCCTGAAGTCTGCTGTTATCCTCCTTATTGTTTACTACATTTCGGAGTTCCATGTCATCTGCAAACTTTGAAATTCTGCCCTGTATACCCAAGTCTAGGTCATTAATATATATCAAAAGGAGCAGTGGTCCTAATACTGGGGAACACGCTACATAAATTACTCTGAAAAATAACTTCACCACTACTCTCTGCCACTGTCCCATGGGCATTAATTTTGCTAACAAGTCAATTATGTGGTACTTTGTCAAATCTCTTTTTAAAGTCCATATACACAAAATCAGCTGAACTACCCTCATCAACCCTCCCATTTAAGAACTCAAGGGTAACATTTGTAATCTTCCAGTCCTCTGGCAGCACCCCTATATCCAAGGAAGATTGTGGCCAGAGCCTCCCCAGTTTCCAACCTGACTTCTCTCAGTAACCTAGGATCCATGCCATCCGGACTGGGTGACTCTTCTACTTTGAGGACTGCCAACCCTCTGAGAACCTCCTCTCTCTATTTTTATCCTATCCAATATCTCTACTACCTCCTCCTTCGCCGCTACATTCGCAGCATCCTCTTCTCTAATGAAGACGGATGCAAAGTATTCATTTAGTACCTCAGACATAGCCTCAGCCTCCACAAGAATATATCCTTTTGGTCCCTAATCAGCCTCATCCTTCCTTTGACTACCAATGATTTGGACTCGCATGTTAGGTTGTGGATCTCCTGGGAACCAGTCCTTTACCTAGGTGTAGTTTTGGAACTTCAGACAAAATTCAAGTACTTTTATTGCGTTGAAAACACGTCCACTACTCTCTTTTCATGTGACTTCATATATTAAGATCTGTTCAACTTGCTGAAAAGGCTTTGAGCTTTAAGTAAATTGTGTAGATTTATTTTTAACATAACTTTTTAGACTGAACAGAGTATTTTAATTACTTTTTTGTAAAATAACTAATCTCATAATCGAATCAGCAAAGTTTGCTGGGATACTTTGATTGTTAAAAGCTCTTTAAAATGTTCTTTAAGGTTTGCTGATAATCTATTCTCATTCTCTCTTTGCCCCTCTTATTCCCTTTTTAAATCTCTGTACTTATATTTCGATTGGTTCTCTTTTGTATTATGAACTTTACATTCGTTATGAGCCTCCTTTTCCTCTCATTTTAACCTCTATATCTTTAGTCATCTAGGGAGCTCTAGCTTTGGATGCCCTTCCTTTCCCTCTCATGGGAATATGTCCACCTCCTCTCTGAAGGCTTCCATTGTTCAATTACTGTATTGCCTACTAATTTTTGATTCCAATCCATCTGGGCCAGATCCTTTTTAACTCAGTGAAGTTAGCCCTCCTTCCGTTAAGTATTTTTACTTTTGTTTGCTCTTTGTCCTTTTCCATAACTATTCTAAACCTGGTGATGTCATGATCAGTGTTCCCTGCATGCTCTCCCACTGAAACATGCTCCACTCACCCCATTTAATTCCTCAGAACTAGATCCAGCACTGCCTCTTTCCTCATGGGGTGGAAACACACTGATCAAGGAAGTTTTCTTGTACATACTTCAGGAATTCCTCCCCTTCTTTGTCTTTTACTGTTCTCATTCCAGTCTGTGTTACGCTGGTTGAAGTCCCCCACATTCACTACTATAAAATTCTTTCATCTTTCAGTAATTTGCCTGCAAATTTGCTCCTAATCCTCAATCTCCTTCCCACTAGTTGGTGGCCTATAGTATAGACCCAGCTCCTCTATTGTTCCTTAATTCTAACCGAATAGATACTGTCTTTGCCCCTTCAACTACATCATCCCTCTCCAGCGCTGTAATAGTTTTTTCTTTCCCTGTCTTTCCTGAATGCCCTGTAGCCAGGAATATTAAGTGCCCAATCCTCCCCTCCTTTGAGCTCTCTTGATTTCCATTATATCATAATCTCGTGTGGCGACTTGTGTCTGCAGCTTGCAAACCCTATTCACCGCACTATGTGCATTTATGCACATGCACTGCAAACCCATCTCAAACTGCCTCACATTTGCCACGTCTCATTGCTCCTAGTTCTGAATTATTCTTTACTCCAGTGCTATTTGTCTCTCCCAGTCATCTTGTTTCTCCTCGCTCATGTTTCACCCTGATGCCCATCCCATTACCAAATTAGTTTAAACCCTCCCCCCACAGCAATAGTTAACCTTCTTGTTAGGACATAGGTCTCAGCTCTGCTGAGGTGTGACCCATCCATCTTGAACAGGTCCCTCCTACCAACCCAATGCCTATGTGAACATCCACCAGATTAAATAATTCTGACATAAAATGGGCATTAAAATCAGAAAGCGTTGTACGGAAATGCTTCAAATGGACCCTAGATAAACAGGCAGGCCCTGAAATTCAGCTGGAATCTCTGGTTGTGAGTTCAGTGGGAGACCAGAAGAACCCCCAGAGAAATGGCTTATAATGGAGGGTTGGGCAGTTCCTCTAGACTCTTGGCCGATTTCCCTCGAAGTTATGGCTGGAGATTGGGAAAATCCCTCCAGACTTTACAGGCCTTGTATCAACCTGATCCATGGTAAAGTACAGTGGTATATCATACAGTGCTGACAAGCTCGAGGAGGAAGCAAACAGATCTTTGGCAGTGAAAGTGCTTGAGGAATACAGGAAGTGTAGCAGTGGAGCTTTTATGGCGTGTGAACTGAGCTGCATATTCTTGTGTCCGTGTTCACATGCATGACGCTTTCAATCAGCCTGTTCAGGCTTCAAGGAGTAGATTTTTCACATTAACAAAACGAATACAGGATAAACTGAGAAGTCTGGGAGATGTGCACCAAATTCTATGCCTGATATTCCCACTAATGTTCCCGATGCATGAGTCAGGAACACTAATTTGAAAAATCTATACCACAATGTTTAGGAACTGTGCCCAGGTTTATTATCAGTTGAATGAATGCTATAGATCGATCATGTCGATCATCTTTTTGCAAAGCGAACAGCCTTTTGTAAAATGTTATAGTTTCTACAATTAAATTCTTGTTTTGATTCAGTTGCAGTTGGGCAACTGGTGGAGCTGCATCCACTGTGTGGTTTAAAAGTACAGTCCAAAAGGAGTGCTCTTGAAACAAAAAACTTTTATTAATGAAGATGTTAATCCTCTTGTAGCCAAACTGTTCCACCTCCCACCCTCAGGTTAGAAGTGGATGATAAAATAGCAAACAATGTACACATGCAGCCTGAGCAACTAATTCAAGCTGCAGATGAGCTGCGGGCCACAGCTCCATTCAGCTCAGTCCTCCCGCAAGCAAAATGGACAAAGTGATGAGGTGACAAAACTAATTTTCTTCTCTTCTGCGCCAAGCAGTGCATGAGCCAACCCATTTCTTCCACTGCTTTCAGATCCAGCACATCAACAACATCTTGCATTTATATAGCACCTTTAACGTGACCAGACATCCCAAGGTGCTTCTGGGGAGTGTTATCAAACTAAATGTGACACCGAGCCACATAAGGAGATATTTGGACAGGTGAATAAAAGCTTGGTCAAAGAGGTAGGTTTTAAGCAGTGTCTTAAAGGAGCAGAAAGAGGTAGTTGGGCAGAGAGGTTTAGAGCAGAAATTCAAGAGCTTAATACCTTGACAGCTGGAGGCACAACCGCCAAATATCGTGTGGTGTTGTTTCTATATCAAAGTCCTTTTTTCACATTAGCCTGACTCACAATTCCCTACCAGGAGGATAGGCTAGATACAATGGTGGGGGAAAGGAGGGTCAAAACTCTGCCTCGATCGGATGCTGGTACTCCACTGGATGTTAGCCCAGTAGAGGCAACAGGCCCAAAAAAAAATCGCTAAAAACCAGTTAAACCGCTTAACGAGCTTGTTGTCAGCTTGTCAAGCGCCAGTCTTGAATTTTTGTTCGGAGCCACGGGATCTACGCAGGATCCGAACCACAACAGGGAGGAGGAGGCACAAACAAAATGGGTGGCCAGTCACAACAGTGGGACAGCAGCAAGAGGCACCATTACAGAGGGAAGGCTCAGAAAAAGCCCTCAATCACAGGCAGCCAGTCCCACACCCACAGAGCCAGGAGAATTATCTGCCATATCTCCTCATTCCTGACAAGGGCATTGTGGAGGGGGCAGCTTTGTGGTGGGTGGAGTTGAATGGGTCTCTGATTACGAGCCTCAGTGGTTCATTAAAGGGGGGCTCAGGAAGACCGCACATTTCAATAGAAAGGAAGCAAGGACATAGAAGAAAAATGGGATTAAGCTACTCCGAGATAGAATTGACTAACAATGAGGAGCTGCGGCTGCAGGAGCAGAGGCAGACCTCTGGGCAGCAGGGGTCCGTAACGAAGGGCAGGAAGGCAATGAAGGGGAGATCCTCAGCAGTGGGTCTATCGCCAATGGAGAAGCTACCCGGACATGTCGGAGCGTCAGTGCTGCAGAAAGCTGTGCCTGTCCAGGCAGATGGTTGCTGACTTGTGTGCCCTCATTGAGAGTTATCCGAGGGTTGGTGACAGCCGTTGCCATGATGAAATGACAACATAAATCGGCTTTAGTGCAACAACGTGGCCAGTGCTTTACTGAAATACAGTGAGATATTATTCACAACAGACACACCCGAGAGACCCACAAAGTGACACCACTGACCTGGTGGGTGGTGCTCACGGCCACTCCTATGAGGTGCTGCCCCTGTGGAGAAGGATGAGGTGGAGACAGACTGCTTGCTAGTGCCTGTCTGGGCCTGAGATGCATGTGGCACTTGGCCTTGTCATGGAGCTGGCAGGTGAGCTTTTGCAAAGCCTGCTGCACCAGCATCACTGCAGGGGAAGTCTGTCAGGACGTGACCCTACAGATGCTTTGTCCGTTGGAGGGGCCATTGAGGTAGATGATGATGCTAGAGCCCTGTGAGAGGTGGCCCCCTCATCGCCATCTGAGCCCTTTCATGGCACCCTTGATCGCTGGAGAGAAGAACCAGCCGGGGTGCAGCTGGAATCCACCCCATGCTTTGTTGCTACTGACTGGACAAAGCTACAGAGCGCAGTCTGCAATCTGTGCAGGTCAGTGCACTGTTCCTGCATCCACTCTGAGTGATGCCACATGTGGCTCTCCATGAGGCTGGCCACTCTTTCAACGGAGGAGCTCATGTGGTCAAAGCACTGAGACATTATGGAGCACATGAGATGAATGGCCTCCTTCATTCTCATCCCATGACTCTGCAGTGACCCAGGTAACTCTGCTATGTGGGCACACATCTCACGCTGGTTCTCCAGGTACAGCTGCCTGTTTTGTGACTCCATTGGCTCTGCATCTCCAACCTGCTGAACAGGGCTGTGCCTGTCCTCCATCCTCCAAAGGGGACTGGTCACAGCTGACTCTGCCTCCCCTGAATCCTCCATCTCTGATGTGACATGTGGTTCACCCTGTGCCACCCTCTCTACTAATGCACAAATACCCACCGAGGTTCAAGTATCTGCGCTGGTGAAGGAGGCGCAAGAAAGGTGAAATGGTGCAGGCTCCAAAGTGTTGTCCTGCTCTGACTCCTCGGGATATTGTTGGCGTTGTGTGGGCTCCCACCCCTCTGCAGCTGGCCCTGTGGGAGACACGAGAGAAGTTGGTGATGAGAGATCAGGACAGTCAACAGATTGCTCACGTTGTTTAAAATAATGAGATGACATCTCATGCTTTGACAGATCATTACATGGGGAGCATTGCCATGCATCCCCTGAACCTGGAGATGTGTTCACCCTGTCTAGGGCAGACCCCCATTTCATCATCCATAGCCTCCCTGTGGCTTGACACTCTGGCCACATCAAGAACCAGCTCCTCAAAGTGCGTGCTTGGTGCCCCACCGTCCAGGCGTGCCCTCTCGTTCTCCCTGGCATTCAAGTCCTGCTTGGCCTGCAAGGTAGATGCAGTTAGGACAATGCCTCGCTTCCTCACCACTCACAGGTATTCATTCACATGAGATGCTGCAATCTGCACTCCAGCCTCCTGTCCAGCAGTATCAGGGTTCTGACCTTTGCTGATTGGACATGGAGGTTGCTGTGCACACATCTCTCCCATGGTCAGGAGAACTCTATGTGCCCTCAGGATGCCCCTCTCTCTCTGCTGACTGCTGACCAGGAGGAATGCCATTTGGGTTCATCTTTGGACTCACCTTGCCAGACCTGAGACGGTCATTGTAACGCTTCCAGCACTGCACCCAGTACCTCCTCACCATTCCTTTGTGAGTCACCTCCAACCATGCCCTCTTGGTGAGCCTTGCAGGCTTTCTGTTGCCACTGGATATTTCTTTTCTCAGTCACCGCCTCCAGTGAGGGATCAGGAAAGCTGGGGGGGGGGGGGGCTGCCCTGGCACAGGGGGCCTCCTTTCTCACTGCCCTCTGCTCTGTACCTTCTTCCATTCTCTGGACCAACTGCAGCCTCTGCAACGGCTGCTGCCTGCCCTTTAAATCGAGCCCGCTGCTCCCTATTCCCGCCTCCTTCCTGCGTCCGCTGCCGTTAATTGGTCAGCAAATCCAACTCTAGGCCAATTACCTGTTTAACATATTGAAATTGCAACGTGTGTGCCTTGCGGACACAGTGGGGGGTCGGGACCCAGAATTGATTGTGACATCACTCCAGAATGGAAATCCCACCCAGTGATGCAAACAGTCCTATGTTATGAAAGGCTTGTGTGCCATTTGCTTGCAATGTCCTATAAAAGACACAATCCTGCATGAAACGCAGAAAAGTGACAGCCGAAAGTTGACAAAATTATTTCATCCAGACCAGATTTTCATGCACCATTATTTTTATTTTCATACACCATGATGACTATGGCGAATGATGAATTATATTGGTTCCATGAATGTCCACATGGGATATCTGTCCATATATAAGTTAACAAACACTGCCACGTGCAGGAAATCTGCAACAGGACCAGAAAATAATGAAAGCACACGGCAGACCCTGCAATAGCTGCAAAGCTCTGGATGCCAGACAATTCTGAGAAGTCTTCAAGTCCTCCCCACCTCCAATATAACCTCATTTTACTTTAAAAGATGCACAATGCAGGGAGGGCTAAAGCTCTCGAAAGATCATTGAAGATTAATCATGAGCTGGTGTAAGTTAAAAGCTCCCCTGTGCACCAGGGTGGGATTCACGCTCCGCTGAGCTGGCGTCCGCTGGGAGCTCTGCGGCCCTATTGCGACAGGAGATGGGAGGAAAATCGTGGGAACCATCGCTTGCGGCAAGGGTCAAGCGGATGCAGGGAGAGGGGGGAGAGGCAGGGTTATGGCAGTAAAACAAAGTGCATTTACTGCTAGGTCGGGTTGTCGCTCCAAACACCAAGAATGTCAATTGAACACTGTTGTTGCTAATAAAAGTCAGACGTTGATTATTTTGGAATATTTGATAAATGATACTTTTGGCTGTTACTTAAGTTATAATTGTAACTGTCTAAAACAGTAGATAATTTAAAACAAAGGACTGTAGGTGAGAGATGAATGTGAATTAAAAGGAAGAATACTTTATTACTAAATCTCTGAATGCAGAGATCATATTCCTGTGTTTTCTTCTTTGGCCTCCTTATCTCGAGAGACAATGGATAAGCGCCTGGAGGTGGTCAGTGGTTTGTGTTCTCTAATGTTTAAAAAAGAACGATTCGTGAAAAATGGGTCAACGTTATAAACAGCAAGTGTTTTACCTCCAAACTACCCAATATTTCACCTGCCTGTTACAATGAGTTGAGATTGTTCACACAGCCCGGACTGATCAGGATGGGGAGGGAGTGCGGCAGGGATTGAATGAAATGGTGGTGGAAAAGGAGAGAGAGATCTCCGGATGGATGCATAACTTCCAGTTAAGACTTACGTACAGCCTGCCTCTCTGCGAATCCTTTCCTGAGGAAGATGCAGGCTGGCCCCAGGAGATTGTGCATTAGTGCACAGTTGTGAGCGAAGGCGAACAGAGGCTCCTGGAACTCGCTCCCTGCAGGAGACGCTGCTGCTCCTCCCACTGCATCCTCGCATGTCCTGACTACTTTGTAGCTGTTTTTCTCCTCATGCCGAATCTTTTGCACCCCAATCATCAGCACACACAAAATAGATTAGAACCCGACCGGCTACACATTCATTTCTTTTTTAAATGCTGTTTCTTTTAAAAAGTCACATGCATTTTTTTTAAAACTGTGATTAAATTTAAGCTAAAAAGTTCTCATGCGGGCAAACGAGCTATATTTTCCCCCCATTTCGGTATACTGTTTGAATATTCAACGTGCATGCAATGCAGTACTGTAGTTCAAATCTGTACAGAATACTGTTTGGTAATGCAATGGGAATATATGCCCTTTTTATATGTTTACAACTGCACTTGGGGAAATTAGACATGTGCACAGCACCAGACTGCTGCAAGCCCAGTTCACCTCAGACAAAGCGATACTTTACAGGACGCAGTCACAATCTTAAAATGCATTTTACATTTCACAAAGCACTTAGACTCAGAAAACTATCAAGACAGTTATTTTGTTGCAAGTCTAAGGACAGTGTCTCAGTTTAATAAATTGTTTTCCAACATGTATTTTAATGATGATCGCTGTGTGCATTCGGTTCTACACACAACCAGACGCAATACTGAAACGCCAGTATTCAGATGTTGCAAAACATTGTTCTAAATTGTTCGACATACCTTTTTGGACAGATTTCTGAGCGGTGACTTCACACAGTTCCCCATGTTTACTCTCAGGTGGTTTACACAAGGGTGGATTCCGTCTGCAAACAGTCCCAATCAAATGGATCTCCTACCTACAAACCGAGCCGTTGTTGAAGTCACATCCATGAGGTAGTAGGTTTGCTGGAGCTGCCTGTGTGTTGCTGGCAGTGGATGTGTAATCCGGTGAGGATTAGTGCCTCACCAGGCAAACTAATGAATTATTGTGGTGACGAACGAGGGATTTTGAGTGGGATTTAGAGACTGGGATGAAGTGACTGTAATGATCATTCAGGGAATCGACCTCTCTCCTCTCCACACTGATTGCTACAAGTGGTGATGCATTTCTCGCTAGACAATGCAAACTGCAACACTTCAGAATATGACTGGGCATCAGTGACGAGTCAGTTTATACGACGCAACATCGATCAAAGACCAAATCGTTAGCGTTGATGTTTACGAATGGATTGCAAACTTTCCAGAGTTAACTGCTTGTGGTGCGAAGCAGAATGTCACTGTGCGTCTTGAGTGTAAAACTCCCGCACCAGCAAAACTCACCAACACTTTCAGAAACATGGTTGTGAATTCCTGTGCTGACAGTGTGTGAACTATGTCTCTTCAACATGCGTCCATTAGTGGAGCTATAGAAACACAATGCAATGCATTTCCCAGATACAGTAACAAAATGCAATGTTCACACATACAACATGTGCTGGGCGAATCCATAAACATATAAATTCTCGCAATTCGAGTCTAGCAATTCTTCAATTTGCTGCATTCCGGGCGATAGGGGCAACATTTCAGTAAACTAGGCACCTAGTCACTGAGTTTTCTTGGCATTATTACCCATCTAATTCCCTGACTGCTGGATGGTATGGGTGAATGGTGCAGATCTTCCAAGAATCCGAGGCTGTGTACTTTCCCATTTGCCACGGGCTGAAGTGAACTTGATGCTCGTAATCAAGATTTTTAATTCAAAAACTTCCAAATAGAGACAGGAAGGAGTATGCATTTATATAGTGTCTTTTATGACCTCAGAAGGTCCCAATTACTTTACAGCCAATGAAGCAGTTCGTTGTTGTTCTATGTATAAACATGGCAACCAGTTAATGCACAGCAAACTCCTACAAATAGCAATGTGATAACTAGCCATATCATCTCTTTTTAATGGTGTTGTTTTATGGTTAAATATTGGCTAGAGCACTTCCCAGCTCTCCTTCGAAAAGTGTCATGGGATCCACCTGAGTGTGCAAACAGGGCCTTGACGTAATGTTGCACCCAAAAGACGGCACCACCGACAGTGCAGCACTCCTCAGTCGGAATTTTTAAGTATGTTTTTAGAATGTCAAGAGACACTTGTTTACTTTTAAAGTAAGGAAAGATAAGAATTAAATCATGTAGCTGCAGGTCAAAGGGATAGTTACAATATTCTGAAATTCGATTAGATCAATTTGGACAATAATGAATATGAAGGAATTTTATTGTAGTGTGTTAAAACATCAATACACATATACCTTGAAATTCATTATAGTGCATAGATCACAAATCTATTAGTTGAAAATACTTTGCATATATATTGCTCTATATCTTATAGATTAAAATATACTTATGCTGTTCCTGTGTCTACCCAATTTGTTGGGTGTTCTTGTGCAAATTTTTGCCTTTCTTTCTGACTCCTAAAGGCAAGAGCTCTCATTGAGTACAGTTCCATAGGCACCCAGGTGCCAAGAGCTCTCATTGAGTACAGTTCCATAGGCACCCAGGTGCCAAGAGCTCTCATTGGGTACAGTTCCATAGGCACCCAGGTGCCAAGAGCTCTCATTGGGTACAGTTCCATAGGCACCCAGGTGCCAAGAGCTCTCATTGAGTACAGTTCCATAGGCACCCAGGTGCCAAGAGCTCTCATTGGGTACAGTTCCGTAGGCACCCAGGTGCCAAGAGCTCTCATTGGGTACAGTTCCATAGGCACCCAGGTGCCAAGAGCTCTCATTGGTTACAGTTCCATAGGCACCCAGGTGCCAAGAGCTCTCATTGGGTACAGTTCCATAGGCACCTAGGACATCACCATTCTTTAAGTGTGGGCTCAAACGATACGTTTTCAAACAGTAGGGAGCTGGGGGAGGGGTGGTGGTGGGGGAACCTCCTGTTCTGAAAGATCATGATATTTCCTTTGGTTTGTCAGCGGTTTATGTGCTTCCTGCTCATTTTCATTTATTCGCATGTTGATTCTCTTGCTGTGTACTGATTAAAAATGAACATTTTTTGCATTGACAGCACAGTTTTTTGGTGAGGTTTAACTTTCTAAAGTTAGAAGAGAACACTTCTGTATCCACAGGGTCCCTGTGAGCATTTATAGGAGCCCTTGGGAGTGTGTCAGTATTTCCAGGGGATTAGTGGGAGTGTGTCAGTATTTACAGGGGGTTACTAGGAGTGTGTCAGTATTTCCAGGGGATTAGTGGGAGTGTGTCAGTTTTTACAGGGGGTTACTGGGAGTGTGTCAGTTTTTACAGGGGGTTAGTGGCAGTATGTCAGTATTTACAGGGGGTTACTGGGAGTGTGTCAGTATTTACAGGGGGTTACTGGGAGTGTGTCAGTTTTTTCAGGGGGTTACTGGGAGTGAGTCAGTATTTACAGGGGGTTACTGGGAGTGTGTCAGTATTTACAGGGGGTTAGTGGGAGTGTGTCAGTATTTACAGTGGGTTAGTGGGAGTGTGTCAGTATTTACAGGGGGTTAGTGGGAGTGTGTCAATATTTACAGGGGGTTACTGGGAGTGTGTCGGTTTTTACAGGGGTTTAGTGGGAGTGTGTCAGTATTTACAGGGGGTTAGTCGGAGTGTGTCAGTATTTACAGGGGGTTAGTGGGAGAGTGTCAGTATTTACAACTGGTTAGTGGGTGTCTGTCAGTATTTACAGGGGGTTCCTAGGTGTGTGTCAGTATTTCAAGGGGGCTAGTGGGAGTGTGTCAGTATTTACAGGGGTTTACTGGTGGTGTATCAGTATTTACAGGGGGTTAGTGGTGATGTATCAGCATTTACAGGGGGTTACTGGGTGTGTGTCAGTATTTACAGGGGGTTAGTGGGGGTGTATCAGTTTTTACAGGGGGTTACTGGGAGTGTGTCAGTATTTACAGGGGGTTACTGGGAGTGTGTCAGTTTTTACAGGGGGTTAGTGGGAGTGTGTCAGTATTTACAGGGGGTTACTGGGAGTGTGTCAGTTTTTACAGGGGGTTACTGGGAGTGTGTCAGTATTTACAGGGGGTTACTGGGAGTGTGTCAGTTTTTACAGGGGGTTAGTGGGAGTGTGTCAGTATTTACAGGGGGTTACTGGGAGTGTGTCAGTATTTACAGGGGGTTAGTGGGAGTGTGTCAGTATTTTGCACGGGGTTAGTGGGAGTGTGTCAGTATTTACAGGGGGTTACTTGAAATGTGTCAGTATTTACAGGGGGTTACTGGGAGTGTGTCAGTATTTACAGGCGGTTAGTGGGAGTGTATCAATATTTACAGGGGGTTAGTGGGAGTATATCAGTATTTACAGGGGGTTATTGGGGGTGTGTCAGTATTAACAGGGGGTTAGTGGGAGTGTGTCAGTATTTACAGTGGGTTAGTGGGAGTGTGTCAGTATTTACAGGCGGTTAATGGGGTTGTATCAGTATTTACAGGGGGTTACTGGGAGTGTGTCAGTATTTACAGGGGGTTAGTGGGAGTGTGTCAGTATTTCCAGTGGGTTAGTGGGAGTGTATCCGTATTTACAGGGGGTTACTGGGAGTGTATCAGTATTTATAGGGGGTTACTGGTGGTGTATCAGTATTTACAGGGGGTTAGTGGGGGTGTATCAGTATTTACAGGGGGTTAGTGGGGGTGTATCAGTATTTACAGGGGGTTAGTGGGGGTGTATCAGTATTTACAGGGGGTTAGTGGGAGTGTGTCAGTATTTCCAGTGGGTTAGTGGGAGTGTATCAGTATTTACAGAGGGTTACTGGGAGTGTATCAGTATTTATAGGGGGTTAGTGGGGGTGTATCAGTATTTATAGGGGGCTACTCGTGGTGTATCAGTATTTACAGGGGGTTAGTGGGGGTGTATCAGTATTTGTAGGGGGTTACTTGGAGTGTGTCAGTTTTTACAGTGGGTTAGTGGGAGTGTGTCAGTATTTACAGTGGGTTAGTGGGAGTCTATCTGTATTTACAGGGGGTTAGTGGGAGTGTGTCAGTTTTTACAGGGGGTTACTGGGAGTGTGTCAGTATTTACAGGGGGTTAGTGGCAGTGTGTCAGTATTTACAGGGGGTTACTGGGAGTGTGTCAGTATTTACAGGGGGTTACTGGGAGTGTGTCAGTATTTACAGGGGGTTACTGGGAGTGTGTCAGTATTTACAGGGGGTTACTGGGAGTGTGTCAGTTTTTTCAGGGGGTTACTGGGAGTGTGTCAGTATTTACATGGGGTTACTGGGAGTGAGTCAGTATTTACGGGGGGTTAGTGGGAGTGTGTCAGTATTTACAGGGGGTTAGTGGGAGTGTGTCAATATTTACAGGGGGTTACTGGGAGTGTGTCGGTTTTTACAGGGGTTTAGTGGGAGTGTGTCAGTATTTACAGGGGGTTAGTCGGAGTCTGTCAGTATTTACAGGGGGTTACTGGGAGTGTGTCAGTATTTACAGGGGGTTACTGGGAGTGTGTCAGTTTTTACAGGGGGTTAGTGGGAGTGTATCTGTATTTACAGGGGGTTACTGGGAGTGTGTCAGTTTTTTCAGGGTGTTACTGGGAGTGTGTCAGTATTTACAGGGGGTTACTGGGAGTGTGTCAGTATTTACAGGGGGTTACTGGGAGTGTGTCAGTATTTACAGGGGGTTAGAGGGAGTGTGTCAGTATTTACAGGGGGTTACTGGGAGTGTGTCAGTATTTACAGGGGGTTAGTGGGAATGTGTCAGTATTTACAGGGGGTTAGAGTGAGTGTGTCAGGATATACGGGGGATACTGGGAGTGTGTCAGTATTTACAGGGGGTTACTGGGAGTGTGTCAGTTTTTACAGGGGGTTACTGGGAGTGTGTCAGTATTTACAGGGGGTTAGAGGGAGTGTGTCAGTATTTACAGGGGGTTACTGGGAGTGTGTCAGTTTTTACAGGGGGTTACTGGGAGTGTGTCAGTTTTTACAGGGGTTTACTGGGAGTGTGTCAGTATTCACAGGGGGTTAGTCGGAGTGTGTCAGTATTTACCGGGGGTTACTGGGAGTGTGTCAGTATTTACAGGGGGTTACTGGGTGTGTGTCAGTTTTTACAGGGGGTTACTGGGAGTGTGTCAGTTTTTACAGGGGGTTAGTGGCAGTATGTCAGTATTTACAGGGGGTTACTTGGAGTGTGTCAGTATTTACAGGGGGTTACTGGGAGTGTGTCAGTTTTTTCAGGGGGTTACTGGGAGTGAGTCAGTATTTACAGGGGGTTACTGGGAGTGTGTCAGTATTTACAGGGGGTTAGTGGGAGTGTGTCAGTATTTACAGTGGGTTAGTGGGAGTGTGTTAGTATTTACAGGGTGTTAGTGGGAGTGTGTCAATATTTACAGGGGGTTACTGGGAGTGTGTCGGTTTTTACAGGGGTTTAGTGGGAGTGTGTCAGTATTTACAGGGGGTTAGTCGGAGTGTGTCAGTATTTACAGGGGGTTAGTGGGAGAGTGTCAGTATTTACAACGGGTTAGTGGGTGTCTGTCAGTATTTACAGGGGGTTCCTAGGTGTGTGTCAGTATTTCAAGGGGGCTAGTGGGAGTGTGTCAGTATTTACAGGGGGTTAGTGGGTGTGTGTCAGTATTTACAGGGGGTTAGTGGGGGTGTATCAGTTTTTACAGGGGGTTACTGGGAGTGTGTCAGTATTTACAGGGGGTTACTGGGAGTGTGTCAGTATTTTGCACGGGGTTAGTGGGAGTGTGTCAGTATTTACAGGGGGTTACTTGAAATGTGTCAGTATTTACAGGGGGTTACTGGGAGTGTGTCAGTATTTACAGGCGGTTAGTGGGAGTGTATCAATATTTACAGGGGGTTAGTGGGAGTATATCAGTATTTACAGGGGGTTATTGGGGGTGTGTCAGTATTAACAGGGGGTTAGTGGGAGTGTGTCAGTATTTACAGTGGGTTACTGGGAGTGTGTCAGTATTTACAGGGGGTTAGTGGGAGTGTGTCAGTATTTCCAGTGGGTTAGTGGGAGTGTATCAGTATTTACAGGGGGTTACTGGGAATGTGTCAGTATTAACAGAGGGTTACTGGGAGTGTATCAGTATTTATAGGGGGTTACTGGTGGTGTATCAGTATTTACAGGGGGTTAGTGGGGGTGTATCAGTATTTACAGGGGGTTAGTGGGGGTGTATCAGTATTTACAGGGGGTTAGTGGGGGTGTGTCAGTATTTACAGAGGGTTACTGGGAGTGTATCAGTATTTATAGGGGGTTACTGGTGGTGTATCAGTATTTACAGGGGGTTAGTGGGGGTGTATCAGTATTTACAGGGGGTTAGTGGGGGTGTATCAGTATTTACAGGGGGTTAGTGGGGGTGTATCAGTATTTACAGTGGGTTAGTGGGGGTGTATCAGTATTTACAGGGGGTTAGTGGGGGTGTATCAGTATTTATAGGGGGCTACTGGTGGTGTATCAGTATTTACAGGGGGTTAGTGGGGGTGTATCAGTATTTGTAGGGGGTTACTTGGAGTGTGTCAGTTTTTACAGTGGGTTAGTGGGAGTGTGTCAGTATTTACAGTGGGTTAGTGGGAGTCTATCTGTATTTACAGGGGGTTACTGGGAGTGTGTCAGTATTTACAGGGGGTTAGTGGCAGTGTGTCAGTATTTACAGGGGGTTACTGGGAGTGTGTCAGTATTTACAGGGGGTTACTGGGAGTGTGTCAGTTTTTTCAGGGGGTTAGTGGAAGTGTGTCAGTATTTACAGGGGGTTACTGGGAGTGTGTCAGTATTTACAGGGGGTTACTGGGAGTGTGTCAGTTTTTACAGGGGGTTAGTGGGAGTGTATCAGTATTTACAGGGGGTTACTGGGAGTGTGTCAGTTTTTTCAGGGGGTTACTGGGAGTGTGTCAGTATTTACATGGGGTTACTGGGAGTGTGTCAGTATTTACGGGGGGTTAGTGGGAGTGTGTCAGTATTTACAGGGGGTTAGTGGGAGTGTGTCAATATTTACAGGGGGTTACTGGGAGTGTGTCGGTTTTTACAGGGGTTTAGTGGGAGTGTGTCAGTATTTACAGGGGGTTAGTCGGAGTCTGTCAGTATTTACAGGGGGTTACTGGGAGTGTGTCAGTATTTACAGGGGGTTACTGGGAGTGTGTCAGTTTTTACAGGGGGTGAGTGGGAGTGTATCTGTATTTACAGGGGGTTACTGGGAGTGTGTCAGTTTTTTCAGGGTGTTACTGGGAGTGTGTCAGTATTTACAGGGGGTTACTGGGAGTGTGTCAGTTTTTACAGGGGGTTACTGGGAGTGTATCAGTATTTACAGGGGGTTAGAGGGAGTGTGTCAGTATTTACAGGGGGTTACTGGGAGTGTGTCAGTTTTTACAGGGGGTTAGTGGGAGTGTGTCAGTATTTACAGGGGGTTACTGGGAGTGTGTCAGTATTTACAGGGGGTTACTGGGGGTGTGTCAGTATTTACAGGGGGTTACTGGGAGTGTGTCAGTTTTTACAGGGGGTTAGTGGGAGTGTGTCAGTATTTACAGGGGGTTACTGGGAGTGTATCAGTATTTACAGGGGGTTAGAGGGAGTGTGTCAGTATTTACAGAGGGTTACTGGGAGTGTGTCAGTATTTACAGGGGGTTACTGGGAGCGTGTCAGTATTTACAGGGGGTTAGTGGGAGTGTGTCAGTATTTACAGGGGGTTACTGGGAGTGTGTCAGTTTTTACAGGGGGTTACTGGGAGTGTGTCAGTTTTTACAGGGGGTTAGAGGGAGTGTGTCAGTATTTACAGTAGGTTAGTGGGAGTGTGTCAGTATTTACAGGGGGTTACTGGGAGTGTGTCAGTTTTTACAGGGGGTTAGAGGGAGTGTGTCAGTATTTACAGGGGGTTACTGGGAGTGTGTCAGTTTTTACAGGGGGTTACTGGGAGTGTGTCAGTTTTTACAGGGGGTTACTGGGAGTGTGTCAGTTTTTACAGGGGGTTACTGGGAGTGTGTCAGTATTTACAGGGGGTTACTGGGAGTGTGTCAGTATTTACAGGGGGTTACTGGGAGTGTGTCAGTTTTTACAGGGGGTTACTGGGAGTGTGTCAGTTTTTACAGGGGGTTAGTGGGAATGTGTCAGTATTTACAGGGGGTTACTGGGAATGTGTCAGTATTTACAGGGGGTTAGAGGGAGTGTGTCAGTATTTGCAGGGGGTTACTGGGAATGTGTCAGTATTTACAGGGGGTTAGAGGGAGTGTGTCAGTGTTTCCAGGGGGTTACTGGGAGTGTGTCAGTTTTTACAGGGGGTTAGAGGGAGTGTGTCAGTATTTACAGGGGGTTAGTGGGAATGTGTCAGTATTTGCAGGGGGTTAGAGGGAGTGTGTCAGTGTTTCCAGGGGGTTACTGGGAGTGTGTCAGTTTTTACAGGGGGTTAGAGGGAGTGTGTCAGTGTTTCCAGGGGGTTACTGGGAGTGTGTCAGTTTTTACAGGGGGTTAGAGGGAGTGTGTCAGTATTTACAGGGGGTTACTGAGAGCGTGTCAGTTTTTACAGGGGGTTAGTCGGAATGTGTCAGTATTTACAGGGGGTTAGAGGGAGTGTGTCAGTATTTACAGAGGGTTAGAGGGAGTGTGTCAGTATATACGGGGGATACTGGGAGTGTGTCAGTATTTACAGGGGGTTACTGGGAGTGTGTCAGTTTTTACAGGGGTTACTGGGAGTGTGTCAGTATTTACAGGGGGTTGGAGGGAGTGTGTCAGTATTTACAGGGGGTTACTGGGAGTGTGTCAGTATTTACAGGGGGTTAGAGGGAGTGTGTCAGTATTTACAGGGGGTTACTGGGAGTGTGTCAGTATTTACAGGGGGTTAGTGGGAATGTGTCAGTATTTACAGGGGGTTAGAGTGAGTGTGTCAGGATATACGGGGGATACTGGGAGTGTGTCAGTATTTACAGGGGGTTACTGGGAGTGTGTCAGTTTTTACAGGGGGTTACTGGGAGTGTGTCAGTATTTACAGGGGGTTAGAGGGAGTGTGTCAGTATTTACAGGGGGTTACTGGGAGTGTGTCAGTTTTTACAGGGGGTTACTGGGAGTGTGTCAGTATTTACAGGGGGTTAGTGGGAGTGTGTCAGTATTTACAGGGGGTTACTGGGAGTGTGTCAGTTTTTACAGGGGTTTACTGGGAGTGTGTCAGTATTCACAGGGGGTTAGTCGGAGTGTGTCAGTATTTACCGGGGGTTACTGGGAGTGTGTCAGTATTTACAGGGGGTTACTGGGTGTGTGTCAGTTTTTACAGGGGGTTACTGGGAGTGTGTCAGTTTTTACAGGGGGTTAGTGGCAGTATGTCAGTATTTACAGGGGGTTACTGGGAGTGTGTCAGTATTTACAGGGGGTTACTGGGAGTGTGTCAGTTTTTTCAGGGGGTTACTGGGAGTGAGTCAGTATTTACAGGGGGTTACTGGGAGTGTGTCAGTATTTACAGGGGGTTAGTGGGAGTGTGTCAGTATTTACAGTGGGTTAGTGGGAGTGTGTCAGTATTTACAGGGGGTTAGTGGGAGTGTGTCAATATTTACAGGGGGTTACTGGGAGTGTGTCGGTTTTTACAGGGGTTTAGTGGGAGTGTGTCAGTATTTACAGGGGGTTAGTCGGAGTGTGTCAGTATTTACAGGGGGTTAGTGGGAGAGTGTCAGTATTTACAACGGGTTAGTGGGTGTCTGTCAGTATTTACAGGGGGTTCCTAGGTGTGTGTCAGTATTTCAAGGGGGCTAGTGGGAGTGTGTCAGTATTTACAGGGGTTTACTGGTGGTGTATCAGTATTTACAGGGGGTTAGTGGTGATGTATCAGCATTTACAGGGGGTTACTGGGTGTGTGTCAGTATTTACAGGGGGTTAGTGGGGGTGTATCAGTTTTTACAGGGGGTTACTGGGAGTGTGTCAGTATTTACAGGGGGTTACTGGGAGTGTGTCAGTTTTTACAGGGGGTTAGTGGGAGTGTGTCAGTATTTACAGGGGGTTACTGGGAGTGTGTCAGTTTTTACAGGGGGTTAGTGGGAGTGTGTCAGTATTTACAGGGGGTTAGTGGGAGTGTGTCAGTATTTTGCACGGGGTTAGTGGGAGTGTGTCAGTATTTACAGGGGGTTACTTGAAATGTGTCAGTATTTACAGGGGGTTACTGGGAGTGTGTCAGTATTTACAGGCGGTTAGTGGGAGTGTATCAATATTTACAGGGGGTTAGTGGGAGTATATCAGTATTTACAGGGGGTTATTGGGGGTGTGTCAATATTAACAGGGGGTTAGTGGGAGTGTGTCAGTATTTACAGTGGGTTAGTGGGAGTGTGTCAGTATTTACAGGCGGTTAATGGGGTTGTATCAGTATTTACAGGGGGTTACTGGGAGTGTGTCAGTATTTACAGGGGGTTAGTGGGAGTGTATCAGTATTTACAGGGGGTTACTGGGAATGTGTCAGTATTAACAGGGGGTTACTGGGAGTGTGTCAGTATTTCCAGTGGGTTAGTGGGAGTGTATCAGTATTTACAGGGGGTTACTGGGAATGTGTCAGTATTAACAGGGGATAACTGGGAGTGTGTCAGTATTTACAGAGGGTTACTGGGAGTGTATCAGTATTTATAGGGGGTTACTGGTGGTGTATCAGTATTTACAGGGGGTTAGTGGGGGTGTATCAGTATTTACAGGGGGTTAGTGGGGGTGTATCAGTATTTACAGGGGGTTAGTGGGGGTGTATCAGTATTTACAGGGGGTTAGTGGGGGTGTATCAGTATTTACAGGTGGTTTGTGTGGGTGTATCAGTATTTATAGGGGGCTACTGGTGGTGTATCAGTATTTACAGGGGGATAGTGGGGGTGTATCAGTATTTGTAGGGGGTTACTTGGAGTGTGTCAGTTTTTACAGTGGGTTAGTGGGAGTGTGTCAGTATTTACAGTGGGTTAGTGGGAGTCTATCTGTATTTACAGGGGGTTACTGGGAGTGTGTCAGTATTTACAGGGGGTTACTGGGAATGTGTCAGTATTTACAGGGGGTTACTGGGAGTGTGCCAGTATTTACAGTGGGTTAGTTGGAGTCTATCTGTATTTACAGGGGGTTACTGGGAGTGTGTCAGTATTTACTTGGGTGACTGGGAGTGTGTCAGTATTTACAGGGGGTTACTGGGAGTGTGTCAGTATGTACAGTGGGTTAATGGGAGTCTATCTGTATTTACAGGGGGTTACTGGGAGTGTGTCAGTATTTACTGGGGGTTACTGGGAATGTGTCAGTATTTACAGGGGGTTACTGGGAGTGTGTCAGTATTTACAGGGGGTTACTGGGAGTGTGTCAGTATTTACTTGGGTTACTGGGAGTGTGTCAGTATTTACAGGGGGTTACTGGGAGTGTGTCAGTATTTACAGTGGGTTATTGGGAGTCTATCTGTATTTACAGGGGGTTACTGGGAGTGTGTCAGTATTTACAGGGGGTTACTGGGAATGTGTCAGTATTTACAGGGGGTTACTGGGAGTATATCAGTATTTACAGGGGGTTACTGGGAGTGTTTCAGTCTTTACAGGGGGTTAGTGGGAGTGTGTCAATATTTACAGGGGGTTACTGGGAGTGTGTCAGTATTTACAGGGGGTTATTCGGAGTGTGTCAGTATTTTCAGGGGGTTAGTGGGAGTGTGTCAGTATTTACAGGGGGTTACTGGGAGTGTGTCAGTTTTTACCGGGGGTTAGTCGGACTGTGTCAGTATTTACAGGGGGTTAGTGGGAGTGTGTCAGTATTTACAGGGGGTTAGTGGGAGTGTGTCAGTATTTACAGGGGGTTACTGGGAGTGTGTCAGTATTTACAGGGGGTTACTGGGAGTGTGTCAGTTTTTACCGGGGGTTAGATGGACTGTGTCAGTATTTACAGGGGGTTAGTGGGAGGGTGTCAGTATTTACAGGGGGTTACTGGGAGTGTGTTAGTATTTACAGGTGGTTAGTGGGAGGGTGTCAGTATTTACAGGGGGTTAGTGGGAGTGTGTCAGTATTTACAGGGGGTTAGTCGGAGTGTGTCAGTATTTACAGGGGGTTAGTGGGAGTGTGTCAGTATTTACAGGGGGTTAGTGGGAGTGTGTCAGTATTTACAGGGGGTTACCGGGAGTGTGTCAGTATTTACAGGGGGTTAGTCGGAGTGTGTCAGTATTTACAGGGGGTTCGTCGGAGTGTGTCGGTATTTACAGGGGGTTACTGGGAGTGTGTCAGTATTTACAGGGGGTCAGTGGGAGTGTGTCAGTATTTACAGGGGGTTACTGGGAGTGTGTCAGTTTTTCCAGGGGGTTAGTCGGAATGTGTCAGTATTTACAGGGGGTTAGAGGGAGTGTGTCAGTATATACGGGGGATACTGGGAGTGTGTCAGTATTTACAGGGGGTTAGTGGGAATGTGTCAGTATTTACAGGGGGTTAGAGGGAGTGTGTCAGTATATACGGGGGATACTGGGAGTGTGTCAGTTTTTACAGGGGGTTACTGGGAGTGTGTCAGTATTTACAGGGGGTTAGAGGGAGTGTGTCAGTATTTACAGGGGGTTACTGGGAGTGTGTCAGTTTTTACAGGGGGTTACTGGGAGTGTGTCAGTATTTACAGGGGGTTAGAGGGAGTGTGTCAGTATTTACAGGGGGTTAGAGGGAGTGTGTCAGTTTTTACAGGGGGTTACTGGGAGTGTGTCAGTATTTACAGGGGGTTAGAGGGAGTGTGTCAGTATTTACAGGGGGTTACTTGGAGTGTGTCAGTTTTTACAGTGGGTTAGTGGGAGTGTGTCAGTATTTACAGTGGGTTAGTGGGAGTCTATCTGTATTTACAGGGGGTTACTGGGAGTGTGTCAGTATTTACAGGGTGTTAGTCAGAGTGTGTCAGTATTTACAGGGGGTTAGTGGGAGTGTGTCCGTATTTACAGAGGGTTAGTGGGAGTGTGTCAGTATTTACAGGTGGTTACTGGGAGTGTGTCCGTATTTACAGGGGGTTAGTGGGAGTGTGTCAGGATTTACAGGGGGTTACTGGGAGTGTGTCCGTATTTACAGGGGGTTAGTGGGAGTGTGTCAGTATTTACAGGGGGTTACTGGGAGTGTGTCAGTTTTTACAGGGGGTTAGTGGGAATGTGTCAGTATTTACAGGGGGTTACTGGGAATGTGTCAGTATTTACAGGGGGTTAGAGGGAGTGTGTCAGTATTTGCAGGGGGTTACTGGGAATGTGTCAGTATTTACAGGGGGTTAGAGGGAGTGTGTCAGTGTTTCCAGGGGGTTACTGGGAGTGTGTCAGTTTTTACAGGGGGTTAGAGGGAGTGTGTCAGTATTTACAGGGGGTTAGTGGGAATGTGTCAGTATTTGCAGGGGGTTAGAGGGAGTGTGTCAGTGTTTCCAGGGGGTTACTGGGAGTGTGTCAGTTTTTACAGGGGGTTAGAGGGAGTGTGTCAGTGTTTCCAGGGGGTTACTGGGAGTGTGTCAGTTTTTACAGGGGGTTAGAGGGAGTGTGTCAGTATTTACAGGGGGTTACTGAGAGCGTGTCAGTTTTTACAGGGGGTTAGTCGGAATGTGTCAGTATTTACAGGGGGTTAGAGGGAGTGTGTCAGTATTTACAGAGGGTTAGAGGGAGTGTGTCAGTATATACGGGGGATACTGGGAGTGTGTCAGTATTTACAGGGGGTTACTGGGAGTGTGTCAGTTTTTACAGGGGTTACTGGGAGTGTGTCAGTATTTACAGGGGGTTGGAGGGAGTGTGTCAGTATTTACAGGGGGTTACTGGGAGTGTGTCAGTATTTACAGGGGGTTAGAGGGAGTGTGTCAGTATTTACAGGGGGTTACTGGGAGTGTGTCAGTATTTACAGGGGGTTAGTGGGAATGTGTCAGTATTTACAGGGGGTTAGAGTGAGTGTGTCAGGATATACGGGGGATACTGGGAGTGTGTCAGTATTTACAGGGGGTTACTGGGAGTGTGTCAGTTTTTACAGGGGGTTACTGGGAGTGTGTCAGTATTTACAGGGGGTTAGAGGGAGTGTGTCAGTATTTACAGGGGGTTACTGGGAGTGTGTCAGTTTTTACAGGGGGTTACTGGGAGTGTGTCAGTATTTACAGGGGGTTAGTGGGAGTGTGTCAGTATTTACAGGGGGTTACTGGGAGTGTGTCAGTTTTTACAGGGGTTTACTGGGAGTGTGTCAGTATTCACAGGGGGTTAGTCGGAGTGTGTCAGTATTTACCGGGGGTTACTGGGAGTGTGTCAGTATTTACAGGGGGTTACTGGGTGTGTGTCAGTTTTTACAGGGGGTTACTGGGAGTGTGTCAGTTTTTACAGGGGGTTAGTGGCAGTATGTCAGTATTTACAGGGGGTTACTGGGAGTGTGTCAGTATTTACAGGGGGTTACTGGGAGTGTGTCAGTTTTTTCAGGGGGTTACTGGGAGTGAGTCAGTATTTACAGGGGGTTACTGGGAGTGTGTCAGTATTTACAGGGGGTTAGTGGGAGTGTGTCAGTATTTACAGTGGGTTAGTGGGAGTGTGTCAGTATTTACAGGGGGTTAGTGGGAGTGTGTCAATATTTACAGGGGGTTACTGGGAGTGTGTCGGTTTTTACAGGGGTTTAGTGGGAGTGTGTCAGTATTTACAGGGGGTTAGTCGGAGTGTGTCAGTATTTACAGGGGGTTAGTGGGAGAGTGTCAGTATTTACAACGGGTTAGTGGGTGTCTGTCAGTATTTACAGGGGGTTCCTAGGTGTGTGTCAGTATTTCAAGGGGGCTAGTGGGAGTGTGTCAGTATTTACAGGGGTTTACTGGTGGTGTATCAGTATTTACAGGGGGTTAGTGGTGATGTATCAGCATTTACAGGGGGTTACTGGGTGTGTGTCAGTATTTACAGGGGGTTAGTGGGGGTGTATCAGTTTTTACAGGGGGTTACTGGGAGTGTGTCAGTATTTACAGGGGGTTACTGGGAGTGTGTCAGTTTTTACAGGGGGTTAGTGGGAGTGTGTCAGTATTTACAGGGGGTTACTGGGAGTGTGTCAGTTTTTACAGGGGGTTAGTGGGAGTGTGTCAGTATTTACAGGGGGTTAGTGGGAGTGTGTCAGTATTTTGCACGGGGTTAGTGGGAGTGTGTCAGTATTTACAGGGGGTTACTTGAAATGTGTCAGTATTTACAGGGGGTTACTGGGAGTGTGTCAGTATTTACAGGCGGTTAGTGGGAGTGTATCAATATTTACAGGGGGTTAGTGGGAGTATATCAGTATTTACAGGGGGTTATTGGGGGTGTGTCAATATTAACAGGGGGTTAGTGGGAGTGTGTCAGTATTTACAGTGGGTTAGTGGGAGTGTGTCAGTATTTACAGGCGGTTAATGGGGTTGTATCAGTATTTACAGGGGGTTACTGGGAGTGTGTCAGTATTTACAGGGGGTTAGTGGGAGTGTATCAGTATTTACAGGGGGTTACTGGGAATGTGTCAGTATTAACAGGGGGTTACTGGGAGTGTGTCAGTATTTCCAGTGGGTTAGTGGGAGTGTATCAGTATTTACAGGGGGTTACTGGGAATGTGTCAGTATTAACAGGGGATAACTGGGAGTGTGTCAGTATTTACAGAGGGTTACTGGGAGTGTATCAGTATTTATAGGGGGTTACTGGTGGTGTATCAGTATTTACAGGGGGTTAGTGGGGGTGTATCAGTATTTACAGGGGGTTAGTGGGGGTGTATCAGTATTTACAGGGGGTTAGTGGGGGTGTATCAGTATTTACAGGGGGTTAGTGGGGGTGTATCAGTATTTACAGGTGGTTTGTGTGGGTGTATCAGTATTTATAGGGGGCTACTGGTGGTGTATCAGTATTTACAGGGGGATAGTGGGGGTGTATCAGTATTTGTAGGGGGTTACTTGGAGTGTGTCAGTTTTTACAGTGGGTTAGTGGGAGTGTGTCAGTATTTACAGTGGGTTAGTGGGAGTCTATCTGTATTTACAGGGGGTTACTGGGAGTGTGTCAGTATTTACAGGGGGTTACTGGGAATGTGTCAGTATTTACAGGGGGTTACTGGGAGTGTGCCAGTATTTACAGTGGGTTAGTTGGAGTCTATCTGTATTTACAGGGGGTTACTGGGAGTGTGTCAGTATTTACTTGGGTGACTGGGAGTGTGTCAGTATTTACAGGGGGTTACTGGGAGTGTGTCAGTATGTACAGTGGGTTAATGGGAGTCTATCTGTATTTACAGGGGGTTACTGGGAGTGTGTCAGTATTTACTGGGGGTTACTGGGAATGTGTCAGTATTTACAGGGGGTTACTGGGAGTGTGTCAGTATTTACAGGGGGTTACTGGGAGTGTGTCAGTATTTACTTGGGTTACTGGGAGTGTGTCAGTATTTACAGGGGGTTACTGGGAGTGTGTCAGTATTTACAGTGGGTTATTGGGAGTCTATCTGTATTTACAGGGGGTTACTGGGAGTGTGTCAGTATTTACAGGGGGTTACTGGGAATGTGTCAGTATTTACAGGGGGTTACTGGGAGTATATCAGTATTTACAGGGGGTTACTGGGAGTGTTTCAGTCTTTACAGGGGGTTAGTGGGAGTGTGTCAATATTTACAGGGGGTTACTGGGAGTGTGTCAGTATTTACAGGGGGTTATTCGGAGTGTGTCAGTATTTTCAGGGGGTTAGTGGGAGTGTGTCAGTATTTACAGGGGGTTACTGGGAGTGTGTCAGTTTTTACCGGGGGTTAGTCGGACTGTGTCAGTATTTACAGGGGGTTAGTGGGAGTGTGTCAGTATTTACAGGGGGTTAGTGGGAGTGTGTCAGTATTTACAGGGGGTTACTGGGAGTGTGTCAGTATTTACAGGGGGTTACTGGGAGTGTGTCAGTTTTTACCGGGGGTTAGATGGACTGTGTCAGTATTTACAGGGGGTTAGTGGGAGGGTGTCAGTATTTACAGGGGGTTACTGGGAGTGTGTTAGTATTTACAGGTGGTTAGTGGGAGGGTGTCAGTATTTACAGGGGGTTAGTGGGAGTGTGTCAGTATTTACAGGGGGTTAGTCGGAGTGTGTCAGTATTTACAGGGGGTTAGTGGGAGTGTGTCAGTATTTACAGGGGGTTAGTGGGAGTGTGTCAGTATTTACAGGGGGTTACCGGGAGTGTGTCAGTATTTACAGGGGGTTAGTCGGAGTGTGTCAGTATTTACAGGGGGTTCGTCGGAGTGTGTCGGTATTTACAGGGGGTTACTGGGAGTGTGTCAGTATTTACAGGGGGTCAGTGGGAGTGTGTCAGTATTTACAGGGGGTTACTGGGAGTGTGTCAGTTTTTCCAGGGGGTTAGTCGGAATGTGTCAGTATTTACAGGGGGTTAGAGGGAGTGTGTCAGTATATACGGGGGATACTGGGAGTGTGTCAGTATTTACAGGGGGTTAGTGGGAATGTGTCAGTATTTACAGGGGGTTAGAGGGAGTGTGTCAGTATATACGGGGGATACTGGGAGTGTGTCAGTTTTTACAGGGGGTTACTGGGAGTGTGTCAGTATTTACAGGGGGTTAGAGGGAGTGTGTCAGTATTTACAGGGGGTTACTGGGAGTGTGTCAGTTTTTACAGGGGGTTACTGGGAGTGTGTCAGTATTTACAGGGGGTTAGAGGGAGTGTGTCAGTATTTACAGGGGGTTAGAGGGAGTGTGTCAGTTTTTACAGGGGGTTACTGGGAGTGTGTCAGTATTTACAGGGGGTTAGAGGGAGTGTGTCAGTATTTACAGGGGGTTACTTGGAGTGTGTCAGTTTTTACAGTGGGTTAGTGGGAGTGTGTCAGTATTTACAGTGGGTTAGTGGGAGTCTATCTGTATTTACAGGGGGTTACTGGGAGTGTGTCAGTATTTACAGGGTGTTAGTCAGAGTGTGTCAGTATTTACAGGGGGTTAGTGGGAGTGTGTCCGTATTTACAGAGGGTTAGTGGGAGTGTGTCAGTATTTACAGGTGGTTACTGGGAGTGTGTCCGTATTTACAGGGGGTTAGTGGGAGTGTGTCAGGATTTACAGGGGGTTACTGGGAGTGTGTCCGTATTTACAGGGGGTTAGTGGGAGTGTGTCAGTATTTACAGGTGGTTACTGGGAGTGTGTCCGTATTTACAGGGGGTTAGTGGGAGTGTGTCAGTATTTACAGGGGGTTACTGGGAGTGTGTCAGTATTTACAATGGGTTACTGGGAGTATCTCAGTATTTACAGGGGGCTCCTGGGAGTGTGTCAGGATTAACAGGGGGTTACTGGGAGTGTGTCAGTTTTTACCGGGGGTTAGATGGACTGTGTCAGTATTTACAGGGGGTTAGTGGGAGTGTGTCAGTATTTACAGGGGGTTACTGGGAGTGTGTTAGTATTTACAGGTGGTGAGTGGGAGGGTGTCAGTATTTACAGGGGGTTAGTGGGAGTGTGTCAGTATTTACAGGGGGTTAGTCGGAGTGTGTCAGTATTTACAGGGGGTTAGTCGGAGTGTGTCAGTATTTACAGGGGGTTAGTGGGAGTGTGTCAGTATTTACAGGGGGTTACCGGGAGTGTGTCAGTATTTACAGGGGGTTAGTCGGAGTGTGTCAGTATTTACTGGGGGTTAGTGGGAGTGTGTCAGTATTTACAGGGGGTTAGTCGGAGTGTGTCAGTATTTACAGGGGGTTAGTGGGAGTGTGTCAGTTTTTTCAGGGGGTTAGTGGGAGTGTGTCAGTATTTACAGGGGGTTAGTGGGAGTGTGTCAGTATTTACAGGGGGTTAGTCGGAGTGTGTCAGTATTTACAGGGGGTTAGTGGGAGTGTGTCAGTTTTTTCAGGGGGTTAGTCGGAGTGTGTCAGTATTTACAGGGGGTTACTGGGAGTGTGTCAGTTTTTACAGGGGGTTAGTGGGAGTGTGTCAGTATTTACAGGGGGTTACTGGGAGTGTGTCAGTTTTTACAGGGGGTTAGTGGGAGTGTGTCAGTATTTACAGGGGGTTAGTGGGAGTGTGTCAGTATTTTGCACGGGGTTAGTGGGAGTGTGTCAGTATTTACAGGGGGTTACTTGAAATGTGTCAGTATTTACAGGGGGTTACTGGGAGTGTGTCAGTATTTACAGGCGGTTAGTGGGAGTGTATCAATATTTACAGGGGGTTAGTGGGAGTATATCAGTATTTACAGGGGGTTATTCGGGGTGTGTCAGTATTAACAGGGGGTTAGTGGGAGTGTGTCAGTATTTACAGTGGGTTAGTGGGAGTGTGTCAGTATTTACAGGCGGTTAATGGGGTTGTATCAGTATTTACAGGGGGTTACTGGGAGTGTGTCAGTATTTACAGGGGGTTACTGGGAATGTGTCAGTATTAACAGGGGGTTACTGGGAGTGTGTCAGTATTTACAGAGGGTTACTGGGAGTGTATCAGTATTTATAGGGGGTTACTGGTGGTGTATCAGTATTTACAGGGGGTTAGTGGGGGTGTATCAGTATTTACAGGGGGTTAGTGGGGGTGTATCAGTATTTACAGGGGGTTAGTGGGGGTGTATCAGTATTTACAGGGGGTTAGTGGGGGTGTATCAGTATTTACAGGGGGTTAGTGGGGGTGTATCAGTATTTATAGGGGGCTACTGGTGGTGTATCAGTATTTACAGGGGGTTAGTGGGGGTGTATCAGTATTTGTAGGGGGTTACTTGGAGTGTGTCAGTTTTTACAGTGGGTTAGTGGGAGTGTGTCAGTATTTACAGTGGGTTAGTGGGAGTCTATCTGTATTTACAGGGGGTTACTGGGAGTGTGTCAGTATTTACAGGGGGTTACTGGGAATGTGTCAGTATTTACAGGGGGTTACTGGGAGTGTGCCAGTATTTACAGTGGGTTAGTTGGAGTCTATCTGTATTTACAGGGGGTTACTGGGAGTGTGTCAGTATTTACTTGGGTGACTGGCAGTGTGTCAGTATTTACAGGGGGTTACTGGGAGTGTGTCAGTATTTACAGTGGGTTATTGGGAGTCTATCTGTATTTACAGGGGGTTACTGGGAGTGTGTCAGTTTTTACAGGGGGTTAGTGGGAGTGTGTCAGTATTTACAGGGGGTTACTGGGAGTGTGTCAGTATTTACAGGGGGTTACTGGGAGTGTGTCAGTATTTACTTGGGTTACTGGGAGTGTGTCAGTATTTACAGGGGGTTACTGGGAGTGTGTCAGTATTTACAGGGGGTTACTGGGAGTGTGTCAGTATTTACTTGGGTTACTGGGAGTGTGTCAGTATTTACAGGGGGTTACTGGGAGTGTGTCAGTATTTACAGTGGGTTATTGGGAGTCTATCTGTATTTACAGGGGGTTACTGGGAGTGTGTCAGTATTTACAGGGGGTTACTGGGAGTGTGTCAGTATTTACAGGGGGTTATTCGGAGTGTGTCAGTATTTTCAGGGGGTTAGTGGGAGTGTGTCAGTATTTACAGGGGGTTACTGGGAGTGTGTCAGTTTTTACAGGGGGCTCCTGGGAGTGGGTCAGGATTTACAGGGGGTTACTGGGAGTGTGTCAGTTTTTACCGGGGGTTAGTCGGACTGTGTCAGTATTTACAGGGGGTTAGTGGGAGTGTGTCAGTATTTACAGGGGGTTAGTGGGAGTGTGTCAGTATTTACAGGGGGTTACTGGGAGTGTGTCAGTATTTACAGGGGGTTACTGGGAGTGTGTCAGTTTTTACCGGGGGTTAGATGGACTGTGTCAGTATTTACAGGGGGTTTGTGGGAGTGTGTCAGTATTTACAGGGGGTTAGTCGGAGTGTCTCAGTATTTACAGGGGGTTAGTGGGAGTGTGTCAGTATTTACAGGGGGTTAGTGGGAGTGTGTCAGTATTTACAGGGGGTTACCGGGAGTGTGTCAGTATTTACAGGGGGTTAGTCGGAGTGTGTCAGTATTTACAGGGGGTTCGTCGGAGTGTGTCGGTATTTACAGGGGGTTACTGGGAGTGTGTCAGTATTTACAGGGGGTCAGTGGGAGTGTGTCAGTATTTACAGGGGGTTACTGGGAGTGTGTCAGTTTTTCCAGGGGGTTAGTCGGAATGTGTCAGTATTTACAGGGGGTTAGAGGGAGTGTGTCAGTATATACGGGGGATACTGGGAGTGTGTCAGTATTTACAGGGGGTTAGTGGGAATGTGTCAGTATTTACAGGGGGTTAGAGGGAGTGTGTCAGTATATACGGGGGATACTGGGAGTGTGTCAGTTTTTACAGGGGGTTACTGGGAGTGTGTCAGTATTTACAGGGGGTTAGAGGGAGTGTGTCAGTATTTACAGGGGGTTACTGGGAGTGTGTCAGTTTTTACAGGGGGTTACTGGGAGTGTGTCAGTATTTACAGGGGGTTAGAGGGAGTGTGTCAGTATTTACAGGGGGTTAGAGGGAGTGTGTCAGTTTTTACAGGGGGTTACTGGGAGTGTGTCAGTATTTACAGGGGGTTAGAGGGAGTGTGTCAGTATTTACAGGGGGTTACTTGGAGTGTGTCAGTTTTTACAGTGGGTTAGTGGGAGTGTGTCAGTATTTACAGTGGGTTAGTGGGAGTCTATCTGTATTTACAGGGGGTTACTGGGAGTGTGTCAGTATTTACAGGGTGTTAGTCAGAGTGTGTCAGTATTTACAGGGGGTTAGTGGGAGTGTGTCCGTATTTACAGAGGGTTAGTGGGAGTGTGTCAGTATTTACAGGTGGTTACTGGGAGTGTGTCCGTATTTACAGGGGGTTAGTGGGAGTGTGTCAGGATTTACAGGGGGTTACTGGGAGTGTGTCCGTATTTAAGGGGGTTAGTGGGAGTGTGTCAGTATTTACAGGTGGTTACTGGGAGTGTGTCCGTATTTACAGGGGGTTAGTGGGAGTGTGTCAGTATTTACAGGGGGTTACTGGGAGTGTGTCAGTATTTACAATGGGTTACTGGGAGTATCTCAGTATTTACAGGGGGCTCCTGGGAGTGTGTCAGGATTTACAGGGGGTTACTGGGAGTGTGTCAGTTTTTACCGGGGGTTAGATGGACTGTGTCAGTATTTACAGGGGGTTAGTGGGAGTGTGTCAGTATTTACAGGGGGTTACTGGGAGTGTGTTAGTATTTACAGGTGGTTAGTGGGAGGGTGTCAGTATTTACAGGGGGTTACTGGGAGTGTGTCAGTATTTACAGGGGGTTACTGGGAGTGTGTCAGTATTTACAGGGGGTTACTTGGAGTGTGTCAGTTTTTACAGTGGGTTAGTGGGAGTGTGTCAGTATTTACAGTGGGTTAGTGGGAGTCTATCTGTATTTACAGGGGGTTACTGGGAGTGTGTCAGTATTTACAGGGTGTTAGTCAGAGTGTGTCAGTATTTACAGGGGGTTAGTGGGAGTGTGTCCGTATTTACAGAGGGTTAGTGGGAGTGTGTCAGTATTTACAGGTGGTTACTGGGAGTGTGTCCGTATTTACAGGGGGTTAGTGGGAGTGTGTCAGGATTTACAGGGGGTTACTGGGAGTGTGTCCGTATTTAAGGGGGTTAGTGGGAGTGTGTCAGTATTTACAGGTGGTTACTGGGAGTGTGTCCGTATTTACAGGGGGTTAGTGGGAGTGTGTCAGTATTTACAGGGGGTTACTGGGAGTGTGTCAGTATTTACAATGGGTTACTGGGAGTATCTCAGTATTTACAGGGGGCTCCTGGGAGTGTGTCAGGATTTACAGGGGGTTACTGGGAGTGTGTCAGTTTTTACCGGGGGTTAGATGGACTGTGTCAGTATTTACAGGGGGTTAGTGGGAGTGTGTCAGTATTTACAGGGGGTTACTGGGAGTGTGTTAGTATTTACAGGTGGTTAGTGGGAGGGTGTCAGTATTTACAGGGGGTTACTGGGAGTGTGTCAGTATTTACAGGGGGTTACTGGGAGTGTGTCAGTATTTACTTGGGTTACTGGGAGTGTGTCAGTATTTACAGGGGGTTAGTGGGAGTGTGTCAGTATTTACAGGGGGTTACCGGGAGTGTGTCAGTATTTACAGGGGGTTAATGGGGTTGTATCAGTATTTACAGGGGGTTACTGGGAGTGTGTCAGTATTTACAGGGGGTTACTGGGAGTGTGTTAGTATTTACAGGTGGTTAGTGGGAGGGTGTCAGTATTTACAGGGGGTTACTGGGAGTGTGTCAGTATTTACAGGGGGTTACTGGGAGTGTGTCAGTATTTACAGGGGGTTACTTGGAGTGTGTCAGTTTTTACAGTGGGTTAGTGGGAGTGTGTCAGTATTTACAGTGGGTTAGTGGGAGTCTATCTGTATTTACAGGGGGTTACTGGGAGTGTGTCAGTATTTACAGGGTGTTAGTCAGAGTGTGTCAGTATTTACAGGGGGTTAGTGGGAGTGTGTCCGTATTTACAGAGGGTTAGTGGGAGTGTGTCAGTATTTACAGGTGGTTACTGGGAGTGTGTCCGTATTTACAGGGGGTTAGTGGGAGTGTGTCAGGATTTACAGGGGGTTACTGGGAGTGTGTCCGTATTTAAGGGGGTTAGTGGGAGTGTGTCAGTATTTACAGGTGGTTACTGGGAGTGTGTCCGTATTTACAGGGGGTTAGTGGGAGTGTGTCAGTATTTACAGGGGGTTACTGGGAGTGTGTCAGTATTTACAATGGGTTACTGGGAGTATCTCAGTATTTACAGGGGGCTCCTGGGAGTGTGTCAGGATTTACAGGGGGTTACTGGGAGTGTGTCAGTTTTTACCGGGGGTTAGATGGACTGTGTCAGTATTTACAGGGGGTTAGTGGGAGTGTGTCAGTATTTACAGGGGGTTACTGGGAGTGTGTTAGTATTTACAGGTGGTTAGTGGGAGGGTGTCAGTATTTACAGGGGGTTACTGGGAGTGTGTCAGTATTTACAGGGGGTTACTGGGAGTGTGTCAGTATTTACTTGGGTTACTGGGAGTGTGTCAGTATTTACAGGGGGTTAGTGGGAGTGTGTCAGTATTTACAGGGGGTTACCGGGAGTGTGTCAGTATTTACAGGGGGTTAATGGGGTTGTATCAGTATTTACAGGGGGTTACTGGGAGTGTGTCAGTATTTACAGGGGGTTACTGGGAATGTGTCAGTATTAACAGGGGGTTACTGGGAGTGTGTCAGTATTTACAGAGGGTTACTGGGAGTGTATCAGTATTTATAGGGGGTTACTGGTGGTGTATCAGTATTTACAGGGGGTTAGTGGGGGTGTATCAGTATTTACAGGGGGTTAGTGGGGGTGTATCAGTATTTACAGGGGGTTAGTGGGGGTGTATCAGTATTTACAGGGGGTTAGTGGGGGTGTATCAGTATTTACAGGGGGTTAGTGGGGGTGTATCAGTATTTATAGGGGGCTACTGGTGGTGTATCAGTATTTACAGGGGGTTAGTGGGGGTGTATCAGTATTTGTAGGGGGTTACTTGGAGTGTGTCAGTTTTTACAGTGGGTTAGTGGGAGTGTGTCAGTATTTACAGTGGGTTAGTGGGAGTCTATCTGTATTTACAGGGGGTTACTGGGAGTGTGTCAGTATTTACAGGGGGTTACTGGGAATGTGTCAGTATTTACAGGGGGTTACTGGGAGTGTGCCAGTATTTACAGTGGGTTAGTTGGAGTCTATCTGTATTTACAGGGGGTTACTGGGAGTGTGTCAGTATTTACTTGGGTGACTGGGAGTGTGTCAGTATTTACAGGGGGTTACTGGGAGTGTGTCAGTATTTACAGTGGGTTATTGGGAGTCTATCTGTATTTACAGGGGGTTACTGGGAGTGTGTCAGTTTTTACAGGGGGTTAGTGGGAGTGTGTCAGTATTTACAGGGGGTTACTGGGAGTGTGTCAGTATTTACAGGGGGTTACTGGGAGTGTGTCAGTATTTACTTGGGTTACTGGGAGTGTGTCAGTATTTACAGGGGGTTACTGGGAGTGTGTCAGTATTTACAGGGGGTTACTGGGAGTGTGTCAGTATTTACTTGGGTTACTGGGAGTGTGTCAGTATTTACAGGGGGTTACTGGGAGTGTGTCAGTATTTACAGTGGGTTATTGGGAGTCTATCTGTATTTACAGGGGGTTACTGGGAGTGTGTCAGTATTTACAGGGGGTTACTGGGAATGTGTCAGTATTTACAGGGGGTTACTGGGAGTGTGTCAGTATTTACAGGGGGTTAGTGGGAGTATATCAGTATTTACAGGGGGTTACTGGGAGTGTTTCAGTCTTTACAGGGGGTTAGTGGGAGTGTGTCAATATTTACAGGGGGTTACTGGGAGTGTGTCAGTATTTACAGGGGGTTATTCGGAGTGTGTCAGTATTTTCAGGGGGTTAGTGGGAGTGTGTCAGTATTTACAGGGGGTTACTGGGAGTGTGTCAGTTTTTACAGGGGGCTCCTGGGAGTGGGTCAGGATTTACAGGGGGTTACTGGGAGTGTGTCAGTTTTTACCGGGGGTTAGTCGGACTGTGTCAGTATTTACAGGGGGTTAGTGGGAGTGTGTCAGTATTTACAGGGGGTTAGTGGGAGTGTGTCAGTATTTACAGGGGGTTACTGGGAGTGTGTCAGTATTTACAGGGGTTTACTGGGAGTGTGTCAGTTTTTACCGGGGGTTAGATGGACTGTGTCAGTATTTACAGGGGGTTAGTGGGAGTGTGTCAGTATTTACAGGGGGTTACTGGGAGTGTGTTAGTATTTACAGGTGGTTACTGGGAGGGTGTCAGTATTTACAGGGGGTTAGTGGGAGTGTGTCAGTATTTACAGGGGGTTAGTCGGAGTGTGTCAGTATTTACAGGGGGTTAGTGGGAGTGTGTCAGTATTTACAGGGGGTTAGTGGGAGTGTGTCAGTATTTACAGGGGGTTACCGGGAGTGTGTCAGTATTTACAGGGGGTTAGTCGGAGTGTGTCAGTATTTACAGGGGGTTCGTCGGAGTGTGTCGGTATTTACAGGGGGTTACTGGGAGTGTGTCAGTATTTACAGGGGGTCAGTGGGAGTGTGTCAGTATTTACAGGGGGTTACTGGGAGTGTGTCAGTTTTTCCAGGGGGTTAGTCGGAATGTGTCAGTATTTACAGGGGGTTAGAGGGAGTGTGTCAGTATATACGGGGGATACTGGGAGTGTGTCAGTTTTTACAGGGGGTTACTGGGAGTGTGTCAGTATTTACAGGGGGTTAGAGGGAGTGTGTCAGTATTTACAGGGGGTTACTGGGAGTGTGTCAGTTTTTACAGGGGGTTACTGGGAGTGTGTCAGTATTTACAGGGGGTTAGAGGGAGTGTGTCAGTATTTACAGGGGGTTAGAGGGAGTGTGTCAGTTTTTACAGGGGGTTACTGGGAGTGTGTCAGTATTTACAGGGGGTTAGAGGGAGTGTGTCAGTATTTACAGGGGGTTACTTGGAGTGTGTCAGTTTTTACAGTGGGTTAGTGGGAGTGTGTCAGTATTTACAGTGGGTTAGTGGGAGTCTATCTGTATTGACAGGGGGTTACTGGGAGTGTGTCAGTATTTACAGGGGGTTACTGGGAATGTGTCAGTATTTACAGGGGGTTACTGGGAGTGTGTCAGTATTTACTTTGGGTTACTGGGAGTGTGTCAGTATTTACAGGGGGTTACTGGGAGTGTGTCAGTATTTACAGTGGGTTATTGGGAGTCTATCTGTATTTACAGGGGGTTACTGGGAGTGTGTCAGTATTTACAGGGGGTTACTGGGAATGTGTCAGTATTTACAGGGGGTTACTGGGAGTGTGTCAGTATTTACAGGGGGTTAGTGGGAGTATATCAGTATTTACAGGGGGTTACTGGGAGTGTTTCAGTCTTTACAGGGGGTTAGTGGGAGTGTGTCAATATTTACAGGGGGTTACTGGGAGTGTGTCAGTATTTACAGGGGGTTATTCGGAGTGTGTCAGTATTTACAGGGGGTTAGTGGGAGTGTGTCAGTATTTACAGGGGGTAACTGGGAGTGTGTCAGTTTTTACAGGGGGCTCCTGGGAGTGGGTCAGGATTTACAGGGGGTTACTGGGAGTGTGTCAGTTTTTACCGGGGGTTAGTCGGACTGTGTCAGTATTTACAGGGGGTTAGTGGGAGTGTGTCAGTATTTACAGGGGGTTAGTGGGAGTGTGTCAGTATTTACAGGGGGTTACTGGGAGTGTGTCAGTATTTACAGGGGGTTACTGGGAGTGTGTCAGTATTTACAGGGTGTTAGTCAGAGTGTGTCAGTATTTACAGGGGGTTAGTGGGAGTGTGTCCGTATTTACAGAGGGTTAGTGGGAGTGTGTCAGTATTTACAGGTGGTTACTGGGAGTGTGTCCGTATTTACAGGGGGTTAGTGGGAGTGTGTCAGGATTTACAGGGGGTTACTGGGAGTGTGTCCGTATTTACAGGGGGTTAGTGGGAGTGTGTCAGTATTTACAGGGGGTTACTGGGAGTGTGTCCGTATTTACAGGGGGTTAGTGGGAGTGTGTCAGTATTTACAGGGGGTTACTGGGAGTGTGTCAGTATTTACAATGGATAACTGGGAGTATCTCAGTATTTACAGGGGGCTCCTGTGAGTGTGTCAGGATTTACAGGGGGTTACTGGGAGTGTGTCAGTTTTTACCGGGGGTTAGATGGACTGTGTCAGTATTTACAGGGGGTTAGTGGGAGTGTGTCAGTATTTACAGGGGGTTACTGGGAGTGTGTTAGTATTTACAGGTGGTTAGTGGGAGGGTGTCAGTATTTACAGGGGGTTAGTGGGAGTGTGTCAGTATTTACAGGGGGTTAGTCGGAGTGTGTCAGTATTTACAGGGGGTTAGTCGGAGTGTGTCAGTATTTACAGGGGGTTAGTGGGAGTGTGTCAGTATTTACAGGGGGTTACCGGGAGTGTGTCAGTATTTACAGGGGGTTAGTCGGAGTGTGTCAGTATTTACAGGGGGTTAGTGGGAGTGTGTCAGTTTTTTCAGGGGGTTAGTGGGAGTGTGTCAGTATTTACAGGGGGTTACTGGGAGTGTGTCAGTATTTACAGGGGGTTACTGGGAGTGTGTCAGTTTTTACCGGGGGTTAGTCGGACTGTGTCAGTATTTACAGGGGGTTAGTGGGAGTGTGTCAGTATTTACAGGGGGTTAGTGGGAGTGTGTCAGTATTTACAGGGGGTTACTGGGAGTGTGTCAGTATTTACAGGGGGTTACTGGGAGTGTGTCAGTTTTTACCGGGGGTTAGATGGACTGTGTCAGTATTTACAGGGGGTTAGTGGGAGTGTGTCAGTATTTACAGGGGGTTACTGGGAGTGTGTTAGTATTTACAGGTGGTTAGTGGGAGGGTGTCAGTATTTACAGGGGGTTAGTGGGAGTGTGTCAGTATTTACAGGGGGTTAGTCGGAGTGTGTCAGTATTTACAGGGGGTTAGTGGGAGTGTGTCAGTATTTACAGGGGGTTAGTGGGAGTGTGTCAGTATTTACAGGGGGTTACCGGGAGTGTGTCAGTATTTACAGGGGGTTAGTCGGAGTGTGTCAGTATTTACAGGGGGTTCGTCGGAGTGTGTCGGTATTTACAGGGGGTTACTGGGAGTGTGTCAGTATTTACAGGGGGTCAGTGGGAGTGTGTCAGTATTTACAGGGGGTTACTGGGAGTGTGTCAGTTTTTCCAGGGGGTTAGTCGGAATGTGTCAGTATTTACAGGGGGTTAGTGGGAGTGTGTCAGTTTTTTCAGGGGGTTAGTGGGAGTGTGTCAGTATTTACAGGGGGTTACTGGGAGTGTGTCAGTATTTACAGGGGGTTAGTCGGAGTGTGTCGGTATTTACAGGGGGTTACTGGGAGTGTGTCAGTATTTACAGGGGGTTAGTGGGAGTGTGTCAGTATTTACAGGGGGTTACTGGGAGTGTGTCAGTTTTTACAGGGCGTTAGTCGGAATGTGTCAGTATTTACAGGGGGTTAGAGGGAGTGTGTCAGTATATACGGGGGATACTGGGAGTGTGTCAGTATTTACAGGGGGTTAGTGGGAATGTGTCAGTATTTACAGGGGGTTAGAGGGAGTGTGTCAGTATATACATGGGATACTGGGAGTGTGTCAGTATTTACAGGGGGTTACTGGGAGTGTGTCAGTTTTTACAGGGGGTTACTGGGAGTGTGTCAGTATTTACAGGGGGTTAGAGGGAGTGTGTCAGTATTTACAGGGGGTTAGAGGGAGTGTGTCAGTATGTACAGGGGGTTACTGGGAGTGTGTCAGTATTTACAGGGGGTTTGAGGGAGTGTGTCAGTATTTACAGGGGGTTACTGGGAGTGTGTCAGTATTTACAGGGGGTTAGTGGGAATGTGTCAGTTTTTACAGGCAGTTAGAGGGAGTGTGTCAGTATATACGGGGGATACTGGGAGTGTGTCAGTATTTACAGGGGGTGACTGGGAGTGTGTCAGTTTTTACAGGGGGTTACTGGGAGTGTGTCAGTATTTACAGGGGGTTAGAGGGAGTGTGTCAGTATTTACAGGGGGTTACTGGGAGTGTGTCAGTTTTTACAGGGGGTTACTGGGAGTGTGTCAGTATTTACAGGGGGTTAGTGGGAGTGTGTCAGTATTTACAGGGGGTTACTGGGACTGTGTCAGTTTTTACAGGGGTTTACTGGGAGTGTGTCAGTATTCACAGGGGTTTAGTGGGAGTGTGTCAGTATTTACAGGGGGTTAGTCGGAGTGTGTCAGTATTTACAGGGGGTTAGTGGGTGTCTGTCAGTATTTACAGGGGGTTCCTAGGTGTGTGTCAGTATTTCAGGGGGGTTAGAGGGAGTGTGTCAGTATTTGCAGGGGGTTACTGGGAGTGTGTCAGTTTTTACAGGGGGTTACTGGGAGTGTGTCAGTATTTACAGGGGGTTAGTGGGAGTGTGTCAGTATTTACAGGGGGTTACTGGGAGTGTGTCAGTTTTTACAGGGGTTTACTGGGAGTGTGTCAGTATTCACAGGGGGTTAGTCGGAGTGTGTCAGTATTTACCGGGGGTTACTGGGAGTGTGTCAGTATTTGCAGGGGGTTACTGGGAGTGTGCCAGTTTTTACAGGGCGTTACTGGGAGTGTGTCAGTATTTACAGGGGGTTAGAGGGAGTGTCTCAGTATTTACAGGGGGTTACTGGGAGTGTGTCAGTTTTTACAGGGGGTTACTGGGAGTGTGTCAGTTTTTACAGGGGGTTAGTGGCAGTATGTCAGTATTTACAGGGGGTTACTGGGAGTGTGTCAGTATTTACAGGGGGTTACTGGGAGTGTGTCAGTTTTTTCAGGGAGTTACTGGGAGTGTGTCAGTATTTACAGGGGGTTACTGGGAGTGTGTCAGTATTTACAGGGGGTTAGTGGGAGTGTGTCAGTATTTACAGTGGGTTAGTGGGAGTGTGTCAGTATTTACAGGGGGTTAGTGGGAGTGTGTCAATATTTACAGGGGGTTACTGGGAGTGTGTCGGTTTTTACAGGGGTTTAGTGGGAGTGTGTCAGTATTTACAGGGGGTTAGTCGGAGTGTGTCAGTATTTACAGGGGGTTAGTGGGAGAGTGTCAGTATTTTGCACGGGGTTAGTGGGAGTGTGTCAGTATTTACAAGGGGTTACTTGAAATGTGTCAGTATTTACAGGGGGTTACTGGGAGTGTGTCAGTATTTACAGGGGGTTAGTGGGGGTGTATCAGTTTTTACAGGGGGTTACTGGGAGTGTGTCAGTATTTACAGGGGGTTACTGGGAGTGTGTCAGTTTTTACAGGGGGTTAGTGGGAGTGTGTCAGTATTTACAGGGGGTTACTGGGAGTGTGTCAGTATTTACAGGGGGTTAGTGGTGGTGTATCAGCATTTACAGGGGGTTACTGGGAGTGTGTCAGTATTTACAGGGGGTTAGTGGGGGTGTATCAGTTTTTACAGGGGGTTACTGGGAGTGTGTCAGTATTTACAGGGGGTTAGTGGGGGTGTATCAGTTTTTACAGGGGGTTACTGGGAGTGTGTCAGTATTTACAGGGGGTTACTGGTTGTGTGTCAGTATTTACAGGGGGTTAGTGGGGGTGTATCAGTTTTTACAGGGGGTTACTGGGAGTGTGTCAGTATTTACAGGGGGTTACTGGGAGTGTGTCAGTTTTTACAGGGGGTTAGTGGGAGTGTGTCAGTATTTACAGGGGGTTAGTGGGAGTGTGTCAGTATTTTGCACGGGGTTAGTGGGAGTGTGTCAGTATTTACAGGGGGTTACTTGAAATGTGTCAGTATTTACAGGGGGTTACTGGGAGTGTGTCAGTATTTACAGGGGGTTAGTGGGGGTCTATCAGTTTTTACAGGGGGTTACTGGGAGTGTGTCAGTATTTACAGGGGGTTACTGGGAGTGTGTCAGTTTTTACAGGGGGTTAGTGGGAGTGTGTCAGTATTTACAGGGGGTTAGTGGGAGTGTGTCAGTATTTTGCACGGGGTTAGTGGGAGTGTGTCAGTATTTACAGGGGGTTACTTGAAATGTGTCAGTATTTACAGGGGGTTACTGGGAGTGTGTCAGTATTTACAGGCGGTTAGTGGGAGTGTATCAATATTTACAGGGGGTTAGTGGGAGTATATCAGTATTTACAGGGGGTTATTGGGGGTGTGTCAGTATTTACAGGGGGTTAGTGGGAGTGTGTCAGTATTTACAGGCGGTTAATGGGGTTGTATCAGTATTTACAGGGGGTTACTGGGAGTGTGTCAGTATTTACAGGGGGTTAGTGGGAGTGTGTCAGTATTTCCAGTGGGTTAGTGGGAGTGTATCAGTATTTACAGGGGGTTACTGGGAATGTGTCAGTATTTACAGGGGGTTACTGGGAGTGTGTCAGTATTTACAGAGGGTTACTGGGAGTGTATCAGTATTTATAGGGGGTTACTGGTGGTGTATCAGTATTTACAGGGGGTTAGTGGGGGTGTATCAGTATTTACAGGGGGTTACTGGGAGTGTATCAGTATTTATAGGGGGTTACTGGTGGTGTATCAGTATTTACAGGGGGTTAGTGGGGGTGTATCAGTATTTGCAGGGGGTTAGTGGGGGTGTATCAGTATTTACAGGGGGTTAGTGGGGGTGTATCAGTATTTACAGGGGGTTACTGGGAGTGTATCAGTATTTATAGGGGGTTACTGGTGGTGTATCAGTATTTACAGGGGGTTAGTGGGGGTGTATCAGTATTTGCAGGGGGTTAGTGGGGGTGTATCAGTATTTACAGGGGGTTAGTGGGGGTGTATCAGTATTTACAGGGGGTTAGTGGGGGTGTATCAGTATTTATAGGGGGCTACTGGTGGTGTATCAGTATTTACAGGGGGTGAGTGGGGGTGTATCAGTATTTGTAGGGGGTTACTTGGAGTGTGTCAGTTTTTACAGTGGGTTAGTGGGAGTGTGTCAGTATTTACAGTGGGTTAGTGGGAGTCTATCTGTACTACAGGGGGTTACTGGGAGTGTGTCAGTATTTACAGGGGGTTACTGGGAATGTGTCAGTATTTACAGGGGGTTACTGGGAGTGTGTCAGTATTTACAGTGGGTTAGTTGGAGTCTATCTGTATTTACAGGGGGTTACTGGGAGTGTGTCAGTATTTACTTTGGGTTACTGGGAGTGTGTCAGTATTTACAGGGGGTTACTGGGAGTGTGTCAGTATTTACAGGGGGTTAGCGGGAGTATATCAGTATTTACAGGGGGTTACTGGGAGTGTTTCAGTCTTTACAGGGGGTTATTGGGAGTGTGTCAATATTTACAGGGGGTTACTGGGAGTGTGTCAATATTTACAGGGGGTTATTCGGAGTGTGTCAGTATTTACAGGGGGTTACTGGGAGTGTGTCAGTATTTACAGGGGGTGACTGGGAGTGTGTCAGTTTTTACAGGGGGCTCCTGGGAGTGGGTCAGGATTTACAGGGGGTTACTGGGAGTGTGTCAGTTTTTACCGGGGGTTAGTGGGATTGTGTCAGTATTTACAGGGGGTTACTGGGAGTGTGTTAGTATTTACAGGTGGTTAGTGGGAGTGTGTCAGTATTTACAGGGGGTTAGTGGGAGTGTGTCAGTATTTACAGGGGGTTAGTGGGAGAGTGTCAGTATTTACAGGGGGTTAGTGGGTGTGTGTCAGTATTTACAGGGGGTTACTGGGAGTGTGTCAGTATTTACAGGGGGTTAGTGGGAGTGTGTCAGTATTTACAGGGGGTTACTGGGAGTGTGTCAGTATTTACAGGGGGTTATTCGGAGTGTGTCAGTATTTACAGGGGGTTAATGGGAGTGTGTCAGTATTTACAGGGGGTTACTGGGAGTGTGTCAGTTTTTACAGGGGGCTCCTGGGAGTGTGTCAGGATTTGCAGGGGGTTACTGGGAGTGTGTCAGTTTTTACCGGGGGTTAGTCGGACTGTGTCAGTATTTACAGGGGGTTAGTGGGAGTATGTCAGTATTTACAGGGGGTTAGTGGGAGTGTGTCAGTATTTACAGGGGGTTACTGGGAGTGTGTCAGTATTTACAGGGGGTTATTCGGAGTGTGTCAGTATTTACAGGGGGTTAGTGGGAGTGTGTCTGTATTTACAGGTGGTTACTGGGAGTGTGTCCGTATTTACAGGGGGTTAGTGGGAGTGTGTCCGTATTTACAGTGGGTTAGTGGGAGTGTGTCAGTATTTACAGGTGGTTACTGGGAGTGAGTCCGTATTTACAGGGGGTTAGTGGGAGTGTGTCAGTATTTACAGGGGGTTACTGGGAGTGTGTCCGTATTTACAGGGGGTTAGTGGGAGTGTGCCAGTATTTACAGGTGGTTACTGGGAGTGTGTCCGTATTTGCAGGGGGTTAGTGGGATTGTGTCAGTATTTACAGGGGGTTACTGGGAGTGTGTCAGTATTTACAATGGGTTACTGGGAGGATGTTAGTATTTACAGGGGGCTCCTGGGAGTGTGTCAGGATTTACAGGGGGTTACTGGGAGTGTGTCAGTTTTTACCGGGGGTTTGATGGACTGTGTCAGTATTTACAGGGGGTTAGTGGGAGTGTGTGAGTATTTACAGGGGGTTACTGGGAGTGTGTTAGTATTTACAGGTGGTTTGTGGGAGTGTGTCAGTATTTACAGGGGGTTAGTGGGAGTGTGTCAGTATTTATAAGGGGTTAGTCGGAGTGTGTCAGTATTTACAGGGGGTTAGTGGGAGTGTGTCAGTATTTACAGGGGGTTACCGGGAGTGTGTCAGTATTTATAGGGGGTTAGTCGGAGTGTGTCAGTATTTACAGGGGGTTAGTGGGAGTGTGTCAGTATTTACAGGGGGTTACCGGGAGTGTGTCAGTATTTACAGGGGGTTAGCCGGAGTGTGTCAGTATTTACAGGGGGTTAGTGGGAGTGTGTCAGTTTTTACAGGGGGTTAGTGGGAGTGTGTCAGTATTTACAGGGGGTTACTGGGAGTGTGTCAGTATTTACAGGGGGTTAGTCGGAGTGTGTCGGTATTTACAGGGGGTTACTGGGAGTGTGTCAGTATTTACAGGGGGTTAGTGGGTGTTTGTCAGTATTTACAGGGGGTTACTGGGATTGTGTCAGTATTTACAGGGGGTTGGTGGGAGTGTGTCAGTATTTACAGGTGGTTACTGGGAGTGTGTCAGTTTTTACAGGGGGTTAGTGGGAGTGTGTCAGTATTTACAGGGGGTTACTGGGAGTGTGTCAGTTTTTACAGGGGGTTAGTGGGAGTGTGTCAGTATTTACAGGGGGTTAGTCGGAGTGTGTCAGTATTTACAGGGGGTTACTGGGAGTGTGTCAGTATTTACAGGGGGTTAGTGGGTGTGTGTCAGTATTTACAGGGGGTAACTGGGAGTGTGTCAGTTTTTACAGGGGGTTCGTGGGAGTGTGTCAGTATTTACAGGGGGTTACTGGGAGTGTGTCAGTATTTACAGGGGGGAACTGGGAGTGTGTCCGTATTTACAGGGGGTTAGTGGGAGTGTGTCCGTATTTACAGGGGGTTAGTGGGAGTGTGTCAGTATTTACAGGTGGTTACTGGGAGTGTGTCCGTATTTACAGGGGGTTAGTGGGAGTGTGTCAGTATTTACAGGGGGTTACTGGGAGTGTGTCCGTATTTACAGGGGGTTAGTGGGAGTGTGTCAGTATTTACAGGTGGTTACTGGGAGTGTGTCCGTATTTACAGGGGGTTACTGGGATTGTGTCAGTATTTACAGAGGGTTACTGGGAGTGTGTCAGTATTTACAATGGGTTACTGGGAGTATGTCAGTATTTACAGGGGGCTCCTGGGAGTGTGTCAGGATTTACAGGGGGTTACTGGGAGTGTGTCAGTTTTTACCGGGGGTTAGATGGACTGTGTCAGTATTTACAGGGGGTTAGTGGGAGTGTGTCAGTATTTACAGGGGGTTACTGGGAGTGTGTTAGTATTTACAGGTGGTTTGTGGGAGTGTGTCAGTATTTACAGGGGGTTAGTGGGAGTGTGTCAGTATTTACAGGGGGTTAGTCGGAGTGTGTCAGTATTTACAGGGGGTTAGTGGGAGTGTGTCAGTATTTACAGGGGGTTAGTGGGAGTGTGTCAGTATTTGCAGGGGGTTACCGGGAGTGTGTCAGTATTTACAGGGGGTTAGTCGGAGTGTGTCAGTATTTACAGGGGGTTAGTGGGAGTGTGTCAGTTTTTACAGGGGGTTAGTGGGAGTGTGTCAGTATTTACAGGGGGTTAGTGGGAGTGTGTCAGTATTTACAGGGGGTTAGTGGGAGTGTGTCAGTATTTACAGGGGGTTAGTGGGTGTGTGTCAGTATTTACAGGGGGTTACTGGGAGTGTGTCAGTATTTACAGGGGGTTACTGGGAGTGTGTCAGTATTTACAGGGGGTTACTGGGAGTGTGTCAGTATTTACAGGGGGTTATTCGGAGTGTGTCAGTATTTACAGGGGGTTAGTGGGAGTGTGTCAGTATTTACAGGGGGTTACTGGGAGTGTGTCAGGATTTACAGGGGTTTACTGGGAGTGTGTCAGTTTTTACAGGGGGCTCCTGGGAGTGTGTCAGGATTTACAGGGGGTTACTGGGAGTGTGTCAGTTTTTACCGGGGGTTAGTCGGACGGTGTCAGTATTTACAGGGGGTTAGTGGGAGTATGTCAGTATTTACAGGGGGTTAGTGGGAGTGTGTCAGTATTTACAGGGGGTTACTGGGAGTGTGTCAGTATTTACAGGGGGTTAGTGGGAGTGTGTCAGTATTTACAGGGGGTTACTGGGAGTGTGTCAGTATTTACAGGGGGTTAGTCGGAGTGTGTCAGTATTTACAGGGGGTTAGTGTGAGTGTGTCAGTATTTACAGGTGGTTACTGGGAGTGTGTCAGTATTTACAGGGGGTTAGTGGGAGTGTGTCCGTATTTACAGGGGGTTAGTGGGAGTGTGTCAGTATTTACAGGTGGTTACTGGGAGTGTGTCCGTATTTACAGGGGGTTAGTGGGAGTGTGTCAGTATTTACAGGGGGTGACTGGGAGTGTGTCCGTATTTACAGGGGGTTAGTGGGAGTGTGTCAGTATTTACAGGTGGTTACTGGGAGTGTGTCCGTATTTACAGGGGGTTAGTGGGATTGTGTCAGTATTTACAGGGGGTTACTGGGAGTGTGTCAGTATTTACAATGGGTTACTGGGAGTATGTCAGTATTTACAGGGGGCTCCTGGGAGTGTGTCAGGATTTACAGGGGGTTACTGGGAGTGTGTCAGTTTTTACCGGGGGTTAGATGGACTGTGTCAGTATTTACAGGGGGTTAGTGGGAGTGTGTGAGTATTTACAGGGGGTGACTGGGAGTGTGTTAGTATTTACAGGTGGTTTGTGGGAGTGTGTCAGTATTTACAGGGGGTTAGTGGGAGTGTGTCAGTATTTATAGGGGGTTAGTCGGAGTGTGTCAGTATTTACAGGGGGTTGGTGGGAGTGTGTCAGTATTTACAGGGGGTTAGTGGGAGTGTGTCAGTATTTACAGGGGGTTACCGGGAGTGTGTCAGTATTTACAGGGGGTTAGTCGGAGTGTGTCAGTATTTACAGGGGGTTAGTGGGAGTGTGTCAGTTTTTATAGGGGGTTAGTGGGAGTGTGTCAGTATTTACAGGGGGTTAGTCGGAGTGTGTCGGTATTTACAGGGGGTTACTGGAAGTGTGTCAGTATTTACAGGGGGTTAGTGGGTGTTTGTCAGTATTTACAGGGGGTTACTGGGATTGTGTCAGTATTTACAGGGGGTTGGTGGGAGTGTGTCAGTATTTACAGGGGGTTAGTGGGAGTGTGTCAGTATTTACAGGGGGTTAGTCGGAGTGTGTCAGTATTTACAGGGGGTTACTGGGAGTGTGTCAGTATTTACAGGGGGTTAGTGGGTGTGTGTCAGTATTTACAGGGGGTAACTGAGAGTGTGTCAGTTTTTACAGGGGGTTCGTGGGAGTGTGTCAGTATTTACAGGGGGTTACTGGGAGTGTGTCAGTTTTTACAGGGGGTTAGTGGGAGTGTGTCAGTATTCACAGAGGGTCACTGGGAGTGTGTCAGTTTTTACAGGGGGTTAGTGGGAGTGTGTCAGTATTTACAGGGGGTTAGTCGGAGTGTGTCAGTATTTACAGGGGGTTACTGGGAGTGTGTCAGTATTTACAGGGGGTTAGTGGGTGTGTGTCAGTATTTACAGGGGGTAACTGAGAGTGTGTCAGTTTTTACAGGGGGTTCGTGGGAGTGTGTCAGTATTTACAGGGGGTTACTGGGAGTGTGTCAGTATTTACAGGGGGTAACTGGGAGTGTGTCAGTATTTACAGGGGGTTACTGGGAGTGTGTCAGTATTTACAGGGGGTTAGTGGGAGTGTGTCAGTATTTACAGGGGGTTACTGGGAGTGTGTCAGTATTTACAGGGGGTTATTCGGAGTGTGTCAGTATTTACAGGGGGTTAGTGGGAGTGTGTCAGTATTTACAGGGGGTTACTGGGAGTGTGTCAGTTTTTACAGGGGGCTCCTGGGAGTGTGTCAGGATTTACAGGGGGTTACTGGGAGTGTGTCAGTTTTTACCGGGGGCTTAGTCGGACTGTGTCAGTATTTACAGGGGGTTAGTGGGAGTATGTCAGTATTTACAGGGGGTTCGTGGGAGTGTGTCAGTATTTACAGGGGGTTACTGGGAGTGTGTCAGTATTTACAGGGGGTTAGTCGGAGTGTGTCAGTATTTACAGGGGGTTAGTGGGAGTGTGTCAGCATTTACAGGTGGTTACTGGGAGTGTGTCAGTTTTTACCGGGGGCTTAGTCGGACTGTGTCAGTATTTACAGGGGGTTAGTGGGAGTATGTCAGTATTTACAGGGGGTTCGTGGGAGTGTGTCAGTATTTACAGGGGGTTACTGGGAGTGTGTCAGTATTTACAGGGGGTTAGTCGGAGTGTGTCAGTTTTTACAGGGGGTTACTGGGAGTGTGTCCGTATTTACAGGGGGTTAGTGGGAGTGTGTCCGTATTTACAGGGGGTTAGTGGGAGTGTGTCAGTATTTACAGGTGGTTACTGGGAGTGAGTCCGTATTTACAGGGGGTTAGTGGGAGTGTGTCAGTATTTACAGGGGGTTACTGGGAGTGTGTCCGTATTTACAGGGGGTTAGTGGGAGTGTGTCAGTATTTACAGGTGGTTACTGGGAGTGTGTCCGTATTTACAGGGGGTTAGTGGGATTGTGTCAGTATTTACAGGGGGTTACTGGGAGTGTGTCAGTATTTACTATGGGTTACTGGGAGTATGTCAGTATTTACAGGGGGCTCCTGGGAGTGTGTCAGGATTTACAGGGGGTTACTGTGAGTGTGTCAGTTTTTACCGGGGGTTTGATGGACTGTGTCAGTATTTACAGGGGGTTAGTGGGAGTGTGTGAGTATTTACAGGGGGTTAGTGGGAGTGTGTTAGTATTTACAGGTGGTTTGTGGGAGTGTGTCAGTATTTACAGGGGTTTAGTGGGAGTGTGTCAGTATTTATAGGGGGTTAGTCGGAGTGTGTCAGTATTTACAGGGGGTTAGTGGGAGTGTGTCAGTATTTACAGGGGGTTATGTGGGAGTGTGTCAGTATTTACAGGGGGTTACCGGGAGTGTGTCAGTATTTACAGGGGGTTAGTCGGAGTGTGTCAGTATTTACAGGGGGTTAGTGGGAGTGTGTCAGTTTTTACAGGGGGTTAGTGGGAGTGTGTCAGTATTTACAGGGGGTTACTGGGAGTGTGTCAGTATTTACAGGGGGTTAGTCGGAGTGTGTCGGTATTTACAGGGGGTTACTGGGAGTGTGTCAGTATTTACAGGGGGCTAGTGGGTGTTTGTCAGTATTTACAGGGGGTTACTGGGATTGTGTCAGTATTTACAGGGGGTTGGTGGGAGTGTGTCAGTATTTACAGGGGGTTACTGGGAGTGTGTCAGTTTTTACAGGGGGTGAGTGGGAGTGTGTCAGTATTTACAGGGGGTTACTGGGAGTGTGTCAGTTTTTACAGGGGGTTAGTGGGAGTGTGTCAGTATTTACAGGGGGTTAGTCGGAGTGTGTCAGTATTTACAGGGGGTTACTGGGAGTGTGTCAGCATTTACAGGGGGTTAGTGGGTGTGTGTCAGTATTTACAGGGGGTAACTGGGAGTGTGTCAGTTTTTACAGGGGGTTCGTGGGAGTGTGTCAGTATTTACAGGGGGTTACTGGGAGTGTGTCCGTATTTACAGGGGGTAACTGGGAGTGTGTCCGTATTTACAGGGGGTTAGTGGGAGTGTGTCCGTATTTACAGGGGGTTAGTGGGAGTGTGTCAGTATTTACAGGTGGTTACTGGGAGTGTGTCCGTATTTACAGGGGGTTAGTGGGAGTGTGTCAGTATTTACAGGGGGTTACTGGGAGTGTGTCCGTATTTACAGGGGGTTAGTGGGAGTGTGTCAGTATTTAAAGGTGGTTACTGGGAGTGTGTCCGTATTTACAGGGGGTTAGTGGGATTGTGTCAGTATTTACAGGGGGTTACTGGGAGTGTGTCAGTATTTACAATGGGTTACTGGGAGTATGTCAGTATTTACAGGGGGCTCCTGGGAGTGTGTCAGGATTTACAGGGGGTTACTGGGAGTGTGTCAGTTTTTACCGGGGGTTAGATGGACTGTGTCAGTATTTACAGGGGGTTAGTGGGAGTGTGTCAGTATTTACAGGGGGTTACTGGGAGTGTGTTAGTATTTACAGGTGGTTTTTGGGAGTGTGTCAGTATTTACAGGGGGTTAGTGGGAGTGTGTCAGTATTTACAGGGGGTTAGTCGGAGTGTGTCAGTATTTACAGGGGGTTCGTGGGAGTGTATCAGTATTTACCGGGGGTTAGTGGGAGTGTGTCATTATTTACAGGGGGTTACCGGGAGTGTGTCAGTATTTACAGGGGGTTAGTCGGAGTGTGTCAGTATTTACAGGGGGTTAGTGGGAGTGTGTCAGTTTTTACAGGGGGTTAGTGGGAGTGTGTCAGTATTTACAGGGGGTTAGTGGGAGTGTGTCAGTATTTACAGGGTGTTAGTGGGTGTGTGTCAGTATTTACAGGGGGTTACTGGGAGTGTGTCAGTATTTACAGGGGTTTCGTGGGAGTGTGTCAGTATTTACAGGGGGTTACTGGGAGTGTGTCAGTATTTACAGGGGGTTATTCGGAGTGTGTCAGTATTTACAGGGGGTTAGTGGGAGTGTGTCAGTATTTACAGGGGGTGAGTGGGAGTGTGTCAGGATTTACAGGGGGTTACTGGGAGTGTGTCAGTTTTTACAGGGTGCTCCTGAAAGTGTGTCAGGATTTACAGGGGGTTACTGTGAGTGTGTCAGTTTTTACCGGGGGTTAGTCGGACTGTGTCAGTATTTACAGGGGGTTAGTGGGAGTATGTCAGTATTTACAGGGGGTTAGTGGGAGTGTGTCAGTATTTACAGGGGGTTACTGGGAGTGTGTCAGTATTTACAGGGGGTTAGTGGGAGTGTGTCAGTATGTACAGGGGGTTACTGGGAGTGTGTCAGTATTTACAGGGGGTTAGTCGGAGTGTGTCAGTATTTACAGGGGGTTTGAGGGAGTGTGTCAGTATTTACAGGTGGTTACTGGGAGTGTGTCCGTATTTACAGGGGGTTAGTGGGAGTGTGTCCGTATTTACAGGGGGTTAGTGGGAGTGTGTCAGTATTTACAGGTGGTTACTGGGAGTGTGTCCGTATTTACAGGGGGTTAGTGGGAGTGTGTCAGTATTTACAGGGGGTTACTGGGAGTGTGTCCGTATTTACAGGGGGTTAGTGGGAGTGTGTCAGTATTTACAGGTGGTTACTGCGAGTGTGTCCGTATTTACAGGGGGTTAGTGGGATTGTGTCAGTATTTACAGGGGGTTACTGGGAGTGTGTCAGTATTTACAATGGGTTACTGGGAGTATGTCAGTATTTACAGGGGGCTCCTGGGAGTGTGTCAGGATTTACAGGGGGTTACTGGGAGTGTGTCAGTTTTTACCGGGGGTTAGATGGACTGTGTCAGTATTTACAGGGGGTTAGTGGGAGTGTGTGAATATTTACAGGGGGTTACTGGGAGTGTGTTAGTATTTACAGGTGGTTTGTGGGAGTGTGTCAGTATTTACAGGGGGTTAGTGGGAGTGTGTCAGTATTTATAGGGGGTTAGTCGGAGTGTGTCAGTATTTACAGGGGGTTAGTGGGAGTGTGTCAGTATTTACAGGGGGTTAGTGGGAGTGTGTCAGTATTTACAGGGGGTTACCGGGAGTGTGTCAGTATTTACAGGGGGTTAGTGGGAGTGTGTCAGTATTTACAGGGGGTTAGTGGGAGTGTGTCAGTTTTTACAGGGGGTTAGTGGGAGTGTGTCAGTATTTACAGGGGGTTAGTCGGAGTGTGTCGGTATTTACACGGGGTTACTGGGAGTGTGTCAGTATTTACAGGGGGTTAGCGGGTGTTTGTCAGTATTTACAGGGGGTTACTGGGATTGTGTCAGTATTTACAGGGGGTTGGTGGGAGTGTGTCAGTATTTACAGGGGGTTACTGGGAGTGTGTCAGTTTTTACAGGGGGTTAGTGGGAGTGTGTCAGTATTTACAGAGGGTTACTGGGAGTGTCAGTTTTTACAGGGGGTTAGTCGGAGTGTGTCAGTATTTACAGGGGGTTACTGGGAGTGTGTCAGTATTTACAGGGGGTTAGTGGGTGTGTGTCAGTATTTACAGGGGGTAACTGGGAGTGTGTCAGTTTTTACAGGGGGTTCGTGGGAGTGTGTCAGTATTTACAGGGGGTTACTGGGAGTGTGTCAGTATTTACAGGGGGTAACTGGGAGTGTGTCCGTATTTACAGGGGGTTAGTGGGAGTGTGTCCGTATTTACAGGGGGTTAGTGGGAGTGTGTCAGTATTTAGAGGTGGTTACTGGGAGTGTGTCCGTATTTACAGGGGGTTAGTGGGAGTGTGTCAGTATTTACAGGGGGTTACTGGGAGTGTGTCCGTATTTACAGGGGGTTAGTGGGAGTGTGTCAGTATTTACAATGTGTTACTGGGAGTATGTCAGTATTTACAGGGGGCTCCTGGGAGTGTGTCAGGATTTCCAGGGGGTGACTGGGAGTGTGTCAGTTTTTACCGGGGGTTAGATGGACTGTGTCAGTATTTACAGGGGGTTAGTGGGAGTGTGTCAGTATTTACAGGGGGTTACTGGGAGTGTGTTAGTATTTACAGGTGGTTTGTGGGAGTGTGTCAGTATTTACAGGGGGTTAGTGGGAGTGTGTCAGTATTTACAGGGGGTTAGTCGGAGTGTGTCAGTATTTACAGGGGGTTAGTGGGAGTGTGTCAGTATTTACAGGGGGTTAGTGGGAGTGTGTCAGTATTTACAGGGGGTTACCGGGAGTGTGTCAGTATTTACAGGGGGTTAGTGGGAGTGTGTCAGTATTTACAGGGGTTTAGTGGCAGTGTGTCAGTATTTACAGGGGGTTACTGGGAGTGTGTCAGTATTTACAGTGGGTTAGTCGGAGTGTGTCGGTATTTACAGGGGGTTACTGGGAGTGTGTCAGTATTTACAGGGGGTTAGTGGGTGTTTGTCAGTATTTACAGGGGGTTACTGGGATTGTGTCAGTATTTACAGGGGGTTAGTGGGAGTGTGTCAGTTTTTACAGGGGGTTAGTGGGAGTGTGTCAGTATTTACAGGGGGTTACTGGGAGTGCGTCAGTTTTTACAGGGGTTTAGTGGGAGTGTGTCAGTATTTACAGGGGGTAACTGGGAGTGTGTCAGTTTTTACAGGGGGTTAGTGGGAGTGTGTCAGTATTTACAGGGGGTTGGTGGGAGTGTGTCAGTATTTACAGGGGGTTACCGGGAGTGTGTCAGTATTTACAGGGGGTTAGTCGGAGTGTGTCAGTATTTACAGGGGGTTAGTGGGAGTGTCTCAGTTTTTACAGGGGGTTAGTGGGAGTGTGTCAGTATTTACAGGGGGTTACTGGGAGTGTGTCAGTATTTACAGGGGGTTAGTCGGAGTGTGTCGGTATTTACAGGGGGTTACTGGGAGTGTGTCAGGATTTACAGGGGGTTAGTGGGAGTGTGTCAGTATTTACAGGGGGTTACTGGGAGTGAGTCAGTTTTTACAGGGGGTTAGTGGGAGTGTGTCAGTATTTACAGGGGGTTAGTCGGAGTGTGTCAGTATTTACAGGGGGTTAGTCGGAGTGTGTCAGTATTTACAGGGGGTTACTGGGAGTGTGTCAGTATTTACAGGGGGTTAGTGGGTGTTTGTCAGTATTTACAGGGGGTTACTGGGATTGTGTCAGTATTTACAGGGGGTTAGTGGGAGTGTGTCAGTATTTACAGGGGGTTACTGGGAGTGTGTCAGTTTTTACAGGGGGTTAGTGGGAGTGTGTCAGTATTTACAGGGGGTTACTGGGAGTGTGTCAGTTTTTACAGGGGTTTAGTGGGAGTGTGTCAGTATTTACAGGGGGTTAGTCGGAGTGTGTCAGTATTTACAGGGGGTTACTGGGAGTGTGTCAGTATTTACTGGGGGTTAGTGGGTGTGTGTCAGTATTTACAGGGGGTAACTGGGAGTGTGTCAGTTTTTACAGGGGGTTAGTGGGAGTGTGTCAGTATTTACAGGGGGTTGCTGGGAGTGTGTCAGTATTTACAGGGGGTAACTGGGAGTGTGTCAGTTTTTACAGGGGGTTAGTGGGAGTGTGTCAGTATTTACAGGGGGTTACTGGGAGTGTGTCAGTATTTACAGGGGCTTACTGGGAGTGTGTCAGTATTTACAATGGGTTACTGGGTGTTTGTCAGTATTTACAGGGGGCTTCTGGGGGTGTGTCAGGATTTACAGGGGGTTACTGGGAGTGTATCCGTATTTACAGGGGGTTAGTGAGATTGTGTCAGTATTTACAGGGGGTTACTGGGAGTGTGTCAGTATTTACAATGGGTTACTGGGTGTTTGTCAGTATTTACAGGGGGCTTCTGGAGGTGTGTCAGGATTTACAGGGGGTTACTGGGAGTGTGTCAGTTTTTACCGGGGGTTAGATGGACTGTGTCAGTATTTACAGGGGGTTAGTGGGATTGTGTCAGTATTTACAGGGGGTTACTGGGAGTGTGTTAGTATTTACAGGTGGTTAGTGGGAGTGTGTCAGTATTTACAGGGGGTTACTGGGATTGTGTCAGTATTTACAGGGGGTTAGTGGGAGTGTGTCAGTATTTACAGGGGGTTACTGGAAGTGTGTCAGTTTTTACAGGGGGTTAGTGGGAGTGTGTCAGTATTTACAGGGGGTTACTGGGAGTGTGTCAGTTTTTACAGGGTTTTAGTGGGAGTGTGTCAGTATTTACAGGGGGTGAGTCGGAGTGTGTCAGTATTTACAGGGGCTTCCTGGGAGTTTGTCAGTATTTACAATGGGTTACTGGGTGTTTGTCAGTATTTACAGGGGGCTTCTGGGGGTGTGTCAGGATTTACAGGGGGTTACTGGGAGTGTGTCAGTTTTTACCGGGGGTTAGATGGACTGTGTCAGTATTTACAGGGGGTTAGTGGGATTGTGTCAGTATTTACAGGGGGTTACTGGGAGTGTGTTAGTATTTACAGGTGGTTAGTGGGAGTGTGTCAGTATTTACAGGGGGTTAGTGGGAGTGTGTCAGTATTTACAGGGGGTTAGCGGGAGTGTGTCAGTTTTTACAGGGGGTTAGTGGGAGTGTGTCAGTATTTACAGGGGGTTACTGGGAGTGTGTCAGTATTTACAGGGGGTTACCGGGAGTGTGTCAGTATTTACAGGGGGTTAGTCGGAGTGTGTCAGTATTTACAGGGGGTTAGTGGGAGTGTGTCAGTTTTTACAGGGGGTTAGTGGGAGTGTGTCAGTATTTACAGGGGGTTACTGGGCGTGTGTTAGTTTTTACAGGGGGTTACTGGGAGTGTGTCAGTTTTTACAGGGGGTTAGTGGGAGTGTGTCAGTATTTACAGGGGGTTACTGGGAGTGTGTCAGTTTTTACAGGGGTTTAGTGGGAGTGTGTCAGTATTTACAGGGGGTTAGTCGGAGTGTGTCAGTATTTACAGGTGGTTACTGGGAGTGTGTCTGTATTTACAGGGGGTTACTGGGAGTGTGTCAGTTTTTACAGGGTGTTACTGGGAGTGTGTCAGTTTTTACAGGGGGTTAGTGGGAATGTGTCAGTATTTACAGGGGGTTACTGGGAGTGTGTCAGTTTTTACAGGGGTTTAGTGGGAGTGTGTCAGTATTTACAGGGGGTTAGTCGGAGTGTGTCAGTATTTACAGGTGGTTACTGGGAGTGTGTCAGTTTTTACAGGGGTTTAGTGGGAGTGTGTCAGTATTTACAGGGGGTTAGTCGGAGTGTGTCAGTATTTACAGGGGGTTACTGGGAGTGTGTCAGTATTTACAGGGGGTTATTCGGAGTGTGCCAGTATTTACAGGGGGTTAGTGGGAGTGTGTCAGTATTTACAGGGGGTTACTGGGAGTGTGTCAGTTTTTACAGGGGGCTCCTGGGAGTGTGTCAGGATTTACAGGGGGTTACTGGCGGTGTGTCAGTTTTTACAGGGGGTTAGTGGGAGTGTGTCAGTATTTACAAGGGGTGACTGGGAGTGTGTCAGTTTTTACAGGGGGTTACTGGGAGTGTGTCAGTATTTACAGGGGGTTAGTGGGAGTATATCAGTATTTACAGGGGGTTACTGGGAGTTTTTCAGTCTTTACAGGGGGTTAGTGGGAGTGTGTCAGTATTTACAGGGGGTTAGTGGGAGTGTGTCAGTATTTACAGGGAGTTAGTGCGTGGGTGTCAGTATTTACAGGGGGCTTCTGGGAGTGTGTCAGTATTTACAGGGGGTTGCAGGGAGTGTGTCAGTTTTTACAGGGGGCTCCTGGGAGTGTGTCAGGATTTACAGGGGGTTACTGGGAGTGTGTCAGTTTTTACCGGGGGTTAGTCGGACTGTGTCAGTATTTACAGGGGGTTAGTGGGAGTGTGTCAGTATTTACAGGGGGTTAGTGGGAGTGTGTCAGTTTTTCCAGGGGGTTAGTGGGAGTGTGTCAGTATTTACAGGGGGTTACTGGGAGTGTGTCAGTATTTACAGGGGGTTAGTCGGAGTGTGTCAGTATTTACAGGGGGTTAGTGGGAGTGTGTCAGTATTTACAGGTGGTTACTGGGAGTGTGTCCATATTTACAGGGGGTTAGTGGGAGTGTGTCAGTATTTACAGGGGGTTGCTGGGAGTGTGTCAGTTTTTACAGGGGGTTAGTGGGAGTGTGTCAGTATTTACAGGGGGTTACTGGGAGTGTGTCAGTTTTTACAGGGGTTTAGTGGGAGTGTGTCAGTATTTACAGGGGGTAACTGGGAGTGTGTCAGTTTTTACAGGGGGTTAGTGGGAGTGTGTCAGTATTTACAGGGGGTTGGTGGTAGTGTGTCAGTATTTACAGGGGGTTACCGGGAGTGTGTCAGTATTTACAGGGGGTTAGTCGGAGTGTGTCAGTATTTACAGGGGGTTAGTGGGAGTGTGTCAGTTTTTACAGGGGGTTAGTGGGAGTGTGTCAGTATTTACAGGGGGTTACTGGGAGTGTGTCAGTATTTACAGGGGGTTAGTCGGAGTGTGTCGGTATTTACAGGGGGTTACTGGGAGTGTGTCAGTATTTACAGGGGGTTCGTGGGTGTTTGTCAGTATTTACAGGGGGTTACTGGGATTGTGTCAGTATTTACAGGGGGTTAGTGGGAGTGTGTCAGTATTTACAGGGGGTTACTGGGAGTGTGTCAGTTTTTACAGGGGGTTAGTGGGAGTGTGTCAGTATTTACAGGGGGTTACTGGGAGTGTGTCAGTTTTTACAGGGGGTTAGTGGGAGTGTGTCAGTATTTACAGGGGGTTCGTCGGAGTGTGTCAGTATTTACAGGGGGTTACTGGGAGTGTGTCAGTATTTACAGGGGGTTAGTGGGTGTGTGTCAGTATTTACAGGGGGTAACTGGGAGTGTGTCAGTTTTTACAGGGGGTTAGTCGGAGTGTGTCAGTATTTACAGGTGGTTACTGGGAGTGTGTCAGTTTTTACAGGGGTTTAGTGGGAGTGTGTCAGTATTTACAGGGGGTTAGTCGGAGTGTGTCAGTATTTACAGGGGGTTACTGGGAGTGTGTCAGTATTTACAGGGGGTTATTCGGAGTGTGCCAGTATTTACAGGGGGTTAGTGGGAGTGTGTCAGTATTTACAGGGGGTTACTGGGAGTGTGTCAGTTTTTAGAGGGGGCTCCTGGGAGTGTGTCAGGATTTACAGGGGGTTACTGGCGGTGTGTCAGTTTTTACAGGGGGTTAGTGGGAGTGTGTCAGTATTTACAGGGGGTGACTGGGAGTGTGTCAGTTTTTACAGGGGGTTACTGGGAGTGCGTCAGTATTTACAGGGGGTTAGTGGGAGTATATCAGTATTTACAGGGGGTTACTGGGAGTTTTTCAGTCTTTACAGGGGGTTAGTGGGAGTGTGTCAGTATTTACAGGGGGTTAGTGGGAGTGTGTCAGTATTTACAGGGAGTTAGTGCGTGGGTGTCAGTATTTACAGGGGGCTTCTGGGAGTGTGTCAGTATTTACAGGGGGTTACTGGGAGTGTGTCAGTTTTTACAGGGGGCTCCTGGGAGTGTGTCAGGATTTACAGGGGGTTACTGGGAGTGTGTCAGTTTTTACCGGGGGTTAGTCGGACTGTGTCAGTATTTACAGGGGGTTAGTGGGAGTGTGTCAGTATTTACAGGGGGTTAGTGGGAGTGTGTCAGTATTTACAGGGGGTTAGTGGGAGTGTGTCAGTTTTTCCAGGGGGTTAGTGGGAGTGTGTCAGTATTTACAGGGGGTTACTGGGAGTGTGTTAGTTTTTACAGGGGGTTACTGGGAGTGTGTCAGTTTTTACAGGGGGTTAGTGGGAGTGTGTCAGTATTTACAGGGGGTTACTGGGAGTGTGTCAGTTTTTACAGGGGTTTAGTGGGAGTGTGTCAGTATTTACAGGGGGTTAGTCGGAGTGTGTCAGTATTTACAGGTGGTTACTGGGAGTGTGTCAGTATTTACAGGGGGTTACTGGGAGTGTGTCAGTTTTTACAGGGGGTTACTGGGAGTGTGTCAGTTTTTACAGGGGGTTAGTGGGAATGTGTCAGTATTTACAGGGGGTTACTGGGAGTGTGTCAGTTTTTACAGGGGTTTAGTGGGAGTGTGTCAGTATTTACAGGGGGTTAGTCGGAGTGTGTCAGTATTTACAGGTGGTTACTGGGAGTGTGTCAGTTTTTACAGGGGTTTAGTGGGAGTGTGTCAGTATTTACAGGGGGTTAGTCGGAGTGTGTCAGTATTTACAGGGGGTTACTGGGAGTGTGTCAGTATTTACAGGGGGTTATTCGGAGTGTGCCAGTATTTACAGGGGGTTAGTGGGAGTGTGTCAGTATTTACAGGGGGTTACTGGGAGTGTGTCAGTTTTTACAGGGGGCTCCTGGGAGTGTGTCAGGATTTACAGGGGGTTACTGGCGGTGTGTCAGTTTTTACAGGGGGTTAGTGGGAGTGTGTCAGTATTTACAGGGGGTGACTGGGAGTGTGTCAGTTTTTACAGGGGGTTACTGGGAGTGTGTCAGTATTTACAGGGGGTTAGTGGGAGTATATCAGTATTTACAGGGGGTTACTGGGAGTTTTTCAGTCTTTACAGGGGGTTAGTGGGAGTGTGTCAGTATTTACAGGGGGTTAGTGGGAGTGTGTCAGTATTTACAGGGAGTTAGTGCGTGGGTGTCAGTATTTACAGGGGGCTTCTGGGAGTGTGTCAGTATTTACAGGGGGTTACTGGGAGTGTGTCAGTTTTTACAGGGGGCTCCTGGGAGTGTGTCAGGATTTACAGGGGGTTACTGGGAGTGTGTCAGTTTTTACCGGGGGTTAGTCGGACTGTGTCAGTATTTACAGGGGGTTAGTGGGAGTGTGTCAGTATTTACAGGGGGTTAGTGGGAGTGTGTCAGTATTTACAGGGGGTTAGTGGGAGTGTGTCAGTTTTTACAGGGGGTTAGTGGGAGTGTGTCAGTATTTACAGGGGGTTACTGGGAGTGTGTCAGTATTTACAGGGGGTTAGTCGGAGTGTGTCAGTATTTACAGGGGGTTAGTGGGAGTGTGTCAGTATTTACAGGTGGTTACTGGGAGTGTGTCCGTATTTACAGGGGGTTAGTGGGAGTGTGTCAGTATTTACAGGGGGTTACTGGGAGTGTGTCAGTTTTTACAGGGGGTTAGTGGGAGTGTGTCAGTATTTACAGGGGGTTACTGGGAGTGTGTCAGTTTTTACAGGGGTTTAGTGGGAGTGTGTCAGTATTTACAGGGGGTAACTGGGAGTGTATCAGTTTTTACAGGGGGTTAGTGGGAGTGTGTCAGTATTTACAGGGGGTTGGTGGTAGTGTGTCAGTATTTACAGGGGGTTACCGGGAGTGTGTCAGTATTTACAGGGGGTTAGTCGGAGTGTGTCAGTATTTACAGGGGGTTAGTGGGAGTGTGTCAGTTTTTACAGGGGGTTAGTGGGAGTGTGTCAGTATTTACAGGGGGTTAGTGGGAGTGTGTCAGTATTTACAGGGAGTTAGTGCGTGGGTGTCAGTATTTACAGGGGGCTTCTGGGAGTGTGTCAGTATTTACAGGGGGTTAGTCGGAGTGTGTCAGTATTTACAGGGGGTTACTGGGAGTTTTTCAGTCTTTACAGGGGGTTAGTGGGAGTGTGTCAGTATTTACAGGGGGTTAGTGGGAGTGTGTCAGTATTTACAGGGAGTTAGTGCGTGGGTGTCAGTATTTACAGGGGGCTTCTGGGAGTGTGTCAGTTTTTACAGGGGGTTACTGGGAGTGTGTCAGTTTTTACAGGGGGCTCCTGGGAGTGTGTCAGGATTTACAGGGGGTTACTGGGAGTGTGTCAGTTTTTACCGGGGGTTAGTCGGACTGTGTCAGTATTTACAGGGGGTTAGTGGGAGTGTGTCAGTATTTACAGGGGGTTAGTGGGAGTGTGTCAGTATTTACAGGGGGTTAGTGGGAGTGTGTCAGTTTTTCCAGGGGGTTAGTGGGAGTGTGTCAGTATTTACAGGGGGTTACTGGGAGTGTGTTAGTTTTTACAGGGGGTTACTGGGAGTGTGTCAGTTTTTACAGGGGGTTAGTGGGAATGTGTCAGTATTTACAGGGGGTTACTGGGAGTGTGTCAGTTTTTACAGGGGTTTAGTGGGAGTGTGTCAGTATTTACAGGGGGTTAGTCGGAGTGTGTCAGTATTTACAGGTGGTTACTGGGAGTGTGTCAGTTTTTACAGGGGTTTAGTGGGAGTGTGTCAGTATTTACAGGGGGTTAGTCGGAGTGTGTCAGTATTTACAGGGGGTTACTGGGAGTGTGCCAGTATTTACAGGGGGTTATTCGGAGTGTGCCAGTATTTACAGGGGGTTAGTGGGAGTGTGTCAGTATTTACAGGGGGTTACTGGGAGTGTGTCAGTTTTTACAGGGGGCTCCTGGGAGTGTGTCAGGATTTACAGGGGGTTACTGGCGGTGTGTCAGTTTTTACAGGGGGTTAGTGGGAGTGTGTCAGTATTTACAGGGGGTGACTGGGAGTGTGTCAGTTTTTACAGGGGGTTACTGGGAGTGTGTCAGTATTTACAGGGGGTTAGTGGGAGTATATCAGTATTTACAGGGGGTTACTGGGAGTTTTTCAGTCTTTACAGGGGGTTAGTGGGAGTGTGTCAGTATTTACAGGGGGTTAGTGGGAGTGTGTCAGTATTTACAGGGAGTTAGTGCGTGGGTGTCAGTATTTACAGGGGGCTTCTGGGAGTGTGTCAGTATTTACAGGGGGTTACTGGGAGTGTGTCAGTTTTTACAGGGGGCTCCTGGGAGTGTGTCAGGATTTACAGGGGGTTACTGGGAGTGTGTCAGTTTTTACCGGGGGTTAGTCGGACTGTGTCAGTATTTACAGGGGGTTAGTGGGAGTGTGTCAGTATTTACAGGGGGTTAGTGGGAGTGTGTCAGTATTTACAGGGGGTTAGTGGGAGTGTGTCAGTTTTTACAGGGGGTTAGTGGGAGTGTGTCAGTATTTACAGGGGGTTACTGGGAGTGTGTCAGTATTTACAGGGGGTTAGTCGGAGTGTGTCAGTATTTACAGGGGGTTAGTGGGAGTGTGTCAGTATTTACAGGTGGTTACTGGGAGTGTGTCCGTATTTACAGGGGGTTAGTGGGAGTGTGTCAGTATTTACAGGGGGTTACTGGGAGTGTGTCCGTATTTACAGGGGGTTAGTGGGAGTGTGTCAGTTTTTACAGGGGGTTAGTGGGAGTGTGTCAGTATTTACAGGGGGTTACTGGGAGTGTGTCAGTTTTTACAGGGGTTTAGTGGGAGTGTGTCAGTATTTACAGGGGGTAACTGGGAGTGTATCAGTTTTTACAGGGGGTTAGTGGGAGTGTGTCAGTATTTACAGGGGGTTGATGGTAGTGTGTCAGTATTTACAGGGGGTTACCGGGAGTGTGTCAGTATTTACAGGGGGTTAGTCGGAGTGTGTCAGTATTTACAGGGGGTTAGTGGGAGTGTGTCAGTTTTTACAGGGGGTTAGTGGGAGTGTGTCAGTATTTACAGGGGGTTACTGGGAGTGTGTCAGTATTTACAGGGGGTTAGTCGGAGTGTGTCGGTATTTACAGGGGGTTCGTGGGTGTTTGTCAGTATTTACAGGGGGTTACTGGGATTGTGTCAGTATTTACAGGGGGTTAGTGGGAGTGTGTCAGTATTTACAGGGGGTTAGTCGGAGTGTGTCGGTATTTGCAGGGGGTTAGTGGGAGTGTGTCAGTTTTTACAGGGGGTTAGTGGGAGTGTGTCAGTATTTACAGGGGGTTACTGGGAGTGTGTCAGTATTTACAGGGGGTTAGTGGGAGTGTGTCAGTATTTACAGGGGGTTAGTGGGAGTGTGTCAGTATTTACAGGGAGTTAGTGCGTGGGTGTCAGTATTTACAGGGGGCTTCTGGGAGTGTGTCAGTTTTTACAGGGGGTTACTGGGAGTGTGTCAGTTTTTACAGGGGGCTCCTGGGAGTGTGTCAGGATTTACAGGGGGTTACTGGGAGTGTGTCAGTTTTTACCGGGGGTTAGTCGGACTGTGTCAGTATTTACAGGGGGTTAGTGGGAGTGTGTCAGTATTTACAGGGGGTTAGTGGGAGTGTGTCAGTATTTACAGGGGGTTAGTGGGAGTGTGTCAGTTTTTCCAGGGGGTTAGTGGGAGTGTGTCAGTATTTACAGGGGGTTACTGGGAGTGTGTTAGTTTTTACAGGGGGTTACTGGGAGTGTGTCAGTTTTTACAGGGGGTTAGTGGGAATGTGTCAGTATTTACAGGGGGTTACTGGGAGTGTGTCAGTTTTTACAGGGGTTTAGTGGGAGTGTGTCAGTATTTACAGGGGGTTAGTCGGAGTGTGTCAGTATTTACAGGTGGTTACTGGGAGTGTGTCAGTTTTTACAGGGGTTTAGTGGGAGTGTGTCAGTATTTACAGGGGGTTAGTCGGAGTGTGTCAGTATTTACAGGGGGTTACTGGGAGTGTGCCAGTATTTACAGGGGGTTATTCGGAGTGTGCCAGTATTTACAGGGGGTTAGTGGGAGTGTGTCAGTATTTACAGGGGGTTACTGGGAGTGTGTCAGTTTTTACAGGGGGCTCCTGGGAGTGTGTCAGGATTTACAGGGGGTTACTGGCGGTGTGTCAGTTTTTACAGGGGGTTAGTGGGAGTGTGTCAGTATTTACAGGGGGTGACTGGGAGTGTGTCAGTTTTTACAGGGGGTTACTGGGAGTGTGTCAGTATTTACAGGGGGTTAGTGGGAGTATATCAGTATTTACAGGGGGTTACTGGGAGTTTTTCAGTCTTTACAGGGGGTTAGTGGGAGTGTGTCAGTATTTACAGGGGGTTAGTGGGAGTGTGTCAGTATTTACAGGGAGTTAGTGCGTGGGTGTCAGTATTTACAGGGGGCTTCTGGGAGTGTGTCAGTATTTACAGGGGGTTACTGGGAGTGTGTCAGTTTTTACAGGGGGCTCCTGGGAGTGTGTCAGGATTTACAGGGGGTTACTGGGAGTGTGTCAGTTTTTACCGGGGGTTAGTCGGACTGTGTCAGTATTTACAGGGGGTTAGTGGGAGTGTGTCAGTATTTACAGGGGGTTAGTGGGAGTGTGTCAGTATTTACAGGGGGTTAGTGGGAGTGTGTCAGTTTTTACAGGGGGTTAGTGGGAGTGTGTCAGTATTTACAGGGGGTTACTGGGAGTGTGTCAGTATTTACAGGGGGTTAGTCGGAGTGTGTCAGTATTTACAGGGGGTTAGTGGGAGTGTGTCAGTATTTACAGGTGGTTACTGGGAGTGTGTCCGTATTTACAGGGGGTTAGTGGGAGTGTGTCAGTATTTACAGGGGGTTACTGGGAGTGTGTCCGTATTTACAGGGGGTTAGTGGGAGTGTGTCAGTTTTTACAGGGGGTTAGTGGGAGTGTGTCAGTATTTACAGGGGGTTACTGGGAGTGTGTCAGTTTTTACAGGGGTTTAGTGGGAGTGTGTCAGTATTTACAGGGGGTAACTGGGAGTGTATCAGTTTTTACAGGGGGTTAGTGGGAGTGTGTCAGTATTTACAGGGGGTTGGTGGTAGTGTGTCAGTATTTACAGGGGGTTACCGGGAGTGTGTCAGTATTTACAGGGGGTTAGTCGGAGTGTGTCAGTATTTACAGGGGGTTAGTGGGAGTGTGTCAGTTTTTACAGGGGGTTAGTGGGAGTGTGTCAGTATTTACAGGGGGTTACTGGGAGTGTGTCAGTATTTACAGGGGGTTAGTCGGAGTGTGTCGGTATTTACAGGGGGTTCGTGGGTGTTTGTCAGTATTTACAGGGGGTTACTGGGATTGTGTCAGTATTTACAGGGGGTTAGTGGGAGTGTGTCAGTATTTACAGGGGGTTAGTCGGAGTGTGTCGGTATTTGCAGGGGGTTAGTGGGAGTGTGTCAGTTTTTACAGGGGGTTAGTGGGAGTGTGTCAGTATTTACAGGGGGTTACTGGGAGTGTGTCAGTATTTACAGGGGGTTCGTGGGTGTTTGTCAGTATTTACAGGGGGTTACTGGGATTGTGTCAGTATTTCCAGGGGGTTAGTGGGAGTGTGTCAGTATTTACAGGGGGTTACTGGGAGTGTGTCAGTTTTTACAGGGGGTTAGTGGGAGTGTGTCAGTATTTACAGGGGGTTACTGGGAGTGTGTCAGTTTTTACAGGGGGTTAGTGGGAGTGTGTCAGTATTTACAGGGGGTTCGTCGGAGTGTGTCAGTATTTACAGGGGGTTACTGGGAGTGTGTCAGTATTTACAGGGGGTTAGTGGGTGTGTGTCAGTATTTACAGGGGGTAACTGGGAGTGTGTCAGTTTTTACAGGGGGTTCGTGGGAGTGTGTCAGTATTAACAGGGGGTTACTGGGAGTGTGTCAGTATTTACAGGGGGTAACTGGGAGTGTGTCCGTATTTTCAGGGGGTTAGTGGGAGTGTGTCCGTATTTACAGGGGGTTAGTGGGAGTGTGTCAGTATTTACAGGTGGTTACTGGGAGTGTGTCCGTATTTACAGGGGATTAGTGGGAGTGTGTCAGTATTTACCGGGGGTTACTGGGAGTGTGTCCGTATTTACAGGTGGTTACTGGGAGTGTGTCCGTATTTACAATGGGTTACTGGGAGTATGTCAGTATTTACAGGGGGCTCCTGGGAGTGTGTCAGGATTTACAGGGGGTTACTGGGAGTGTGTCAGTTTTTACCGGGGGTTAGATGGACTGTGTCAGTATTTACAGGGGGTTAGTGGGAGTGTGTCAGTATTTACAGGGGGTTACTGGGAGTGTGTTAGTATTTACAGGTGGTTTGTGGGAGTGTGTCAGTATTTACAGGGGGTTAGTGGGAGTGTGTCAGTATTTACAGGGGGTTAGTGGGAGTGTGTCAGTATTTACAGGGGGTTACTGGGAGTGTGTCAGTATTTACAGGGGGTTAGTGGGTGTTTGTCAGTATTTACAGGGGGTTACTGGGATTGTGTCAGTATTTACAGGGGGTTAGTGGGAGTGTGTCAGTATTTACAGGGGGTTACTGGGAGTGTGTCAGTTTTTACAGGGGGTTAGTGGGAGTGTGTCAGTATTTACAGGGGGTTACTGGGAGTGTGTCAGTTTTTACAGGGGTTTAGTGGGAGTGTGTCAGTATTTACAGGGGGTTAGTCGGAGTGTGTCAGTATTTACAGGGGGTTACTGGGAGTGTGTCAGTATTTACAGGGGGTTAGTGGGTGTGTGTCAGTATTTACAGGGGGTAACTGGGAGTGTGTCAGTTTTTACAGGGGGTTACTGAGAGTGTGTCAGTATTTACAGGGGGTAACTGGGAGTGTGTCGGTTTTTACAGGGGGTTAGTGGGAGTGTGTCAGTATTTACAGGGGGTTACTGGGAGTGTGTCAGTATTTACAGGGGCTTACTGGGAGTGTGTCGGTTTTTACAGGGGGTTAGTGGGAGTGTGTCAGTATTTACAGGGGGTTACTGGGAGTGTGTCAGTATTTACAGGGGCTTACTGGGAGTGTGTCAGTATTTACAATGGGTTACTGGGTGTTTGTCAGTATTTACAGGGGGCTTCTGGGGGTGTGTCAGGATTTACAGGGGGTTACTGGGAGTGTGTCAGTTTTTACCGGGGGTTGGATGGACTGTGTCAGTATTTACAGGGGGTTAGTGGGATTCTGTCAGTATTTACAGGGGGTTACTGGGAGTGTGTTAGTATTTACAGGTGGTTAGTGGGAGTGTGTCAGTATTTACAGGGGGTTACTGGGATTGTGTCAGTATTTACAGGGGGTTAGTGGGAGTGTGTCAGTATTTACAGGGGGTTACTGGGAGTGTGTCAGTTTTTACAGGGGGTTAGTGGGAGTGTGTCAGTATTTACAGGGGGTTACTGGGAGTGTGTCAGTTTTTACAGGGGTTTAGTGGGAGTGTGTCAGTATTTACAGGGGGTTAGTCGTAGTGTGTCAGTATTTACAGGGGCTTACTGGGAGTGTGTCAGTATTTACAATGGGTGACTGGGTGTCAGTATTTGCAGGGGGCTTCTGGGGGTGTGTCAGGATTTACAGGGGGTTACTGGGAGTGTGTCAGTTTTTACCGGGGGTTAGATGGACTGTGTCAGTATTTACAGGGGGTTAGTGGGATTGTGTCAGTATTTACAGGGGGTTACTGGGAGTGTGTTAGTATTTTCAGGTGGTTAGTGGGAGTGTGTCAGTATTTACAGGGGGTTAGTGGGAGTGTGTCAGTATTTACAGGGGGTTAGTGGGAGTGTGTCAGTTTTTACAGGGGGTTAGTGGGAGTGTGTCAGTATTTACAGGGGGTTACTGGGAGTATGTCAGTATTTACAGGGGGTTACCGGGAGTGTGTCAGTATTTACAGGGGGTTAGTCGGAGTGTGTCAGTATTTACAGGGGGTTAGTGGGAGTGTGTCAGTTTTTACAGGGCGTTAGTGGGAGTGTGTCAGTATTTACAGGGGGTTACTGGGAGTGTGTCAGTATTTACAGGGGGTTACTGGGAGTGTGTCAGTTTTTACAGGGGGTTACTGGGAGTGTGTCAGTTTTTACCGGGTGTTAGTGGGAGTGTGTCAGTATTTACAGGGGTTTACTGGGAGTGTGTCAGTTTTTACAGGGGTTTAGTGGGAGTGTGTCAGGATTTACAGGGGGTTAGTCGGTGTGTGTCAGTATTTACAGGTGGTTACTGGGAGTGTGTCAGTTTTTACAGGGGTTTAGTGGGAGTGTGTCAGTATTTACAGTGGGTTACTGGGAGTGTGTCAGTATTTACAGGGGGTTACTGGGAGTGTGTCAGTATTTACAGGGGGTTACTGGGAGTGTGTCAGTTTTTACAGGGGGTTACTGGGAGTGTGTCAGTTTTTACAGGGGGTTAGTGGGAGTGTGTCAGTATTTACAGGGGGTTACTGGGAGTGTGTCAGTATTTACAGGGGGTTAGTGGGTGTGTGTCAGTATTTACAGGGGGTAACTGGGAGTGTGTCAGTTTTTACAGGGGGTTCGTGGGAGTGTGTCAGTATTAACAGGGGGTTACTGGGAGTGTGTCAGTATTTACAGGGGGTAACTGGGAGTGTGTCCGTATTTTCAGGGGGTTAGTGGGAGTGTGTCCGTATTTACAGGGGGTTAGTGGGAGTGTGTCAGTATTTACAGGTGGTTACTGGGAGTGTGTCCGTATTTACAGGGGATTAGTGGGAGTGTGTCAGTATTTACCGGGGGTTACTGGGAGTGTGTCCGTATTTACAGGTGGTTACTGGGAGTGTGTCCGTATTTACAATGGGTTACTGGGAGTATGTCAGTATTTACAGGGGGCTCCTGGGAGTGTGTCAGGATTTACAGGGGGTTACTGGGAGTGTGTCAGTTTTTACCGGGGGTTAGATGGACTGTGTCAGTATTTACAGGGGGTTAGTGGGAGTGTGTCAGTATTTACAGGGGGTTACTGGGAGTGTGTTAGTATTTACAGGTGGTTTGTGGGAGTGTGTCAGTATTTACAGGGGGTTAGTGGGAGTGTGTCAGTATTTACAGGGGGTTAGTGGGAGTGTGTCAGTATTTACAGGGGGTTACTGGGAGTGTGTCAGTATTTACAGGGGGTTAGTGGGTGTTTGTCAGTATTTACAGGGGGTTACTGGGATTGTGTCAGTATTTACAGGGGGTTAGTGGGAGTGTGTCAGTATTTACAGGGGGTTACTGGGAGTGTGTCAGTTTTTACAGGGGGTTAGTGGGAGTGTGTCAGTATTTACAGGGGGTTACTGGGAGTGTGTCAGTTTTTACAGGGGTTTAGTGGGAGTGTGTCAGTATTTACAGGGGGTTAGTCGGAGTGTGTCAGTATTTACAGGGGGTTACTGGGAGTGTGTCAGTATTTACAGGGGGTTAGTGGGTGTGTGTCAGTATTTACAGGGGGTAACTGGGAGTGTGTCAGTTTTTACAGGGGGTTACTGAGAGTGTGTCAGTATTTACAGGGGGTAACTGGGAGTGTGTCGGTTTTTACAGGGGGTTAGTGGGAGTGTGTCAGTATTTACAGGGGGTTACTGGGAGTGTGTCAGTATTTACAGGGGCTTACTGGGAGTGTGTCGGTTTTTACAGGGGGTTAGTGGGAGTGTGTCAGTATTTACAGGGGGTTACTGGGAGTGTGTCAGTATTTACAGGGGCTTACTGGGAGTGTGTCAGTATTTACAATGGGTTACTGGGTGTTTGTCAGTATTTACAGGGGGCTTCTGGGGGTGTGTCAGGATTTACAGGGGGTTACTGGGAGTGTGTCAGTTTTTACCGGGGGTTGGATGGACTGTGTCAGTATTTACAGGGGGTTAGTGGGATTCTGTCAGTATTTACAGGGGGTTACTGGGAGTGTGTTAGTATTTACAGGTGGTTAGTGGGAGTGTGTCAGTATTTACAGGGGGTTACTGGGATTGTGTCAGTATTTACAGGGGGTTAGTGGGAGTGTGTCAGTATTTACAGGGGGTTACTGGGAGTGTGTCAGTTTTTACAGGGGGTTAGTGGGAGTGTGTCAGTATTTACAGGGGGTTACTGGGAGTGTGTCAGTTTTTACAGGGGTTTAGTGGGAGTGTGTCAGTATTTACAGGGGGTTAGTCGTAGTGTGTCAGTATTTACAGGGGCTTACTGGGAGTGTGTCAGTATTTACAATGGGTGACTGGGTGTCAGTATTTGCAGGGGGCTTCTGGGGGTGTGTCAGGATTTACAGGGGGTTACTGGGAGTGTGTCAGTTTTTACCGGGGGTTAGATGGACTGTGTCAGTATTTACAGGGGGTTAGTGGGATTGTGTCAGTATTTACAGGGGGTTACTGGGAGTGTGTTAGTATTTTCAGGTGGTTAGTGGGAGTGTGTCAGTATTTACAGGGGGTTAGTGGGAGTGTGTCAGTATTTACAGGGGGTTAGTGGGAGTGTGTCAGTTTTTACAGGGGGTTAGTGGGAGTGTGTCAGTATTTACAGGGGGTTACTGGGAGTATGTCAGTATTTACAGGGGGTTACCGGGAGTGTGTCAGTATTTACAGGGGGTTAGTCGGAGTGTGTCAGTATTTACAGGGGGTTAGTGGGAGTGTGTCAGTTTTTACAGGGCGTTAGTGGGAGTGTGTCAGTATTTACAGGGGGTTACTGGGAGTGTGTCAGTATTTACAGGGGGTTACTGGGAGTGTGTCAGTTTTTACAGGGGGTTACTGGGAGTGTGTCAGTTTTTACCGGGTGTTAGTGGGAGTGTGTCAGTATTTACAGGGGTTTACTGGGAGTGTGTCAGTTTTTACAGGGGTTTAGTGGGAGTGTGTCAGGATTTACAGGGGGTTAGTCGGTGTGTGTCAGTATTTACAGGTGGTTACTGGGAGTGTGTCAGTTTTTACAGGGGTTTAGTGGGAGTGTGTCAGTATTTACAGTGGGTTACTGGGAGTGTGTCAGTATTTACAGGGGGTTACTGGGAGTGTGTCAGTATTTACAGGGGGTTACTGGGAGTGTGTCAGTTTTTACAGGGGGTTACTGGGAGTGTGTCAGTTTTTACAGGGGGTTAGTGGGAGTGTGTCAGTATTTACAGGGGGTTACTGGGAGTGTGTCAGTTTTTACAGGGGGTTACTGGGAGTGTGTCAGTTTTTACAGGGGGTTACTGGGAGTGTGTCAGTATTTACAGGGGGTTATTCGGAGTGTGCCAGTATTTACAGGGGATTCGTGGGAGTGTGTCAGTATTTACAGGGGGTTACTGGGAGTGTGTCAGTTTTTACAGGGGGCTCCTGGGAGTGTGTCAGGATTTACAGGGGGTTACTGGCGGTGTGTCAGTTTTTACAGGGGGTTAGTGGGAGTGTGTCAGTATTTACAGGAGGTTACTGGGAGTGTGTCAGTTTTTACAGGGGGTTACTGGGAGTGTGTCAGTATTTACAGGGGGTTAGTGGGAGTATATCAGTATTTACAGGGGGTTACTGGGAGTGTTTCAGTCTTTACAGGGGGTTAGTGGGAGTGTGTCAGTATTTACAGGGGGTTAGTGGGAGTGTGTCAGTATTTACAGGGAGTTAGTGCGTGGGTGTCAGTATTTACAGGGGGTTACTGGGAGTGTGCCAGTATTTACAGGGGGTTACTGGGAGTGTGTCAGTTTTTACAGGGGGCTCCTGGGAGTGTGTCAGGATTTACAGGGGGTTACTGGGAGTGTGTCAGTTTTTACCGGGGGTTAGTCGGACTGTGTCAGTATTTACAGGGGGTTAGTGGGAGTGTGTCAGTATTTACAGGGGGTTAGTGGGAGTGTGTCAGTATTTACCGGGGGTTAGTGGGAGTGTGTCAGTATTTACAGGGGGTTAGTGGGAGTGTGTCAGTATTTACAGGGGGTTACTGGGAGTGTGTCAGTATTTACAGGGGGTTAGTCGGAGTGTGTCAGTATTTACAGGGGGTTAGTGGGAGTGTGTCAGTATTTACAGGTGGTTACTGGGAGTGTGTCCGTATTTACAGGGGGTTAGTGGGAGTGTGTCCGTATTTACAGGGGGTTAGTGGGAGTGTGTCAGTATTTACAGGTGGTTACTGGGAGTGTGTCCGTATTTACAGGGGGTTAGTGGGAGTGTGTCAGTATTTACAGGGGGTTACTGGGAGTGTGTCCGTATTTACAGGGGGTTAGTGGGATTGTGTCAGTATTTACAGGTGGTTACTGGGAGTGTGTCCGTATTTACAGGGGGTTAGTGGGAGTGTGTCAGTATTTACAGGGGGTTACTGGGAGTGTGTCAGTATTTACAATGGGTTACTGCGAGTATGTCAGTATTTACAGGGGGCTCCTGGGAGTGTGCCAGGATTTACAGGGGGTTACTGGGAGTGTGTCAGTTTTTACAGGGGTTTAGTGGGAGTGTGTCAGGATTTACAGGGGGTTAGTCGGTGTGTGTCAGTATTTACAGGTGGTTACTGGGAGTGTGTCAGTTTTTACAGGGGTTTAGTGGGAGTGTGTCAGTATTTACAGTGGGTTACTGGGAGTGTGTCAGTATTTACAGGGGGTTACTGGGAGTGTGTCAGTATTTACAGGGGGTTACTGGGAGTGTGTCAGTTTTTACAGGGGGTTACTGGGAGTGTGTCAGTTTTTACAGGGGGTTAGTGGGAGTGTGTCAGTATTTACAGGGGGTTACTGGGAGTGTGTCAGTTTTTACAGGGGGTTACTGGGAGTGTGTCAGTTTTTACAGGGGGTTACTGGGAGTGTGTCAGTATTTACAGGGGGTTATTCGGAGTGTGCCAGTATTTACAGGGGATTCGTGGGAGTGTGTCAGTATTTACAGGGGGTTACTGGGAGTGTGTCAGTTTTTACAGGGGGCTCCTGGGAGTGTGTCAGGATTTACAGGGGGTTACTGGCGGTGTGTCAGTTTTTACAGGGGGTTAGTGGGAGTGTGTCAGTATTTACAGGAGGTTACTGGGAGTGTGTCAGTTTTTACAGGGGGTTACTGGGAGTGTGTCAGTATTTACAGGGGGTTAGTGGGAGTATATCAGTATTTACAGGGGGTTACTGGGAGTGTTTCAGTCTTTACAGGGGGTTAGTGGGAGTGTGTCAGTATTTACAGGGGGTTAGTGGGAGTGTGTCAGTATTTACAGGGAGTTAGTGCGTGGGTGTCAGTATTTACAGGGGGTTACTGGGAGTGTGCCAGTATTTACAGGGGGTTACTGGGAGTGTGTCAGTTTTTACAGGGGGCTCCTGGGAGTGTGTCAGGATTTACAGGGGGTTACTGGGAGTGTGTCAGTTTTTACCGGGGGTTAGTCGGACTGTGTCAGTATTTACAGGGGGTTAGTGGGAGTGTGTCAGTATTTACAGGGGGTTAGTGGGAGTGTGTCAGTATTTACCGGGGGTTAGTGGGAGTGTGTCAGTATTTACAGGGGGTTAGTGGGAGTGTGTCAGTATTTACAGGGGGTTACTGGGAGTGTGTCAGTATTTACAGGGGGTTAGTCGGAGTGTGTCAGTATTTACAGGGGGTTAGTGGGAGTGTGTCAGTATTTACAGGTGGTTACTGGGAGTGTGTCCGTATTTACAGGGGGTTAGTGGGAGTGTGTCCGTATTTACAGGGGGTTAGTGGGAGTGTGTCAGTATTTACAGGTGGTTACTGGGAGTGTGTCCGTATTTACAGGGGGTTAGTGGGAGTGTGTCAGTATTTACAGGGGGTTACTGGGAGTGTGTCCGTATTTACAGGGGGTTAGTGGGATTGTGTCAGTATTTACAGGTGGTTACTGGGAGTGTGTCCGTATTTACAGGGGGTTAGTGGGAGTGTGTCAGTATTTACAGGGGGTTACTGGGAGTGTGTCAGTATTTACAATGGGTTACTGCGAGTATGTCAGTATTTACAGGGGGCTCCTGGGAGTGTGCCAGGATTTACAGGGGGTTACTGGGAGTGTGTCAGTTTTTACCGGGGGTTAGATGGACTGTGTCAGTATTTACAGGGGGTTAGTTGGAGTGTGTCAGTATTTACAGGGGGTTACTGGGAGTGTGTTAGTATTTGCAGGTGGTTAGTGGGAGTGTGTCAGTATTTACAGGGGGTTAGTGGGAGTGTGTCAGTATTTACAGGGGGTTAGTCGGAGTGTGTCAGTATTTACAGGGGGTTACCGGGAGTGTGTCAGTATTTACAGGGGGTTAGTCGGAGTGTGTCAGTATTTACAGGGGGTTAGTGGGAGTGTGTCAGTTTTTACAGGGGGTTAGTGGGAGTGTGTCAGTATTTACAGGGGGTTACTGGGAGTGTGTCAGTATTTACAGGGGGTTAGTCGGAGTGTGTCGGTATTTACAGGGGGTTACTGGGAGTGTGTCAGTATTTACAGGGGGTTAGTGGGTGTTTGTCAGTACTTACAGGGGGTTACTGGGATTGTGTCAGTATTTACAGGGGGTTAGTGGGAGTGTGTCAGTATTTACAGGGGGTTACTGGGAGTGTGTCAGTATTTACAGGGTGTTAGTGGGAGTGTGTCAGTATTTACAGGGGGTTACTGGGAGTGTGTCAGTATTTACAGGGGGTTACTGGGAGTGTGTCAGTTTTTACAGGGGGCTCCTGGGAGTGTGTCAGGATTTACAGGGGGTTACTGGGAGTGTGTCAGTTTTTACCGGGGGTTAGTCGGACTGTGTCAGTATTTACAGGGGGTTAGTGGGAGTGTGTCAGTATTTACAGGGGGTTACTGGGAGTGTGTCAGTATTTACAGGGGGTTATGCGGAGTGTGTCAGTATTTACAGGGGGTTACTGGGAGAGTGTCAGTATTTACAGGGGGTTAGTGGGAGTGTGTCAGTATTTACAGGGGGTTAGTGGGAGTGTGTCAGTATTTACAGGGGGTTAGGAGGAGTGTGTCAGTATTTACAGGGGGTTACCGGGAGTGAGTCAGTATTTACAGGGGGTTAGTCGGAGTGTGTCAGTATTTACAGGGGGTTAGTGGGAGTGTGTCAGTTTTTACAGGGGGTTAGTGGGAGTGTGTCAGTATTTACAGGGGGTTACTGGGAGTGTGTCAGTATTTACAGGGGGTTAGTCGGAGTGTGTCAGTATTTACAGGGGGTTACTGGGAGTGTGTCAGTATTTACAGGGGGTTAGTGGGTGTTTGTCAGTATTTACAGGGGTTTACTGGGATTGTGTCAGTATTTACAGGGGGTTAGTGGGAGTGTGTCAGTATTTACAGGGGGTTACTGGGAGTGTGTCAGTTTTTACAGGGGGTTACTGGGAGTGTGTCAGTTTTTACAGGGGGTTAGTGGGAGTGTGTCAGTATTTACAGGGGGTTACTGGGAGTGTGTCAGTTTATACAGGGGTTTAGTGGGAGTGTGTCAGTATTTACAGGGGGTTACTGGGAGTGTTTCAGTCTTTACAGGGGGTTAGTGGGAGTGTGTCAGTATTTACAGGGGGTTAGTGGGAGTGTGTCTGTATTTACAGGGGGTTACTGGGAGTGTGTCAGTATTGACAGGGGGTTATTCGGAGTGTGTCAGTATTTATAGGGGGTTAGTGGGAGTGTGTCAGTATTTACAGGGGGTTACTGGGAGTGTGTCAGTTTTTACAGGGGGCTCCTGGGAGTGTGTCAGGATTTACAGGGGGTTACTGGGAGTGTGTCAGTTTTTACCGGGGGTTAGTCGGACTGTGTCAGTATTTACAGGGGGTTAGTGGGAGTGTGTCAGTATTTACAGGGGGTTAGTGGGAGTGTGTCAGTATTTACAGGGGGTTAGTGGGAGTGTGTCAGTATTTACAGGGGGTTAGTGGGAGTGTTTCAGTATTTACAGGGGGTTACTGGGAGTGTGTCAGTATTTACAGGGGGTTAGTCGGAGTGTGTCAGTATTTACAGGGGGTTAGTGGGAATGTGTCAGTATTTACAGGTGGTTACTGGGAGTGTGTCCGTATTTACAGGGGGTTAGTGGGAGTGTGTCCGTATTTACAGGGGGTTAGTGGGAGTGTGTCAGTATTTACAGGGGGTTACTGGGAGTGTGTCCGTATTTACAGGGGGTTAGTGGGAGTGTGTCAGTATTTACAGGTGGTTACTGGGAGTGTGTCCGTATTTACAGGGGGTTAGTGGGAGTGTGTCAGTATTTACAGGGGGTTACTGGGAGTGTGTCCGTATTTACAGGGGGTTAGTGGGAGTGTGTCAGTATTTACAGGTGGTTACTGGGAGTGTGTCCGTATTTACAGGGGGTTAGTGGGAGTGTGTCAGTATTTACAGGGGGTTACTGGGAGTGTGTCAGTATTTACAATGGGTTACTGGGAGTGTGTCAGTATTTACAGGGGGCTCCTGGGTGTGTGTCAGGATTTACTGGGGGTTACTGGGAGTGTGTCAGTTTTTACCGGGGGTTAGATGGACTGTGTCAGTATTTACAGGGGGTTAGTTGGAGTGTGTCAGTATGTACAGGGGGTTACTGGGAGTGTGTTAGTATTTACAGGTGGTTAGTGGGAGTGTGTCCGTATTTACAGGGGGTTAGTGGGAGTGTGTCAGTATTTACAGGGGGTTACTGGGAGTGTGTCTGTATTTACCTGGGGTTAGTGGGTGTTTGTCAGTATTTACAGGGGGTTACTGGGATTCTGTCAGTATTTACAGGGGGTTAGTGGGAGTGTGTCAGTATTTACAGGGGGTTACTGGGAGTGTGTCAGTTATTACAGGGGGTTACTGGGAGTGTGTCAGTTTTTACAGGGGGTTACTGGGAGTGTGTCAGTTTTTACAGGGGGTTAGTGGGAGTGTGTCAGTATTTACAGGGGGTTACTGGGAGTGTGTCAGTTTTTACAGGGGTTTCGTGGGAGTGTGTCAGTTTTTACAGGGGGTTACTGGGAGTGTGTCAGTATTTACAGGGTGTAACTGGGAGTGTGTCAGTTTTTACAGGGGGTTAGTGGGAGTGTGTCAGTATTTACAGGGGGTGACTGGGAGTGTGTCAGTATTTACAGGGGCTTACTGGGAGTGTGTCAGTATTTACAATGGGTTACTGGGAGTATGTCAGTATTTACAGGGGGCTTCTGGGAGTGTGTCAGGATTTACAGGGGGTTACTGGGAGTGTGTCAGTTTTTACCGGGGGTTAGATGGACTGTGTCAGTATTTACAGGGGGTTTGTGGGATTGTGTCAGTATTTACAGGGGGTTACTGTGAGTGTGTTAGTATTTACAGGTGGTTAGTGGGAGTGTGTCAGTATTTACAGGGGGTTAGTGGGAGTGTGTCAGTATTTACAGGGGGTTACTGGGAGTGTGTCAGTATTTACAGGGGGTTAGTCGGAGTGTGTCAGTATTTACAGGGGGTTAGTGGGAATGTGTCAGTATTTACAGGTGGTTACTGGGAGTGTGTCCGTATTTACAGGGGGTTAGTGGGAGTGTGTCAGTATTTAAAGGTGGTTACTGGGAGTGTGTCCGTATTTACAGGGGGTTAGTGGGAGTGTGTCAGTATTTACAGGGGGTTACTGGGAGTGTGTCCGTATTTACAGGGGGTTAGTGGGAGTGTGTCAGTATTTACAGGTGGTTACTGGGAGTGTGTCCGTATTTACAGGGGGTTAGTGGGAGTGTGTCAGTATTTACAGGGGGTTACTGGGAGTGTGTCAGTATTAAAATGGGTTACTGGGAGCATGTCAGTATTTACAGGGGGCTCCTGGGTGTGTGTCAGGATTTACTGGGGGTTACTGGGAGTGTGTCAGTTTTTACCGGGGGTTCGATGGACTGTGTCAGTATTTACAGGGGGTTAGTTGGAGTGTGTCAGTATTTACAGGGGGTTACTGGGAGTGTGTTAGTATTTACAGGTGGTTAGTGGGAGTGTGTCCGTATTTACAGGGGGTTAGTGGGAGTGTGTCAGTATTTACAGGGGGTTACTGGGAGTGTGTCAGTATTTACAGGGGGTTAGTCGGAGTGTGTCGGTATTTACAGGGGGTTACTGGGAGTGTGTCTGTATTTACAGGGGGTTAGTGGGTGTTTGTCAGTATTTACAGGGGGTTACTGGGATTGTGTCAGTATTTACAGGGGGTTAGTGGGAGTGTGTCAGTATTTACAGGGGGTTACTGGGAGTGTGTCAGTTATTACAGGGGGTTACTGGGAGTGTGTCAGTTTTTACAGGGGGTTACTGGGAGTGTGTCAGTTTTTACAGGGCGTTAGTGGGAGTGTGTCAGTATTTACAGGGGGTTACTGGGAGTGTGTCAGTTTTTACAGGGGTTTAGTGGGAGTGTGTCAGTATTTACAGGGGGTTAGTCGGAGTGTGTCAGTATTTACAGGGGGTTACTGGGAGTGTGTCAGTTTTTTGAGGGGGTTACTGGGAGTGTGTCAGTATTTACAGGGGGTTAGTGGGAGTGTGTCAGTATTTACAGGGGGTGACTGGGAGTGTGTCAGTATTTACAGGGGCTTACTGGGAGTGTGTCAGTATTTACAATGGGTTACTGGGAGTATGTCAGTATTTACAGGGGGCTTCTGGGAGTGTGTCAGGATTTACAGGGGGTTACTGGGAGTGTGTCAGTTTTTACCGGGGGTTAGATGGACTGTGTCAGTATTTACAGGGGGTTAGTGGGATTGTGTCAGTATTTACAGGGGGTTACTGGGAGTGTGTTAGTATTAACAGGTGGTTAGTGGGAGTGTGTCAGTATTTACAGGGGGTTAGTGGGAGTGTGTCAGTATTTACAGGGGGTTATTCGGAGTGTGTCAGTATTTACAGGGGGTTCGTGGGAGTGTGTCAGTATTTACAGGGGGTTACCGGGAGTGTGTCAGTATTTACAGGGGTTTAGTCGGAGTGTGTCAGTATTTACAGGGGGTTACTGGGAGTGTGTCAGTATTTACAGGGGCTTACTGGGAGTGTGTCAGTATTTACAGGGGGTTACTGGGAGTGTGTCAGTATTTACAGGGGGTTACTGGGAGTGTGTCAGTATTTACAGTGGGTTACTGGGAGTGTGTCAGTTTTTACAGGGGGTTAGTGGGAGTGTGTCAGTATTTACAGGGGGTTACTGGGAGTGCGTCAGTTTTTGCAGGGGTTTAGTGGGAGTGTGTCAGTATTTAGAGGGGGTTAGTCGGAGTGTGTCAGTATTTACAGGTGGTTACTGGGAGTGTGTCAGTAATTACACGGGGTTAGTGGGTGTGTGTCAGTATTTACAGAGGGTTACTGGGATTGTGTCAGTATTTACAGGGTGTTAGTGGGAGTGTGTCAGTATTTACAGGGGGTTACTGGGAGTGTGTCAGTTTTTACAGGGGGTTACTGGGAGTGTGTCAGTTTTTACAGGGGGTTAGTGGGAGTGTGTCAGTATTTACAGGGGGTTACTGGGAGTGTGTCAGTTTTTACAGGGGTTGAGTTGGAGTGTGTCAGTATTTACAGGGGGTTAGTCGGAGTGTGTCAGTATTTACAGGGGGTTACTGGGAGTGTGTCAGTATTTACAGGGGGTTACTGGGAGTGTGTCAGTATTTACAGGGCTTACTGGGAGTGTGTCAGTATTTACAGGGGGTTACTGGGAGTGTGTCAGTATTTACAGGGGGTTAGTGGGTGTGTGTCAGTATTTACAGGGGGTTACTGGGAGTGTGTCAGTATTTACAGGGGCTGACTGGGAGTGTGTCAGTTTTTACAGGGGGTTAGTGGGAGTGTGTCAGTATTTACAGGGGGTGAGTGGGAGTGTGTCAGTATTTTGCAGGGGGTTAGTGGGAGTGTGTCAGTATTTTGCAGGGGGTTAGTGGGAGTGTGTCAGTATTTACACGGGGTTACTTGAAATGTGTCAGTATTTACAGGGGGTTACTGGGAGTGTGTCAGTATTTACAGGCGGTTAGTGGGAGTGTATCAATATTTACAGGGGGTTAGTGGGAGTATATCAGTATTTACAGGGGGTTATTGGGGGTGTGTCAGTATTAACAGGGGGTTAGTGGGAGTGTGTCAGTATTTACAGTGGATTAGTGGGAGTGTGTCAGTATTTACAGGCGGTTAATGGGGTTGTATCAGTATTTACAGGGGGTTACTGGGTGTGTGTCAGTATTTTCAGTGGGTTAGTGGGAGTGTATCAGTATTTACAGGGGGTTACTGGGAATGTGTCAGTATTTACAGGGGGTTACTGGGAATGTGTCAGTATTTACTGGGGGTTACTGGGAGTGTATCAGTATTTGTAAACGCTTACTGGTGGTGTATCAGTATTTACAGGGGGTTAGTGGGGGTGTATCAGTTTTTACAGGGGGTTAGTCGGAGTGTGTCAGTATTTACAGGGGGTTAGTGGGAGTGTGTCAGTATTTACAGGGGGTTAGTCGGAGTGTGTCAGTATTTACAGGCGGTTAGTGGGAGTGTGTCAGTATTTACAGGGGGTTAGTGGGAGTGTGTCAGTATTTACAGGGGGTTTCTGGGAGTGTGTTAGTATTTACAGGTGGTTAGTGGGAGTGTGTCAGTATTTACAGGGGGTTAGTGGGAGTGTGTCAGTATTTACAGGGGGTTAGTCGGAGTGTGTAAGTATTTACAGGCGGTTAGTGGGAGTGTGTCAGTATTTACAGGGGGTTAGTGGGAGTGTGTCAGTATTTACAGGGGGTTACCGGGAGTGTGTCAGTATTTACAGGGGGTTAGTCGGAGTGTGTCAGTATTTACAGGGGGTTAGTGGGAGTGTGTCAGTATTTACAGGGGGTTACTGGGAGTGTGTCAGTATTTACAGGGGGTTAGTCGGAGTGTGTCGGTATTTACAGGGGGTTACTGGGAGTGTGTCAGTATTTACAGGGGGTTAGTGGGTGTTTGTCAGTATTTACAGGGGGTTACTGGGATTGTGTCAGTATTTACAGGGGGTTAGTGGGAGTGTGTCAGTATTTGCAGGGGGTTACTGGGAGTGTGTCAGTATTTACAGGGGGTTACTGGGAGTGTGTCAGTTTTTACAGGGGGTTAGTGGGAGTGTGTCAGTATTTACAGCGGGTTACTGGGAGTGTGTCAGTATTTACAGGGGGTTAGTGGGTGTGTGTCAGTATTTGCAGGGGGTTACTGGGAGTGTGTCAGTATTTACAGGGGCTTACTGGGAGTGTGTCAGTTTTTACAGGGGGTTAGTGGGAGTGTGTCAGTATTTACAGGGGGTTAGTGGGCGTGTGTCAGTATTTTGCAGGGGGTTAGTGGGAGTGTGTCAGTATTTTGCAGGGGGTTAGTGGGAGTGTGTCAGTATTTACACGGTGTTACTTGAAATGTGTCAGTATTTACAGGGGGTTACTGGGAGTGTGTCAGTATTTACAAGCGGTTCGTGGGAGTGTATCAATATTTACAGGGGGTTAGTGGGAGTATATCAGTATTTACAGGGGGTTATTGGGGGTGTGTCAGTATTAACAGGGGGTTAGTGGGAGTGTGTCAGTATTTACAGTGGATTAGTGGGAGTGTGTCAGTATTTACAGGCGGTTAATGGGGTTGTATCAGTATTTACAGGGGGTTACTGGGTGTGTGTCAGTATTTTCAGTGGGTTAGTGGGAGTGTATCAGTATTTACAGGGGGTTACTGGGAATGTGTCAGTATTTACAGGGGGTTACTGGGAATGTGTCAGTATTTACAGGGGGTTACTGGGAGTGTATCAGTATTTATAAATGCTTACTGGTGGTGTATCAGTATTTACAGGGGGTTAGTGGGGGTGTATCAGTATTTACAGGGGGTTACTGGGAGTGTTTCAGTATTTACAGGGGGTTAGTGGGGGTGTATCATTATTTACAGGGGGTGACTGGGAGTGTATTAGTATTTATAGGGGGTTACTGGTGGTGTATCAGTATTTATAGGGGGTTAGTGGGTGTGTCTCAAATTTACAGGGGGTTACTGGGAGTTTGTCAGTATTTACAGGGGGTTACTGGGAGTGTGTCAGTATTTACAGGCTTTTACTGGGAGTGTATCTGTATTTACAGGGGGTTACTGGGAGTGTGTCAGTATTTACAGGGGGTTACTGGGAGTGTGTCAGTATTTACAGGGGGTTAGTGGGAGTATATCAGTATTTACAGGGGGTTACTGGGGGTGTGTCAGTATTAACAGGGGGTCAGTGGGACTATTTCAGTATTTACAGTTGGTTACTGGGGGTGTATCAGTATTAACAGGGGGTTAGTGGGACTATATCAGTATTTACAGGGGGTTACTGGGGGTGTATCAGTATTTACAGGGGGTTAGTGGGAGTATATCAGTATTTACAGGGGGTTACTGGGGGTGTGTCAGTGTTAACAGGGGGTTAGTGGGACTATATCAGTATTTACAGGGGGTTACTGGGGGTGTATCAGTATTTACAGGGTTTCGTGGGAGTGTGTCAGTTTTTACAGGGGGTTACTGGGAGTGTGTCAGTATTTACAGGGGGTTAGTGGGAGTGTGTCAGTATTTACAGGGGGTTACTGGGAGTGTGTCAGTATTTACAGGGGGTTCGTGGGAGTGTGTCAGTTTTTACAGGGGGTTACTGGGAGTGTGTCAGTATTTACCGGAGGTTACTGGGAGTGTGTCAGTATTTACAGGGGGTTACTGGGAGTGTGTCAGTATTTACAGTGGGTTAGTGGGAGTGTGTCAGTATTTACAGGGGGTTACTGGGAGTGTGTCAGTATTTACAGGGGGTTACTGGGAGTGTGTCAGTATTTACAGGGGGTAGTGGGTGTGTATCAGTATTTACAGGGGGTTACTGGGAGTGTGTCAGGATATATAGGGGGTTACTGCGAGTGTGTCAGTATTTACAGGGGGTAGTGGGTGTGTGTCAGTATTTACCGGGGGTTAGTGGGAGTGTGTCAGTGTTTACAGGGGGTTAGTGGGAGTGTGTCAGTCTTTACAGGGGGTTACTGGGAGTGTGTCAGGATTTACAGGGGGTTACTGGGAGTGTGTCAGTATTTACCGGGGGTTACTGGGAGTGTGTCAGTATTTACAGGGGGTTACTGGGAGTGTGTCAGTATTTACAGGGGGTTAGTGGGAGTGTGTCAGTATTTACAGGGGGTTACTGGGAGTGTGTCAGGATTTACAGGGGGTTAGTGGGAGTGTGTCAGTGTTTACAGGGGGTTACTGGGAGTGTGTCAGGATTTACAGGGGGTTAGTGGGAGTGTGTCAGTGTTTACAGGGGGTTACTGGGAGTGTGTCAGTATTTACAGGGGGTTACTGGGAGTGTGTCAGTATTTACAGGGGGTTAGTGGGTGTGTATCAGTATTTACAGGGGGTTACTGGGAGTGTGTCAGTATTTACAGGGGGTTAGTGGGTGTGTATCAGTATTTACAGGGGGTTAGTGGGTGTGTATCAGTATTTACAGGGGGTTACTGGGAGTGTATCAGTATTTACAGGGGGTTACTGGGCGTGTGTCAGGATTTACAGGGGGTTACTGGGCGTGTGTCAGGATTTACAGGGGGTTACTGGGAGTGTATCAGTATTTACAGGGGGTTACTGGGCGTGTGTCAGGATTTACAGGGGGTTACTGGGAGTGTATCAGTATTTCCAGGGGGTTACTGGGCGTGTGTCAGGATTTACAGGGGGTTACTGGGAGTGTATCAGTATTTCCAGGGGGTTACTGGGAGTGTATCAGTATTTACAGGGGGTTACCAGGAATGTCTCAGTCAGTATTTGCAGGGGAACGCCCACTGAATGCATTCTGCCTGGTTTCTGGAATTTGACGGGTTGTTTTTTCTTTTGCAGAACGTGATTGGTTTACAAGTGTTCTGACCGCAGAATGTGACTGGAGTATCAGAATATTTGTGGAAATGGAACTAACCAGTTAGAAAGTAGAAAAACACTGGACACCACAGAGGCATAGTCAATCAGAAAGAAGAAATGTACAAGTGCTGTCTACTTAAAACCTAATTGACGATAAAGATTTATTACTGCCAATAGATATTTACACAGCTTTGAAAGCATGGTGATGTGACTTCGAAGACAGTGTTTGAACAACTGGCGGGAGATTGAATCCAAAGGTGTGAAATGAACAGAGTGAGTGAGGTTAATGAGAGGAATTACAATTCTGGGATAGCCAATCCTCGCATAGATCGGGATCGATCCGCGCTCAACTATATGTCCTTTCCTTAAGTTTTCTGACATAAATCTCAAAACCTAAGAAAGTAAAGGTAGCATGGAACAGTATAAGGCCATTGGCCCAGTCCTTACTTAGACCATGAGCAATATGACCTATCCTGAGTGTTCCATCCCCTGATGCAAAGCTTCATAAAGTTTCTCCATGCCCCCAATGTGAAATGAAGTAAGTGAAGAAAAACTGCAAAATATCTGTCAAATTTACAATTGTACATTAACCATCCCTGACAGACATGGAAGTTACATGGTTCCACAGCTCACCCTGTTCTACACAGTAATTGGTTATCTCTAGCTGCACTTGTCCTTCTAACCATTTCCCATAATGTCTATTACCACTATGCCAGCCAATGAGTTGGAGGCAGGGCGGGATTTACAGCAGAATTCACAATAAACAGTGTATTTGACAGTGAACAAAGTCACTTACTCAGTAAACAGCAAACAGAATCTATTTAAACAGTGCACTACAGCAAACAGTCTACAGAGTCTATTTAAAAAGAGTCTCTATGAACTACTGCAAACAGAACTCATGACCGAAACCCAATGTCTCCCAATAAAAGCAGGGTGATTTCCCCAGCAACAGGCAGTAGGTGGAGGATAGGCACATAATACAAGTTTTGTGTGTAAAATCAGCGAGCTGCACTGTCGGGGTTGCATTTTTCAGATGCGACATTAAACCCTGTGATCCCATGGCACTATTTGAAGAACAGCAGGTGAGTGTTCCCAGTGTTGGGGCCAATCTTTATCTTTATATCACCAAAACATATAATCTGATTATTTATCTCACTGCTGTTTGTGAGACCTTACTGTGTACAAATGGACTGCTGTTTTACAACAGTGACTATCTTGGAAATGTATTTCATTGGCTGTGAAGTGCTTTGGGATGCACTGAGGTAAATGGTGCCATATAAATGCATTGTCTTCTTTTGCACACACTCAACTGACTAAAATTAAAATGCTTTCACCTTAGGAAAAAGCCACAGACTGAAAGAAGGTATTTCACATGACCAGAGATCCAAGAGTTAAACATGCAGAATGTTTTTTACATGTTTAAGCCTTGGGTCCCCAGTCTCATGGAATATACTGTATCACAGAATTTCTAGTTTTACAATAACTTGATTAGACTTATGGTCAAATGTCCTTGAGGTACTTTCCAGTACGTGAATTCCCTTATTCATGACAGATTCCCATTAACTAATATTTTCAGTGAATATTAAAAAGCTGATCGCTATATGATGTCCAGTTCATCAGTGCTATTAAATCATGAATTTCCTTTGACTGTTATATAAAATATGTCCTTTTACATATGAATATTGGAAAATGCAATGCTTACTTCTTTCCCTCTTTTCTTGACAGGCTTCCCTTTATTGTGTACATAATTTGCCTTTCCCATTGTATGTACATTAAAATGCACCAGCCATTGCTTATAATGTTATAGTAACATCAAGGTCCTTTGAATGAGATTCCCCTCCCCACTCTTCTAATGCAATTGTTAAAATGGCAGACGAGGCAATTTCATACAATTGGGTTAATGTGCTCATCACCATTGAGCCCGCAGCTTGCTGTGATCAACAAATTTCCTAATATTACAAGAAGTCCCCTCCACTCTAGGGCCACCCCCCCACCCCGGATACCCTTTTCCATTTATCGTGATTTTATTTCGCTTTTGCAGCAAAAGATAATCCCACTGGCTAATTTAACATTAATTTCCCCAGCTGGATTAATTCTTACTGAAGATAGTACATGAAAAATATTAACTTTCAAATTATCCATCAGCCAATGCATAACAGCCACATGATTTCTAGCATGACTGGTCCACTGATGATCGTGTTATCTGTGTCGTATAGCTCTGGAAGCCCTGCTCTTGAGCACTTTAGCAAATCATCTATAATTGGCTTGGACATCTTCAATCTTTGACCGGAGCAGGCACTGTGCATTTCTAAACAAATTACCATCGTATGGCCTCCTACTATTCTGTGTAGTTTCCTGTCCAATTATTCAGTCTGTGCTGTAATTGATGGCTCATCCTCTTGACTCTTTTTCCATTACCTTAAGAACATTGGAACAGGAGTAAGCCATTCAACCCCTCAGGCCTGCTCAGTTATTCAATTAGATTATGGCTGATCTGTACCTCAACTCCATTTTCCTGCGCTAGCTCCATGTCTCTTGATACCCCTTTAGGGGTTCTCCAGATCTCGGTCCCTTTTCCCACTTTGTCCTCTTTTCAATTACCTCCCCAACTTACACCCCAACTCTATCCACTCTTTCATCAAAGATTTCATTCTATGGTCATCAATTTTTTCAGATTGCACCAGCTCTTGCAGTGCACTTGCTGTGTTGCTACATTATACTCCTTTTAATTTCAAAAAAAAATCTTAGTATAAAAATTACTTCAAATTAACAGAAGGACACTGTACATCTTAATCACTTCTATGTTCTTTAATGGGGCAATGAAATTCCTGTTTCTGTCAATTTTTCAAAAAGGAACTGTTTCTTAATTTCTCCCAAGTCTAACCTGAAGCTAGCACTTCATATCTTTGATGTCTTTGGTCTTGGTATCTTCTTTAATCTCAAATGGGACAGCCACATCTCCTCCGTTACTAAAGCTGCCTCCAGAGAGCTTGCTTTCTTCTTTCATGCCAAACCATTTTTCACTCAACAACTCTTAGTTCTTTAAACGCTGAAGACCATCCAAGACTGCTCCTCTCTTTAGGGTATCTCCTATGTCAGCTCTCTTGGGCAAGTTACAAGTGACTGAAACTTCTGCAAGGGGGTTGGTAGGGTGATATAATTTCAGCAGAATCCCCACGGAAATAACAACCATTTATCCAAGTCTTTTCCAGCAGGTTTTCTCCAGGTTTTCTTAAAGCACAAGACGTGGAAGAAGACCAGGAGTAGAACATGGCTACCCGACCCGAACCTGACTAGGGTTCAATTCGCTCTTCTAGGTCCAGCATTTGGGTTCGGGTCGGGTCGAGCCGGGTCGGACACAGTGACAGCCAGGACGTCAAGGCGGGGAATGTGCATCCGGATTCCGCACTAGTCTGCAGTGAGCAATTCTGTCCAAGGTAGAGCACAACCTCTTTGATATAATCAACTTAATTCCGGTGGTCAGGTCGGGTCAGGCCAGGCGCGGAAAAAAAAAATCAAAGGACTCGGGCCGGGTTGGGCTCGGGTTGGATATGGTTCTTTTGGGCTCGGGTCAGGTTTCAATTGCAGACCCGAGCAGGCCTTTAATCAGGAGCACCCCAAGGAAATTCTCCCCCGGGATGTTTGATTGGCATCCCTTCTCTCACTTCTGTTGCCATTGAAAATCTTCTTGCCTTTACTATTTCGCTAATACTAATACAGTCAAAGTTCTTCATTTTTCTCTCTTATGAGAGCATAAGAAATAGGTGCAAGAGTAGCCTGTACAGCTCATTGAGCCTGCTCCGGCATCCGATAAGATCATGACTGGGTTTCTACATCACTTTCTCACCTTATCCCCATATACCATCATTCCCTTAGTGCCCGGAGAGCTATCAGTCTCAATCTGGAAAATATTTAATGACTGAGCATCTACAGCCCTCTTCCATAGAGAATTCCAAAGATTCACAATCCTCTGGGCAAGAAAGTGGCTGATGGAATATAATGTGGGGAAGTGTGAAATTATCTGCACTGGTAGGAAGAATGGAAAAGCAGAGTATTTTTTAGAAGATGCGAGACTGGGAAATGCTGGTGTTCAGAGGGATTTGGATGTCCTTTACACGAATCAGAGAAAATTAACATGCAGGTACAGCAAGCAATTAGGAAGGCAAATGGTACGTTAGCCTTTATTGCAAGGGGGTTGGAGTGTAAGAGTAAAAATGTCTTGCTGCAATTGTATAGGGTTTGGTGTGCCCACACCTGGAAGACTGAAATTTCACCCCATCTCAGACAGTAATGGCCGATCCCTTATCCTGAGACTATGCCCCCTAGTTATAGACTCTCCAGCTAGCGGAAACAGCCTCTCAACATCTTTCCTGCCAGGCCTTCTACGAATTTCATACATTCCAATGAGACCACATCTCATTCTTCTAAACTCCAGAGACTGTAGGCCCGTTCTACTCAATCCCTCCTCATAGGACAGCCCTCTCATCCCACAAATCAATCTAGTGAACCTTCGTTGCGCCCCCTCTAAGGCAAATATAGGTAAGATCAAAACTGTACAGGATTGAGGGTAATATATTAACATGGTCTGAAGTTTGGTTAACGGACAGAAAAAAAAGAGTAGGAATAAACGGGTTACTTTTGGGTTGGCGGGGTGTAACTATTGGAGTAGCACAAGGATCAGTGCTTAGGCCTCAGCTATTTACAATGTATATCATTGACTTAGATGAGGGAACCAAATAGAATATATCCAAGTTTGATGACGATGCAAAGCTAGGTGGGAACGTAAGCTGTGAGGCAGATGCAAAAAGGCTGGAAAGGGATAGAGACAGGTTAAGTGATTGGGCAAGAAAGTGGCAACTGGAATATAATGTGGCGAAGTGTGAAATTATCTGCATTGGTAGGAAGAATGGAAAAGCAGAATAAACAAGCTCTAGTGTGGCACCTTACAAATGTCTTCTGAAAATCCAAATATACTACATCCGCTGGATTCCCCCTGCTAGTTACACCTTCAGAAAACACCAATAGATTTGTCAATCACGATTTCCCTTTCATAAGACTGTGTCAACTCTGCCTAATCACACTGTGATTTTTCTAGTGCCCTGTTACCACATCCTTAATAATAGATTCTAGCATTTCCCTAACTACTGATGCCAGGCTAACTGGCCTACAGCTCCTGGTTTTCACTCTCTCCCTCCTTTCTTACTGGTCCATATACTGCTGTTCCTCCTCCCTACATCCCCATTATTGAAATCAACCTTCACTTCACTGTCTGCTACTCTGAATTATTCTTTCCCAGGATATCAGATTGTGCAACCCCTTCCCTTCCTCAACTGTTTCTTCCTCCTGTGGTCTTCAGGCTTTTAAATCCAAACTTGCCTCTAATCAGTACTTCCTGATTTATCTTCCCTTCCTTTTTTTTATACTTTTTAACACTGAGTCTTGGTTCTCATCTTAATTTCCCAATTTAAAGACACCAGTCTGAGTGTGGTGGGCATTCCATTTATGGCTTTAGTGACACAGAGAGATGGGGAATGAAGCTGCTGTTTGGATCCTCTTCATTGTCTAGTTTGTTTTGAGATGGCATTATGAAGTGGGACTTTATGTCCTTCTTGGGTTGCCTCTAAGTAGCAGTGCAGGACAAGAAGGATTCTGATAAGTGCACTACGAACATTTTAGATTAGTCAAGTAGGGCATCCTTCCCCTTTAAATCGGTTAAGCAATATTCTCCTTTGTACTCTTATTTGAACAAGTGCCATTGTCTCTGTAACACAATGTTCTTTGTGATACCAGGCACACAAGTTTTATTTTTATGCAGTGAAGCTGGTTTTACACCAGCACAAAATTACAGATGCTGTTTATTGTTAAGAGTTCAATAAACTGAAAGAGATTGAAGATGAAGTTCTCCCTGTGTCTGCGTGGGTTTTCTCCGGGTGCTCCGGTTTCCTCCCACAAGCCAAAAGACTTGCAGGTTGGTAGGTAAATTGGCCATTATAAATTGTCACTAGTATAGGTAGGTGGTAGGGAAATATAGGGACAGGTGGGGATGTTTGGTAGGAATATGGGATTAGTGTAGGATTAGTATAAATGGGTGGTTGATGTTCGGCACAGACTCGGTGGGCCGAAGGGCCTGTTTCAGTGCTGTATCTCTAATCATAAAGTTTTCTTTCCCAGTGTTAGTCTGTTGGGACCCAGAACCATTGACAGGAGCACAGCAGCTGGAAACATTTTATATATTTTATTTCCAGATATCAGCTTTCTTTCTACTTCACTACCTCTGTGCTTTTTTTGTCTCTAATGATTCCAAATGGTTACTTTTGCATTGGCTCTGTGCATGAAGGGCCTGATGCAGTGCTAGCCCATCTGTAAGATATTAAGTTCGTAGGGACTGGGCAGTGGATTTTTTTTATATGCATTATTTTATTGTATAGTTGAAAAAATATACTTGGAAAGTAGTTATAGAAAGGCATCCCAATAAAGAGGTGTTTAAGTAACTATTTGTGTTTTTGGATAATGGAGCTTGGAATTGAAAGGAAATGACTGCCCCTCAAATTACCCCTGGGCCAATATGTGGGCTCGTTGCTACCAGCGCTGTTGGTTGTTGATGGATGTTTCCCACTGAACGATGCCTCATGTTTCCTTTAACAGGATTACTACACTGCTGCCAATGCATTTGGTCCTCAGAGAGTTTAGGCAGTGAGTCGCTGAGCCACATGGACCAGGAACATCTGAGTTTTGATCCCCAATCTAGGAAGGGGCATTACAATTAGAGGCAGGAAAATGCAGCAGGCAACTCACTGCTGATCATTATTCAGCAATCCCAATGGAAGTGTGCGTGTGTAGATGTTGGGCGAGGATCAGATTAGGATTGTGATGCCCCTTGAAGTAGAATAATCTGCCCATATGCTCTCTGTTTAAGATCATAAACGATGAACGCCAATTTCTTCCTTGCAAATGGCTGACTTCATTGTGCCCTTATAAGGTTTGAAGGAAACCTTCCCGCTATATTTATGATGTCTAAGTTAGGATTTATTTGCTGAAAAGGTAATATCATTAAGTATGACACATTGTAAAGATCAGGGCTGCAAAATTCAAATGGGACACAAATAAATTTCCTGGGCTTACGGGCCAGATGGGCCCAGGTTTCATGGGCCGGATCACCTAGACATCAATGGCTGGACCCCGTGGCTTCATAGACCGGATTGACTGGGTTTCATGGACTGCATTTGCACCCTCTCTCCCTTCCCCCATCCCCACTGTAGTTTGGTATCCCTGCACTACACAACATTGCAATATTAATGACACCTCCTGCTAAATTACTCTGTGATTCAAGTGGATTCAAAATGTCATAGAGTCATAGAGTTGTACAGCGTAGAAACAGGCCCTTCGGCCCACCGCGTCAATGCCGATCATAATGCCTATCTATACTAATCCCACCTGCCTGCATTAATTCCATATCCCTCTATGCCTTGCTCATTCAAGTACCTGTCCAGATGCCTCTTAAATGTTGCTCTTGTTCCTGCCTCCACCACCTCCTCAGGCAGCTCATTCCAGATACCCACTATTCCTTGTGCGAAAAATTTACCCCTTTGATCCCCTTTAAACCTCCTCCCTCTCACCTTAAATCTATGCCCTCTAGTTTTAGTCACCCCTACCATGGGAAACAGACTCTGGCTATCTACCCTATCTATGCCTCTCATAATTTTATATACCTCTATCATGTCCTCTCTCAGCCTCCTTCGCTCCAGGGAAAACAGACCCAGCTTATCCAATCTCTCTTTATAACTCAAGCCCTCCAAACCAGGCAACATCCTGTGAATCTTTTCTAGCTTAATCACATCTTTCCTGTAGTGCGGCGACCAGAACTGCACACAGTACTCCAAATTGGGCCTAACCAACGTTATGTACAACTGTAACATGACGTCCCAACTCTTGTACTCAATGCCTCGGCCGATGAAGGCAAGCATGCCAAACGCCTTCTTCACCACCCTGCCTACCTGTGTTGCCACTTTCAGGGAACTATGTACTTGCATCCAAGGTCTCTCTGCTCAACAACACTCCCCAGGGCCCTGCCATTCACTGTTTATGTCCTACCCTGGTTTAACTTCCCAACATGCATCACTTCGCACTTGTCTGCGTTAAATTCCATTTGCCAATCCCTTGCCCACTTTCCCAGTTGATCTATATCCTGTTGTAACCTTAGACAATCTTCTTCACTGTCCACTATACCACCAATTTTGGTGTCATCTGCAAATGTACTAATCATGCCCCCTATATTCACATCCAAGTCATTAATATATATGACAAACAACAGAGGGCCCAGCACTGATCCCCGTGGCTCACCACTGGTCACCGGCCTCCAATCTGAAAAACAACTCTCCACTACCACCCTCTGCCTCCTATCATCAAGCCAATTTTGTACCCAATTGGCTAGCTCACCCTGGATCCCATGTGTTCGAACCTTCCGGACCAGCCTACCATGCGGGACCTTGTCAAAGACCTTGCTAAAGTCCATGTAGACAACGTCCACCGCCCTGCCCTTGTTAATCCTCTTGGTCACCTCCTCAAAAACTCAATCAAATTCATGAGACATGATTTCCCATGCACAGAGCCATGCTGACTATCCCTAATCAGACCTTGCCTTTCCAAATGCATATAAATCCTGTCTCTCAGAATCTCTTCCAATAACTTTCCCACCACTGATGTAAGACTCACCGGCCTGGAGTTCCCTGGCTTATTCTTAAATAAAGGCACAACATTAGCTATCCTCCAGTCTTCCGGTACCTCACCCGTGGCTAACTATGATACAAAAATCTCTGCCAGGGCCCCAGCAACCTCCTCCCTTGCTTCCCATAGCATCCTAGGATACACCTGGTCAGGCCCTGGGGATTTATCCACCTTAATGTGCTTCAAAACCTCTAACACCTCCTCATTTGTAATGTTGATATGCTCCAGGATATCGCTGTTGAACTCACTAGCTTCCATGACCTTCTCCATGGTAAATACAGACAAGAAGTATTCATTTAAGACCTCGCCCATTTCCTGTGGCTCCACACATAGATTACCACACTGATGACTCATAGCCCTCCTGCCTTGGGCACTATGGCATTGGAAGGATGAATGAGAATGGACAGAGACTGCTTGAGTTGTGTACCTATCATAACCTCTGCATCACCTACTCGTTCTTTCACACTAAACCCTGTCACCAGGTTTCTTGGAGGCACCCAAGATCACGTCGTTGGCACCAGCTAGATCTCATCATCACAAGGTGAGCCTCCTTAAACTGTGTTCAAATCACACGCAGTTTCCACAGTGTGGACTGCGACACCGACCACTCCCTGGTGTGCAGCAAGGTTAGACTCAAACCAAAGAAGCTGCATCATTCCAAGCAGAAGGGCCACCCGTGCATCAACACGAGCAGAACTTTTTATCCACAGCTGTTACAAAATTTTCTAAATTCACTTGAAAAAGCCCTTCAAAACACTCCCACAGGGGATGCTGAGACCAAGTGGGCCCACATCAGAGACGCCATCTATGAGTCAGCCATGACCACCTATGGCAAACGTGTGAAGCGGAATGCAGACTGGTTTCAATCTCATTTTGAAGAGCTGGAACCTGTCATAGCCGCTAAGCGCATTGCACTGCTGAACTACAAAAAAGCCCCCAGAGAGTTAACATCAGCAGCACTTAAAACAGCCAGAAGCACTGCACAAAGAACAGCCAGGCGCTGCGCAAATGACTACTGGCAACACCTATGCAGTCATATTCAGCTGGCCTCAGACACCGGAAACATCAGAGGAATGTATGATGGCATAAAGAGAGCTTGTGGGCCAACCATCAAGAAGATCGCCCCCCTCAAATCTAAATCAGGGGACACAATCACTGACCAATGCAAGCAAATGGACCACTGGGTTGAGCACTACCTAGAACTGTACTCCAGGGAGAATGTTGTCACTGAGACCACCCTCAATGCAGCCCAGTCTCTGCCAGTCATCGATGAGCTGGACATACAGCCAACAAAATCGGAACTCAGTGATGCCATTGATTCTGTAGCCAGCGGAAAAGCCCCTGGGAAGGACAGCATTACCCCTGAAATAATCAAGAGTGCTAAGCCTGCTATACTCTCAGCACTCTACGAACTGCTTTGCCTGTGCTGGGACGAGAGAGCAGTACCACAGGACATGCGCGATGCCAATATCATCACCCTCGATAAGAACAAAGGTGACCGCGGTGACTGCAACAACTACCGTGGAATCTCCCTGCTCAGCATAGTGGGGAAAGTCTTCGCTCGAGTCGCTTTAAAGAGGCTCCAGAAGCTGGCTGAGCGCGTCTACCCTGAGGCACAGTGTGGCTTTCGACCAGAGAGATCGACCATTGACATGCTGTTCTCCCTTCGTCAGATACAGGAGAAATACCGCGAACAACAGATGCCCCTCTATGTTGCTTTCATTGATCTCACCAAAGCCTATGACCTCGTCAGCAGACATGGTCTCTTCAGACTACTAGAAAAGATCGAATGTCCACCAAAGCTACTAAGTATCATCACCTCATTCCATGACAATATGAAAGGCACAATTCAGCATAGGAGCGCCTCATCAGACCCCTTTCCTACCCTGAGTGGCGTGAAACAGGGCTGTGTTCTTGCACCTACACTGTTTGGGATTTTCTTCTCCCTGCTGCTCTCACACGAGTTCAAGCCTTCAGAAGAAGGAATTTTCCTCCACACAAGATCTGGGGGCAGGTTGTTCAACCTTGCCCGTCTAAGAGCGAAGACCAAAGTACGGAAAGTCCTCATCAGGGAACTCCTCTTTGCTGACGATGCTGCATTAACATCTCACACTGAAGAGTGCCTGCAGAGTCTCATCGACAGGTTTGCGGCTGCCTGCAACGAATTTGGCCTAACCATCAGCCTCAAGAAAATGAACATCATGGGACAGGATGTAAGAAATGCTCCATCCATCAATATCGGCGACCACGCTCTGGAAGTGGTTCAAGAGTTCACCTACCTAGGCTCAACTATCACCAGTAACCTGTCTCTCGATGCAGAAATCAACAAGCGCATGGGAAAGGCTTCCTCTGCTATGTCCAGACTGGCCAAGAGAGTGTGGGAAAATGGCGCACTGACACGCAACACAAATGTCCGAGTGTATCAAGCCTGTGTCCTCAGTACCTTGTTCTACGGCAGCGAGGCCTGGACAACGTATGTCAGCCAAGAGCGACGTCTCAATTCATTCCATCTTTGCTGCCTCCGGAGAATCCTTGGCATCAGGTGGCAGGACCGCATCTCCAACACAGTAGGCCTTGAGTCAGTGGCGCTTGAGATGGCTTGGCCATGTGAGCCGCATGGAAGATGGCAGGATCCCCAAGGACACATTGTACAGCGAGCTCGCCACTGGTATCAGACCTACCGGCCGTCCATGTCTCCGCTTCAAAGACGTCTGTAAATGCGACATGAAGTCCTGTAACATTGATCACAAGTCGTGGGAGTCAGTTGCCAGCGATCGCCAGAGCTGGCGGACAGCCATAAAGGTGGGGTTAAAGTGTGGCGAGTCAAAGAGACTTAGCAGTTGGCAGGAAAAAAGACAGAAGCACAAGGGGAGAGCCAACTGTGTAACAGCCCCGACAAACAATTTTTTCTGCAGCACCTGTGGAAGAGTCTGTCACTCTAGTATTGGCCTTTATAGCCACTCCAGGCACTGCTCCACAACCACTGACCACCTCTAGGCGCTTACCCATTGTCTCCCGAGACAAGGAGGCCAAAGAAGAAGAAGAATCTTTTAGGATTCTCCTTTATCTTATCTGCCAGGGAAATCTCATGGCCCCTTTTCACTCTCTAATTTCCTTCTTAAGTGTACTCCTACATCCCCTATACTCCTCGAGGGACTCGCTTGATCCCAGCTGCCTATACCTGACATATGCCTCCTTCTTTGGCCTGACCAGACCTTCAATATCCCTCGTCAACCAAGGTTCCCTAAACTTGCCAGCCTTGCCCTTCAATCTAACAGGAACATGCCAGCCCTGAACTCTTCCTATCTCACTTTTAAAAGCCTCCCACTTGCCAAACGTCCCTTTACCTGTAAACAGCCTCTCCCATTCAACTTTTGAGAGTTCCTGTCTGATGCCATCGAAATTTGCCTTCCCCCAATTTAGGACTTCAACTTGAGGACCAGTCCTATCCTTTTCCATAACTATCTTGAAGCTAATAAAGTTATGGTCACTGGTCCCAAAGTGCTCCCCTACTGACACATCAACCACCTGCCCAGCCTCATGTCCTAAGAGGAGGTTGAGTGTAGCCTCTTCTCTAGTAGGCCCATCCTTCTCTAGTAAGGCCATGTCTTTTCTGACAACCCTCCTGATTCAAGTCTCAACCCTTCAGCTGCCTCTTCACTGCCCAATGAGTCAAATGTGATTTCTGTTTTCATTTGCCCTTCAGCTCTTCCGCATGTTCAGTGCACTTTGATTTGCATTGATTCTGCTCTGGTCTAGAAATAATGATATCTGGTTTGGATATTAATTGTTTCACAATTTGTACCAAACGATCAAAAGCATGGAGAAAATACATTTTAAATTCATTTACATAGAAACTACAGCACACAAACAGGCCATTCAGCCCAGCTGGGATATGCTGGCATCTCTGCTTCAAACAAGCCTCCTCCCACTCTACTTAATCTCACCCTATCGCCATATCCTTCTATTCTTTTCTCCCTCATGAACTTATCTCACTTCCCCTTAATCACATCTATACTATTCACCTCAATTACTCCATGTGGAATAAAATTTCACATTCTCAGCACTCTCTGGGTAAATCTTGAAATCCTTATTAGATTTATTAATTACCTTACATTCATGACCCCTAGTTTTGGACACCCCACAAGTGGAAACATCTTCTTTACATCTACCCAATCAAACCCCTTCCTCATTTTAAACTATATATACATACATATATATATATATCTCTTTAAAGTGATTTGATGACAAATGAATCTTCATTGTTATGAGTGCACTGAAAAGAGATGAGCCCAATCCTGATACACATATACAGCTGCACATATCACACTGAAAGTCAGATGAGGCAGAGAAATAAGTTGCCTCACATCCCAGATGCTTGAGGTGCATCTCAAGCAAGATCTTGCAACCTTGTAGTCTGACATTCATTCAAACCGACCCAGTAGACATCCTGCCATTGTAGTCCATCAGTAGCTGTGCCTGCCCAGGTGTTGGGATTAATTTCAAGGTGGCCTTTAGTGTGTCTTTAAAGAGTTTCATCTGCCCACCTCTTCTGACTATCTGGACTGCAGCTCACCGTAGAAGATGACTTTGTGAGTTTTATAGTCAGGCACATGAATACGGCCATACCAACACAACTAGACCTTTCTGATCATGGCCTCAGTTCTAGTTATATTGCAGCACTTGAGGATAGTGTTGAGCATCCTGATGCCTGTGTTAAGCAGTAGCTAGTGCAAGTAGAAAAGGCCAGGTCAATTCATGTGACTGCAATAGCAGTCACACAACTCCAGTTCATATACTAGGGGGGTGCGGACAAAAGCTTGGTTGATATTGACTTTTGCTGGCAGCCTAACCCCTCATTGCTGCCAGAATCTCTGCTCCAGTTTGCCAAAGACAGTGCTGAACCTGTCAATCTAATGAGCAACATGTTATACGTTGGATGTGATTCCACGATTGGACGGCACTTACTGAACAATCCCAAGTGTACTAAGAATTACAATAACAACCAATTTAAGATTATCAGTCGGGCTTGCAATGTGGCTTACTTACATTTGCTAGAAGCTACATATATTCATACGCAGGGACCTGTCCTCTGCAGGCAACAAGAACATGTCCAAGCATTGGGCTCTTTTTGAATTAAACAAAGCTTGGGGGACAATAGTTCCCTGATGCATTCCCCATGGAAATGCCTTGACCAATCAGAGTCAACTTGCCAACCAATCAGCAGCCTTTACTCATGCAGTATAAATTGTTACTCCCTTCGAAATTTGGCATTCTTGTGTTTATAGCAACACTTCATACATCCTCATAACTGCTCAATGCACGATACTAACATGCCAACAAAACCCCAGTAAGGCACTGAACAACATAAATAAGCAAATATATACTTATTGAATTTTCTTTCAGTTTTCTCAATATCATAACATAATTCAGTATGAAAAATATTATCTTAATAATTAATGTTTAATAATTAATATTAATTATATAATATTATTTATATAGTTACAAATTATGTAATTTACTTTTTGCCTGAGAGTGTGGTGGAGGCAGGTTCAACTGAAGCATTCAAAAGTGAATTAGACTGTTCTATGAAAAGGAAAAATGTGCAGGGTTATGGGGAGAAGGCAGGGGAGTTGCACTAAGTGAATTGCTCTTTCAGTGAGCTGATGCAGACACGATGGGCCTGTAACAATTCTGTGCTCAGAAGCCAGCAGATAGCTGAAGAACCCAGGTATGGTCACTTTGCAGAGAGAGTCCACCTTGCTTTTTGCAGACATAACAGTGAGGTCTCTCTCTCTCTTCTGTTCGTCCTGTGCTACCCTTTCACAACATTTTCCTTCAATTGTCTTTTCCTTTGTTCTGTTTACCCTCACATAGCGTTCACAATGGTATATCTGACATCTTATACAATGAATTTCAGAGCGGAAAAAAGGGCAACCAATTTAAAAGATGCTTATAGACATTACAGTCACGGGACACTGGAAAGAGTCCAAAGTTAGTACAAGTTATTCCTCACTACAGCCTGCAGAGGGAGCTCCTGTAATTAACAACCTTATATATTCAGTTTAATTTTTTCCTCTTTTCAATCTGATTATTACCTTCCTTCCTTCCTTCCTCTCCTTCCACTGCCCCTAGCACCTATCCCTAGCGTGGCCTGAAAGTAGTCTTCATAAACAGGTGGTTTATCAAGATAGGTTCAACTCTTTGACATTAGTTTGTCGCTGGTGCTGTCACTGAAGGGCCTCTCTGCATGATATCTTCACATGGGTAACCTTTACCTGCAACATAACTGAATGTCCTGGAAGTGCACTGTAGCACAGTGACCTCCTGAAAGACAAAGAGTTCTTTTAAAACTGGGAAACCAAGGTGACGGGCTGAGGTGAGACTGAGGGAATAAGGAGGTGAATAGAATCTTGCAACAGAGAAGGCCATTCGGTCCATCGTGACTGTGTCGGCCTTTTGCAAGAGCTAGCCAATTAGCCCCACTACCCCACCTCTTTACCCATATCCCTGCAAGTTACTGCTGAAACTACTTCTACCCGTCTTTCAGGCGGCACATTCCCGATCATAACATCTCACGGCGTCAAAATATTATCCTCATCTCAAAGCACAACAGAAAAAGACGCACCTGCAATAGTAATATCGATAAAATAATGTGAGACAAGAAAGGTCATGATAACGAGAGTTTGGAAATTCAAGGAAAGAGTCAACAGGCATTTTCTTACCTGCTGTCTAAGAGTGCAGGTGGGCGGATAGAACAACCTTCTCATATAAGGGAGCAAAGTTCCAGCTTTGGAAGGACTTGTATTCTTTCTGGAGAATTAAGGATTGTTGAGAAATGAGGTCTTTGGCACAAAAGAGGAAACTGAACTTCTTGGGAGGCAGCTTTATTTCGGCTCACCTTCTTGGGAAGAGAGTCTACATCACCAGGTTAAAGCCTGTCTGGGCTGACTGATGTGACTGAAGCCATTTGTTGCAGGCTAGATTAAGGCTGCGGCAGATGAGTTTAGGCCCACTGTAACCTTCACAACCACTGGCAGTGCTGTGTGTGCCCTGGTGTTTGGCCCCAATTCCTGCTGTAACCGGTGACTAGGTCAGTGACTGTCTCCATGCTGGAGCACAGCCTCCTCATGCACTGCTCCTGTCATGATGAGGACCGACTTCCTGTTGCAAAACATCCACAAGGTGTAAGGGCTTCCTCGCTGATTTTCTTTGAACCTCTGCAGGTCTGTGCTGCCGTGCTTGCTACTGCTGCTCCCCCTGGTCTAGCAGCGCCAAAGGTGATCCCAGCAATATTCCCATTCTTCCCAGTACTCTTGCAACCAGTGGAGTGACAGAGGACGGCTGCAGCCAAAAGTCAGCTCTCCTAACAGCTATTTAATATTACAGACTTTCCAAACTCACTTAAAGCAACTAAGGAATGCTCCATTTATCTTCAATAGCTAGAAACGACTATCCAGAGACTTAGCTTGTGTGCGTTTTGCAACAGGATGTCTTCTCTCAACACAACAGAGGAGCAGTGTGTGAGGAGACAGTCCTTCAGCATGTAGGAATTTACCCTGAGATGAGCTTCCGACCACATATCCACATCATCACCATGACTGCCTATTTCCACCTCCAGAACATCACACGACTCTGCCCCTGTCTCAGCTCATCTGCTCCTGAAACCCTCATCCATGCCTTTGTTACCTCTAGGCGGCACAACTCTTCGGACTAAAAATCAGTTTAAAGAAAACTGAAGTCCTGCATCAGCCTGCACCCCAAGAAGAATATAGATCACCAAGCATTGTCATCGAGGGAACCGAGCTGAATGCCGTCAAGCAATTTACTTATTTGGGGAGCGTCATCTCGCTTGATGCCACCATAGATAAGGAAGTAAACAATAGGCTCTCAGAAGCAAACAGTACATTCGTCAGACTCTACAAACGTGTGTGGAGCAACGACAGACTCAGAGCACAGACCAAACTCAAAGTTTAGAAAGCCATAGTCCTCACCATCCTTCTGTATGGCACCGAGTCATGGGTCCTATACCGCCATCATGTACGCCTTCTAGAGTGCTTCCATCAGCACTGCCTCCGCAGCATCCTCAAGATACGCGACAGGACCACATCACAAACATTTAAGTCCTGGAAACAGCCAACATCACCAGCATCGAGGCCATCCTCCTGCAAAGCTAACTGCATTGGGCGGGTGCTGTTGCCCGGATGGACAACAGTCGCCTGCCCAAGATTGTGTTGTTTGGAGAGCTAACCATGGGTAAAAGGAACAGAGGGGCCCCATGCAAACGTTTCAAGGACTCCCTGAAGAAGTCCCTCTCTGTGTGCCACATCAACCATCGCCAGTGGGAAGCGTAGCCCATAGATTGTGATGCCTTGAGATGCTACATCTTGGAGGGCTACAGACACCTTTGAGACTAAAGAAAGAACCAGCATGAAAGAGAAAAAGGAGAAGGATAGATCCAATTGCCTCCCACAGCAACTACACCTTCAGTTGTACCCGCTGTGGGAGAATCTGCTGGTCACGGATAGGCCTGACTAGCCACCAGCGGGCCTGCAACTGATGTCTACAACCTTCCCAAAATCTTTGTCCGCGAAGAACTGCCAAGAGGTTTGTTGTGAGATGGTTTCTTGTCTTTTTGAGTATGAAGGATGGAGTGGAGCTTCTTGGATGACTTATGTTGGACTTCTATGTCCGCTGACATGAGTATGCGTTGTAGTCTGTGCAAGGTGGAGCCGGTGTATGGGAGGCTGACTGTTGTATTGGTTGAGGTAGTTGTTGCAGTGTGAGTAACAGGTGGACTTCTGTTGATCTTGTGGGAAGGAAATCCATTGAGTTAAAGTGTAAACTTGATATGGCGCAGTTCTTGTAGGTATTTCCTGTCGCTAATGGAGTAAGCTCTTCTGATGAGGCTGTTGGAGACCAATTGAAGAGTGGAGGGATGATAAAAAGAACGGTAGTTCGGGTATCCATCAGTATGAGTGGGCTTGCGGTAGACTTGGTATGCTGGTATTGCGTTTTGAGACCAGTGTGCCAACGCAGCCTTTGGTCATCTGAGGAAAAGAGCGTTTGACAACCAAGACCTCAAATCTGGCACCAAGCTCATGGTCTACCAGTGGTTGCTAAACTTAGTCACTCCTTACACTTTCTGCTTCATCTGGTTCCAGTCATATCTCATGGCGAGGATGAGTTTGAAACAGGACAGCCCTCTGCATACCCATCTCATGCAGCTTGTCTACTTTGAGGGGCTCAGCAGCCCTATCACTTGCCCACCGACTCCCTTTGTGCCTCCAAACTGGATTCTCTTTCACTTAATTTTTGCCTATCACTTGTTTCCATGCTCCTCCTTGAGTCAAAATACTTTTGGAGTCTTTCCAAAGCCTGTATGAATTTCCCCCCAATGCCAAATACCTTTATATGTATAACAGCAATATCAGAGAGACAGCTCTGCTAGTGAGTTATAGGCCTCCTGTCACATTCGTAAAACAAATGGCATTGCTCACTGTCACTAGCGAGATCTATTACTGGGTAATGTGTCTCCAGTGATTTGAAACCTATCTAATTGACATAATACACTAAAATCTACTGTAGAGCAGCATCAGTCGTGTCCATTTAACTCACAGAACATCGAACAAAGAACGCAGACAAGACAGCACTGCAATCCAATGTCATTTACTAGGAAGCAAATGCATATGTTATACTCCCAGGTGATGCAACATCATTTAAGCATCCCAATAGTTGTGTCCTGCAGATCATATTTGAAGAATTATCAATTATTCATTTACACAACAGCGATCCTGTCTTTAGTGAGCTCAGTGATTAAACAGAATCAAAAACTACTGTAATATTGCTTTTTGCTTGCTTTGTTCCACATATTGGGCTGAATTTTCCAGTGGGCCTCAGGACTCCAGCATCAGGACCATATGGGTGTCCTAAGCCCGCACATGTTGTCAGGGCGCCCACCAGTGCAACCTTCCAGAAGGCGGCCTCCTATTTGGCTGCTTCTGTGTTTGCTGTCCTATTAAGGATGTCGGATGGTTCCCAACGCAGGAGGCCCATTCAGAGAATCTGCAACACAGGACGGCCAGCAGCCCCACCAGGAGAGGTGGGCGTGGCTGAGGCGGAAAGGTATCGCGAGGTCACCTCAATATGGAAGTGCCGTCAAGTTTGTACCTCGTCCACCCCGGGAAATTCTCCCGGAGTTGGGAATGTGTCAGGAAGCCGGCCCAACATGGTTTCTCCATAATTTCCCAGCCCCATCCCCATCCCCACCCGTCTCCACAGGGCCGGGAAAGTCCAGCCAATTGTTTCCAGGCAAAGAAAATGGATTAGACGTCTGTAGAATACATGTAAGTCACAGCATGTGATGTATGGACTCCACCTGGGGCTGGGGCAGTAATGAGGAGCCTGAACCTCCTTCACAAGGACCAAATGTCTTTGGTCCCTTCTCACAAAGCCCACAACACAGCCCAGTAGAGAAAGGGACAGGTTAATGTCAATAGCAACACAAACCATCCCCAGCTGTACGCAAAAATTAAACAAACCCAAAACTATCCTGGACTTTCCAGGGACATCTACATCTGAGCTGCCTACACCTACATCCATTACTGCGCTGTATGAATATACATAACTTTACAGTAATATATGGGAGATTATATTGAAGAAGCAATATATTTTCCAGAAAGTGTCTTATTGGGAATAAACACCGTGTTATATCAATGTGGAACTAATCCGTACCCATATAGACCAGTGTGAACTGACCCCTACCCATACAGACCAGTGTAAACTGACCCGTACCCATACAGACCAGTGTGAACTGACCCGTACCCATATAGACCAGTGTGAACTGACCCGTACCCATACAGACCAGTGTAAACTGACCCGTACCCATACAGACCAGTGTGAACTGACCCGTACCCATACAGACCAGTGTGCAACTGACCCATACCCATACAGACCAGTGTGCAACTGACCCGTACCCATACAGACCAGTGTAAACTGACCCGTACCCATACAGACCAGTGTGAACTGACCTGTAACCATACAGACCAGTGTGCAACTGACCCATACCCATACAGACCAGTGTAAACTGACCTGCACCCATACAGACCAGTGTAAACTGACCCGTACCCATACAGACCAGTGTGCAACCGACCTGTTCCCATATAGACCAGTGTGAACTGACCTGTACCCATACAGACCAGTGTGCAACTGACCCATACCCATACAGACCAGTGTAAACTGACCCGTACCCATACAGACCAGTGTGAACTGACCCGTACCCATACAGACCAGTGTGAACTGACCTGTACCCATACAGACCAGTGTGCAACTGACCCATACCCATACAGACCAGTGTAAACTGACCCGTACCCATACAGACCAGTGTGCAACTGACCTGTACTCATACAGACCAGTGTAAACTGACCCGTACCCATACAGACCAGTGTGCAACTGACCCATACCCGTACAGACCAGTGTGCAACTGACCCGTACCGATACAGACCAGTGTGCAGCTGACCCGTACCCGTACAGACCAGTGTAAACTGACCCGTACCCATACAGACCAGTGTAAACCGACCCGTACCCATACATACCAGTGTGCAACTGACCCGTACCAATACAGATCTGTGTGCAACTGATCCGTACCCATACAGATCTGTGTGCAACTGACCTGTACCCAAACAGACAAGTGTATCCCCTCATGGCTGTCTGTGGCATTCTGTGGTATTCAAAATGGCTGCTGTATAATGTAATTCACTGTGTGAAGATGTTTGAGAAGTGAGATAAGGTGACATTTAAACACAAATTTTCCTTTCTTCCTGTGTATAACCGCAATCCAGTATGCTGCGTCCAATCCAAAATGAGCCTATAGGTTCTTTTATTTATTTGTTCATGGGATGTGGGCATCACTGGCTAGGCCAGCATTTATTGCCCATCCCTAATTGCCCTTGAGAAGGTGATGGTGAGCTGCCTTCATGAACCGCTGCAGTCCACGTGGGGTAGGTATACCCACAGTGCTGTTAGGGTGTTCCAGGATTTTGACCCAGTGACAGCGAAAGAACGGTGATATAGTTCCAAGTCAGGATGGTGTGTGACTTGGATGGGAACTTGCAGGTGGTGGTTTTCCCCATGCATCTGCTGCCCTTGTTCTTCCAAGTAGTAGAGATCACAGGTTTGGAAGGTGCTGTCGATGGAGACTTGGCTAGTTGCTGCTGTGCATCTTATAGATGGTACACACTGCTGCCATGGTACGCCAGTGGTGGAGAGAGTGAATGTTTAAGGTAGTGGGTGGGGTGTCGATCAAGCAGGCTGCTTTGTCCTGGATGGTGTCGAGCTTCTTGAGTGTTATTGGAGCTGCACCCATCCAAGCAAGTGGAGAGTACTCCATCACACTCCTGACTTGTGCCTTGTAGATGGTGGACAGGCCTTCAGGAGTCAGGAGGTGAGTTACTCGCTGCAAAATTCCCAGCTTCTGACCTGCTCTTGTAGCCACAGCATTTATGTGGCTGGTCCAGTTAAGTTTCTGGTCAATGTTAATCCCCAGGATGTTGATGGTTTGAGATTTAAGTGATGGTAATGCCTTTGAATGTCAAGGGGAGTTGGTTAGATTCTGTCTTGTTGGAGATGGTCACTGCCTGGTATTTGGGTAGCGCAAATGTTACTTGTCACTTATCAACCCAAGTCTGAATGTTTCCAGAGCTGCATGCTCCTTCACCTGCTGCTGGAGCCTTGTCTCACTGTCCTTTCTTTAAAATTCATTTTCTGGATGGGCAATTCACAGGATAGGCACAAGATTGAAAGATTTGGGCGAGAGATGCAGGGGGAAATGATGAAGCACTTTTTTACGCAGTGGGTGGTAATGACCTGGAACTCGCTGCCCACAAGGGTGGTGGAAGCGGAGACGATCAAGAGGAAGTTGGATGGCCACCTGAAGAAATAGACTTGCGGGCTACGGGGATCGAGCAGGGGAGTGGAACTGACAGGACAGCTCCAAGGATAGCTGGCATGGACTCGATAGGCCGAATGGTCTCCTTCTGTGCTGTAAATTTAAAAAAATTATTGCCCATTGATAATTGTCTGGAGTTAGACCTCCTTCTTAAACTGTTGCGGTCTGTATTGTAAAGGTACAGTAATATTATTGAGTACTGTACTGCTGGAGGTCCAATCTTTTGGATGAGGCATTAAACCGAGGCCCCATCTGCCCTCTCAGCTGGAGATAAAAGATCCCACAGTGCTGTATCGAAGAAGAGTATGGGAGTTTTCCCCAGTGTCCTGGCCAATATTTATCCCTCAACGAACACCACCAAAACAGATTATCTAGTCGTTATCACATTGCTCTTTGTGGGAGCTTGCTGTGCAAAAATTGGTTTCCATGTTTCCTACATTACAATAGCTGAAACACACGTAACGGGGAAGTGCTTTGGGATGCCCTGAGGTTGTGAAAGGCGCTATATCAATGTAAGTCTTTCTTTCCTGACATTATAAACTGGGTTAAGACTATGCTAATTAATTTCATGTAAGGACTGCTACTGCTTGCAGAGGTTTTCATCCTTTAGTCCAGTTGGATTTAAACCCAGGTCCCAGAAGTGAAAGGTTAGCATGCTAATTCCACATAGATTCATGGAGTCATAGAGTCATTAATGGCACAGAGAGAGGCCACTCGGCCCATTGAGTCCATGCCAACTCTCCACAGAGCTATGCTGTCAATCCCACTCCCTGGCTCGATCTCCGTAGCCCTGCAAGTCTATTTCTCTCAGGCGGCCATCCAACCTCCTCTTAAAGTCATTGATCGTCTCCACTTGCAACACCCTTGTGGGCAGCAAGTTCCAGGTTATTACCACTCGCTGTGTAAAGCAGTGTTTCCTCACATTCCCCCTGCATCTCTTGCCCAAAACCTTCAATCTGTGTCCCCTAGTCCATGTACCATTTGTTAATGGGAAAAGTTTTTCTTTATCTAACCTATCTAAGCCTGTCATAATCTTGTACACTTCCACTAAATCTCCCCTCAATCTCCTTTGTTCTAAGTTCCAACTTTTCCGACCTAACCTTGTAACTAAAATCCTCCATCCCTGGAACCATTCTGGTAAATCTCCTCTGCACCCTCTCAAGGAACCTCATATCCTGAAGTGTGGTGTCCAGAACTGGATGTAATACTCTAGTTCGGGCCTAACCAGAGCTTTATAAAGGTTCAGCATAACTTCCCTGCTTTTGTACTTTCCTACCTCTCAGTTAAAGTGCGGTGGATTTGAGCCCCACACCAAACAGCCCTGGGAAGTGCAGACTAGAACACGGTCCCTAAACATTGGGTAGACATTCAGCAGGGTACTCCTTTCCAGACTGAGTAACCATTGGCTCAGTGATAGAATTCCTGCCTCTGAATGTGAAAGGTTGGGTTTGGGCTCCACTCCGGAGACTGGAACATTACCTCTGAATACTGGACTGACATCCAGCAGGGGTGCCTCTGCCCGATGGGTGTGGGTGTCCCCTGCCCACTGTAAAGGGCAGGAGGGGCTCTTTAGCTTTGGTTGCAGCCCATCTAAGAGAAGGTACACTGAAGATTTAAAAAAAATACCATGAGGCAGGCAATGAGAAAACACCTCAGCTATTCATAACCTAATAAGTGACTAAAGAATCTCATGTGTGATATTAAGTTAAGACCTGCTCTAGGACAGAACATGACAGATGGACTCAAGAAGAGCGACCGCTACCTTCTCAGGGCAACTAGGGAACGGAAATATTTGTGAGCTTGCTCACTACCTGAGGATTCAATAGAGACAAGCAATTCATTGGCAATGGTCACCTTAAACATGCGTTGCTATTGGTCTCTAACTTACTCTTATTCGTGCCAAAATTAAATTAATCATTGAGCAGTGCTGATTATAATGTTCAAAATCAGTTGTAAAATGTTATAGGCTGATGTGCTTCAGCCTAACCTAAATGATATCCTTAAAAACTCTAGGTGGGAAATTTGAAACAGGTACATGTTTAAAACTGAACAGTGGATGTAACAGGGGAAATAAAGGATGAAAAACAATAAATGGGAGTGTATTCAGTTCTGGGTCTGATACCTCCTGCTTGTAATGACTTTTACCTATAGATGACACTGAAGAATAATAATTCGATTATAATCACAGCACGTTTATCAGCAGTTAAAATACCAGTAACTGTGATAAACCTACTCCACAATCAAATTGATACTCATAATCCATAATAACTGTGATAATCATATCCCACAATAATATGGATCACCAGACTACACAATAACTGATAAATCTTTTCCACGATATATGCAATAATCATATCCCACAAAAACTAATAATCCTATCCCATAATAATATGGATAACTAAATTACACAATAACTGATAAATCTACTCCATAATAAAACAGATAACAGTACACTGTAATAACTGTGATATCCCATGATAACTAGGATAAACCTACTCCACAATGAGTGTAATCATCACCCTCCATTATAACTGGGAGCCAAGATAGACAACAATGGTCAGATTGACAAAATCAAAGATAAATTCACTGGAGATACGATGTCATCGGGTATTTAAAATATTATGATCACTGATACATCACAACAAGCCTATTGTAAATGAAAGTATCATGAGGTAACCCTCCTAGCAATCCTGTGTTATGACCGAAGTGGGAGGAGTGTGCCATTTATTCTAGTTCCACTTCTGCACGGGTCACACGTATATTTAAATTTTTCCCACTTACCGATACAATCATAGACTCTATTTTTATCCTAGAATAAAACACACCAATCAGATTTATTTAATAAACAACAAAATTATCAGTTTCAAGTCTTAACCAGTAATGAAGTAAAACAAAAACACACAGATTGAAATATTAAAGTTCTCTTTTTACCTTAGCCCCTCACACTCACATACACTGGTTAACCGGAAAAATAAAGGGATTTGCGTTTTAGAGCTTTATTACAAAAAAAGACAAAAAAACACTTGGGTTAAATACTTGCTAATTCTTAAAGAAGAAAGTGAAGATATGGAAAGACAACCTTTGTTTTGGTTTGGCGTCCAAAATGTGTTACTGGAATCTTCCTAGAACAGTTCTTTTCAGGCGACATTGAAGATCAGTTTGGGTAGGCTTCCAGGAAATGCAACAACAGAGGTTACAGACACAGGCCTTACAGGAGGTATGCAGCCACAGTTTCAGTCTGTTTCTTACACTTTCTTTTTAGCTCCTCGAGAGATGGAAAACTGGCAGGCTTTTTCCAAACTGCTGGAACAGACTGAGTTGGGGTGTTTTGTTCTTCTTGGCAAGTTTTCTCCAACTGTCTTTTTCAAAGCACTGTTCATCCCCAACTGCCTTTTGTAACAATTCAAAGTGAAACCAAAAACATTCCCAAAGTCAAGCCTCCTGATCTCTATAAATCTTGACCTGTCACTTCTTTGTAAACATCTCCCAAGTCAACAGCAACCCCTGCTGGGTAATTATTTGAAAATAGGTGCCTTCCAGTAACTGTTTGTTTTCAAAGCCAGACCTCTCAGTGATCCTGGTTTTAAAAAAACATCCACGGACTCCTTTTCAGTTTTAAAACACAAATTCTCAAAATTTAACAAAAAATTGGAAGCACTCATAACACCTGGTCAACAACATAACTGATGTTCAACTAGACTGACAATGATAACAGATTTACAGTGTTTGTGTATGGAATAAGTATAACCTGAAAATAGGGCAATGTCAATTGTTTGGGTAAATTGGCAGTTGCGTGTTAAAAATAATTATAATTTTTCACCAAATGCTGGTTGCCTTGTTTCCCCCTTCCACTTTGATGAATATTGTACTGTATAAATCCAACTCACCCAGCTTCTGAGATATTAATCACAATGATTGGGTGTTCAATAGACACTAAAAAATACTTGAGAGTTATTTTGACAACAGTGTAACACAGGCGCTATCACAGCGCACAAACGTTTATCAAATCTGTCTCAGATCAATGTACAGCTCCGTCTAACACTGACCAATCACACAGCATTAATGCTGTCAATTCTGCTTCACTGCAGACTCGATGAGCAGGTTTTTCTGTTAAATCCACAGGGACTGGATAATAAAATCCAGTTTGCAATACTTAGTACTAGTTTTACCAGTGTAGATCAGGTAGGCAATATGGGAAAATGAGCTGAAGATTGTTCCCCCACTGCAGAAACTCTGCAAGTTTATTTTGTCAGCAGCTCCAAGTCTCTGCAACCTCTATTACTGAGAGGTGTCATCATAAGAACAGCAAGTTCTCATCCAAATTGCATACCGTCCTGACATGTGGAGATACATTGCTGTTCATTCACTGGGTGAATATTCTGATATTTCCTATCCAACTCCAGTCTCTGGAGCTGGTCTTGAAACCACAACCTTCTACCCCAGATGCAAGATTGCTACAACTGGCACTATAACAAAGACCACACACATAATGGGGGTCATTTTGACTTTGGGCGCTGATAGTGTAAATCGGGTGTCTTGACTTCAATAGAAATTAAACTCAGGAGAGATGTATAACTGATGGGCGGCACAGTGGTGCAGTGGTTAGCACTGCAGCCTCACAGCTACAGCGACCTGGGTTCAGTTCTGGGTACTGCCTGTGTGGAGTTTGCAAGTTCTCCCTGTGACTGCGTGGGTTTCCGCCAGGTGCTCTGGTTTCCTCCCACCGCCAAAGACTTGCAGGTTGATAGGTAAATTGGCCATTGTAAATTGTCCTTAGTGTAGGTAGGGAATATGGGATTAATGTAGGAGGAGATGTGGTAGGGAATATGGGATTAATGTAGGATTAGTATAAATGGGTGGTTGATGGTCAGCACAGACTCGGTGGGCCGAAGGGCCTGTTTCAGCGCTGTATCTCTCAATGATGGCTGAAACAATATTGTCTGTTTTACACTAATGCCCTATTCCTTCATTACAATACACCTAGTTCCTACAGTGATTACACTTCATGTACTTCATTGACTGTAAAACACTTTGGGACTGAGGTTGTGAAAGGCGCTATATAAATGGAAGTGGGTTTTTTTTTAGCCCATTTCGACTGATAAATTCTGAATTATCTTTGTACTGGTGTGTCAGTAAAAATGGGTTTCCCCCGCAACTCCCACTGTTTTCTTACCAAAAGAATCAGATCTAGAGATGTGCCCACATCACATCTATAATGCCAAGGGAGCACATGGAAAATCCCTGATAATGGCCACAGCAATATCATCAAAAAATGATACACGCCATACACTGATTGCACTGAAACGCCATAGCACACACTCCAAAATCAAACTTAAGCATCAACTATTTCAGATTTCAGTGAGTTACCATAAAAATATTTATACCCCACCATGGTGATGGCGATGTGCTACTTCAAACATTAATTTTAACAGTCAACATTTTGCAGCACACACCTCGGTGTACTGTACCGTTAAATTAGCTTGACAAGTAATTTGTGATCATGGAAACTTATATTACGTTACTGCTTCTGCAACTACCACTGAGGCTCATAAAAGTGTCTGGGAGTTGTGTAAATAATTGTCGGTCGTCATGTAGCTTAACTGTTTGTCTCTTGCTTGTTTTCTTGAGGAGTGGTGATGGTTTTCACCAATGTTTTCTGAATTTTTTTCTCTGATTTTCTCCTGTGTTTTTGTGCTAAAAATGAAAACTGAACACCCACCACCCCCCCCGCCAAAAAAAAGATAATTTTATTGTTGATTTAAAAAGCCAACTTGAAATGCCCTTAACAACAAGTCTACATACAGGAAAAGTTGCAAATAATTATGTAAAGCTTTGTACATCAAAATTGCCCATTCTCCAGTGAACAAGGATAAGAAGGAAAACTTACAATTATAGAATTTCAGGCAAGGATAGCAGGTGTGATATCTCAGTATTTAAAACCCTTCTTGCCTGTCAATTGCTCAGCCCCATCAAATCCCACTGTCCTCTCGCCTTTTTTTCCCTGGTGAATTCCAGGAATCTCACACACAGTTAAATTCAGAATGCAGGGTTACAGAAGGAGATATTGAGTAGTTTACATAATTAAATAGCAAACCCATCCGACCCACGGAGTGAGTGGGGGGTTCCTGCGCTGCAGATCGCGCTCAGCTTAAAGCCAAAAGTTGGTGGATTCCCGCTGGCTGCCCGACACACTGGCAGTTTCAGCTGTTTTAATCTGCTGTCCACGCAGAAACCCACCAAACTTGTTCGGTTAAAATTCCACCCTTTGTAGCCAAGTCGTTTAACCGCAACCTTCTGGCTTACAAGCGAGGTATGCTCAGCCAGGTCTACACCAGGATATGACATTACTCCAAATGGCCATCAGCCAACCATCAATTTCCTTGGCCAAGTGAAAAATTGGGCATTTTGTTCCTACGTTGAGTTTAGATGGTGCATTATCAATGCTGATCAAGATAAGTCATAACATGTTGTGTCAGAAGACCCCTAAAATTGTGACCCTTTGAAACACACACTGACCGACAGCTACCTATCACCACATTTACTTATCCCACTCAAGGAAGCAGGTAGGGTAAATACAAGAAACAAAGAGCATCTTATGGGGTCAGTTAGGGGAAGCACAGAATAAGGAAAAGTTGGGCATTATGTAAATATTATCTAATAAGTTTGAAACACTTCATTTCTCCTTGGTATGGATGACAACTGTTGGAAATGATGGTGTAAGATGGCGGTTGAGCTTCAACAGATGAAATGCTGTTTTCTTGGGACTTGGTGATTTACCTGCTTGTTGGTGAACCTTCCTTTTGTTCAGGTGTGAAGGGGCTGGTGCTGGGATTTACTGCAGACAGTTTGTTGAGTATAAGGGTTTGCCACACCAATCCTCCATGCTGCCTCTCTGCTTCTCCCATTTCCTTATCATCCCTCCTCCTCAGCTGTGGCTGCACCAGGAGCTTTCTCTTTGTGTTGAGGAAGACTCCTCTTTGAATTGCAAATTGCAGAAACAGGTCAGTTGGGGCCTAGAAATGGGGTTGTTAACCTTACCATCCCATTAACTCTGATTGAACTTTCACAGAGGCCTCTTTCCGATGAAAAAAGGGGTCCTAATGACAGGGTCAGGATCGCAAATGCAATTTTAAGGGTAACGAGTGTTCACATTGCAGCCTGTCAGACTGTTAATCATTCTGTTAGTCCTTCCTCTATTTCAAGGGAAGAGTGTGAAGATATGATGGCGACTTAGTTGTCTTGGCATTATATAACTGGGTCAAAATCCTGAAACTCCTTACCTGACAGTATTCTGGGAGCATCCATACCACATGGACTGCAGCAGTTCAAGAAGGCGACTCACCACCACCTTCTCAAGGATGATTAGGGATGGGCAATAAATGCTGGCCTCGCCAGTGACGCTCACATCCCATGAACGAATAAAAAAAAACATTATCCATTCTTCTCACCATTTAAAAGCTTGATTTGTGTTTCCTACGATAATAGATCTTAGTAACAAAAAACAGAAAATGCTGCAAACACTCAGCTGGCCAGGCAGCGTCCGTGGGGAAAACACAACGAAATACTGAGTGGACCTTTATGAAAACAGTTTTGACGAAGGGTCCACACCAATGTTCCTTCTGAGCTGAGGGAGCGCACAGCCACGAGGCAATCGGGAATGTGCTGCGCAGAGACCAGGCCATGCACAAATGCATGGCTGCGTGTCAATCTTAAAGGGACCGCGCAGTGCAACAAGTCTGTTGTGCACTGTAAATAGAAGTTAGAGGGAACATTGGTCCACACCCAGAACATTAACTCCTCTGTCCTCTCTACAGATGCCGCCTGCCCTGCTGAGCATTTCCAACATCTGTTTTTATTTATTCCAGTTCTTTGAATCTCTTCACAACTTAGAGCTTTGAAAGGCAGAATTGTCCTCCTACAACTCTGCTGTACTCATTGACGCCCTCTTGATGGTAAGCCTTAAGATTACATTTTTAAATGAATAAAAGGATCACAGATGAAAAGAGTGTGACATAAAAGCATTTCAACTAGCATCTTTGAAAATGTACAATAGCCTTATGAAAAGTTCATGTGAAAACCAGTCTGTTATCTATGATATAAGTGACTCAAAATTTATTGGATGTTGCCCATTGTATATCTGGAGATTGAAATTCTGGTCAGTGGTATTTTCAAAATAAGTGGTTAACAATCTTATTAAAATAGTACATGGCAGGTGGGGGGGTGGGATTTTGATTTTGGATGATACTGTAAAATGGGGGATGTCAGCTCGACCACATGTTAAACACCTCTCCTGATTTTTGTTTCTATTAAAGTCAGACCAATATTGCCCGTCTGAAGTTAAGATTACCCTCAGGAATTTCATGAGCGTTCCAACTGGGCACTAAGAATAGTGTTGAACCAAATTCAAATACTGTGAGTCCCCCAAAATCCCAGGAACAGGTCGCCTTTTATACAAAAGAAGGAATCTTTTTATATAGCTTCAGGGTGCCCCAAATCACTTCACAGCCAATGAATTATGTTTTTGAAGTTTAAAAAGCCATTGCATTTTTTGGTAGAAAAACCCAGCAACCAATTTGCACATAGCAAGGTGCCACAAATAGAAGAGATGATAACCAGTGCACTTTGATGTTGGCAGTCCGCCTGCGCAGCGTGGCCGCTGCTGAGCCCCCATGATATTTCACATGGGGGGCTGATTTAATTGGAGAGAGCGGAACTGCCGTCCCCAATGACATAGAGGGAGCAGCCGGTCCGTCCCCGGCAATGGCGTCTGGCACCACCGTGCAGGCGCTGGCACCATTTTTAAAGGGCTTCAAGCCCTTCAGGTGAATTTACATTTTTAAAGGCAAAGAATGTGGAAAAGTGCAGTTACAGATGGAATTACATTTTCACTCTCCTCACCCCCAAGGACGATTCAGTTCATTGATTGCCCATTCCACCGCCTCCCCCCAAAAAAAATTGTTATGCAGATCCCGACCTCTCTCCCCACAACCTTTAATAACTTTAAACCTTAACCCCTTCCCACTATCTCCCCCACCAATCAAAAGAGTTTTCTCCGCTCCCCCCCAACCCACCCTGAAAATTGCACTCGTCCCCCCTCCCCACCAGTGTCTCACCTCGGATCCCCAACAGGGATCAGAAAGCACGGGATTTCTGGCCACTGGCCGAAATATCGGCGTGGGACGGCCGCCCGGTCCAGGTAAGCTCATTTACGTTTATTTGAATTGATTTCACTACGCAAATGAAGGTTCCGCCACCATGCAGCAGGGGGATGGGCGGTGGGGGGGGGACCACACTGAGGCCTCACCATCACCAGTAAAATGCGGTAGGGCCTTCTCAGTGTCAGGGGTTGAGGCGGGCTCTCCTGAAAGAATTTTCCGGGGCCCCCCCGCCATGGCCCCAACGTCAGAGGGCTGGTAAAATTCAGCCCCCTGTTGCAAAATGTCCGTTTTTAACATTGCCTTTTTAGTCAATGAGAAGGGTTTATATTAAGGCTGGGATGCCTCTTGTACTGTATACTGGTTTAATGAGGCTTTTATTATTCATTGTACCAGCTCCCCCAATGCAGTACCAAGCTATATAGAGCAGGGAGGTCCATGGCTTGATTCCTGGCCAGTGCTGTATTCGCTTTCAATTAGGGCAGCAGTCGAGATGCTGTAAAGGTGCTGTATAAATACAAGATGCTGTTGCTGCCATTTCATATGTGTGTATAAATGAAAAGCTTGTCTGCACTCATTATCTAAATGCATACATGAAGAATGGTGTGTTATGTGAGGTATCAGAGGGCTACTGGAGGTACCCCAGCATAAGTCAGACTATTGACAAGAGAAGAAGAGGAAAATATATGTAATTTTGTTAAACGGGATTTGGCGTCTCCGTGCTATGACGAAAGATCACAGGTATGAGAGAATTCTTTTGTGAATGGGACGTGGGCGTCACTGGCAGGGCCAGCATTTATTGCCCATCCCTAATTGCCCTTGAGTAGATGGTGGTGAGCTGCCTTCTTGAACCACTGCAGTCCATGTGGTGTAGGTACTTCGACAGTGCTGTTAGGAAGGGAGTTTTAGGATTTGACCCAGCAACACTGAAGGAATGGCAATATAGTTCCAAGTCAGGACTGTGTGTGACTCGGAGGGGTACCTGCAGGTGGTGGTGTTCCCATGCATCAGCTGCCCTTGTCCTTCAAGGTGGGAGAGGTTGTGAGTTTGGGAAGTGGGGTCAAAGGAGTCTTGGTGAGTTGCTGCAGATGGTAGACACAGCAGCCAATGTGCGCTGGTGGTGGAGGGACTGAATATTTGTGGATGGGGTGCCAATCAAGCGGGTTGCTTTATCCTGGATAGTATCGAGCTTCTTGAGTGTTGTTGGAGGTGCACCCATCCAGGCAAGTGGAGAGTATTCCATCACGCTCCTTACTTGTGCCTTGTAGATGGTGGACAGGCTTTGGGGAGACTGGAGGGGAGTTACACGCCGCAGGATTCCTAACCTCTGATCTGCTCTTGTAGCCACAGTATTTATGTGGCTGGTCCAGTTCAGTTTCTGGTCAATGGTAACCCCCAGGATGTTGAGAGTGGGGGATTCAGTGATGGTAATGCTGTTGAATGTCAAGGGAACATGGTTAGACCTTTCTCTTGTAGGAGATAGTCATTGCAAGGCACTTGTGTGGTGCGAATATTTGCCACTTAGCAGCCCAAGCCTGAATGTTGTCCAGGTTTTGCTACATGCGGGCATGGACTGCTTCATTACCTATGGAGGTGAATGAAAGTAAACATTGTGTAATCATCAGTGAACATCCTCACCTCTGACCTTACGAGGGTAGGAAGGTCTTTGATGAAGCAGCTGCAGATGTTTGGGCCTAGGACACAACCCTGAGGAACTCCTGCAGCGATATCCTGGGGTTGAGATGATTGGCCTCCAACAACCACAAGCATCTTCCTTTGTGCTTGGTATGATTGTAACCAGTGGAGAGTCCCCCCCCCCCCCCCCACCAATTCCTATTGACTTCAATTTTACGAGGGATCCTTGATGCCCCACTCAGTCAAACACTGTCTTGATGTCTGGAATTCAGCTATTTTGTCCATGTTTGGACTAAAGCTATAATGAGGTCTGGAGCTGAGTGCCCCTGGCATAACCCAAACTGGGCATCAATGAACAGGTTATTGCTGAGTAAGTACTGCTTGATAGCACTATTGACAAAACCTTTCATTATTTTGCTGATGATTGATAGTAGACTGATAGGGCAGTATTTGGATGGATTGGATTTGTCCTACTTTTAGTGGCAGGACATACCTGGGCAACAATCCACATTTTTGAGCAAATGCCAGTGTTGTAGGTGTATTAGAAAAGCTTAGCGAGAGGCATGACTAGCTCTGGAATTCAAGTCTTCAGCACTATAGTCTGATGTTGTCAGGGCCCATGGCCTTTGCTGTATCCAGTGCACTCAGCCATTTCTTGATATCAAGTGGAGTAAACTGAATTGGCTGAAGACTGGCTTCTGTGATAGGGGGGATCTCAAAAGGAGGCCGAGATGGATCATACATTCAGCACTTCTGGTTGAAGATGGTTGCAATTGCTTCAGCCTTGTCTTCTACATTCACGGGCTGGGCTCCACCAGCATTGAGAATGGGGATGTTCATGGAGCTTCCTCCTCCTCCTGTTAGTTATTTAATTGTCCACCACCATCCACAACTGGATGCCGTTAGTTGTGGGAGCACTTAGCTCTATCTATAGCATGTAGTCCTGTGCTGTAGCTTCACCAGTTTGGTAACTTATTTCTAGTACACCTGATGCTGCACCTGGCGTGCTCTCCTATACTCCTCACTGAACCAGGGATGGTCCTCTGGCTCGTTGGTAATGGTAGGGTGAAAAATATGCCTGGCCATGAGGTTACAGATTGTGGTTGAATACAATTCTGCTGCTGCTGATGGCTCACAGCATCTCATGGATGCCCATTTTTGAGCTGCTAGATCTATTCTGAATCTATCCTGTTTAGGATGGTGGTAGTGCCACACAACATGATGGATGGTGTCCTCAGTGTGAAGACAGGAATTAGTCTCCACAAGGACTGTGCAGTGGTCACCCTTACCAATACTGTCGTGAATGGATGTATCTGTGACAGGTAGATTGGTAAGGACGGCTTCGAGTAGGTTACATATTACTGTGCCACCACCTCCGGTAGGTCTGTCAAGCCAGTGGGACAGGACATAGCCAGGGATGGTGATGGAGGAGTCTGGGATATCGACTGTAAGCTATGATTTTGGGATAAAAGCAAAATACTGCGGATGCAGGAAATCTGAAAAAAAAACAGAAAGTGCAGGAAATACTCAGCAGGTCTGGCAGCATCTGTGGAGAGAGAAACAGAGTTAACGTTTCAGGTCTGAAAGGTCACAGACCTGAAACGTTAACTCTGCTTCCCTCTCCACAGATGCTGCCAGACCTGCTGCGTATTTCCAGCATTTTATGATTTGGGGATTGTTCTCCTTAGAGCAAAGAAGGTTAAGGAGAGATTTTATAGCGTTCAAAATCATCAAGGATTTTGATAACGTATGCAAGGTTTCACTGGCAGAAGAGTCAGTAACGAGAGGACACAGATTTAAGGTAATTAGCAAAAGAACCAGGTGTGAGATGAGGAGAAATGTTTTATACACAGCATGTTAAGACCTGGAATACACTGTTGAAAGGGCAGTGTGAGCAGTTTCAATAGTAGCTTTCAAAAGGGAACTAGATATATACTTGAAAAGGAAACATTTTCAGGGCTATGGGTATAAACTGAGGGGGTGGGACTATTGGATAACTCTTTCAAAGAGCTAGCATAGGCATGATGGGATGAATAGACTCCTTCTGTGCTGTAAGATTTTATGATTGTATAAAAGGGATAGATCTCAGATCTCAGAGTGATGTTCAATATTAACACAAGCTCTCTAGAGCAAGCAGACCTGGATTTAACGATGAAAAGAGGTGAGTGTCTGATTAAAGTAGAACCACTACACACGGTCAGTGATAAAATGGGCTACATCATTGCATTACCATCAGGCCATTGTACCTTCTCTAAATGAATGCAAAGTGTCTCGCAAGACCATAACATGGAGACAACATGTACCTTGCAGACCAACTGAAATTGAAATTCTTGAAACGGTACACCTTACTCCTAAATGGAAAGGAACGGTTTAATTTACTTATACGGCTAGCCTGTCTTGCCTTACCAATGAGTGCAGCAATATGAGCAGCCCTCTGCTTTCTCCAGGCCTGACTGGGTTAAGTGAAGCATGATGGATTCATTACAAGAAAGCAACCTTAAGACAGCTGTTTGTCTGATTAAGGTGACCCTGGGTTGTAATGATCACCAAAGGTCTGCAGACATAACTGTGTATACAGAGAGACAGACATTGCCTGGACAATGACCAGTGATTTGACATGCTGTCATTAAAATTCCTAAACTGAATTGGTGATTTGCTCTTCCTCTGTGACACAGCTCCTTGCTGGCAATTAATACTGCACCTCTGCTTTATACTAAGGTCACTACAATCAAACCTTTGCATTCTTGGGCTGAGGGTGGTCAGGGGTAACGGGGCCAACATCAGGTCCAGATTTCCCTGTCTCGATTACTATCCAAGGATCTCTGCTGGAAAGTCCAAGTGCGAACACTGGGTGTGTTCAGATGTGATGCCTTACACAGTTAAATAGCCCATCGCCCCTCACTCTCTGAGTTGGTGTGGTATCAGTTTGCTGGATTCCTTCTGCCACACCCAGTCCCTGTCAGGGCGGTTGGCCAATTCAATGGGCACTGCACCTTCCCCTTTTCTCCCGATCTCGCCTAAAGACATTGTCCCTTTAATTGGCTCACGTTAGATTCCACAGCTCAGATGCAAATGCTGGGGCGGTAGGTAGTGTGGTTAACCGCACTGACAGCTCTGAGCAAGCCTCCTGTTTGAAGGGCGGAAGACTGGAGCTCTTGAGAACAGTCCAATCCCGAACCGGCAGCACGGCTGCGCTCTCATCCCGGAGCCTCGCAATGAAGGGCATTTACACCAGCAAGGATAGGCACAGAAAGACACACAAGAGGTGGGCAGCAGGATCGCTGCAGGGGAGGTTTCAGTCAGTGTAACAACTCAAGAGGTGAATAATAGGCACCGAACATCACTCGCTTGTATTTCAGTGGAAGTTGCTGATCACGGTTAAAGTTTGAACAGACCACGGATCCGCCAAGAACTTTGCCAAAACTTCACCTGGACACTTTTACACTGATTGTGTGACAATGTCATAAAACGTCCCACACGCATTGCGGAGAGATGGATATCATTCTGCATCCCCTAAATATCATTGCAGCATATTTACAGATCGAAATTTAATACAATCAGGATCATGAGGGTGACTGAGATCCAACACCAGTGAGAGAGGGGAAAGGTGACAGCTCTTAAACTGACCAATAAATTAATACATCAATAATTGAATCAATTAACAAATGAAGTCAGTGCAATGTGGGACATTTCACAAGGGTAGAACCTGTAGTGACACACTGGGTTGCAGCTGTCTTTGATGCGATGGCGAATGCCTTCTGCACCCTGGCTGAAGTAGGGAGAAAACTCTTGAACAGTTGTCCCTTCCAACCCAATGTGTGGCCCATCCCGGACTCCCTTTATCCAGCTGATAGATATAGAAATACTCTTTACACATAGGAAAAATGTCAAAAATATCAATATTCAGCCCGGTATAAATGCATGATTTTTTGACCAGGCATTTCTTTTCCTGTTAGGGGCTAAAAGGCAAACAGGACATTTGATCGCAGCCAAAGCCAAGGCAGCGTGCTAGGAGGGATAGAGTCATTTACCTGGCCGAACACCGAATCTAACATAGGGCTCAAGTCTTGCATGAAGTGGGGGTCGAGCTCCACCGAGTGAGTGCTCGCCTTGCTGGATTTGGATGAAGAGGGCGATGCCGACCCGGTGATGAGCGAGCACTCGCTGCCGCTCCTCTCCAGCTCCACGGGCGAGCCCGCCTGCCCTTCGCCCTTCCTGCAGCGAGACCCCCTGTTGCCCGGTGCTCGCTCCTGGCGGTGCCCCGGCCCCCGATCCCCACGGCCGCTGGCTGCCTGCGGCTTGCCGCCGGTGCCACGCTTCCTGCTCAGCTTCGTGTTACCCTTGGCCGCGGTGACGGCCCCCCTGGCCGAACCGCCCGCCGGCGCTCGCTCAGCAGCCGCATCCTCCCAGTGGCCGGGCTCAGCATCTGGGTCCCTGCGGTCGCGGCAGCCTCGCCTGCGGGGCACATTCTCCACGTGTAAGTCCCCTCTCCTGGCTCCACATTTCAGCAGGGAAGTCTTGGAGTCGCTTTTTGCTATTGCCGAACTCATTTCTGATGGTAGTGTATTTTGTTTTCCAATTTATGATTTTGCATCAACCATGCCTTGTGACGGATGCAGGTCCTTTATGTACATTGCACGATGAAGGACAGGAGAGAAGGTCTGTCCTTTATATAAAAAAATCTACTTACATCCAGGACGCCCATGTGACATAAACACAATCCCTCAGAGGGGGAATTGTTAGCCAAATTAATCAGTACTTCTTCTCTCCGTGGCCCAGTTACATTTCATTTGACTGACACCCGGAATTTAAAACAAATCAGACACCGCCACTTACGCAAAGGTTGGATCATATTTCCTTTCAGCTCGAGGTACAACCTCAGATTAAAGTAGCAATAGTAATATAAGTAGATTAAAGTCTGGATGAAATGCTGCTGGATATTCATCATTCTGAGTTTGATAAAAAGATAACCTGTGTTAATTCAGTGCTTTAAAAAAACACACATTTTGAATTACCCGAATGGTTTGAATTGAGCAAACTAAATGACATCGCAAACTAGTGCAAAAATTTAATTGTCAGATCATTTCAATGAAGTAACAGTGAATTCAGAATAAACTGTAATACTATTGACCTTTCTTGATCTTTCTCATCTCCCTGACGTTTACCCACACTCGCCATCCTGACTTGGGATAAATTGTTTATCTGAGAATATCACCTTTCATAAGAATATAGTAGGCCAGTTAGCCGGTTAGCCTGCTACTCCATTCAGTATGATCATGGCTGATCTTTCACCTCAATTCCACTTTCCAGCCTGTTTCTCATATTCTTTGATCCCCTTAGATTCCACAAATCTATCAGTCTCAGCCATAAATATACCCAAGGACTGAGCAGCCACAGCTCTCTGGAGTAGAGAATTGTAAGACTTACAACCACCTGGGTGAAGAAATTTCTCCTCATCTCAGTGCTAAATGGCCAGCCTCTTATCCTGACACAGTGACCCTTAGATGTAGACAAGGAAAACAGCCTCTCAGCATCTATTTCCATTTAAATCCTATTTCACTTAAAATAAAATTCATTCAGATTCTGGCACCAGTTGTTTTTATTATCCCCCAGAGTTCAGAGTCCAGAAATCATGTTGGGTCGTGTGCTGAAGATTGAATTTATCCCCTTGCGTTCCTGTGAACTGACAACTCAGAGCACTTGTGATATGGATGACAGTGAAGATAATTCCCCACATTGGAAGCAAATTGAAATTCTGTAAAAAGTTGAAATAGCAAACCACAAAGCACTTCAGAAAGGAATCAGTTATTAAAATATAGTTGCTAACAAATGGCTGTTAAAGTATTTATTAAATTCCTTTTTGGCAGGCACCACTGAATCAATTTCCACCACCCTAGGGCAATGAATTTCTGTTCATAACATTACTATATAAAAATATTCCTCCTCATCTCCTCTCCGGTTCTTTTGCCAATTATCATAAATTTGTGCCCTCTGGTTACCAATCTTCCTGCCAGTGGAAATAGTTTTCTCCTTATTCACTCTATAAAAACCCTTCATGATTTTGAACACCTCTATTAAATCTCTCCTTAACCTTATTTGCTCGAAGGAACACAATCAGGTCATCGACCTGAAACATTAACTTTGTTTCTCTCACCATAGATGCTGCCAGACCTGCTGAGTATTTCCAGCATTTTCTGTTTCTATTTCAGCTTTCCAGCATCTGCAGTGTTTTGTCTTTACATCTTAAAAGATATATTTGTATTTGTGGCCAGGGACACGTGTGTGGCCATTCATCAGAACTGGATGATGTTCGAGATGAGCAGCTTTTAAACAGGTGGAGAGCCAGGGAAAAGGAAACAAATAAAGAACAAAGGGGAGAGATCTGAGAAAAAGATAAATAATCTAGTTATATGATTCTATGCCATCTTGTATTGATTTACTTATTACAGTTACATTGCTTTCCTTGTCACCTTAATATTGTTTTATAAAATACTTTATATTGTGCAATACAGTCGTCCCAGCACTCTCCAAGTATAGACAGAAACTACACAAGGCAACCTGTAAAAAGATACTGTCATACAAGTGCTGGCTTTTCTTTCATTTAGCTATAGGCCATGTACAATGGGATGAATTAGGACAAGCATTCAGGAAGTTCAGAGAGCTATCTATCCCTTTAAAGTTATACTTTAGTGTCATAAGGTCGTATTGTTGCCCAGCGCCAAGTGAGCAGACAGAACATGGGAATAGGGAGGGGTTGTTCTTTGGAGGAATATAGTCTAGCCTTTGGCAAGCTACGAAAAACTGTCTGGGAGTGAAGAGAAGATAGGCTGTCAACAAAAGTAAAGGTATATCACGTGGTTGTCCTTCCCACTCTCTTGTATGATTGTGAGATGGGGACAGTTTACTCCAGGCACGCAAACAAGCTACTCCACTTTCACATGACCTGCTTGCAGAGACTACTCAAGATCAGATAGCAAGACAAGATTCCTAACCCTGAGATTCTCTCTCTGACTGACACGCCTAGCCTCCACGCTCTGCTGAAGAGAGTTCATATAAGATGGGCAGGATATGTTGCCAGAATGCCAGATGTGCGCTTGCCAAAAAGCTCTTTCACAGCGAGCTACTTGAAGGGGAACATTCACATGGAGGCCAGAAAAAGTGCTTCAAGGACACCCTAAAGGTCTCACTGAAGAGTTTCAGCATTGCCCCTGAGACATGGGAGGACCTCACACAGGATCATTCTATATGGCACAGTCTCATCAGCAAACGCACCACCTCCTCTGAACAGAACAGAATCGCACTGGCCAACAGGAGCTTCACAAGCCCAGAGCCACAAACACCTCTTCTGCACCAACAATGCATGTGTGTCCAACATGCAACAGATCTTTTCATGCTCAAATTGGACTGATAAATCACCTTCAAGCACACCGCACCTGAAACTTAATTCAGTAAATTCAGTTGATGTCATGGTCATCTTGGACTACAAAGGACAATGTTACGACCAGGTGAGGAAGGGGTCTCAGGCTCCCCTCTCGCCCCTTCTCTGGTTTGGCCGTAACAGGGTTTATCTTTTAAAATGCAGTGATTTTAGCTTACCACTTCAGTGAGCCCTTGCTCACTGCACTTCCATTGCAATTGCAAATGAACCAATCAGGCAGGTTTTCTTGAGTTTAACTAAGAAAGATTTATTAACCTTATCGCTCTAACCTGGTTAAAATCACTAAATTACGCGACGCATTACGCTCATATGCTCACGAGAGACACACACACATACAAATAGATACAGAGGGAAGAAAGAATTGGGAGGTTGAAGTAGAGTTGGCAATAAATGGAATACAGATACTATTCTTAGTGTCCTTGATGTAATGTCCTTAATTGAAGTTAAAGTCTGGGACTTCTCGTTGAAGCCATGTGCACAATTTCAGGCTTGCTTCTCTGGTACCAGAAGGCTGAAGGCAGGTTTCAACTGTCTTTTTAGTGGTTATCTGTAAAGGTCTGCAGTCTTGAAGTTTAAAAGCTGCCACTATGGTTTCCCTGGGACTTTGCTGGAGAGGGAGACTGAGCGAGAGAGAGAATTTTCTCTGCCAGTCCAGTTGCAGTTTTTTGTTCACCCTGAGGCACAATTCAAAAAACTGCAGCCTTACCCCAGCAGGTAGGTCATGTGACCATCTCTTTGTTTGAAATCACAGTTACTGGGGGAGGTGCTGTCCTTCCCAGGGGCTTTTCCGCTGGCTAGTGATTATGTCCCCCGATTTAGATTTGAGGGGGGCGATCTTCTTGATGTTGGCCCAAGAGCTCTCTTCATGCCATCATACATTCCTCTGATGTTTCCGGTGTCTGAGGCCAGCTGAATATGACTGCATAGGTGTTGCCAGTAGTCGTTTGCGCAACGCCTAGCTGTTCTTTGTGCAGTACTTCTGGCTGCTTTAAGTGCTGCGGATGTTAAATCGCTGGGGGCTTTCTTGTAGTTCAACAGTGCAATGCGCTTAGCGGCTATGACAGGTTCCAGCTCTTCATTATGAGATTGAAAGCAGTCTGCATTTCTCTTCGCACTTTTGCCGTAGGTGGTCAAAGCTGACTCATAGATGGCGTCTCTGATGTGGGCCCACTTGGTCTCAGCATCCCCTGTGGGAGTGTTTTGAAGGGCTGTTACAAGTGAATTTAGACATTTTTGTAACTGCTGTGGGTGAGTAATTCTGCTCGTGTTGATGCGCGGGTGGCCCTTCTGCTTGGAATGATGCAACTTCTTTGGTCTGAGTCTAACCTTGCTGCACACCAGGGAGTGGTCGGTGTCGCAGTCCACACTGTGAAGCTGCGTGTGATTTGAACACTGTTTAAGGAGGCTCGTCTTGTGACGATGAGGTCTAGCTGGTGCCAACGACGTGATCTTGGGTGCCTCCATGAAACCTGGTGACAGGGTTTAGTGTGAAAGAACGAGTTGGTGATGCAGAGGTTATGATAGGTACACAACTCAAGCAGTCTCTGCCCGTTCTCATTCATCCTTCCAACGCCATAGCGCCCAAGGCAGGAGGGCCATGAGTCATGGTCGGCCCCAACCCTGGCATTAAAGTCCCCCAGCAGGAATAGGTGTTCGGTGTTGGGGATGCTGCTAATGATGTTATGGAGTTGTTCATAGAACTGGTCTTTAGCTTCAGGTGGGGAGCAGAGTGTTGGAGCATAGATGCTGAGTAGGTGTACTGAACCAGAGGTGGTGAGCAGTCGGATGGACAGTATGCGTTCCGAGCCATTTGAGGGAGGCTCTATCATGCTGAGCAAGGAGTTTCTGATGGCGAAGCCCACTCCATGCTGTCTTGGTTCTTCAGGATCCCTGCCCTGCCAGAAGAAGGTGTAGTCTTGCTCTGCTAGAGAGGCACTCGCGGGGAGGCGAGTCTCCTGAAGTGCTGCAATGTCCACATTGAATCTACTGAGCTCGTTGTTAATGATGGCGGTCTTCCGAGAATCGTTGATTTGTGTAAGGTCTTCCGACAGGCCAGGACACATAGTTCTGACGTTCCAGCTTGCAAAGCGAAGGGCTGGTACCTTCTTTCCTTTTTTCATGTTGTTTGGTGCGGTGTATCAGTCCACCTTTCGGGCAATGACCCTGAGCTCCAAGCACCCATTGAAGCAGGCAGACTGTGGCGGGACAGAACCTTATTGACCGGGGGCTGCCCGTTTTGAGGCGGGCGGTAGCTGTCCAGTGAGGTGCAATGACCTCTCCCACCGACAAAGGCAACCCGTGGCGCCCAGTTTCTACGCCAATTTATCTGGACTTATAACCCGTAACTGCTGCCTTCCGTGTTGTTTTAGTCACTGTGAGGCAACTATGGAGTGACCTCTCCATGGCGCATGCCTGGGCAAATTTATGGAGGTTGAGAGTTGCCCAGTCGTCAAAACCCCCCTCTCGGCCTTTCTGGTGGGGTCCAAAGGAGTGCAGGACACGACGTTTGGCACCAGTATGGCTGCAGGAACTGCCGGAAACATGCCAAAGGTGACACATGACCGCCTACGGGGTTCCGCTCCGGATTTTCTGTTAGGGTTTACTCCCTTAGCCTTGGTCTCTCCCGAGACGCCCACAAGGCAGTGGGGTTGTTGGGGCCCCTACACAGGTGTAGGATGGTGCCGGTGGGAGGAGGGGATGCAAGGGGGAGGGGTAGAGGGAGGGGGTGGGGGGGGGGGTGCAGGGGAAGGGGGTGCGGGGTGAAGATGGTGCGAGGGGGGGGTGGGCTGGGATGGGGTTGTGAGGGGGTGAGCTGAGAGGGTGGAGCAGGGAAGGGGACGGGGGTGGGGGGGGGGTGGAAGGGGGGTAAAGGGAGGGGAGGGGGGGGGGAAGCTGGTGCAGGTAATAAGCCATTTCCTCAGTGCCCACCATCGACGTCCGGAAAGCTCATCCACGTCCTTCGGGAGGTGAAGCATCATTTGGCAGACTTAGAGGTGATTACATTTGCTAAGGGTTTTTTTTTGCAGTGGTTTAAATAAAGGCATGCAGCATTGCCGACAGTGCGCTGCAGATGCTCTCCGAGCCATCTCCCGCGGGCGCTTTGAAGTTGCGGCCGGGGGGGCCGTTCGTGGAATTTTTGGGTATTCGGGGCACCTTTTCTCAGGACTTCTCTCGGGTCCCGCAGCTCCTTCTTCACCTCAATGGACTTACCGCATGCCGTGGCTGCAGACACTCTGGACTGTGAAGACAGCAGGATCGGAGATTGAAGTATCGGCAGCTGTGCTCGTCAGTTTCATCCAGCTCAATTTCATTGAGAAAACAAAGAGCAGGTGTGGCTGGGGGAGGGCAGTGGGCCCAGGTAACATACACTAAACTAACTGTTAGCCTTTAGATAGGGCTAAAATGAACTGATTTAAAGAGCCAGGGGAATTTAAACAGTTTAAGAGGGCAGATTGGGGGAGAAAACGTTAGGAATGGGAGCAGATGGCCATGGATAGAGTTGAACAGCAAGGGAGCTTCCTAGGGAGCTTCCAGCCCAGGAGCCATCTTGAACAGAGAATACTTGGCATCAGGTGGCAGGACTATATCTCCAACACAGAAGTCCTTGAAGCGGCCAACACCCCCAGCTTATACACACTACTGAGTCAGCGGCGCTTGAGATGGCTTGGCCATGTGAGCCGCATGGAAGATGGCAGGATCCCCAAAGACACATTGTACAGCGAGCTCGCCACTGGTATCAGACCCACCGGCCGTCCATGTCTCCGCTATAAAGACGTCTGCAAACGCGACATGAAATCGTGTGACATTGATCACAAGTCGTGGGAGTCAGTTACCAGCATTCGCCAGAGCTGGCGGGCAGCCATAAAGACAGGGCTAAATTGTGGCGAGTCGAAGAGACTTAGTAGTTGGCAGGAAAAAAGACAGAGGCGCAAGGGGAGAGCCAACTGTGCAACAGCCCCGACAAACAAATTTCTCTGCAGCACCTGTGGAAGAGCCTGTCACTCCAGAATTGGCCTTTATAGCCACTCCAGGCGCTGCTTCACAAACCACTGACCACCTCCAGGCGCGTATCCATTGTCTCTCGAGATAAGGAGGCCCAAAAGAAAAAAAAAGAAGGGGAGGTGTTGAAATTTAGAGTCTTTCAGACATACACGGTGGGTGGGGGGGTGGGGGTGGGGGTGGAGTTTGGCTCTTACAAAATCAAAGGCATGTCGATATCTATTGATTACCCCTATTGACAAAACCAATCTTGTTAATTGAATCTGGGAGCACCCCCATTGTCTCTCTATTCATCTGTCTCTCAGCCAACCCTTGTCTTCTCAGAATGCAAATGGACAACCTTTTTTTCCAACTGTTCAGTTCTGCTTTTTCAAAAAGTCATTTGTAGTGTCCAGTAAAAGGTTTCAAGCAGTGTTCCATATGACGCAATTAATATATTTCCATTTGGCAGATGTGATTTCCATCACAACAAACATTAGATAGTCTAACCACAAGAATGGTTTCTACATGACTGTGGTCTGTGTGCTGTTTGAGAATTGGGAACCTCCTTCCCCCCAGTTAATGTCTACCTCGAACCACATCGTGGAAGCATAGCATTTCTTGAGATAATCATTCACTTATTCAATCTTCTATTATACACATTGACACAGACTTATGAGCAAACTTACAGCTCATGGAGTAAAAGGGATGGTAACAACATGGATACGGAATTGGCTGAATGACAGGAAACAAAGAATAGTGGTTGATGGATGTTTTTCGGGCTGGAGGAAGGTTTGTAGTGGAGTTCTCCAGGGGTCAGTGTTGGGACCCTTGCATTTCTTGATATATATTAATGACCTGGACCTTGGTGCGCAGGGCATGATTTCAAAGTTTGCAGATGATATGAAACTTGGAAGCATTGTGAACTTTGAGGAGGATAGTGTAGAACTTCAAAAGGACATAGACAAGTTGGTGGAATGGGCAGACAGGTGGCAGATGAAGTTCAATGCGGAGAATTTGTGAAGTGATTCATTTTGGTAGGAAGAACATGGAGAGACATTATAAAATAAAGGGTGCAATTTTAAAGTGGGTGCAGGAGCAGGGGGACCTGGGTGTATATGTGCATAAGTCATTGAAGGTGGCAAGGCAGGTTGAGAGAGCGGTTAATAAAGTATTCAGTATCCTGGGCTTTATTAATAGAGTACAAGAGCAAGGAAGTTATGTTGAACTTGTATAAGACACTAGTTCAGCCTCAGCTGGAGTACTGCGTCCAGTTCTGGGTGCCACACTTTAGGAAAGACATGAGGGCATTGGAGAGAGTACAGAAAAGATTCACGAGAATGGTTCCAGGGATGAGGAATTTCAGTTATGAAGATAGATTGGAGAAGTTCGGACTGTTTTCCTTGGAGAAGAGAAGACTGAGAGGTGATTTGATAGAGGTATTCAAAATCATGAGGGGTCTGGACAGAGGAGATAGAAAGAAAATGTTCCCACTCTTGAAAGGATCGAGAATGAGAGGGCACAGATTTAAAGTATTTGGTAAGAGAAGCAAACATGACATGAGGAAAAACTTTTTCACGCAGTGAGTGGTTAAGGTCTGGAATGCACTGCCTGAGAGTGTGGTGGAGGCAGGTTCAATCGAAGCATTCAAAAGGGAATTAGACAGTTATATGAAAAAGGAAGAAGGTGCAGGGTTATGGGTAGAAGGCTGGGGAATGGAACTGAGTGAATTGCACTTTCAGAGAGCTGGTGTGGACACGATGGGCCGAATGGCCTCCTTCTGCACTGTAACGATTCTGTGATTCAACTTTGGTGATGCTCTGCATTGTGGGCTTTGTCCTGTCCCCTATGTTTCTTAGTTTAAAAACAAAATTGTTTCAGGATCTTGGAGACCAGTGTTCCAGCTAAGGAACTATTTGTTCCTCAGAACATGATGTTCACCTAGCTTCCGGCATTCATTGCTGAAAATTTGATTTAATATTATAATTAAAACTAAGTCAAAAAATAACTCATAGGCATGCAAGGCTTTAGACACCTGCTCTGACAAATGACAATATTAGTGGACAAACATTTAATACAGTCATATAACATTCCTCTGTCCACTATTTGATTGCAGTTATTTTAAATGGTTACACACCTTTGCTAAAATACAAAAGCTTTAGGTGTTTGTTCCCAACATTCATTTCTATGTTTAAGGTTTGAAAGCAGTAGAGGGGGTTAGTGGGAAGGCAGCAAAAGGAAAACATTGAATAAAAGTTGAAATTTAGCTAAGCTAACTTTAAAGGATTGGAGGGAAAGTGTATTCCTAAGAGAAAAAGAAGAAATGAACAAGACCAAGACCATAGTGGCTGGATAATGAGAGCAATGTTAACATAAAGGCTGAGAAGAGTTATTCTGAAAGGCTGAAGAAATCATAGAGTATTGAGAACCAGGAATTGTACAAAAGCCAGTTGAGGATAATTGGGCTAGTGCAAGAGTAAGAGCAAAATAGAAAGGTTGGTTTCTGGCATCAGCAAGAGGGAGCTAAAGAATGCGTTAAGGGTCAAATTGATCCTTTAATGGTTAAGTTGGCTTTGGCGTTTAAAATGTCCTTAAGATCAAGTTGGGTTGTAAACAAGTACCTTGAGCATGACTTTATAGCTAATCACCACATCTGTTCCAGTCCCCATGGAGTATTTTTCCTCTTTATATTGACAGCAGGTTTGCTGCATAATTTAAAGCTATCTTTATACCAAAGCTCATTTAGTTTGGATTCTGGGAGACTGGCATCAGTGAGCTGTTTGTTTACACTTACACTAAATAATGCTCACTTACCTCAGCAATGGATCTGGCTTATTTATTGTGGGAATGCTGCCAGATGTGAGACCCTTAGGGCGGCAGTCAAATTTTTTTATTTGTTTATGGGATGTGGGTGTCACTGGCAATGATTACCCATCCCTAATTTCCCTTGAGAAGGTGGTGGTGTGGCGCCTTCTTGAATCGTAGCAGTCCATGTGGTGTGGGTATAGCCACGGCGCTGTTAGAGGGGGTGTTCCAGGATTTTGATCCAGTGACAATGAAGGAGCAGTGATATATTCCCAAGTCAGGATGTTGTGTAAACTGGAGGAGAACCTGCAGGTGGTGATGTCCCCATGCACCTGCTGCCCTTGTCCTTCTAGGTGGTAGAGGTTGCAGGTTTGGAAGTTGCTGTCAAAGAGGCCGTGGTGCATTTTTGCAGTGCATCTTATAGATGATACACACGGCTGCCACAGTGCACTGGTGGTGGAGAAGTGAATGTTTAAGGTTGTGATGGGATGCCATCAAATGGGCTGCTTTCTCCTGGATGGCGTCAAGCTTCTTGAGGCCAAAGTCATAGTGAACTAGCAGGTAGTTGAGATACTGAATGGGCTAAAAACTAGTAAATAGTAGGTACAAGAAAGGCTGGCTGTACTTAGAGTTGATAAGTCACCAGGACCAGATGGGATGCATTTGAAGACACTGGGGGAAGTAAGGGTGGAAATTGTGCAAGTACTGGTCACAATCTTCCAAATCTGGCCAAACGACTGGTGAATTGAAAATATTACTCCCTTGTTCAAAAAAGGGTTGTAAGGATAAACCCAGGCCAGCCAGTTTAACTTTGGTGTTGGGAAAGCTTTTAGAACCAATAATCCAGGACAAATTAACTGTCACTTGGACAAATGTGGATTATTTAAGGAAAGGCAGCACAAATTTGTTGAAGGCAAATCGTGTTTAACTAGCTTGAAGGAGTTTTTGACGAGGTAACATGGAGGGCTGATGAGGTGAATGGGGTCGATGTGATGTATATGGACTTCCAAAAGACGTTTGATAAAGTGCCACATAAATCACCAGCAGAGTTGAAGCCCATGAAATAAAAGGGACAGTGGCAGCATGGATATGAAGTTGGCTGAGTGATAGGAAACAGAGTTTTAATGAACGGTTGCTTCGGATTGGAGGAAGCGTACCCCAGGAGTCAGTACTAAGGCCATTGCTTTTCCTGATCTACATTAATGACCCAGACTTGGGTGTACAGGGCACAATTTCAGAATTTGCTGATGACACAAAACTTGGTGAACTGTGAGGAGGATGGTGACAGCATTCAACAGAACATAGATAGGCTGGTGGAATGTGATGACATTTAATGCAGAAAAGTGTAAAGTGATACATTTTGGTAGGAAGAATAAGGAAAGGCAATATAAACCCAATTCTAAATGGGTGCAGGAACTGGGAGACCGGGGGATATATGTGCACAAATTGTTGAAGGTGATAGGGCAGGTTGAGAAAGCGATTAAAAAGGGTGAATGGGATCCTGGGCTTTATAAGTAGAGGAATATAGTACAAAAGTAAGGAAGTTATGGTGATAAAACACTGGTACATCCTCAACTATTGTGTCCAATTCTGGGAACTGCAATTTAGGAAGGATGTGAAGGCTTTAGAGAGGGTGCAGTACAGATTTATGAGAATGCATCAAGGGATGATGGATTTCAGTTACATGAATAGATTGGAGAAGCTGACTGTTCTCCTTAGAAAAGAGAAGGTTGAGAGGAGATTTGATAGAGGTGTTCAAAACCATGAGGGGTCTGGACAGAGTAAATAGAGAGAAACTGTTCCCATTGGTGGAAGGGTCGAGAACCAGACGACACTGATTTTAAATGAATGGCAAAAGAACCAAAGGCTATATGAGGAAAACTTTTTTATGCAGAAAGCCTTTAGGATCTGGAATGCATTGTCTGAGAGTGTGGTGGAGGCAGATTCAATCACGGCTTTCAACAGGGTATTGGAAATTTAGCTGAAGAGAAAAATTTGCAGAGCTACGAGGAAAAGATGGGGGAGTGGGACTAGGTGAGTTGCTCTTGCAGAGAGCCAGCACGGACACAATGCCCTCCTTCTGTGCTGTAACCGTTCTATGATTCTATGACTCAGAACTGATCTAGCAAGCCAAAAATGGGCATCCATGAGGCACTGTGGGGCATCATCATCAGCAGAATTGTAATAAACCATAATCTGTAACCTCATGGCCCGGCATATCCCTCACTCTACCATTACCATCAAGCCAATGAGGAGTGTAGGAGAACATGCCAGGAGCAGCATCAGGCATATCTAAATATAAGTTGCCAACCTGGTGAAGCTACAACACAGGATTACATGCATGCTAAACAGTGGAAGCAGCAAACTATAGACAGAGCAATGCAATCCCAAATGGGATCAAACTGCTCTACACAAACATCAGTAACGCAGTCTCAATCAATGGGTGGGAATCAGAAAGTTTCCCGATCCAATCTGGAGTCAGACAGGGCTGTCCTCTCTCCCCGGTCTTGTTTGTTTGCTGTATTGAACCCTTTGCTGAGTCTATTAGGAAGGATGCGAGCATAAGAAGGGTGACAATCCCAGGCAGTGGAGGCACTCAGGTTAAAACCTCCCTGTACATGGATGACATCGCCGTCATCGGCTCGGATCCGCTGTCTGTGTGCAAACTGATGAGCATCTGCGACCAGTTCGAATTGGCCTCGGGAGCCAAAGTTAACCACGGCAAGAGCGAGGCCATGTTCTTTGGGAACTGAGCTGACCGATCCTTTGTCCCCTTCACCGTCAGGTCAGACTACCTGATGATGCTGGGGATATGGTTCGGAAAGGCCAGGGCGTGCATCAAAACCTGGGAGGAGCGAGTAGCCAGGGTACAACACAAGCTGAGCATGTGGGAGTAACGATCTCTCTCCATTGTGGGTAAGAACCTGGTCATCAGGTGTGAGGCGCTCACGTTGTTGCTGTACGTGGCGCAGGTCTGGCCCATACCCCACTCCTGCGCTGTGGTGGTCACCCGAGCCATTTTCCGTTTCATCTGGGGATCCAAAATGGACCGGGTCCGGAGGGACACGATGTTCAAACCTCTGGATAAGGGCGGGAAAAATGTACCCAACGTCGCCCTCATCCTGATGACCACCTTCGTGTGCGGCTGCATCAAGCTGTGTGTAGACCTCCAGTACGCAAACTCCAAGTGTCACTACGTGCTGAGATTCTATCTGTCCCCGGTGTTGCAAAGGATGGGCCTGGTCACATTGCCGCAGAACGCTCCATCCAGTTGGACCGTGCCGTACCACCTATCCTTCGTGGAGCAGTTTCTGCAGGAAAACACTTTTGACCATTGATCCATCAGGCGGTGGTCTGCACGGAATGTCCTCAAGGCCCTATGGGAAAAGGAGATGGTGGATCCTGTCGGATGGTTCCCCCAGCAGACCGTCAAAGTCATTTGGTGGAATGCCTCATCACCAGAACTTTCAAATAAGCACCAAGAGGTAGCTTGGCTGGTAGTGAGAAGAGCCCTCCCCATCAGATCCTTCCAGCACACCCGAAGTCTCACCCCCACCACACAATGCCCTCGGGGTGGCTGTGGTGGGGAAGAGATGGTTGCCCACCTCCTTCTGGAATGTGCCTTTGTAAAGCAGGTGTGGAAAGTGATGCAGTGGTTTTTGTCGAGGTTCATCCCAAGCAGCTCTGTAACACAGGAGTCTGTGCTCTACGGGCTGTTCCCAGGGACGCACACCGAGATAAACATCAACTGCTGCTGGTGGACCATCAATTCGGTGAAAGACGCCCTTTGGTCTGCCCGAAACTTGCTGGTCTTCCAGCGTAAAGAGTTGTCCACGACCGAATGTTGCAGACTGGCACATTCCAAGGTCCAGGACTATTTACTGAGGGACGCACTAAAGCTTGGGGCAGCCGCAGCAAAGGCTCAATGGGGAAAGACCACAGTGTAAGGTCCCCCCACCAAACTGAACTGAGGGGCTGGATCCATGGGAAACCCCTCGAACTGTATCGGGAAAATTTTTCATTTGCTGTAAATTGTATATGGCATGAAAAATAAAATGGAAGGGTTGTGAGGCAACTCATTGCACCTGTACTGAAGGAAACTGATCTCCTCTTGCACTGTTTGTATTTTTTGACTTGGTGCCGTTTAGAACTGTTTTGTCATGTATTTTTTACAGATTTTTATGAATAAAGTATATTTTGAAAAAAAAAATCTGTTCTTATCAGTTTAATATCTAATACGTCCCCTATCTGGGGACCAAATATTAAATTGATTTTTGGGACAGGGAGATGGAACAGGGGCTTGCAAAAAAAAACGCAATCCCAATAGACCAGAGCAAAGCTCTCCAGTCCTGCCACATCCAGTCACGAATGGTGATTGGCAATTCAACAACTAATGGGAGGAAGAGGCTCCACAAACATCCCCACCCTCAATGATGGGGGAGTCCAACACATGAGTGCAAAAGACAAGGCTGAAACATTTGCCACCACCTTCATCCAGAAGTATGAGTGGATGATCCATCTTGGCCTCCTCCTGAGGTCCCCACTATCACAGATGTCAGTCTTCAGCCAATTTGATTCACACCATGTGATAGCAAGAAACAGCTGAGCATACTGGAAACAGCAAAGGCTATGGGCCCTGAAAAATCCCAGCTGTAGTAGTGAAGACTTCTCCTCCAGAACTAGCCACACACCTAGCCAAGCTGGTCCAGAACAGCTACCACACTGGCATCTACCCGACAAGGTGGAAAATTGCCCAGGTATGTCCTGTACACAAAAAGCAGGACAAATCCAATCCAGCCAATTACTGCCCCATCAGTCTACACTCAATCATCAGCAAAGTGGTGGAAGGGGTCATCGACAATGCTATCAAGTGGCACTTACTCACCAACAATCTGCTCACCGATGCTCAGTTTGGGTTTTGCCAGGAACATTCAGCTCCAGATCTCATTACAGCCTAGGTTCAAACATAGACAAAAGTGCTGAATTCCAGAGGTGATGTGAGAAGGGGAAAACTCTCCACAGGTTGGAGTCATACCTAGCACAAAGGAAGCTGGTTATAGTTGTTGGAGGCCAATCATCTCAGTCCAAGGACATCACTGCAGGAGTTCCTCAGGACAGTGTCCAAGGGCCAACCATCTTCAGCTCTTGATCAATGGCCTTCCCTCTATTATAAGAACAAATTGGGGATGTTTGTTGATGACTGCACAGCGTTCATTTCCTTTCACAACTCCTCAGATAATGAAGCAGTCAATGCCCGCAGGCAGTAAGACCTGGACAACATTCAGGCTTGGACTGATAAATGGCAAGTAATATTCGAGCCACACAAGTGCCAGTCAATGACCATCTCCAACAAGATAGAATCTAAGATCCCCTTAATATCCAACAGAATTACCATCACTGACTCCCCCACCATAACATCCTGGGTTTCACCATTGACCAGAAACATAACTGGACCAGCCACATAAATACTGTAGCTACAAGAGCAGGACAGAGGCTGAGTATTCTGCTGCAAGTAACTCACCTCCTGTCTCCCCAAAGCCCTTCCACCATCTACAACGCACAAGTCAGGAATGTGATGGAATATTCCCCAATTGCCTGGATGAGTGCAGTTCAAACAACACTCACGAAGCTTAACACTATCCAGGACAATGCAGCCTGCTTGATTGTCACCCCATTCATCACCCGAAACTTTCATTCCTTCCACTACCAATGCACAGTGGCTGCAGAGTGTATCATCTACAAGATTAACTGCAATAACTCACCAAGGCTCCTTTGACAGCCCCTTCCAATCCGGCGGCCTCTACCACCTAGATAAACAAGGACAACAGACACATAGGAATAGCACTCCCTGCAAGTTCCCCTCCATTTCATCCTGAGTTGGAAGGATATCGCCAGTCTTTCATTGTTGCTGGGTCAAACACCTGGAACTCCCTCCCTAACAGCACTGTGGGTGTACCTACAACACACGGACTACAGCGATTCAGAAGGCAGCTCACCAACAACTTCTCAAGAGCAATTAGGGATGGGCAATAAATTCTGGCCTTGCCAGTGACTCCCAAATCACATGAATGAATAAAACAAAATCAGCATTTGGAGATGAGATGGTGATGGAGATAGGCAATGTTTTGAAGGTGGAAGTAACTATTCTTGGTGATGGATAAGATGTGGAAATTGAAGCTCAATTCTGTGTCGAATGTAAAAGCTGCTGTGTGGCCTACAGGTCAGGAGGTGCTAGTGGACTTTTGAAATGGACAAATGTTTGGTTTTTTTAAAATTATATTTTCAGATTCCCCTCAATATGAAATGAGAGTGGTAAGGCTTATGGAAAGAATAGCTTTCTTCATTCCATGCTTTTGATGTTCGAATGTATAATCAAATTATTATTCTCCTCATATTGTCCTTTATCTTCCCTCACCATTGCCTCTTATTGCCACTCTCCTTTTTAGTCAGAAGCAGATGTTCTAGGATGCACATCTCCTCATTTGTTGAGATCAGCACACCACTAGTGGTCAGCAGAAGCCAAGGACAATGTTTGATGTTTCTATTCTCCTGTTACACTCCTGAGTTAGAATACTTCATAAGCACACATCACATCATCTATCAATCCTTCCAAAAATGCCGCACATTAGTCTGAATGGCCTTTTTCTGTTCCTAACTATTCTCGTATAACTCTTGTCAGGAACTGCCAAAAGTCATCCAATAAGCATAGGTGGGTTTGAATGAAAAGTCAAGCCTGGGTTGTGACCACACAACAGTCAGGTAGGTGAGAGCACAATACTGTGAATCTAGAGCAACCTGGTCATTGATAAGGACACACTTAAATTGATTGGTGTCACTTCACTTCCCACCCACTCTATTTGATACGACATTGCTGTGCAATTTCTTTCCTTAGCATTCGTCACAATGTATAACAGCTGTCAAGGTAAAATCTTGCACAGACAGCACTGTGTACTAAGTGGTTTGCTACTGCTGACAAGTTCTGAAAGAAAAATAGACATCTTCATGAACAGCTAATTCAGAGTTCAGATGACAGCATTGCTACAAAAGTAAAACTTTGGTCATTTACAGTACCACCTACAATTAGAGTACAGCTTTGAGCTTCCTGCTTACCGATTATATTTATATAAAATAGTACTTATATAGTTACTTTCTAATAATCAACTGGCTGTTGACAATCAATAAACATGCAGTAATTGTAACACAATTATGAATCCTTCAGTGTAGATGTTATCACACATCAACATGGAGCACACTATTGGTTACCATCAGCTGCCTCCTTAAAAACTATCTCTCCTAATGCCCTTTCGTTATTTCCCATTAATTCTCCCCCAGGTTCTACTCTGTGTTCTGTGCTCCTTTGTAAATGTATTGTATTCATTTTGTCTGTTTTCACCTAACACTACTGGGAACAGATGAGCAAAGATTCAATTAACACTGGTAGATCTTTCTCAACTTGTCCTTTTATCCCATCCATGGAGTACTGTTATCCTATTTTAAGGTCTCTGCTTTGACTCAGTGGTAGCACTCTCACCTCTGAGTCAGAGGTTGCTATGTTCATGTCTCCTTCCACAGACTTGAGTACATAACCTAGGCTGATAATTCAGTGCGGTACTGAGGGAGCACTACAATGTCGGAGCTGCTGTCTTTCGGATGGGGTGTTAAACTGAGGCCCCATCTACCCTCTTAGATGAATGTAAAAGAATTCTATGCTACTATTTGAGGAAGGACAAGTGAGTTGTCCTGCATGTATCCATTGAGTAACATCACAAAATCGGGTCATCTAATCATTTATCACATTGCTGTTTTCGGGACCTTACGGTGTGCTGCGTTGCATACATTATAACAGTGGCTCAAAATTATTTCATTGGCCGTGAAGTGCTTTGTGATGTCCTGAGGTCATGAGAGGTGCTATATAAATGCAAGTTCTTTTCTTTTTCTTTGTTTTTCTTCATTGCAATAGACAGTACTTTCATTTGTCTGAATTGAACTTTATTTGTTACTGATGAACTACAGATGTGAACACTGTTAAGCTCTCCCTTATCTTATTGTCATTTGCAAATTTAACTATCTTGTGACTGTGACTCCAGGTCATTTACAAATATCAGGAGAAGGAAGAGTTCCAGTGTGATTCCTGCCTCCCACCATGCAATACTTCCCACCATTCTGATATAGGTTCACTCCATTGTGACACATCTTTTATACTGAAAAGCAAAGAAATTTTACAAGCCCACTAGTGGACGAAGCTCCCTACCAGCAGAGTGGACTCTGGTGTCATTTGTACTAGTGGTCAGCTATTGGCAGCAGATACTAGCACTACTCATTTGATTGCCATAGCTCTCTCAGTGCATTACAAGGGGAGAAGTGGATCCCAAAGCAGAGTTGAAGAGATAAATAGGTACAATTTCTTTGGGGGAATCTTCCACCACAACTTTGGTGTAAACCCCAGCGCTGTTTCTTTGGGGTTTTCATGATCTTCTGTCAAAGTTAAAGCAGGAGATTGGGAGAAGCCCCACAGAAATTCCAAGCGAGTTGTTTCTGAAATTGGGGGAGAGGTATTTGTTTTCAGATTATGGTATTCCAATCTTTGATGGCCTACATATCTCAAGAGCCATTGTCAGCATCTCAGTTCAACGCCAGCATTGATGAAGTAACTGTAAGGACAAGTTAATCAAACCCTCTCCAAACTTTCACTCTATTGACGAGGCCACTTCCTCTAAAGTACTCAGTCCCATGTTGTCTGTAGTGGGATATCTGTCTCTTTCATATTTTCTTTCAATATAGTACACTTCCTTCCACAACTACTTGTTCTAGGAACATAGGAACAAGAGTAGGCCATTCAGTCCCTCGTGCCTGCTCCAACATTCAATTAGATCATGGCTGATCAGCACCTCAACTCCATTTACTCAACTCTACTCCATATCCCTTGATACCATTACCGAACAAAAGATCTATTGGTCTCAGTCTTGAAAGCTCCAGTTCCCCCGAGCATCCATAGCCTTTTGTTCTGATGAGTTCAGTCACTCCACTTATTAACTAGCATTCAGTTCTGAGTTTCTATGGAGTAAATCTGAGACGAGGACTTTTACATGTTTTCCTTTTGCATGAAAGCATCAACTAGGCAAGTGAAAGCTGAAGCAGCCGCCACATGACAATGTAAGCTGCTGTGTGAGTTGTTCAAGATTTGAGTGCAATTTATGTAAATATCTTTTACATTATTACAGATGAAGGGCTGTTATACAATAGTCGTATATTTATGTCCAGGGTAATTTGCTTTTCATGAAACAAATCGATGCATGGAATTGGTGTCTGATCGAATTGGTGATTTGGAATCCATAACAAAATCTAATATTCCAAATACACCTAGTTAAGTCATGGCTGTCATTTATAACTGTCACCTTAAGTTAGTCTTGATTGTAACTCCCCAAATTGCTGTAAGTTTCAATGTTACGTGTGTATTTTATTCCATTTTTATGCTGGCAGGAACTGTCTCAGGTAATGCCAACTGTCAGTGAGGACAATTTCTTTAACGTGCTGTGAGATTCCCACTCAAGGACATTGTCACTGCACATTTGTTGTGAGAAAGAAAATCTGTAGCTGATTTAAAGCGTGGCTACCCAACCTGAACCTGACCAGACCCGACGACATGTGTCGGGTTCAGGTCAGGTCAGGTCTCTCTTCTGGGTCCAGCATTTGGGCTCAGGTCGGGTCGGGATGGACCTGGACACAGTGCTGCCTTGCTCCAGGAAGTAATCTTCAAATGAACATTCAGGACGTCAAGGCGGGAAATGTGCAGTCCGGACTCCGCACTCTGCAGTAAAGCCTGGCTACCCGACCAAACCTGACTACATGTGTCGGGTTTGGGTCAGGTCAGGCATTTAAAATAATTAAAGGACTCGGGCCCGGGTTGGGTTCGGGTTGGCTGTTGTCGGGTCGGGCCCGGGTCGGGTTTTAATTTTATACCCAAGCCAGGCCTTAAGCTGATTCCTGGACTGTCCAGGTGCAGAAATTTCTGGAGCACCTTATATCACCAGAGACAGGAACCATCCCCACTCCTGGATAAACTCTTCCGGTAATAGATAACCATTCACAAAGTCACTGTCAATAAAACCCCAAAACAAGTCTAATTTTACTAAGTAAGGTCAGGTACTAATCTCTCTACTTACCTTCTCCTACTACGTTTTGTCTTCATCTCCTGAATATGTCAGCTTGTTCTACAGCTGCCAATACCTTGCCCAACCACCCATTCTTCATGCAAGAGCCTCTTAAGTGTGTATTGGCATTTAACAATGGGGTGGGCACCACAGCTGAGCTTGATCTTGTTCGCATTTACACATTAAACATTTACACATGTTCACTTCCCAGCAAAGGGTCTCCTTCTTAGGCCAGAGGCAACCCAACTGCTGCTACCAGACCAGCTCAAGTAACTGAACATAGTCATGGATTGAACCAGCATCTTTCGGTCAGTATGGGTAGGTCTTCAATTACTTTACATAAATAAAAACGCCTATGGCCTTGAAATAACACCACACGCTGCTAATGTGTTAATTCTTAAAGCATTTTTTTGTTCATTCTTGGGTTGTGAGTGTTACCGGCTAGGCCAGCATTATTTGCCCATCCTTAATTGCCCTTGAGAAGGTGGTAGTGAGCTGCCTTCTTGAACCGCTGCAGTCCATGTGGTATAGGTACACCCACAGTGCTGTTCGGGAGGGAGTTCCAGGATTTTAGCCCAGTGGCAGTGGAGGAACGGCGATATAGTTCCAAGTCAGGATGGTGCGTGAATTAGAGGAGAACTTGCAGGTGATGGTGTTCCCATGCATCTGTTGTCCTTCAAGGTGGTAGAGGTCGTGGGTTTGGAAGGTCCTGTTGAAGGAGCCTTGCCACACAACTGCCATGTACATCGGTGATGGAGGGAGTGAATGTTTAAGTTGGTGGATGAGGCGTCCGTCAAGTGGGCTACTTTGTGCTGGATGGTGTCAAGCTTCTTGAGGGTTGTTGAAGCTGCATCCATCCAGGCAAGTGTAGACTATTCCATCACACTCCTGACTTGTGCCTTGTAGATGGTGGACAGGCTTTGGGGAGTCAGGAGGCGAGTTACTCGCCACAAGAATCCCAGCCTCTGACCTGCTCTTGTAGCCACAGCATTTATCTGGCTGGTCCAGTTCAGCGTCTGCTCAATGGTGACCCCCCCTGGATGTTGATAGTGGGGGATTCAGTGATGGTAATGCCATTGAACGTCAAGGAGAGATGATTAGATTCTCTCTTGTTGGAGATGGTCATTGCCTGGTACTTGTGTCGCATGAATATTACTTTCTGTCCAGGTCTTGCTGCATGTGGGAATGGACTGCTTCAGTATCTAAGGAGTTGTGAAAAGTACTGAACACTGCGCAATCATCAGCAAACAATCCCATTTCTGACCTTATGTTGGAGGGAAGGTCATTGATGAAACAGCTGATGAAGTTTGGGCCTAGGACACTACCCTGAGGAACTCCTGTAGTGATGTCCTGAGGCTGAGATGATTGGCTACCAACAAACAGAAGCATCTGCCTTTGTGCTAGGTATGACTCCAACCAGTGGAGAGTTTTCCCCCCCGATTCCCATTGACTTCAATTTTGCTTGGGCTCCTTGATGCCACACTCGGTAAAATGCTGCCTTGATGTCAAAGGCAATCACTCTCACCTCACCTCTGGACTTCAGCTTTTTTTTTCCATGTTTGGACCAAGGTGAGTTCTGGAGCTGAGTGGCCCTGCAGAACCCAAACTGATCGTCGGTGAGCAGGTTGTTGCTGAATCAGTGTCGCTTGATAGCACTGTTGACAACACCTTCCATCATTTTGCTGAAGATTGAGAGTAGACTGATGGAGCGGTAATTGGCCAGATTCTATTTGTCCTGCTTTTTGTGGGCAGGACCTATCTCGAGTCAAAGAGTCATTTATAGCACACAAGGAGACCATTTGGCCCATTCAGTCCATGCCGGCTCTCCGCAGAGCAATCCAGTCAGTCCCATTCCCCTGCTCGATCCCCTGTAGCCCTGCAAGTTTATTTCCTTCAAGTGTCCATCCAATTTTCTTTTGAAATCATTGATGGTCTCTGCTTCCATCACCCTCGTGGGCAGTGAGTTCCAGGTCATTACCACTTGCTGTGTAAAAATATTCTTCTTCACATTCCCCCTGCATCTCTTGCCCAAGACCTTCAATCTGTGTCCCCTAGTTCTTGTACCATCAGTTAATGTGAACAGTTTTTCCTTGTCTAACTTATCTAAGCCTGTAATAATCAACATCCTGGGGGTTACCATTGACCAGAAACTGAACTGGAGCAGCTACGGAACTACTGTGGCTACAAGAGCAGGTCAGAGGCTGGGAATTCTACAGCGAGTAACTCACCTCCTGACTCCCCTAAGCCTGTACACCATCTACAAGGCACAAGTCAGGAGTGAGATGGAATACTCTCCACTTGCCTGGATGAGTGCAGTTCCAACAACCCTCAAGAAGCTTGACACCATCCAGAACAAAGCAGCCCACTTGAATAGCACCCCATCCACCACCTTCAACATTCACTCCCTCCACCACCAATGCACAGTGGCAACAGTGTGTACCATCTACAAATGCACTGCAGCAACGCACCAAGGCTCCTTTGACAGCACCTTCCAAACCGCGTCCTCTTCCACCTAGAACGACAAGGGCAGCAGATGCATGGGAACACCACCACCTGCAAGTTCCCCTCCAAGCCACACACCATCCTGACTTGGAACTATATCACCATTCCTTCACTGTTGCTGGGTCAAAATCCTGGAACTCTCTCCCTAACAGCACTGTGGGTATACCTACCCCACATGGACTGCAGCAGTTCAAGAAGGCAGCTCACCACCACCTTCTCAAGGGTATGTAAGGATGGGCAATAAATGCTGGCCGAGCCAGTGATGCCCATATCCTGCGATAGAATAAAAAAAAATCTTGTGCACCTCTATCAAATCTCTCAATTTGCTTTGCTCCAGGGAGAACAACCCCAGTTTTTCCAAGCTAACCTTGTAACTGAAATTCCACATCTCTGGAACCATTCTGGTAAATCTCCTCTGTACCCTCTCAAAGACCATCACATCCTTCCTAAAGTGTGGTGACCAGAACTAGACACAATACTCCAGTAGAGGCCTAAACAGAGCTTTATAAAGGTTCAGCATAACTTCCCTGCTTTGCTACTCTATGCTTCTATGCTTCTGTAGCAAGACTACACCTTCTACTGGCAGGGTAGGGATCCAGAAGAACCAAGGCTGCATGGAGTGAGTTTCACCATCAGAAATTCCTTGCTCAGCATGATAGAGCCACCTACAAATGGCTCAGAATGTATACTATCCATCCGACTGCTCACCGCCTCTGGCCCAGTACACCTACTCAGCATCTATGCTCCAACAGTCTGCTCCCCACCTGAAGTTAAAGACCAGTTCTACGAGGAACTCCATTAAATCATTAGTAGCATTCCTAATGCTGAACATTTGTTCCTACTGGGGAACTTTAACGCCAGGGTTGGGGCCGACCATGACTCATGGCCCTCCTGCCTTGGGTGCTATGGCATTGGAAGGATGAATGAGAATGGACAGAGACTATCATAACCTCTGCATCACCAACTCGTTCTTTCATACTAAACCCTGTCACCAGGTTTCATGGAGGCACCCAAGATCATGTCGTTGACACCAGCTGGACCTAATCATCACAAGGCGAGCCTCTATAAACAGTGTCCAAATCATGCAGCTTCCACAGTGCAGACTGCAACACCGACCACTCCCTGGTGTGCAGAAAAGTTGGACTCAAATCAAAGAAGCTACATCACTCCAAGCAGCATGGCCGCCTGCGCATTAACACGACCAGAATTTCTTACCCACAGCTGTCACAAAAGTTTCTCAATTTGCTTGAAAAAGCCATTCAAAACACTCCTACAGGGGATGCAGAGACGAAGTGGGCCCACATCAGAGACGCCATCCATGACTCAGCAATGACCACCTTTGGCAAATGTGAGAAGCAGAATGCAGACTGGTTTCAATCTCACTTTGAAGAACTGGAACCTGTCATAGCCGCTAAGCACACTGCACTGTTGAACTACAAGAAAGCCCCCAGCGAGTTAACATCCCTAGTACTTAAAGTAGCCAGAAGCACCGTGCAAAGAACAGCCAGGCGCTATGCAAACGACTACCGGCAACACCTATGCAGTCATATTCAGCTGGCCTCCGACACCGGAAATATCAGAGGAATGTATGACAGCATTAAGAAAGCTTTTGGGCCAACCATCAAGAAGACTGCTCCCCCCCTCAAGTCTGAATCAGGGGACACGATCACTGACCAACGCAAGCAAATGGACCGCTGGGTGGAGCACTACCTAGAACTGTACTCCAGGGAAAATGATGTCACTGATACCGCCCTCAATGCAGCCCAGTCTCTGCCAGGCATGGATGAACTGGATGAACAGCCAACAAAATTGGAACTCAGTGATGCCATCGATTCTCTAGCCAGTGGAAAAGCCCCTGGAAAGGACGGCATTACCCCTGAAATAATCAAGTGTGCCAAGCCTGCTATACTCTCAGCACTCCATGAACTGCTTTGCCTGTGCTGGGATGAGGGAGCAGTACCTCAGGACATGCGCGATGCCAATATCATCACCCTCTATAAGAACAAGGGGGACTGCGGTGACTGCAACAACTACCGTGGAATCTCCCTGCTCAGCATAGTGGGGAAAGCCTTCGCTTGAGTCGTTTTAAACAGACTCCAGAAGCTGGCTGAGCGTGTCTACCCTGAGGCACAGTGTGGCTTTTGAGCAAAGAGATCCACCATTGACATGCTGTTCTCCCTTCACCAGCTACAGGAGAAATGCCACGAACGACAGATGCCCCTCTACGTTGCCTTCATAGATCTCACCAAAGCCTTTGACCTCGCCAGCAGACGTGGTCTCTTCAGACTACTAGCAAAGATCAGATGTCCACCAAAGCTACTAAGTATCATCACCTCGTTCCATGACAATACGAAAGGCACAATTCAGCATAATGGTGCCTCATCAGCCCCCTTTCCCATCCTGAGTGGTGTGAAACAGGGCTGTGTTCTTGCACCTACACTGTTTGGGATCTTCTTCTCACTGCTGCTCTCACACGCATTTAAGTCTTCAGAAGAAGGAATTTTCCTCCATACAAGATCAGATGGCAGGTTGTTCAACCTTGCCCATCTTAGAGCGAAGACCAAAGTACGGAAAGTCCTCATCAGGGAACTCCTCTTTGCTGACGATGCTGCATTAACATCCCACACAGAAGAGTGTCTGCAGAGACTCATCGGCAGGCTTGCGGCTGCCTGCAATGAATTTGGCCTAACCATCAGTTTCAAGAAAATGAACATCATGGAACAGGACATCAGAAATGCTCCATCCATCAATATCGGTGACCACGCTCTGGAAGTGTTTCAAGAGTTCACCTACCTAGGCTCAACTATCACCAGTAACCTGTCTCTCGATGCAGAAATCAACAAGCGCATGGGAAAGGTGTCCGCTGCTATGTCCAGACTGGCCAAGAGGGTGTGGGAAAATGGCACACTGACATGGAATACAAAAGTCCGAGTGTTTCAAGCTTATGTCCTCAGTGCCTTGTTCTACGGCAGCGAGGCCTGGACAATGTATGTCAGCCAAGAGCGACATCTCAACTCATTCCACCTTCGCTGCCTCCAGAAAATCCTTGCCATCAGGTGGCAGGACCGTATCTCCAATGCAGAAGTCCTCGAGGCAGCCAACATCCCCAGCATGTACACACTACTGAGTCAGCGGCGCTTGAGATGGCTTGGCCGTGTGAGCCATGTAGAAGATGGCAGGATCCCCAAGGACATGTTGTACAGCGAGCTCGTCACTGGTATGAGAACCACCGGCCGTCCATGTCACCGCTTTGAAGATGTTTGCAAACGCGACATGAAGTCCTGCGACATTGACCACAAGGGTCGTGGGAGCCAGTTGCCAGCAATCGCCAGAGCTGGCAGACAGCTATAAAGGCAGGGCTGAAGCGAGGCAAGTCAAAGAGACTTAGCAGTTGGCAGGAAAAGAGACAGAAGTGTAAGGAGAGAGCCAACTGTGTAACAACCCCAATAACCAACTTCACCTGCAGCGCCTGTGGAAGAGTCTGTCACTCTAGAATTGGCCTTTATAGCCACTCCAGGTGCTGCTCCACAAACCACTGATCACCTCTAGGCACTTACCCATTGTGTCTTGAGACAAGGAGGCCAAAAAGGAGGAAAAGGAAAGGCTTCTATTTATGAAGCCCAAGATCACATATGCTTTGCTAACCACGCTCTCAATTTGTCCTGTCACCTTCAAAGATCAATGCACATGCACCACCAGGTCCCTCTGTACATGCACACTCTTTAGAACTGTGCCATTAAGTCTATATTGCCTCTCCCCATCCCTTCTGTCAAAATGCATCACCTCACATGTTTCCATATTGTCATGCCAACTTGCTTTGTTGAATGATAATTTTGTTTAATCAACTGACTGGAAATCTGAATTTATATATTTTTTAAAGACATTTAAAAAAGAAAAGCTCAGGATGGCCACCTAATTTGCATTGCTGTATCCTACATTACAATGCTTGTGAGGAAGGAGACAAAATGTCTGCTCATATCCCAGCAAGAACCAAGACCCAGGAAGTTTAAGGGAACTGCTTGTTCTTTTTCTTTTAGCCAGAAGAAATACTGTTAACTGCTATTTTTTAATCACTGAGTGACTGTCATGTGAAATAACCTTCCCCATCTGTGGTTTTAAGCTTGTGTCTTTCTGCAGCAGAGAGAGGAAAAGCAACTAGACTCTGACACATGCAGACCTAAGTGGGGGTCCCTCTCTTTCTCTCCATTCCATCTTAAAATCTTTCAAATCCTGACTATTGACCTTTGCATACTCTGGGTTACAATCAGAAATCCCTTTGGAGGAAATCATCCGCATCACTGTCTCCAAGAGACCCACCGATCCAGTCATTTACCTCTTAAAACGAAAAGCGTCAGGTCCACAAAATTCAGCTAGAAGCCAGCCGAATCACCAAACACCACAACTGTATACCCCTTTTTTTTCTATGGATGCTAACTCAACCGAATTACCTTTTCCCACTCTGTAACCTATTTGTGTGTGTGTAAAACTTTACTATGTGTGTGAGTGAAAGTTGGCATGTAGTTTATTATATTCATTAGTTCGGTTTAGGTATAATAAAGCTAACCTCTTTCTTTGCTGAACTCAAGAAAACCTGTCCGATTGGTTCTTGTTTTGATAACAAAGAACAAAGAACAGTACAGCACAGGAACAGGCCATTCAGCCCTCCAAGCCTGCGCCGATCTTGATGCCTGCCTAAACTAAATCCTTCTGCACTTCCGGGGACCATATCCCTCTATTCCCATCCTATTCATGTATTTGCCTCTTAAACGTCGCTGTCGTACCTGCTTCCACCACCTCCCCCGGCAGCAAGTTCCAGGCACTCACCACCCTCTGTGTAAAGAACTTGCCTCGCACATCCCCTCTAAACTTTGCCCCTCGCACCTTAAACCTATGCCCCCTAGGAACTGACTCTTCCACCCTGGGAAAAAGCTTCTGACTATCCACTCTGTCCATGCCACTCATAACTTTGTAAACCTCTATCATGTCGCCCCTCCACCTCCGTCGTTCCAGTGAAAACAATCCGAGTTTATCCAACCTCTCCTCATAGCTAATCATAGCAAGTAAGTAATCAAACACCTACTGAATTGGCCAGTAAATCTACATTAAAAAAGGACTAAATCTGTTGTGGTCAAACAAGGAGAGGGAAAAGAGGGAAGCCTTTGACCCCTCCTCACTTGACTGTGATAATATTAAATTCCATCTGCCACTGTCTGCCCATTCTGTTAGCCTATTTATGTTCTGTTGCAGGTAGTTTGCATCATCCTCACTGTTTGCCGCTTCTCCAAGTTTGGCAACTTTTTAAATTCTACTCTGTATTCCAAGATCCAAGTCATTTATATATAGCAATAAAAGTAGTGGTCCTAGCACTGACCCTTGGGAACACCACTGTCTACCATCCTCCAGTCCGAAAGACAATCATTTACCATGACTTGCTGTTTCCTGTCCTTAAGCCAATTTTTCTTCCAAGCTGACCTCCTATCCCATGCGCCTCAATTTTGCTAACCAGCTTTTTATGTGGTACTTTATCAAACCTTCCTTAATATTCATCTAGCCAACATCCACTGCATTCTCTTCATTAACCTTCTCTGTCACTTCATCAAAAAATTCAATTAGATTAGTCAAACATGACGTACCTTTTACAAATCGGTGATGACTATCTTTTATTAACTCCAACCTCTCCAAGCGCCTGTTGATTTTTTTCCCCAGATTATTGTTTCTAAAACCTTATCCACCACCGATGTTAAACTAACTGATCTGTAGTTGTTAAGACTGTCCTTACACCCTTTCTTGAATAAGAGTGTTACATTTGCCACTCTCCAATCCTCTGGCACCTCCCCCTTATCCAGGAAAGATTGGAAGATTATGGCAAGCTCTCCGCTATCTTCACCCACTTCCTTTAGCAACCTGGGATGCAAGCCATCCAGATCAGGTCACTTATCTACCCTAAGCATACCCAGCCTTTCCAGTATCTCCTCTCTCTCAATTTTTATCCTATCCATTGACTCTACTCTCTCCGCTTCTACCAATATTTTGTCAGATTCCTCTACCTTAGTAAACACCAATACAACATACTCATTAAGTATTCTAGCCTTGCCCTGTGCCTCTAAGCATATATCACCCTCTTTGCCCCTAATAGGCCCATCACCACCTCTTACCACCCACTTACTATTTACATGCCAGTAGAAGATTGTCAGGTAGATGCCAGTGTAGTAGCTGTGCTGGAACAGCTTGACTAGGGGCGCAACTAGTTCTGGAGCACATGTCTTCAGTACTACAGCCTGGATGTTGTCAGGACCCATAGCCTTTGCAGTATCCGGTGCCTTCAGCCTTTTCTTGATATCACAGAGAGTGAATCGAATTGGCTGAAGACTGACACCTGTGATGTGGGGGACCTCAGGAGGAGGCTGCGATGGATCATCCACTAAACACTTCTGGCTGAAGATGGTCTTAAAGCTTCAGCTTTGTCTTTTGCACTGAAGCGCTGATCTCCCCTATCATTGAGGATGGGGATGTTTTTGGAGCCTCCTCCTGTTAGTTGTTTATTTATCCACCATCATTCATGAATGGATGTGACAGGACTGAGCTTTGATCTGATCCAAAATAAAAACAAAAAGTGATGGAAATACTCAGCAGGTGAGGCAGCATCTGTGGAGAGAAAAACAGAGTTAACGTTTCAGGTCTGTGACCTTTCATCTGATCTGTTGGTTGAGGGATTGCTTAACTCTATCTAGTGCATGCTGCTTCCACTGGTAAACAGGCCTGTAGTCCTGTGTTGTAGCTTCACCAGGTTGGCCACTTCATTTTTAAGTATGTCTGCTGCTGCACCTGGCATGCTGTCCTCCACTCCTCATTGAACCAGGGTTGGTTCCCTGGCTTCATGATAATGGTCGAGTGAGGTATACGCCAAGCTATGAGGTTACAGATTGTGGTGCAATACAATTCTACTACTGCTAATGGCCACAGCAACTCATGGATGTCCAATTTTGTACTGCTAGACCTGTTCTGAGTCTGTCCCATGTAGCATGGTTGTACTGCATGATGGAGAGTGTCCTCAGTGTGAAGACAGGACTTCGTCTCCATGAGGACTGTGCCAATATTGTCATCAACAGATGCATTTGCAACAGGTAGATTGGCGACGATGAGGTCAAGTAAGTTTTTCCCTCTTGTTGATTCACTTACCACCTGCTGCAGGCCCAATCTGGCAGCTATGTCCTTCAGGACTCAGTCAGCTCAGTCAGTAATGGTGCTAGCGAGTCACTCTTGGTGATGAGCATTGCAGTGCCCCACCCAGAGTACATCTGTGCCCTTGCTACCCTCAGTGCTTCTTCCAAGTGATGTTGAACATGGAGGAGTACTGGTTCATCAGTTGAGGGATGGTGGTGGGTGATAACCAGCAGGAGGTTTCCTTGTTTCCTTTCCTTATTTAACCTAATGCCATGAGACTTCATGAGCTCCAGAGTCAATGTTGAGAACTCGCAGGGCCACTCCATCCTGACTGCATACTACTGTGCCACCATCTCAGGGATTGTGATGGAAGAGTCTGGGACATTGGCTGCTAAGTCTGATTCGATGAGTGTGACAATATCAGGCTGTTGCTTGTCTAGTTTATGGGACAGCTCTCCCAACTTTGGCACAAGCTGCCAGATGTTAGTGAGCAGGATTTTGCAGGATCGATTAGGCAGAGTGTTACTTTGTCATTTTCAGTGCCTAGGTCGATGCTGGCTGGTCCGTCCAGTTTTATTCCTATTTGACTTTTCTGTAGCGGGTTGATACAACTGAATGGCTTGCTACACCATTTCAGAGGGCAGTTAAGAGTCGACCACATTTCTGTGGGTTAGAGTTTCGTGTAGGCCAGACTGGGTCAGGATGGCAGATTCCCTCCCCTGAGACATATGGGTTTTTACGACAATCCTGTGCTTTGATGATCTTATTAATGAGACTAGCATCTTATTCCAGATTTTTATTAATTAATTGGATTTAAATTCCCCCAGCTATTGTGGTGCGCTTTGAACTCATGTCTCCGGAGCATTAACCTGGGTCTCTGGATTAGTTACAGAGTCATTTACAGCACAGAAGGAGGCAATTCAGCCAATCAAATTATTGACAGGCTGTCTGTACAGCAATCCAACCAGTCCCATTCCCCTGCTCTATCCCCGTAACCCTTTAAGTTTATTTCCCTTAAGTCCCTTTCCAGTTTCATTTCAAAATCATTCATCATCTCCACTTCCACCATCCTCGTAGGCAGTGAGTTCCAGGTCATTATCACTCGCTGCGTAAAAAAGTTCTTCCTCACATTCCCCCTGCATCTCCTGCCTGAAACCTTAAATCTGCATCCCCTAGTCCTTGTACCATCAGCTAATGTGAACAGCTTTTCTTTGTCTACTATTTCTGAACCTGTCATAACCTTGTACACCTCTATAAAATCTCCCTTGCTCCAGGGAGAACAACACAAGAACACTAGAAATAGGAGCAGCATTAGACCATATAGCCCATCGAGCCTGCTCCGCTATTCAATATGATTACGGCTGATCTTGGGCTTCAATTCCACTTTCCTGCCTTCTCCCCATATCCCTTCCTTCCCTACGAGACCAAAAATCTATCTATCCCAGCCTTAAATGTATTCAACGATGGAGCATCCACAACCCTCTGGGATAGAGAATTCCAAAGATTCACAACCCTTTGAGTGAAGTAATTTCTCCTAATCTCAGTCCTAAATGATCGGCCCCTTATCCTGAGACTGTGTCCCCGCATTCTAGATTCCTGGCCAGTAGAAACAATCTCTCAGCTTCCACCCTATCCTTTCAGAATCTTGTATGTCTCAATTAGATCACCTTTCATTCTTCTAAACTCTAGAGAATGTAGGCTCAATTTACTCAGCCTCTCATCATAGGACAATCCCCTTATCCCAGGGACCAATCTAGTAAATCTTCACTGCACCACCTCCAGTGCAATTATATCCTTTCTTAAGTGTGGAGACCAAACTGCTCACAGTATTCCACCAAAGCCCTGTACAATTTTAGTAAGACTTCTTTATTCCTGTACTCCAATCCCCTTACAATAAAGGCCAACATGCTATTTGTCTTCCTAATAGCCTGCTGCACTTGCATGTTAACTTTGTGCGTTCCTTGTACGAGTATACCCGAGTCTCTCTGAACATTAACACTTACCAGTTTCACACCTTTTAGAAAATATTCTTTTTTTCTATTCTTACAACCAAAGTGAACAACTTCACACTTCCCTGTATTATACTCCATTTGCCATCTTGTTGCCCACTCATTTAACCTGTCTATATCTCTTTGCAGCCCCTCCATGTCCTCGCCGCAGCATAACTTTCCACTGAGCTTTGTATCATCAGCAAACTTAGATACATTACTCTCTGTCTCTTCATCCAAGTCATTAATATAGAGTGTAAATAGCTGAGGCCCCAGCACTGATTCTTGCGGCACCCCACTATTCACTGCCTGCCCACTTTCTGCTTCCTGTCTGTTAACCCGCTAATATATTACCTTCAACACCATGAACCCTTATCTTGCCTATTAATCTTTTATGTGGCACCTTATCACCATGCCTTTTGGAAATCCAGGTATACTACATCTACTGGTTCTCCTCTATCTACCTTACTAGTTACATCCTTAAAAAACTCCAATAAATTTGTCAAACAGGATCTCCATTTAGTAAAACCATGCTGACTTGTTCTAATCATACTATGTTTTTCCGAGTGCAATGTTAAGACTTCTTTAATAATAGTTTCCAGCATCTTCCCAATGACTGGTGTTAGGCTAACTGGCCTGTAGTTCCCCATTTTCGCTCTACCTCCTTTCTTGAAAAGCAGTGTAACATTTGCCAACTTCCAATCTGACGGGATCATTCCTGAATCTAACGAATTCTGGAAAATCATTGCCAGCACATCCACTATCTCTGCAGCTATCTCTTTTAGAACCCTAGGATATAGGCCATCTGGTCCCAGGGACCAGTTTCTCCAATTCCTTTTCTTGACTGATATCAATTTCCTTAATTTCCTCACTCATTTTAGCCTCTAGGTTACAGCCTATTTCTGGTATGGAACTTGTGTCTTCTACTGTGAAGACAAACACAAAATATTTGTTCAATACCTCTGACATTTCCTTATTTCCCATGATGATTTCTCCTGTCTCTGCCTCTAAGGGACCAATGTCTAGTTTAGCTACTCTCTTTCTTTTTATGTACTTTTAAAAGCTCTCACAATCTGTTTTTATATTGTTGGCTAGTTTAGTCTCGTATTCTATTTTTTTCCTTTTTATCAACTTTTTGCTGGTTTCTAAAACACTCCCAATCCTCAGGCTTGCTACTATTTTTTGCAACATTGTACGCCTCTTCTTTTAGTCGAATACTATCCTTAACTTCCTGTGTGAGCCACGGATGGGTCTGTCTTGATGGGTTTTTGTTTTTGAATGGAATGTACTTTTGTTGAACCCTTTGAATTGTTTCTTTAAATGTTTCCCACTGTTCATTTACAGCCATACCTTCCAGTCTATTTACCTAATTAACCTTAGCCAGTTCTCCCCTCATACCTTCGTTATTTGCTTTGTTTAAGTTTAAGATTCTTGCTTATGATTGAAATGTGTGACTTTCAAACTTAACATGAAATTCAATGGTATTATGAATACCATTTCCCAGTGGATCCCAACCCCAGCTTCTCCAAATTAACCTTATAGCTAAAGTCCCCCATTTCTGGGACCATTCTGATAAATCTCCTCTCCACCCTCTCAAGGACCCGCACATCCTTCCTAAAGTGTAGTGACCAGAACTGGATGTAGTACTCTAGGTGTGGCCCAACCAGAGCTTTATAAAGGTTCGGCATAACTTCCCTGCTTTTGTATTCAATGCCTTTTTTTAATGTAGCTCAAGATCCTCTATGCTTTGCTAACTATTCTCTCAATATGTCCTGCCACCTTCAAAGGTCTATGCACATGAACTCCGAGTAGTCCAGTGACCACTATGCTATCATCCCCATTCATTGATCAGCAATCTCTCTTGCTGTCAATTTAGTACAGGAGTTAATCTTAGATTTTGCATTCAAGTCTCTGGAGTGAGATCGAAACCTACAATCTTCTGACTCAGAGGTTAGAGTGCGGCCAACTGAGCCACAACTGACTCCTTCGTACAATATTAATGGATGAAAAATGTGGTTGTTAGCAATGGTGGACGTGCTTCCCACAGTACTAATAATATCTAGCCCCGGAAAATTACTTCGTTTTATTCACATCTCTTGTCCTTGACATCAGCTTGGGTTGTTCTGAAGACAATTAAACCCACGCATTTCATTCATTTGGTTTTTTTGAAAGTGTATCGCTGAAGGAATGTCATTGTCAACAGATGTGAGTGTTGGCATGAGCAACATAAGAAGCCATAAAAGGAGTTTCAGTTCCAGCACCTGAAAGAATATAAATTAAAACATTACGTCACCACAGCAGACCCTTTTGTGAGCACATCAGTGGAATAGACATATTCAGTGGTGCACTTGATAGTTTAGAGTGGAACAAAACACCTATGTTTTGACAACGAGTTTTACTTGTGCTTCTGTTATATAGAACAGTATAAAGAGCTGTAGGAGCTTGAATTGTTGAAACTTCAATGCTTTTTTTTTTGCAGAAATACTATTAAAAGCTTCACTGTATGTGTATGGAAGGTGGGTATCTATGTATGTTTGTGTAGGATACAGAACTGGTCTGAAGCAGGCCCTAGGATTGCCATCTCTGGTTGGATGTTGAAGGTTTCATCACATGACCTCCTGTCACCAATCACCCCACCCCCACCTTTTGTCACTCAGCATGTCCACCCTCTCAGTGTACCATCTTCCCATGCCAACTGGAAAGTGAAAAGACTCTTCATTGCCCAATTGAATGATACTTGATGCTCGGTCAAACAGCTTTTCTTGAATATTTTTATGACTAATAAACAGAAGTGTTCAAAGAAAATAAAAAAGAAATCCAATTTTCTTTTGAATACCCCTATGATTCTTTCTCCTGGGTTTCTCACAATATCTGGACAATTAATCTTTAATCCCTGGAGACTCCAGGAAAGTCCAGGAAAGTTGGCAACCTTAGTAGAGACATGTGAAGGTGGGCATGGTTATGGATTACCATTTGTTGCCTTAGAACCGGTCAACCAGATGTCCGATATATGTGAAAACTCAACAGATTTGACAGTCCGATTTGAACTACTGCAGAAGTCTACACCTACCTGTTGGGTTTCTGTTTGTCCAACGTAGTCTGCACACTCTTTCCCTGTGGGGATACATTACACTTACCAAAGTCCAGAGAGCTTGGGAATAGGTTGGTAGATACAAGGCTTAGGGACCTGCAAGTGTGTGCAGGTACTGCTGGAGTTTAACTAGCTTAACATCAGATCATTGGTTATCTTCCGGCTGCTTGTTCAACTACGATTACCCTATCCATTCAGGCATTGGCTTTAGGGTTATCTGGAGCTGACTGGGGAAAATTCCAACCCTCCAGCTTCCAGTAGTGAGTAAGGCTGCCATGCTATGCTGGGAGCGACTGATTGTGAAATCAGCCTGAATAATGTGCATTAACTTTGCTGTACAGTGCTGAAATCTATTATCAAGGAAATCTTAACAATGCACTTAGAAAAGCTTGGTAAGATTAGAACAAGTCTACATGGTTTTATGAAAGGGAAATCTTGTTTGACAAATTTATTAGAGTTTTTTGACAATGTAACTAGTAGGGTAGATAAAGGGGAACCAGTAGATGTAGTATACTTGGATTTCCTAAAGGCACTTAATAAGCTGTCACACAAAAGGTTACTACACAAGTGCTCATGAACTTGGGGTTGATATATCAGTAAGGATAGAGGATTAGTTAACTGACAAGAAGCAAAGAATAGGGATAAATGGGGCATTTTCAAGTTGGCAGGCTGTGAATAGTGGAGTGTCACAGGAATCAGCTCAAGAGCCTCAGCTATTTACAATCCATATTAATGACTTGGATGCAGAGACAGAGAGTAATGTATCAAAGATAGCTGGCAATACAAAAGTAGGTGGAAATGCAAGCTATGAGGAGGACAGAGAGGCTGCAATGAGATATAGACAGGTTAAGTAAGTGGGCAACAAGATGGCAGATGGAGTATAATGCAGGGAAGGGTGAGGTAAAAAAGCAGAATATTTTTTAAAAGGTCTGAAACTTGCCAATATTGATGTTCAGAGAGACGTGGGTGTACTCGTACAAGGAATGCAAAAAGTTAGCATGCAGGTACAGCAAGCAATTAGGAAGGCAACTGGCATGTTGACCTTTATTGCAAGGGGATTGGAGTACAAGAATAAAGAGGCGTTGTTGCAATTGTATGGGGCTTTGGTGAGACCACACCTGGAATATTGTGTGCAATTTTGGTCTCCATATTTAAGGAAGGATATACTTGCACTGGAGACAGTACAATAAAGGATCACTAAATTGGTCCCTGGGATGAGAGGGTTGTCCTATAATGAGTAAATTGGGTCTGTATTCTCTGAAGTTTAGAAGAATGAGAGGTGATCTCATTGAAACATTCAAGATTATGAAGGTGCTTGACAAGGTAGACACTGAGATGTTGTTTTTCCCTGGCTGGGGAATCTAGAACAAGGGGGCACAGTTTCAGGATAAGGGGCCGATCATTTAGGACTGAAATGAGGAGAAATTACTTCACTCAAAGGGTTGTGAATCTTTGGAATTCTCCACCCCAGAGGGTTGTGGATGCTCCATCGCTGAATATATTTAAGGCTGGGATAGACAGATTTTTGGTCTCTCAGGGAAGGAAGGGATATGGGGAGAGGGCAGGAAAGTAGAGTCGAAGCCCAAAGTCAATCATGATCTTATTGAATGGTGGTGCAGGCTCGACGGGCTGTATAGTCGATTCCTGCTCCTATTTCTTATGTTCTTATGCTCCTTCATGCAGTAGTAGCATCAGTTTTTGTTATAGGCCAATCCCTATAACAGGCTCAGTGAAAGAGAAGATAATGTACAACAAATTCAAAAGTTCACACCACTTTTCAATTAAGTTGGAGAACTAAAACCTTTCTCCTGATACCAATCAGAAATTAACCCCAAATATACAGAGGCATGAAAAAGGTGGACAGTATCTAACACTGCAAGTTTCATGACTTGTAACTGGTCTTTTTTCACATTTTCTTTAAATGCATTTGTTTATTAATTAGAAAAATATTTGGATTTGGAAAAGAACAATGTTTGACTGGGTAGTTGGTAGCAGGAAACCAAGTGATGAAATTTTTAGTTATACATCAAGAATTGACAACCTGAATATAGCACACTTGGTCTGCCCGAAGGACTCAGTGTGGCGGCTGGACCATTGTTGTGGATGGGCCTCATTTACCTTAATTAAGGCCTAGAGGAAGAAACATCATCACTTGATCTGCCACTTGCAGCCACCAGCTCAGATACTGGCACCACACATACTTTAGAGGGTAGGGGGGAAGGATAGTGTAGGTGCCAGCTCTTTGGAAGGGGGCGAGGTTGCATACGAGTTCTTCTGCAGAGGACTCAAATGAAGATTTCAATGGGGCGGTATACAGAAAAAGGCTGATGGGCATGAACATTGCCAGAAAACCATACATCAATGTCAAGGAGCATGGAGGAGTCCAGCTCCAACTTGGCACAGGGTTCCGTGCAGAGCTTGGAGTCCATCCTCTCCAGCATGAAAGTGGTGACCAAATCCATGGTGGACCCGACCACGGTGCAGCATCTGATGGCAAATTGTCTCAGCTTCCAGTACAGCTCAAGCAGAAGGCACCCAATGTTTGAGTGCTGCCGTGAAAGCTGAGACTGAGGTCATGAACTCTCAGTTTGTTGTATGCAGACTCAGACTGCTGCCATCATGGCTGCAGATACCAGTGCTGAAAGGGGCTTGCAGGCTCTCACAGCAATCCAGCAATCTGTGCTCCAACAGGTTACAAGGATTACTGAGGCGCCACCTCGGGGGAGTGGCAGTGGCTCTGTGGAGCTCGAACCTGCTGTCCTCTCTCGGGATGACAACATTCATGTTCCCAGCACTGCCACTGCACCAGTACCCCTAGTGTTGCCTGACAGTCAGCCAGTGGCAGAAAGTACTGGCAATATGGAATGGAATTTTATGGCCTAAGTGTTGACCAGGAGATAACCCTGATGGAGTCATGGTTAAGTGCGTGTTACAGCCTCCTGATGCCTTGGTCTTAAGCGTGTGTTCAAAGTGCTAACTCCAGTTCATACAAAGCCAGTTATGAAATCTGCCCGCAGTGTTGCTGGAGTTCCACAGTGCAGATGAGAAGAGATTCTGAGGGGAGCACCAGGGATGCCACTGCCTCATTAGAGATGGAAAGTATATCATCACACAGTGGCTGTCATCCATTAACCAATCACCTTCAGGTTGCCAGCATAATAGACCAAACCAAGCACCACACAGAATGCAGTGAATGAATCAGTCATTCCAGCCTAAACATGGGTCCAGGATTCAAGGCAAGGTCCAGGGTAGAGGGCACTCTAGGAGTCTGCACACCATGAGAACCTCCCCAAACTGATAACTTAGTGTCTCATTACAATTTATTTTCTAGATATTGCTTCAAAAGGATTTAATTGGCTGTAAAACACTTTGAGATGTCCTGAGGTTGTGAAAGTCTTTATTTTTGATTTTGGAGGTAATGGGGGGGGGGGGGGGGGGGTCGGGATGGGGGTGGATCAGGAGCCCTGGTCTGCTTTTCACGGTTACTCTTTCTGGGATGACCGCATCACTGTCATCTTTACACTGCAGCACACCTGCACAGCTTAGAAGAGGCTGAAGAGGTTGAAGTCACTGAATATGACATCATGGAAAAATAACTAGAATGGTGCATGGGGCAGGAAGTTCACCCCCTACAGTTTCATTGTCAGCAGACGCAACCTTATTTGTTTGCACAACCTGCAATAACTAGGAGTTTAAATAGTGGAAGCCACAAGTGAATGCACTAACTGTTTCCAGCTTCCCTTCACTACATCTAAGGTTCCCTTTAAACAACTCCCGACTTCTACCGCCCGGCTTTAGTGGAAACAGTAATCGGCAGTCGCAGTACGCCGGAGACAAAATCAGCATCAGAGTTCAGGATGTGGGCATCACTGGCACCCCTCCCAACAGTGTCGCAAGATACAAGTCAATTTCACCTCGTCTTGCAAAAGGAAGAAGAGTCCAGAGATGCCAAACCCAGTATTTATTGCCCATCCCTAGTTGCCCTGACAGCTGCAGACGGTGTGGCGAAGGTGCTCCCACAGTGCTGTTAGGTAGGAATTTTGACCCATCGACGATTAAGGAATGGCATTATATTTCCAGGTCGGAATATTGCGTGAGGTGGAGGGAAGTCTGGCTACAACTGGATCACCTGACCCCAATTTGCATTTATCAATAAGGGCCCCTGTTTCCAGCAGGATCTCTGGCTGAGGTCCACCTGAAACTTGAAGGGGAGGATAACTGGCAGGTCATTGGCCCTTTAATGCTGCCTGCAATTCTGGTGCCACTTGCACTCTGTTTTTAGGTGCAAAGGGGGCAGTAGCGACATGAAAAATTGCCTCCATCATCTGTGCAAATCACAGATCTGCAAAGATTCAGAAATAGTCCCAATTGTCTGTATTAACAATTTCTGTCCTTCTTGTATAACAAGTGACAAACTACATTTCTACAATAAAAGGCATCATTCAACATCTGACATCGCTTTAAATATGTTGGGGTTTCAAGACCTCTCAAGATATAGTGAAGTTCAGCATCAGAAAATGACAGCAGCTCTGGATTGTGTATTGAGACACCAGGCACAAATTTATATGAGCTGCTTGAGGGGTTTGACGATTCTTTTCGTCATAATCTGCAAGGATCTCCTGAGCAAAGGCTACTAGTTAAGCTTAAAGTGGTGAGTGTTGTGGTACATCTTTCAGAGGAGTGGTTTATAATGCACAGCAGTGTACGAACTGTCTTGCGTGGTCAGTGCCTTGTGTGCAGTAGTCCACTAACACAGAGGTTAAGAAAACACAATATGGTGGCAGTGGTGGAATTTTCGACGTCCCAACTTTCTGAGTACTCTTACACTGCTGTGCTTTATAACATAAGCACAACTCTTAAAGGTGTACCACAACAGTGAGGATTCAGAGTAAATCCTCAGAATAAATAAGAAATTGGTTGAAAAGAGCGAGTATTGTTTGAGGAGTTGTAGACTGGGCTGAATGGGGTGATCCAGCAATCAGTAAGGGGACTGTTATTGTTTCTAGTTTACATCAGAGACTTTAAGATCAACTTCAACCCTACTAAATCAAACTCTTCCTGTACACTGTTCGTCTGAGAACTGCAGGTTTCTTCTTTGGGGCCTATAGACTCTGGTGGGAGGGTAAGACTTCCTCCAAGCGCACCTCCTTCTATTTGCTCTGCCTTCCAGCTGCCATCTATTTGTTTCTTCCTCCTCATCCTCCTGCTAGAATGGGATTCTGAGAAGGACCCCCCCCCATCAAGGAACAGCTACAATGTCTGAAGCCCCTTCTAGTTCAGCACCTACCATAGTGACTGGCTGCTTCAGGACTCATACTAGCCACGTTTGTTCGCTGGGAGTGGGAAGTGTTGGTAGTCAGGTGGTAAGATTGGAGATTTGCATTGGCAGCATAATGACATGATCTGACTGGGGTTTGAATACATTCTCAAGACTCCCGTCTGTTTCAGACAGTGCTCGGGGCACCAGGAATCAAAATTCCCTAGAAAATCAGACCAGGGTAAGATCAGTGGCCCAAAAACAGAAAATGCTGAAAATACTCAGCAAGTCTGGCAGCATCTTTCGAGAGAAAAGTTCCTTATTTATTTCAGCCTTTCATCGACCTGAAATGTTAACTCTATTTCTCTCTCCACAGATGCTGCCAAACCTACTGAGTATTTCCAGCATTTTCTGTTTTTGTTTCAGATTTCTAGCATCTACACTATTTTGCTTTTGTTTTGTAAGATCAGTGGTAACTGAGTGGGACATGCTGGCACCTTAAGGCCTGCTCATTACTGCCTTATTCTCAAATGCAAACCAGGCCAGTACCAGGAGAAGCCCAAAGCGTATGACTGAAGGGGGAAGAACTCTAATAATCGGAACATTTTTTCCCACTCCTGGTTGGAAAGCCTCACTATTATGTATCATTCCACCTGGTGAAAGGTATTTTGCTTTTAAGAAAGTTGAGTGAATGACAGCCCTGGTTCAGAATTGGGCTGAATTATCAAAGAATCGAGCACTCAATTTATTGGGGTTAATTTTTATTTGTCTTCGGGCTTCTACAATGTTATGTATAATTATTTTAAGCAAGTATTTTCAATAAGACTGCAAAATATAGGCTTAAAAATTACTGTTGCCATAATTAGTGGATGAAAACCTCCCATGTTTATATGGCATTCATTTGTTGGCTTTTTTATCTGTGGTGTTTGTTTACCTGTTTACAATAAATGGGTTAACATGTAAACAAAACAATTGTCAGATATTGCATTCCTCTGCTTTTATCACCAAAGTTCACACACTAAGTGCCATAGGAACTGGGATTGTTCTCCTTAGAGCTGAGAAGCTTAAAGGGAGATTTAATAGAGATGTTCAAATTTCTGAGGGAGATAGGAAGAATCGGTTTCCATTGGCAGGAGGGTTGATAACCGAAGAACACGGATTTAAAATATTTGGTTAAAAAAAAGGAGGGAGATGAGGAGATGTTGTTTTTTTAACAGTGCCTGACAGGGTGGTGGAAGCAGATTCAATAATGACTTTCAAAAGGGAATTGGATCTTATTGCAGGGATATGGGGAAAGTGGGATTAATTGTTGGCTGTTTCAGAGAGCCAGTTCCGGCGCAGGCATGATGGGTCAAATGGTCTCATTCTGTGCTGTATGATCCTGATTCTAGGAGCCCACGAGGCCTATGTTAATGAAGGGACCCTCCCCTCCCACTCCGATTCTGTGTTCTGTGAATTGTGATGGGATCAGCAGTGGGGGTCCAGGACGAGTGGGCTCATCTCAGCACTTACAGGTCTGCACAGGCCAGCAATATTAAAATCACACTGCTAGCTCTCACGGGTAGGCTAATGGCTGCATCTATAACAAAACGGCAGCACTTATCATTCTAGCCACCATTTTATTGCAGACATAGAGCTGAATTTTACTAGCCCTCTGGGGATGGGCTGGGAGGCGGGCGGGGCCCCTAAAATGGCGAGGGAGGGTGGAGGGGGGTGGAATGCCCATTGTCTTCCCACCAGCAGCGGGGGACTCCTCTGTCATGTGGGGAAACTGCCAGGTAAATCCTGGCGGCCTCCCAGCATGCTTGGGATTGGGGGGGGGGCTCCTATTCAGGCAGTCTTTGGCCCATGATGGGGCCTCCCCGGCGGCAATGGTCATCTCCAGGACAGCAATGCCGCCTGCCCTCACCAACACCACCCCCCCCCACCCCGGCCAGGACCCAGTGCCCCCAGACCCCAATTACTTTGTTGTGATGGTACTGTCCATCCATGGTGTCCTCCTCTTCCAGGTGCAGTCGCGGTGGTGCTGCTGAGGCTGCTGAGCAGCTGGCCTTCTTATTGGCTGGCAGCTCCTGGGGGCAGCCGGCCGGCCATCCTTAATAGGGAGATGTCGCTGATGAGATAGGGTCAAAGAGTCATAGTGTCATACAGCACAGAAACAGGCCCTTCGGCCCACCGTGTCCATGCCAGCCATCAAGCCTATCTATTCTAATCCCATTTTCCAACACTTGGCCCGTGGCCTTGTACACATTTCAAGTGCTCATCTAAATACTTATAGATGTGGCCCTGATTCCCACAGACCGCCAAAGTCGGGTTACCCCCCCACTTTTGGGCCCATCGGTGGACCTCTGCCGTGATAACAAAATCCAGCCCATTGACTTTCAGCAATGTGATTTACTCACAAAGAAGTGGAATGAAACCCTCCCTTGAGCAATGTCCTAAAATAGATTCAGCATCAGTTATTCAAGTGAAGCAGATACGCTCTCCCACTTTGCAACCCTACACTGATTTACTTGCTTAGCTGATCTCCGCCTTTGTGCAGCTATTATTCATATTTCATCCTCTTGGGAGGCTGTGCCCGTCCTTTGAGGACAGTCCAGTAAAAGGCAATGCCAATCAGGCAGAAGGCGGTCACTGTGTAGATATACTCAGCATGGAGAGGGAACGGGGTGCCACAAATAGGATACCACTGTGCACCATCTGGCGGGGGCTTGGCCCCTGGCAGGCAATGCCAGTCAAATGTCCCCTCATCGTAGTCACTAGCACAGAGGTAGGCCCGCCTGTACAGGGTCTGCCCCAGTGGAGAGGTCAGAGCTTTCGATGCATTGCAGGGGCCGAGAGTTTCATGGAGTCCGACAGAAACTTGCTGCTCCGGTTTGGCGATAGTGGCAAGGAGGATGAAGAAGAGATAGTTGAAAAGGGTCCCCTGCCCTGCTTCATGCTGCAACCAGGACATACCGTCAACCCTGCTCAGATTATCCTGGCTGCCATTCCGATCCGCAGTCCACACAATGAAAATGTAGATTGCTGATGATGAAATAAAGGAAAACTGGTTAAATTTACAACAGCAACAATTCAGGAGAGCATTCAGACAAAAACTGACACCGAGCTGAGGAGGGAGATATTAGGACGGGTTACTTAAAAGCTTAAGCAAAGAGGCAAGTTTTAAGGATGGTCTTAAAGGAGGAGAGAGAGATGGGGAGGCAGAGAGGCTTGGAGAGGAAATTCCAGAGCTTAAGGTCAAGACAGCTGAAGACACAGATACCAATGGTGGAACGATGGGAGTGGGTTTGTGTAAGAGGCTAGAGTTGGAAGAACACAGAGTTCTTAGGGAGGTTGTAGGTCTGGAGATTAGAGATAGGGAGGGATTTAAACACAAGGATTAGAATTTAATATTTTTAAATTGAGGCATTGATGTCGGGGAACTAATGTAGGGCTATGAGCATGGGGGGGGGGGGGGGAGAATGCTGGAATGGGATTTGGTTTGGGTTATATTACATCAAGTTCACATTATATAAAGAACACGGCCTAAACAATTAAAAAAAAGGAGACTAGATTAGGACCCTTTGAGTCAATTCTCATTTAGATTTGCCAAAGGCTCTCATACTTCAGTTGGAAAATGCATTACTGGTGTGGTACTGAAGAATGTGCCCAGGAACATCTCAGGTTCACTCCCCGGACATTTGGCTCATCTTAGCTGAGCCTTTGCAATTGGTGACCACCCCCCTGGCCAAGAAAGGGAATAATCAGACCCTGAAATTCCACTGGTGATTTCCCTTTCTCCCACTGTAACTTAGGTGGGTGACAGATGGAAACCCAGAGGCACATGGGAGACCAGGAGAAACCTTGGAAAAGTTCAGGGCCTTAGTATTCCTGCTCCCAATTGCTTTCCAAGGAACCCCAGGAAATTGCATGTGTGGGGTGTTTGAAATTAACTTTAACCAGCAATTCTATAAGAAAAGCCATTGGGCTGAATTTTTAGGTTAAAGGGTGAGAAACAGGAGCCAGGACTGTTTCCAGGTTCCGAACCCACACCCGGGGGGGATAGCAATCACTCGTTGGAATTTTGACTGTGCACCCTCTTAATTGGCATGGAAATAGGTTCCGTGTCAGCCTCCTTCGGTGCTGTAAATAACTCTGACTCTGACTTTGACTCTGTCCAATCAAGGGTAGCAGGTGGGCTCTTGAAGCTGGAGGGCCAATCAGAAGTCTTCCAGCTTCAGAGGAGCAGTTGGCTGCAGTAAAAGGTTAGTAACTGAGAGGGCGCTTCAATAAAACATCTAAAACTTTAATTAAAAAATACAAAAAATGGCCAGGCCACCACTGTAGGGGGGCAGGAGGGGGTGAGGGAGGAGGAGGGAATGCCCCTCAACAGGGGAGCCTTTGGTGCTACATCACCCATCCAGGCAGGAAGGGCCTGTAGGCCTGCATGAAGTGCTGGCAGCCAGCCTGATACTGGGTGCCCACCTCCAGGCAGTTAAACTGCCCCCCTGTCGTGTCAGGAAACTGAAGGCCAACTGGAAAATCCCAGTTGGCTTCCTTAATCCTTGGTTATCAAGGCTCTTAACGAGCCTAGTTGCCTGCTGCCTCATCGGGGTGAGCAGCCTTGCCAGGCCCCGAACCTGCGTCAGCCAAAATGGCCAGCGTTGAAAACGGGGTCGGGAAACCAGCATGCCAGCTGGCCTTGTAATTTACGGACCCCGTTTGCCTCTGTTCCCGACCTCGGCGGTGCCCAAAAATGCAGCCCATTGTTTCTGAAGCTGACAATAAGCAGTGAATCAACTGGTTTGACGTTCCAGTAGCTCTTGCATTTCTGTGCATTCTCTGCAGCACAAGAGTTGCTTCATTTTGAAAATGCCAGAAATTGCAAACTATCAGACTTGAGCTAATTACTTGTGACTGCTTTCTCATCAGGGGGTCTCCTACTAGGCAAGACAATCATCTTCACTGATTGAAGTCATCCAAAACTCTGCTTCCTGTGTCCTAACTTGCACCAAATCCCGTTCACCCATCACCCCTGTGCTCGCTGACCTACATTGGCTTCCGGTTAAACAATGCCTCGATTTAAAAATTCTCATCCTTGTTTTCAAATCCCTCTATGGCCTTGTCCTCCCTATCTCTGTAATCTCCTCCAGTCCCACAGCCCTCTGAGATATCTGCACCCCTCTAATTCCGGCCTCTTGAGCATTCCTGATTTTAATCACACCACCACTGGTGACCGTGCCTTCAGTTGCCTCGGCCCTAAGCTCTGGAATTCTCTTCCCACACCTCTCTGCCTCTCCACCTTGCTTTCCTCCTTTAAGAGTTCCCTTAAAACCTACCTCTTTACCAAGCTTTTGGTCATCTGACCTAATATTTCCTTCTGGGCTCGGTGCCATATTTTGTTTCGTAATGCTGCTTTGAAGCATTTTATTTCATTAAAGGCACTATACAAATACAAATTGCTGTTGTTATTGAGGCTTTGCAAATCTCATTTGATTGCTACCTGTATGTTCAGTGCTTCCTAACAGAGATATATAACCAGTCAGTTCATCAGTTCACATGTTGCAGTTATTTAAATCCAAGTCGTAGCAGTGAGCCAGAACTTGATGAGACCTAGCAGCCCACGCAAGATATAGATTCCCAGTTAAAAAGTTCTGGACAGAAAACTAAAAATCAAAGGACTGTGTTGTTATGTTGGATGCAAAAATACAGTCAATATATCCGTGAAAGACGAGTACTCCACTGTTATCTGCTGATCAACTTTTGCTTCTGTATAATCCTGCTTCCTAATAAATCTACATTATTAGTTTTTAATCTGAGCTGAAAGGTCTGTTGGATTTGGTGACTTTTGCCTGTTTGTAAAATGTAAGAATAAACAATCAGCCTTTAATTCTCTCTTAGATTATCTCTTGGTGCTATTCACTAACACAGGTAAGCATTGGGCCCTGTAATTGTAAAATGGTGGTTAACACTACAGTTATCATGGAGTATATTGAGGTGTCAATCATGGCTCAGTGGCAGCACTTGTGCCTCTGACTCAGACAGTCAGGGGTTCAAGTCCCACTCCAGAGGTCTGAGCATGTAATCTTGGCTGTTGCTCCAGTCTGGTACTAAGGGTGGTGCATCTTTCAGATGGGACATTAAACTGAGGCCCTGTCTTCACTGTAAGGTGGATGCAAAAGGTCCAACATCACTAAAACAGATTAACTAGTCAATTATCACATTGATTCTGGGAGCTTACTGTGTGGTAATTGGCTGCTACATTATAAGAGTGACCACGTTTCAAAAGTATTTCATTAGCTGTAAAGAACTTTAGGATGCCGTAAAGTCATGAAAGGTGCTATATAAAATGCAAGTTCCTTGTTTTTTTACTTTGGCCAACAACAACCCTGAATTTAGTGGCAGAATGGTGAGGTGAATGTGTGGCTTTGTTCCTACCAGCTGCACAGAGAAGCATCTCCAGATGTGCCTTTCCTCACACCAGCACCAGCAACTGAGCTGGATCAACAATGCAAATGGCTGCCAGCTCCACTTTGTCTATTCCAATATTACACTAACTTCCTGAGTGACTGCTCAAATAACCCGAACCCTAACCCTATCAATACTCATTTGCAGAGGAACTGAGCCTGCTGTGACAGCTGCCTCCTGGCTGACTCATTCCTCCTCACAATAAGTGCACAACACTGCACAAATCCAGGGTGCTGACAAATTGCAACTATGGATGACTTATTGCGTCAAATATTCTGTCCTCCCCACGCCTCTGAAAGAATTGACTAATCTAGGATGCCGGTCCAAAGATGGTGCAAACCCCTGCAATGTCTCACCCATGGACTCGCTCTTGTCTCAGTGAGTCAAAGGCTGTTTGAAGTGGGTAGCATTACAATGATACTCCTGCCTTTACCCCAGGAATCAGGAGTGGAAACTTGGGCTAATATTTTGTCTGCTTAGCCATGAGTTGAAATATCACCACGGACTAGGACCTGGTACCTTAGATCAGTATCACACCAGCCGGTGTATTTACCAAGTGAGCCATTATGAGAACTTATCATTAAGTACGAAAATTGCTAGACTGTTGGTCACATGTCAGGATTTTTTGATCATTCAAATTCTTTCTGGGGAGAGAAAATAAAAGTTAATTTGAATGCTGGATTTTTTTAGAGCATGGTGTATTCTGGTGGTTAGGATGCTAAATAGAATTTTTTTTTTCTCAGACACTAAACAATCAGCAATTCATTTTAGTCCTTCGATCACTGCCTGTGAGATAACAAGAGAATGACAAAGACACGGAGAGAATTATATTGAAACAACAACACTGTGAGATGCCATTTATTTAAGTCAAGGTGGGTGTGGGTCAGTGTGGCGTGTTATTTATCTTGTATTATTATGCAAAACTAAGTAGTACTGATTCAATTAAGTGAGTCTCGTTATCAGGGCTGTTCTATATGTTAAATTTACTGTGCAATAAAGCAGTTTAGCATTTTGTATCCAGCCTTGTCTCATCAAGTGTCAGATTTGGGGAGATTGAAGAGGCATTTGTATGAAAGATGTGAATATCTGGTTCAGATTACAAAGGGGTATTACTGGATCACACTATCTTGTCAAGAGTTAGATGGCAACATGAGCCACTCAGATCATTTATAAAAGCAAATGAAGCCAGTGAACCCGAGGAGTTACCTACAGCAGATGCAAATTTCTAACACCACATTGGAATTGTCAGCCAGCACAATGATGATTCTTTGCAGCTGCCTGTCCATGAGTGCATGTGATTAATAAGTCACGATCTGCAGATTTCAGCAGATTTCACCTCAGATGGGTAAAAAGATGTCAGTAATGTATCCTTTGTGGTCCAGTACTCTATTTATTGTGGGGGTGAGTTGACTTTTGTATTTGCTCTGAGACCTGCTGCTTGTTGTGGAGCATTAAGTGATAACCTGCCAAAGTTAGTTCATGATTTTTATTTATGCTGAAATTAATTGTTAAGCAATCAGGCTGTGGGAGGCATATCATTTCCAAAAACTGTCTGGGCTGGTTCCTCATACTTACCCAGCTGCACCATCACAATATTCTCTGTGTGTAATTTATAAAGGTCGTGTGGAATATGATACAAAGGCAAAAACTGAGTGACAACAGCCAATGGAAATGTAAAGACACCAGCCAGCAAGGCAACTGCTATCTCCTTGAAAATCCCAGAGGACTCGGCTTTGGAGGCATTTCCAGTGATTGTTTTTCTGTGAGAAGAAACAGAAAAGGATGTTTAACATTAAATAACTATAGGTACAGTTGCCAACTCTGGTTGGGTGCATCCCTGGAGGTTTCATCACATGAACCTCCCTGTCAAAAGGCCCCACCCCCCTCCCCCCATAGTCCCACCATTGGTCCATTCTCCAGATGCACTGTCTTCCCATGGCCAATTGGGAATGGAACAGACTCCTTGTTAACCAATTGGATTAATCTTGATTGTTGGTGAAGCATTTTTCCCATCTTTCACATTTTTATAACTAATAAATGAATGTGTAAAAAAAAATGAGAAAGCACATAATGTTGTTTATTGCCCCTTTGACCTGTCTCATAGGTTGCTTGCAGCAGTGTCCTGGCAATTAATCTTCAATTCCTGGAGACTGCAGGACAACCTGGAAGGTTGGAAACCTCATGTGTAGGGTCAAATGTGCATTCTGATAAGCTGCCTATTGCCTCCGTGATCCACCTGTGGCACAGTCTCTGTGAGAAGTATATTTGCTGACTTTTTAAAAATATTGATTGTTGAAAAAGGTCAGAAGACCACTGTATTATTTATCATCATGATGGTGCCATATGCAAGTAATATTCAAGCATAATCTTTATCCCCCATTTCTTCTGTCTCTCCTGTAGACACTGTCTCTTTCTGGGGTACAATTCCACAGGCACCAGCAACTCTCTGCTACCTCATTCTGGTAGCCATTCTTCATGTGTGAGGGCTGGAAGGCTATTTGATCTTGGATGTATAACAGTTGAGCTAAATTCTTGAATCACCCAATAAGTATAGGTATCACTGAATAACCATCAGGATTCAGAATGCTGGTTGATCTTACACTCTTCGCCCATGGGAGCAGAGGCCAATTAAAGAGTCATCCCAACTGTCAGCTTGGTTCAGATCTGAACACAATTAATGCCATCGGGTGTTTGTCAACATGCAAACACAGATTTGTCAGTTCAAATTTACACACGGGTCGTTTTAGACCTGCTACAGTTCACATCTGCAACTGCATCAACTCAACCCATCCAATTATCTCATTTAAAAAAAAAGGCTGCAAATTGTTGGAAATCTGAAATAAGAACAAAAATTGCTGGAAGTAAACAGAAGGGCAATCAGCAGTAGTCAGTTTTTGACATTATGGGGGTGTATCCTTCATCAGAACTGAAGGCTACAAGAAAAAAAATGATGATCTAATTACATATATAATTATGTAATACAGAAGCATGTGCATGGTGTAGGTTCTGTACTGAATGTTTCATAATAATTGTACAATCTGGAACTGCACTTGTTGTGTTGGCTAAGTTGGTAGTATTTATGTCCCTGTTTAGACTGTCCTGAAGTCAACCAAAGCTATACTGCTATTGTTTTTTCTTTATACTGTGATAATACTAACCTTTAGCCTTTGCCTGTTAAGCAGGGAAGTATGTCAATTTGAAAGCAATCAACTGAACTGTTGAACTAAGGCTGACCCTAAAGCCATGGATAGTTTTAATAAACTTAATTAAATACATTCTAATGCATAAATTCCAGAAAACTTTAATCATTTGATAACGAGTGTGAGAAATTAATTATTTCTATAACAGAATTTTTTTTTCATGGGATGTGGGCATCACTGGCAAGTCCAGCATTTGTTGCCCATCCCTAATTGCCCTTGACAACTGAGTGGCTTGCCAGGCCATTTCAGAGGGCAGTTAAGAGTCAACCACATTGCTGTGAGTCTGGAGTTACATGTAGGCCAGACCAGGTAAGGATGGTAGATTTCCTTCCGTAAAGGACATTAGTGAACCAGATGTTTTTTTATGACAATCAATGATAGTTTGATGACAGTATTACTGAGATTAGCTTTCAATTCTTGATTTTTTTTATTAGTTAATTGTATTTATTAATTGATTGAATTTAAATTCCACCAGCTGCCATGGTGGGATTTGAACCTGTGTCCCCAGGGCATTGGTCTGGGACTCTGGATTATTTGCTCAGCAACATTACCACTACGCCACCATCTCCCCTGCTGTGTGGGTATACATCATCCTTTTCAATTGGTTCCAATGATACAGAAGCAAAGACAGACTAATAACTAAGGGTTTCACTCGATAGTGTAGCAAGGCCAGCATTTATTGTCCATCACCTTGTTGTCCTTGAGAAGATGGTGGTGAGTCGCCTCTTGAACCGTTGCAGTCCATGTGGTGAAGGTACTTCCACAGGGCTGTTGACCCAGTGATGTTAGTGATGTTGGCTGCAAATTCCAGGACTGACCCAGCGTTGTTGATGGAACAGTGACATCTGCCCAAGTCGGAATGGTGTGTGACGTGGAGGTGACAGTATCCTCGTTTGCTGGCTGCCCTTTATCTAAAAATTGAAAGAGGTCTTGAGCTCCTTTCGAGAGTAGCTCTTCCTTGGAAGTGCTGGAGCCCCTCAATCTCCCCTTACGTTTCTGTCCGTCCTCACGATGATATCAAAGCCCAAATACCCAGAGGCAAGTGGCAGTCTCTTAAAAAGCAGCGCTTCAGAGAATTCAGCCCTAACTTTATTTCAGCTGTGTGCCAGTAAAGATGCCATTATGAAAATTCAGTGCAGAATCACTTTCTAAGTTATACAAGCACCGTAAGTGCCAATGCGCTAAATTTATAATGAATCATCATGGGCTTTGTGCTGCATTTTGAGAAACTGTATTAGACTTTCAGTCAGCATTAAACTCGTCTGTAATTGCTGAAAGGGACTGCTAAAAAAAATCTGATCTTTCAGCAGTAATACCAAATTTCCAAAAGCTTTCACACAATAGATTGATTATATGATGGAATGAATCATAAATGTCATGCACGCTGTCAGCACAGCTGCAGGCACAAAGCCTAATGAAAATAACAGGGAGCAGGATACAGTTGCCTGGTGTATACACTCATCTGTGAAATAAAACTTCCTGAGCTATAAATAGCTGAATTAACGCATGAATTGATCCCTTCAAAAGGAAACTTGGCTAACTCAACTGACATTACCACTGGAGAAATAGGCTTATTTGAGTACATTGGCTAGGGGTGAGGGGAGAAGGGCGTTCTCGTATCTGGATTTCATTGCGTTGGTCGGATTTCTGCATAGTTAAGTGTTTAACAGCTAGGTGGGAATATAAACAGCTACAGCTTCATTTTGATCAAACGTCTGCCCGAGCTCAGTGATAGTGCCCTCCGCTCTGAGTCAGTAGTCATGGATTTAAGTCCCACTTCAGGGACTTTGGTGCAAAATCTAGGATGACACTTCAATAGAGTATTGAGGGAGTGCTACAGTGTTGCAGCTACTGTCTTTCAGATGAGATGTTAAACTGCAGCTCCGTCTGCCCTCTCATGTAGGCATAAAGGATCCCACTGCACTATTCAAAGAAAAGCAGGGCATTCTCCCTAGTGTCCTGGCTAATATTTATCCCTCAACCAGCATCACTAAAAACAGATTACTTGCTCATTATCACATTGCTGTTTGTGGGACTTGTTCTGTGCAAAATAGCTGCACATTTCCCACATTACAGCAGTGACTATGCTTCAAAAAATACTTCATTAGTTGTAAAATGCTTAAGATGCCCTGTGGTTGTGAAACGTGCTATATGAATGCATGTCTTTCCCAGCAATGCAATAGCAATACAATATAAAACCTTATTCGCCTTTCCAATGGCTTTGTCGCACTGCATGTTAACCTTCAATGATTTATCAATTATAAGCGATAGTTCCCTCTCTTGATCTATAACCTTTAGCAAATACCCCTATGGTGTAAACATGCCTGGAATTCTCCAAATCCAAATGCAGAACAGTTATCCATAGGAAGGACATCTGCCGCAGATGGGTCTGGTCCCCTAACTAACCAAAATTGCAATCTATTAATTTGGTCTAAGTTCCGACTGCCTGTGCATATGTTTGTGTCACCTGCAAGCTTGTGAATAGTTCCAAAAATGCCCTCATCATAATCATTAATGAAGATAATGATCAGCAATGACCCCAATACAGAGCCCTGCTGGACTCCACATTTAGCCTGGGCCCATGCAGCTTTACTGTCATTGATAATGAACATTAACAACCGTAATATCAACTTGCCCTCAAGGGCAATTAGGGATGGGCAATAAATGCTGGCCTAGCCAGCGACACCCACATCTCATGAACGAATGGAAAAAAATGTATATAGCGCCTTTAACACAAGAGCATTATCATGTGGAATTTAGACAACAAGACACATAAGAAGATATTAGAACAGGTGACCAAAAGCTTGGTCAAAGACATAGGTTTCAAGGAGCGACTCAAAGGAGGAGAGAGAGGTGGAGAGAATTGCAGAACCTAGGGCTCTGATGGTTGAAGGCACAGCCACCAATGATGGAGAGAAAAAATTGGGGATGTGCAAGAGGCCAGAATTGAAGGAACGCAGAGATCTTTGAGGGTTATAGGGCTTTTTATTTGTTTCATGGGATGTGGGCGTCACTGGCTAGGCCAGCATTTATTGCCCATCCCTAATTGCCCTTGAGAAGGTGGTGGTGAACTGCCTTCTTGAACTGCTGTAGTCCATGTGGGGTAGGTACACCCACAGTGCAATTAGGGAGGGAGTTCCAGGATTTTGACTCAGTGACAGTGAAGGAACGGAAATATAGTTCCAAGTCAGGATGGTGTGTGGCTTGGAGGGGAACTTTAAGATGGTCATCTCCCATGGGTATGCTGCCCTTGTCCTTCTAGGTGGAAGAGGTCATGGGATTGAAAGGTGCTGTTGAAGGAGGCATGGTGAGTTGCTGCAGTGTATCTTGTAGATGGTATATACTGCTGCCACTGAGTGGTGGAGGAAGTGAATGTTTAAGGTGGTAGATGGGGTGCTGATCCAATGGGCTGCTGTGTCCTGGATGGTGTTGAGCTCTTGAGTGTTGTTGGAGCCTCACTCATCCAGGCAAGTGGAGAGCATTCCATCATACTCCTGACTTGTGCCTTGTAGATGGTGAACAGGTATGGCGGAGACAGAAGATGGGCTACTCACTGCAGAACTCTCAGCCTCTAACCTGCTCTTGTATCCACAGTAATTATATGGCTGCTCCAGTTTGGTTTCTGGTCAATGGTAACCCCTAGGATGTTGATACTGGGGGAGTTCAGCAATTGTAATGCGGCTGAATGTCAAGGGGAAATGGTTAGAGTCCCTTTTGTTTGGGATGGCCATTTCCTGGCACTTGTGTGGCGCGAACGTAACTTGCCACTTACCAGCCCAAGCCTGAATGTTGTCCAGATCTTGCTGCATATGGACACAGACTGCTTCAGTATCTGAGGAGTTGCAAATGGTACTCAACACTGTGCAATCATCAGTGAACATCCTCACTTCTGACTATATGATGGAGGGAAGGTCATTGATGAAGCAGCTGAAGATGGTTGGGCCTAGGACACTATCCTGAGGAACTCCTGGTCTGGGGCTGAGATGATTGGCCTCCAACAATCACAACCATCTTCCTTTGTGCTGGGTATGACTCTAACCAGTGTAGAGTTTTCCCCCTGATTTTCAATTTAATTTGGCTAGGGCTCCTTGATGCCACACTCGGTCAAATGCTGCCTTGATATCAAGGGCAATCACTTCACAGGCAATCACTTCACCTCACCTTACAGGGGTAGCGTGGGCTGAAACCATGGAGAGAATTTGCACATCATGATGAGAATTTTTAAATTGAACATTGCTGGAACAAGAGATCAGAGAGCACAGGGATGGTGGGTGAACTGCAAATTAGGATACGGGCACCGTTTTGGATGAGTGTAAGTTTATTGAAGGTGCAAATTTTGTTTAATAATACTCCAGTGAAGTGCTTTGGAATATTTTACTATGTTAAACGTGCTATGTAAATGCAAGTTGTTATTGTTGTTATACTGAGGCAGGAAGTGTGTTAGAAATTCTTGTTATGAAAGTGCTTCCATTTAAAAACATTTTTTTGAGGACTTGTATTAAAACTGAAAAGAGTCAATGGATATGTTTTATTTTACCAAGTTCACCAAAAGGACAGTTGAGATGTTGTTTGAAAACCACCTGTGCTGGAAGTCATGTGCTTTGAACTCAGTAAACAACAGAACCCTTGGTAACCTGGGGGAAAATGGTTACAGAGAAGCCACATGTCAAGGTTTATGGAGGTCAGGAGGTCGACTCTCTGTTTGGGGTTTGGACATTGTTTTCAGTTTATAGAGAGAGATACAGCACTGAAACAGACCCTTCGGCCCACCAAGTCTGATCATCAACCAACTTTGGTTGGGTGTGAATTGTTTGAAGACAGTTGGTATTTTCCTGCCAAGGAAAACTAAACCACCCAGCTCACCTCATTCTCTACCTCTTTGAAGAAATCCTGCAAAGATCCAGTGTGGGAGAGCTAAAATCCTTGGTGCTGCATAGCTCCTCAGAATTTGAAAAAAATCCCGCACTTCAAGTGTGTGTTGGCGGAAATCCCTGATGCCACATTTCTTCTAGAAAGTGTGCTAGAATAATTCTTGACATCTCCAGAACGGACTGCTTCTGAATCGATCCCAGTGACCCGTCTCCGTATACCCGGACACCAGACCAAAAAAGGGACAACTGACTTCCTTCCACATCTTCTCTTTTTTTGTCAAGAGTTAGCAAGTATTTGGCCAAAGTAGTGTTTTTTTGTATTTTTTTGTAACAGACCTCTGCAAAGAGAACTTCTGTATTTCTTTTCCAGTGTGTGTGTGTGTGTAATTGGGGTATTTTAAAAAGGGAATTTTCATATTTCAATCTATGTGTTAATGCTGTATGAAAAGGGAGAGAACTTCCAAGGAGAGAAGAGAACTTCCAAGGAGAGAAGAGAATTCCCAAGGAAAGAGAGAAGGCCACAACCCAGCTCAGCTTTACAGCACCTCTTTAAAAGACCCTGATAAGTCCACTGTGTCAACTCATCTCATCTCCTGTCTTTGAAGAAAAGCCGGCTAAATAAATTCTCAATGCCGCCTGAAAAGAACTGTGCTAAAAGATCCCAGTGACCCAACTATGTGTACTCGGAGGCCAGACTGTATGCCAGTTTTGGAACACAACATATCTCACCTGCTGTTTCTTCAAGAATAAGCAAGTATTCAGCCCAGGTGTTTTTTTTGTCTGTAATAGAGCTCAAAAAACAAAAATTCCTTTATTTTTCCAGTTAACCGGTGTATGTGTATGTGAGGGGCTAAGGTAAAAAGGTAAAAAGCCAGGATGTTGTCAGGGTCCGTAGCCTTTGCTCTATCCACCGCCTTCAGCCATTTCTTGCTATCATGTGGAGTGAACTGAATTGGCTAAAGACTGGCATCTGTGATTCTGGGAACCTCAGGTGGAGGCTGAGATGGATTGTTTAGCATGTATGTAGTCCTGTGTTATAGCTTCTGCAGTGAGTACTGCTTGAGTGCACAGAGTGTGAAGAAGGGAGTTTGGTGAGTGAGGGATTTCAGTGAAGAGGGGAACTATAAATTAATTAAGAAAACTAAATTTAATTTAATTAACACAATACAGATGACAGGGCAGGTGATGTGTTGTGGCTGCAGTATGTGGGAGCTCCTGGATGCCATGGCAATCCATGCTAACCACGTCTGTAGTAAGTGTCTGCATCTTGAAGAGCTTTGGCTCAGAGTCATTGAACTGGAGGCTGAGCTGCGACACTATGATGCATCAGGGAGGGGGCATGTTACCTGGACACTTTGTTCCAGAAGGCAGTCACACCCCTTCAGATAGGGTCATCTGATTTGGTCAGTGGTCAGGGACAGGAGGGTGTGACTGTGAGTCAGGTAGGATCAAGAAGCTGGGAGTGGAGCAGCCTCAGTCCTTGCAATTGAGCAACAAGTTCGAGGTTCTTGCAGCTTGTACGGACAAGAGCGAGGGCTGTAGTATGGATGAGCAGACTGACCATGGCACCATGGTACAGGAAGCCGTTTAAGTGGGGGGACCAAAAAGGAAAGTAGTGGTAGTAGGGGACAGTATAGTGAGGGGGATTGACACTGTTCTCTGCAGCAAAGAGCGAGAGTCCAGAAGGGACATCTGCTCAGTGCTGGAGAGGAACTTAGAGTGGGAGGGGGAGGATTCAGTCATCATGGTCCATGTAGGTACCAACAACAGAGGCAGGACAAGGAAATAGCTTCTGCATCATCAGTATGAGGAGCTAGGCACCAAATAAAGAAGCAGAACTTCAAAGGTAATAATCTCTGGATTATTACCTGAGCCACGTGCAAATTGGCATAGGGCAAATAAGATTAGAGAAATGAATGTGTGGCTCAAAGACTGGTGTGGGAGAAGTGAGTTCTGGTTCATGGGGCACTAGCACTAGTATTAGGGAACGTGGGGGTTGTACCGTTGGGGTGGTCTACACCTGAACCGTGCTGGGACCAGTGTTCTAGCGAGGCGCATAATGAGGGAAGTATAGAAGGTTTTAAACTAAATAGTGGGGGCAAGGGATAACATTTGGGAAGATGTGGTAATAAATCAAAGAGTAGAGACAAGGCAAGAGAGAAAGGTATGAATATGGGGAAAGATAAACAGACTGCGACAGGAAGGAACAGTGATTACAAATCTAAGAGTAAATCAGCAGATAAGGCTAGAGGTTACAAAAATAATAAAAGAACAAAACTAAATGTTCTGTATCTGAATTCACATAATATGTGAAACAAAACAGATGAACTGATAGCACAAATAGAAATAAATAAGTATGATCTGATAGCTATTACAGACACGGCTGCAGGATGACATAGATAGGGACCCGAATACTGAAGGATACATGACATTTAGGAAGGACAGGAAGCTAGCAAAAGGTGGAGGGGTGGCTCTGTTAATTAATGATGGTATTAGCACAATAGAGAGTGATGACCTAGGTTCAGGAAACCAGGATGTAGAAGCAGTTTGGGTAGAGATGAGAAATGATAAAGGCAAGAAGTCACTTGTGCGAGTGGTGTACAGGCCCCCTAACAGTAACCACATGGTAGATGGGGTATAAAGGAAGAAATAATGGGAGCTTGCCAGAAAGATATGTCGATAATCATGGAGGATTTTAAACTACATTTAGACTGGAAAAATCAGATAGACAAAGGTAACCTAGATGAGGAGTTCATAGAATGTTGTCAGGATAGTTTCTTAGAACAGCATGTTCTGGAGCCAACCAGAGAGCAGGCTATACTAGACTAAAGTGATTGATGACAACGCTACGTCATCAGGATGCGCCGCGGTGCGCACATGCGCACACGATCTCAGGCCCTCTGCACATGCGCTGCGGTCCGGATTGCCAGGACCAGTTTGCGCATGCGCAGACGATGTCATCGCGTAACGTCACCTTCCTCGGGGAACACGCCAGGTTGGCCTCTGCGCATGCACAAACTGGTCCTGGCAATCCGGACCGCAGCGAATGCGCAGAGGGCCTGAGACCGTGTGCGCATGTGCGTCAATCTTCCGAAAGCTTCGGTGCGAGTTTTTGAAAATGGAAGGAGGAGAGGTTTCGTCGGGCATTTTATCTCAATTATTTAGTCATTTTGGACATTTGCTTCATTTTTATTAGACAGAGGAGATTGTTCCAAGGTAAGTTGCTCTGAAAATACATTTCGGAGGAGGGAAGGGAGGAGAGGAGGGAAGGGAGGAGGGAAGGGAAGGGAGGAGGGAAGGGAAGGGAGGAGGGAAGGGAAGGGGGGAAGGGAGGGGGGAAGGGAGGGGGGAAAGGAAGGGAGGGAGGGACGGGGGAGGGAGGTCGGGGGGGGGGAAGGGAGGTCAGAAGGGAGGTCGGGGGGGAGGGGGGAAAGGAGGGAAGGGAGGGGGAAAAGGAGGGAAGGGAGGGGGGGGAAGGGGGGGAAAGGAGGGGGGGAAAGGAGGGAAGGGAAGGAGGGAAGGGAGGGGGGAAAGGAGGGGAGGGAAGGGAGGGAGGGAAGGAGGAAAGAAGGGAGGGGGGAAGGGAGGGGAGGGAAGGAGGGAAGGGAGGGGGGAAAAGAGGGGAGGGAAGGGAGGGAGGGAAGGAGGAAAGAAGGGAGGGGGGGAAGGGAGGGACGGGGGGTGGAAGGGAGATCGGGGGGAGGGGGGGAGCAGCGGAGCGGAAGGGGAGTGCCTTTTTCTGTGCATGCGCCATAAACACAAGGACTGGCTGATGAGATGGAGCCAATTATTTGCCCAACAATAGCCCGGAAGCACCTTCGGATGGAGGTGGCCACGCGCTGGACATCATTCGTGTGCCACAATCCATGGATCCTGAGTGTTTCACCCCCTGGCCTAATGATCTGATGGACCATACATATGCCTGCCTGTTCAAAGCTCCACTTCCCCCACCTGCGGTACCCTCTCCTTGCTGTTCAGTTACACAGTCACCTGTTCCTGCACCCATCCAAGCAGTGCACATGGACACACAGTCACCTGTTCCTGCACCCATCCAAGCAGTGCACGTGGACACACAGCCACATGTTTCCCCATCCGCCCTTGAAACAACCATGCAGAGCCTTGTGAGACTCCGCAATTGCCAGCTGCTGCCTGTCAAGCAGAGAAGGCGTCCAAAGGGGTCAAGCACTTGGGGAACATTCAGCAAGAAGAGACTGAGCACTAAAAGAAACAAGCATGCCGTGTCCAGTGGTAGCACAAATGTGAATGCTCTTGCTGCGTACACAACTGGTGAGGTGGGAGTGCAGCCACACCGTTCTCCATCCTCAATGTTGCTTTAAGGCAAAGGTAGATAAGAGTGAAAGAAATGGAAGATGATGCTGATAGTAGTAGGCAGGATTAAATGGGAATGGATGGGAAGACGCACGAGTAGCATAACCACTAGCAGGGAACAGCTGGGCTAAATGGCCTGCTTTATGTTCATAGTCCAAAAGAAATGTGCTTCTTTTTCCAGCACCCTCACATCATTCATGTTTTCCCTGAGAGCAGCATTGAACCATCACAAGATAGGGGCAGTTACATCATCCTGACTCCTACAGCTGAGGTGGGTACTAAGTGATTCATTGGCCTATACTGCAGAGCATAAAGCATGCGCAACAGTAATTTCATTGCAGGGAGGGAAGCTCTGACACTGATGTTCTTTCATTATTTCCTTTCATGTAAAATGTGGCCTTGAGAAAACAATCCTTGACACTTAAGGACGGCATTCAAGCAAAGGAGGCAGTGCAGGAGAGGACGCAAGGATGTGCTGATTCCTGCATCTGAGGTGGGTAATAAGTGCTTCATTGGCGACGTTATCAATTGGTGCCTTCACTGCAGAACTTAAAAAGGTGTGCGCAACAGTAATTTCAGTGGATGGAGGGAGGCAAGCTCTGACTCTGATTTGCTTTTCTTCTTTTCATGTAAAACATGCCGTCGAGAAAACAATCCTCGAGACTTACGGTCAGCATTCAAGCAACGAAGGCAACTGGATCATGCTGCGGAGCTCGTCACGATGTGGAAAGGAACATTGCATTTATGGATGAATTGGGAATGCACATTGGGATGCGCTTGGGGAACATTCACCAAGAATAGACTGAGCTCAGACTCTTGTGACTTTGCCTTCTTCACATGGACAATACAGTAGTGGAATAGAGAGCCAAGCGTTCATTCACCACAAGGCTCTCCAGAAACAATCTCTTTAGCTGTGCATAGCAGAGACTCGGCCTGTCTGTCTAACGGGAATGCTGGACACAACACTCATGTATCCATGCACAGCAGTTCCTCGGATACTTAATGAACTTAATAAAACTTTTCAATAATTAAACCCAGAATTGTTGAGGTTTTGTTTTGCATGCTATTTCCCCGACTTTGCAACTGCACTTCAGATATTCAACTATGGTGGAGGGGTGGAGGTAGGGGGGGTAGAGGGAGGGGTGGGTGAAGAGGGGGGAGGGGTGGGTGAAGAGGGGGAGGGGTGGGGAGAGCAGGGAGGGGTGGGGGAGAGGGAGCATGCAAAATGCAGGGACCAGACAGTTGCAATGCCTGAAGTACTGTGGAGAAGGGGAGAAAGCAACTGGATTGGGCATCCGCAGCTGGAGGGAACGGCTGAATGGAGAGGGCCGGAAGCGAGAGGCCGTAGAGAGCCGCGGGGGAGCGAGTGTGCAAAGACCTTGGTGTCGCCGGGTCCAGGGACTGGTCAGTAAGTCTTTTGCTGTTGTGTTTATAGCGCATGCACAGAAAAAGGCACTCCTCTTCCGTTCCGCTGCTCCCCCCCCCCCCACTCTCTCCCCTTCCTCCCCCTCCCCCCTCCCTCTCCCCCCTCCCCCCCCCCCACTTCCCCAGCTCTCCCCCTCCCCCCTTCTTTACCCCTCCCCCCTTCTTTACACCTCCCTCCTTCTCCCCCCCTCCCTCTTTCTCCCCCCCTCCCTCTCCCTCTTTCTCCCCCCTCCCCCTCCCTCTTTCTCCCCCCTCTCCCTCTTTCTCCCCCCTCCCTCTCCCTCTTTCTCCCCCCCTCCCTCTCCCTCTTTCTCCCCCCCTCCCTCTCCCTCTCCCTCTTTCTCCCTCCCCCCCTCTCCCTCTCCCCCCCACCCCCGGTACCGCTGCCGCTGCTCTCCCCGCGCTGCTCTCCCCGCCCCCTGCGCTGCTCTCCCCGGCCCGCTCCACTCTCTCACTCCGGCCATTGTATACTGCCACGTGTTTGTTAGGTTTCCTCTGTGTGATTCTTTGAGCAGCGCCATCTTTAGTCCTGGCAGCTGCTACAGTCGCAAGCTGTGACGTTTTCGTGGCACATGCTGTATTTGCGCATGTGCCAAAACAGCGCCACCTACCGATTGCGTTGTCAACAATTGCGGTCTTCTTTAAATTTGATACCATCTAACTTTTTTAGTTAACCACGGATGGCGGGTCCTCCCCTTGGAATTTTTCTTTCTCATTGGAATGTATCTATTCTGTATATTCTGCTTTATCCCCTTAAGTGTCTGACACTGCATCTCTATTGACCTATCCCTTAACCTACTTTGCCAGTTCACTTTAGCTAGCTCTGCTTTCATGCCCTCGAAATTCCCCTTATTTAAGTTTAAAATACTAGTCTTAGACCCACTCTTCTCTCCCTCAAACTGAATGTAAAATTCAATCATATTCTGATTGCTGCTGCCTGGGGGTGCCTTCACTATGAGGTCATTAATTAATCCTATCTTGTTGCACAATACCAGGTCTTTAAAGAAAACGCATATGATTGCACAAAGATGGATGGCAGGTCAGAAGATTGGACAGAATATAAAAAGCAGCAAAGAGTGACTAAAAGATTGATAAGGAGGGAAAAATTAGAGTACGAGAGAAAGCTATTTAGAAATATAAAAACTGATAGTAAGAATTTCTATAGATATTTCTATAGATATTTTAAAAAGAAAAGAGTTAACAAAGTGAGCGTTGGTCCTATAGAAAGTGAATCTGGGGAATTAATAAGGGAAAATAAGGAGATAGCAGATGAATTAAACAGGTATTTTGCATCGGTCTTCACTATAGGGGATACAAGTTACATCCCAGTATTAGCTGTAAATCAGGAAATGGAAGGGAGGGGGGAACTCAAGAAAATTACAATCACCAGGGAAGTGGTACTGAACAGATTGTTGGAGCTGCGGGCTGACAAGTCCCCGAGTCCTGATGGACTTCATCCTCGGGTGTTAAAAGAAGTGGCTAGTGAGATAGTTGATGCGTTGGTTTTAATTTTCCAAAATTCCCTAGATTCGGGGAGGTTCCATTAGATTGGAAAATAGTGAATGTAACTCCTTTATTCAAAAAGGGAGGGAGACTGAAAGCAGGAAACTACAGGCCAGTTAGCTTAACATCTGTCTTAGGGAAAATGTTAAAAGCTATTATTAAAGACAGTATAGCAGGACACTTAGAAAAAAATCAAGGGAATCAGGCAGAATCAACATGGTTTTGTGAAAGGGAAATTATGTTTAACCAATTTATTGGAGTTCTTTGAAAAAGTAACATCTGCTGTGTATAAAGGGAAACTGGTGGATGTACTGTACTTAGATTTCCAGAAGGCATTTGATAAGGTGCAACTTCAAAGGTTAATGTGGAAAATAAAAGCTCCTGGCGTAGGGGATAACATATTGGCATGGATAGAAGATTGGCTAGCTAACAGGAAATAGACAGTAGGCATAAATGGGTCATTTTCTGGTTGGCAAGATGTAATGAGTGGTGTGCCACAGGGATCAGTGCTATGGCCTCAACATTTTACAATTTATATAAATGACTTGGATGAAGGGACTGAAGGTATGGTTGCTAAATTTGCTGATGACATGAAGATAGGTAAGAAAGTAACTTTTGAACAGGACATAAGGAGGCGACAAAGTGATATAGATAGGTTAAGTGAGTGGGCAAAGATCTGGCAGATGGAGTATAATGTGGGAAAATGTGAAATTGTCTATTTTGGCAGGAAGAATAAAAAAGCATATTATCTAAATGGTGAGAGATTGCAGAGCTCTGAGATGCAGAGGGATCTGGCTGTCCTAGTGCATGAATCGCAAAAGATTAGTATGCAGGTACAGCAATTAATTAGGAAAGCTAATAGAATGTTATTATTTATTGCGAGGGGAATTGAATACAAAAGTAGAGAGGTTATGCTTCAGTTATACAGGGCATTGGTGAGACCACATCTCGAGTACTGTGTACAGTATTGGTCTATTTATTTAAGGAAGGATGTAAATGTGTTGGAAGCAGTTCAGAGAAGATTTAGTTTTTTTTTTAGAGATACAGCACTGAAACAAGCCCTTCGGCCCACCGAGTCTGTGCCGACCATCAACCACCCATTTATACTAATCCTACACTAATCCCATATTCCTACCACATCCCCACCTATATATTTCCCTACCACCTACCTATACTAGGGGCAATTTATAATGGCCAATTAACCTATCAACCTGCAAGTCTTTGGCATGTGGGAGGAAACCGGAGCACCCGGAGGAAACCCATGCAGACACAGGGAGAACTTGCAAACTCCGCACAGGCAGTACCCAGAATTGAACCCGGGTCCCTGGAGCTGTGAGGCTGCGGTGCTAACCACTGCGCCACTGTGCCGCACACTAATACCTGGAATGGGCGGGTTGTCTTATGAGGAAAGGTTGGACAGGATCAGCTTGTATCGGCTGGAGTTTAGAAGAGTAAGAGGCGACTTGATTGAAACATATAAGATCCTGAGGGGTCTTGACAGAGTGGATGTGGAAAGGATGTTTCCCCTTTTGGGAGAATCTAGAACTAGGGGGTCACTGTTTAAAACTAAGGGGTCGCCCAGTACCAACAGGATGTGATGTTTACAGAACACAGCTTATAAAAACTGCCAAACAGTATTCTGAACTACTCGCAAGGTGAAGGATATTCAGAGGACAAGTTGAAGTAATTTTATTGCTTGTCAGTTGAATTATAGACTGGACACTGCTACAGCAAGGCTAGGAAAGTGCAGGAGCCATAAGTAACGTAATTCAGAGCACTTTCATTAGCCAGGGACTTCCGCAAGGTCACATCATCCCCCGGGATAGGCAGGCTTGCCAGACTGTAGTTAAAGTGTCTCTGTAGTCTATTCCATTTTTCTGCAGGTTATACCTGAAAACATTCTCATGGCTAAGACTTGGGTTTCTAATAATTATTTTCTTTCCTTTTTGCTTTGAAGTGACGCTTTTGAATATCCTGACCAGATCTGCAGCCTAGTGATCAGCAGCAGGATCCCAGGCTGCTTTTTCCTCTCCTTAATCTGCGGCAAATTGTAATGCCCCGCCCCCACGCCGCTATCACCTGACTGAGATCATCTATAAAGAGAGAAATACTTTTATGTTGCACCTTATCCACTCACTTGGTAGCATCTTAAAGTGCCTCACATACAGTTAATTACTTTTAAGTGCAGTGACTGTTGTTATGTAGGTAAATGGGGTAGACATTTTGCAAACAGACACAATGAGATAAATAATCAATTAATCTGTTATTGATGGTATTGGTTGAAGAAAGAATGTTGGCAACAATGTGAAACTGAATCACTGGGTATTTGATGTCTCTCTCTCATCTCTGAGGCGGGAAGTTATGGGTTTCAGCTATGCCCCAGTACCTGAGCACACTATCTAGACAGTCACTCCAATGCTATCCATTGTCTGAGGTGCCATGTCTTTAAGCCAAGGCCCCAGCTGTCATTGTGTTGTTTCAGGTATCTGCAAAAGAATCCATGACACTACTTGGAGTTGACCAAGAATTTCTACCTGTGTTTTGGACAACATTCCTCTCACAACGAACAGCTCATGGATCTGTCAAAGAAGCTTAGCAACCAGTATGGAACTGGAGCACACTGCAACGAGCTGCAGGAGTCTGAAAGAAATAAGTTTCTGTTGATAAAGCATTTATCACAAATGTTTCAAGAGAGAGAGATCAGGATGGAGGCTGGAAGTAAGAGAAGGACCATCTACCAATAGATAGCTTTATCTGGTGTCCTGTTGCAGGAGTATGACAGAGGTTGCAGAAGAACCTTTGAACTTTTGCAGGTATGGGAGTAGTACTCACATCTTTGACAAACCTGAGCTTTGTAGAGAGTTGTTGAGTGGAAAAGAACTCTTTGGCAGGAAGGAGGAAACCAGGATTTGTAGGCAGCTTTATCAATGGAGGAGATGTGAGAGTTCTGTATGAGGTCAAAAGAACAAAGAACAGTACAGCACAGGAACAGGCCATTTGACCCTCCAAGCCTGTGCCGATCTTGATGCCTGCCTAAACTAAAACCTTCTGCACTTCCGGGGACCGTATCCTTCTATTCCCATCCTATTCATGTATTTGTCAAGATGCCTCTTAAACGTCACTATCATACCTGCTTCCACCACCTCCCCCGGCAGCAAGTTCCAGGCACTCACCACCCTCTGTGTAAAGAACTTGCCTCGCACATCCCCTCTAAACTTTGCCCCCCTCACCTTAAACCTATGTCCCCTAGTAACTGACTCTTCCACCCTGGGAAAAAGCTTCTGACTATCCACTCTGTCCATGCCGCTCATAACTTTGTAAACCTCTATCATGTCACCCCTCCACCTCCGTCGTTCCAGTGAAAACAATCCGAGTTTATCCAACCTCTCCTCATAGCTAATGCCCTCCAGACCAGGCAACATCCTGGTAAACCTCCTCTGTACTCTCTCCAAAGCCTCCACGTCCTTCTGGTAGTGTGGCGACCAGAATTGCACGCAATATTCTAAGTGTGGCCTAACTAAAGTTCTGTACAGCTGCAACATGACTTGCCAATTTTTATACTTTATGCCCCGACCGATGAAGGCAAGCATGCCGCATGCCTTCTTGATTACCTTATCCACCTGCGTTGTCACTTTCAGTGACCTGTGGACCTGTACGCCCAGATCTCTCTGCTTGTCAATACTCCTAAGGGTTCTGCTATTTACTGTATACTTCCCACCTGCATTAGACCTTCCAAAATGCAATCAAATAAGACAGTTAGGCCCCAAAATGCCAACAGTTGAAGAAGGACACTGGAAAATATTTTGGTATTGCTGCCTCTCTTTCACTCGACTTTGTTTAAATGTCTGGGAGAATTCCAGATCGCAATAATATTAATTAAATAAAGAATTTATGTTTGGTGCATCACACACTAAGATGTCACAGTTGCAGCATGACCTTATCACTCAGAGCCTCATGAGGTACCAGGTGACTGAATGCAATTAATACAACGTGTGGACGATCACATCTTTTGCTGGACAGAGTCCATGTCAATATTATTTCTTCGATAATGAGCAAACATTGAGACTGAGAAATGGCCATTGATGTAATCTTCATGATTGTCAATGGGTTTTTTCATCATTTTGTCAAAAAAAAACAAGTTTGCAAAAGCTCTGCCAGACAGGTTCACTGTTCCTGCAGTCCTAGAGCCATGTTGAAGTGAGTATCCATTGCAGTCCTATCTCTGATCCCTGCTCTCCACAAGTGCAACTCCTTGTGCAGGTTCAGTGAATATCTCCTTATACGTCTGTCACTGTTTAAAACTAACAGCCTGTGACCCCTCTCCCCAACCCCCCAAATAGTTCAGTTGGCAAATATGTGACCCAACATGTATCATTGTGTCAGCTGTGGTTCAGTTGGTCGCATTCTTGTCTTTGAGTCAGAAGGTTGTGAGTTTAAGTCCCACCCCAGAGATTTGAGCACAAAGATCTAAGCTGACACCCCAGTGTAGTACCGAGAGAGTGCTGTCTCTGTATGAGTCATTAAACTGAGGCTGTGTCTGCTCTCTCAGGTGGATGTGAAAGATCCCATGGTGCTATTTGGACGAAGAGTAGGGGAACTATCCCCAGTGTCCTGGCCAATATTCATCTCTCCATCAACATTACAAAAATTGGTTATCTGGTCATTATCACATTGCTGTTTGTGGAAATAAAAATAGGAAGTGCTGGAAATACTCAGCAGCTCTGGCAGCATCTATGGAGAGAGAAACAGAGTTAACGTTTCAGGTCGTGACCTTTCATCAGAATTTCCGCCTCTCCACAGATGCTGCCTGACCTGAAGAGTATTTCCTGTTTTAGTTGCATTATTTGGCACCCTTCATGATCACAAGACATCCCAAAGCGTTTTACAGTTCATAAAACTTTTGAAGTATAGTCACTGTTGTAATGTAGGAAATGCGGCAGTGAATTTGCACACAGCAAGCTCCCACAAACAGCAATGTGATAATGACCAGATAATTTGCTTTTTAGGTGTTGATTAAGGGATAAATATTGACCAGGACACCGGGGAGAAACCAGGGTGAATCGTCCTAATTGGGAGTGCAACAAATGACCTCAGTACCAGCAGGCTAGGAAGAGTTTGGGGAGGGGTGGGTCTGGGGTGATGCCTGGCAGAATACCAGCTCCTAACTGTTATACGTTGACTTCCTGCTGGAATGTGCATGAGCGTGAAAGCTGAATTGAGACAGGACTGAACCCCAGCCATGATGCTCCCAAGGTCAGAGGTCAATGGACTGAAGGGATGCTGGCTCCCATACAAGAGGACCTGAGCTTGAATCAATCTTTTCATGAAAAATTGGAGTGGTGGAGGAGAAAGTGGTAGGAAGCAATGTTGAAATCACTGGATACTTAGAGAAGTCTTCAAGGGATCTGTATTAATCCAAATCTGCATCATTTCGGATATATTTGAATAACATGAGTACAATGGGTCAAAGGGCATGTTTCTGTGCTGTATAACAGTGAGCTCTCAGATTCTGATGGAGTAGCTTTCCACTGATCAGACAATAATTGCATTGACATTTGGGGATTGCCCCCAGAACCGAAAATTGCACTGGAGAGCACTGTTCTGAGTGTGTGAATTAAACTCTGTATTGGAACATTAGTATTAGTCATACTGGAACCACAGTAGGTAGGAGAGTGTTAATAACATCCCTGTGGTAACATGTTCCTTGTTCTAGGTTATGATTCATTCTGTGCTTTGAAAGAAAGAATGAAGGAAAATCATGCATTTATATGGTAACTTTCACTACCTCAGGATGTCTCAAAGCACACTACAGCCAATGAATATAAGAACATAGGAAATAGGAGCAGGAGTAAACCCCTCGAGCCTGCTCATCATTTTAATATGATCCTGGCTGATCTTCTGCCTCAATTCCATTTTCCCTTGATTCCCTGAGAGATCAAAAATCTGACTTTCTCAGCCTTAAATATACTCAACGATGGAGCATTCACAACCCTCTGGGGTAGAAAATCCCACAGATTCACAACCATCTGAGTGAAGAAATTTCTCCTCTTCTTAGTCCTAAATAATCGGCTCCTAATGGTGAGGCTGTACCACCGTGTTCTAGATTCCCCAGCCAGGAGAAACAACCTCTCAGTGTCTACCCTGTTAAACACCTTCAGAATTTGTATGTTTCAATAAGATCACCTCTCATTCTTCTAAACTCCAGAGTATAGGCCCAATTTATTCAGCCTCTCATCATAGGACAAATTTCTCATCTTTTGAAGTGTGATCACTGTTACAATGTAGGAATCAAAGCAGCCAATTTGCACATTGCAAGGTCCTACAAACAGCAACGAAATAAGTGACCAGATCATCTTTTAGGTGTTGGCTAAGGAATAAATGGTGACCAAGACCCTGGGAAAATTGCCAAGCTCTACTTTGAATAGTGTTGTGGCATCGTTTATGTCTATCTGATAGGGTAGGCATAGCCTCGTTAGCATAATATAAAAGGGGGGGGGAGTAATGATCCTCATGGTGAACACAAATCTGAAAACTCAGGTAGACTGCATTGTAGCCCAATCTCCACTTGCTCACCAGAAGTCGAGGTTCATCCCAAGCAGCTCTGTAACACAGGAGTCTGTGCTCTACGGGCTGTTCCCAGGGATGCACACCGAGACAAACATCAACTGCTGCTGGAGGACTATCAATTCAGTGAAAGACGCCCTTTGGTCTGCCCGAAACTTGCTGGTCTTCCAACGCAAAGAGTTGTCCACGACCGAATGTTGCAGACTGGTACATTCCAAGGTCCAGGACTACGTGCTGAGGGACGCACTAAAGCTTGGGGCAGCCGCAGCAAAAGCTCAATGGAGAAAGACCACAGTGTAAGGTCCCCCCACCAAGCTGAACTGAGGGGCTGGATCCATGGCAAACCCCTCAAACTGTATCGGGAAAAATTTGTGTGCTGTAAATGTAAAAATGTAATTGGCATGACAATGAAATGGAAGGGTTGTGAGGCAACTCATGATTGTATAGAAGGAAACTGATCACCTTTGCACTGTTTGTATTTTTTGAATTGATGCTGTTTTAAACTGTTTGGGAATGTAATTTTTACAGATTTTTATGAATAAAGTATATTTTGGAAAAAAAAAACAGGCTCTTGTTAGGAGAACTCCTGCCTCTCACCCCACCCCCCAGGAATTTCCCCTCGCCACCTTGCATCACCATGGGCTGCCTGTGGAACGTTTCCGGAAGATTATTGTCTATTTCCTTTGTAAGGTGAAGGGTCTCTACCCCAGACACGAGTCTGGCAGTTATTTCAGATGCTGATAGGACCGCTGTGTATGTCTCATGTTTTAAATATCATACGTTTCTGCATGAACCAAACAGCTGGGAAAAGGCACTAGGAAAGAGCCAGGTTTTTAACTGACGTTTCCAGTACTTTATATTCTAATTATTTTTTTCCAATCAGGACTTACTTCAAATAAGACATTTTGTGTTTTTAGCAGTCTTGTGGGACTCTTCTCATTTTACTCTTTCCTCCAGGGAATTTGGAAACTGCAGAAAGAAAGCTTTCAGGGAGAGGAACAATTAATAAGAGGGATCTACCTAGCTGTGTTTTTTCTCAATGCAGTGTGGTTATATAAGCTTATGCATTTTTCCTTTCTCAGACTGAGCAGAGAGCATTAATAGTTAAATTAACCCTTTGGTCTTACTACCCCTTTCAGCACTGACCTTTCCAATGCAGCTTTCAAAATGTGCATGCATTTTCCATGACATGGCACCTGTGGAATTAATTGCAACTTGAGAGCACGGTGCTGTGCTGTAATTAAATATAATGATTTGGAAGCCACATTAACCTTTGAAGGTTAATCGGCTCCTAAATATGTGTATTTGTTCAGCTTCATTCTGTCTATTTTAAAATGAAAACTCCACTGGTCTGTGCACGTCCTTCAATCACAATCAGGGAGCCATGACTTCAAGGTATGAATGGCGTCTTACTCAGCCTGCCGTCCCTCTGTTTACAGTCACTATAAGGTCTGAACTGCAATCATACTCCCAGTCCAGTCTTTGAGTCTACTGTCACTCTACTTTGGTCAGGTATTGAGGGTAGATTTCCATGGTGCGCCTGTGGTATTGGATTGCCTGGACACAGTGACTATAAGAGAATCAGGTAGGCGGAAGCATGCAGCCTGAAGGAAGCCTACCCAATTTTCCTGTATTCACTGTCCTGAGCTGATCCAATGCAACCCAGTGCAACAATAGGAAAGAGCATCATCTAATACACTTTATCTTTTGAAATCAATAGTTAAGATCACTCTGCACAGTGATGTTATGATAAATATATAACACGCCAGATAGTTTAAAAGGAAGGAACTTGCATGTGTGTTCCCCAGCCTTCTCCCCATTAACCCTGCACATTCTTCCTTTTCATATAACTGTTTAATTCCCTTTCGAATGCTTCAACTGAACCTGCCTCCACCACGTTCTCAGGCAGTGCATTCCAGACCGTAACCACTCGCTGTGTGAAAATGTTTTTCCTCATGTCAATTTTGCTTCTCTTACCAAATACTTTAAATCTGTGCCCTTTCGTTCTCGATCCTTTCACGAGTGGGAACAGTTTCTCTCTTTCTACGCTGTCCAGACCCCTCATGATTTTGAATACCTCTATCAAATCACCTCTCAGCCTGCTCTTCAAGGAAAACAGTCCTAACATCTCCAGTCTATCTTCATTACTGAAATTCCTCATCCCGGAACCATTCTCGTGAATTTTTTCTGTACCCTCTCCAATGCCCTCACATTTTCCCTCAAGTGTGGCACCCAGAACTGGACACAATACTCCAGCTGAGGCCGAACTAGTGTCTTATACAAGTTCAACATAACTTTCTTGCTCTTGTACTCTACGCCCCTATTAATAAAGCCCAGGATACTGAACGCTTTATTAACCATCCTCTCAACCTGTCCTGCCACCTTCAATGACTTATGCACATATACACCCAGGTCCCTCTGCTCCACCACCCCCTTTAGAATTGTGCCCTTTATTCTATATTGCCTCTCCATGCACTTCCTACCAAAATGAATCACTTCATGTTTCTCTGCATTGAACTTCATTTGCCACCTGTCTGCCCATTCCACCAACTCGTCTATATCCTTTTGAAGTTCTACACTATCCTCCTTACAGTTCACAATGCTTCCAAGTTTTGTATCATCTGCAAACTTTGAAATTGTGCCCTGTACACTAAGGCCTAGGTCATTTAAATATATATCAGGGTCCCAACACTGATCCCTGGGGAACTCCACTACAAATCTTCCACCAGCCCGAAAAACATCCACTAATCACCAAAGTTAAGCTGTCTGTCCTGTAGTTGCTGGGCTTATCTTTACACCCTTTTTTGAACAAGGGTGTAATGTTTGCAATTCTCCAGTCCTCTGGCACGACCCCCAAGTCTAAGCAAGACTGAAAAATTATGGCCAGTGCCTCTACGATTTCCATCCTCACTTCCCTCAGTATCCTTGGATACATCTCATCCGTCCCTGGTATTTTATCCACTTTAAGTTCAGACAGCCTATCTAATACTTCCTCTTTATCAATTTTAAACCCCTCTAGTGTCTGAATTACCTCCTCTTTCAACATTGCCTGGGTTGCATCTTCTTCCTTGGTAAAGACAGGTGCAAAGTATTTATTTAATACCTCAGCAATGCCCTCTGCCTTCATGTGTAAATCCCCTTTCTGGTCCCTAATCGGCCCCACTTCTCCTTTTACCACCCTTTTACTATTTATATACCTATAGAAAACTTTGGGATTTCCTTTAATGCTAGCTGCCAGTCTCTTTTTATGCTCTCTTTTTGCTTCTCTTATTTGCTTTTTCAATTCCTCTCTGGACCTTCTATATTCAGCCTGGTTCTCAATAGTATTTTCTACCTGTCATCTGTCACAAGCACACTTTTTCTTCTTTACCTTAATCTCTACCTCTTTTGTCATCCAGGGAGCTCTGGATTTGTTTACTCTACTTCTCCCCTTTGAGGGAATATACCTTGACTGTGCCCGAAATATCTCTTCTTTGAAAACTACTGGTTTTCCTGCCAGCTTTTGACTCCAATTTATTCGCCCCAGCTCCATTCTTACCCCATTGAAGTTGGCCTTCCCCCAGTTAATTATTCTTACCCTGGATTGCTCTTTGTCCTTTTCCATAGTCAGCCTAAACGTTATGATACAATAATCACTATCACCTAAATGCTCTCCTGCTGATACTTGATCCATTTGGCCCACCTCATTCCCAAGAACCAGGTCTAGCAGTGCCCCCTTTCTCGTTGGACTAGCAACATACTGTTGTAGAAAATTTCCTGAACACACTCTTGGAACTCTTGCCCCTCACTGCCCTTTACACTACTATTATCCAAGTCTATGCTTAGATAATTTAAGTCCCCCATTAAAACTACCCTATAATTTTTGTACCTCTCTGTAATTTCCTTGCAAATTTGTTCCTCCATGTCCTTCCCACTAGCTGGTGGCCTATAGACAACACTGAGCAATGTAACTGCACCTTTTTTGTTCCTTAGCTCTAGCCAAGTTGATTCTGTCCGCGACTCCTCTGGGACATTCTTTTTCTCCAGCACTGCAATGCTCTCCTTAATCAATACTGCCACCCCTCCCCCATTTTTCCCTTTCCTATCTTTCCTGAACACCTTGTATCCAGGAATATTTAACACCCAGATCTGCCCTTCTTTGAGCCAGGTCTCTGTTATAGCCACAACATCATATTTGCACATGGCAATCTGTGCCTGTACCTCACCAGTCTTATTAACCGTGCTCCGTTGCATTGAATTCAAAATCTTCATCTTTGTTTACAAAAGCCTCCACAACCTCACTCTACCCTATATCTGCAAACCTGCTGCAGCCCTAATATGCCATTGCATGTTCTTTGCTTCCAGATGCCAGGCTACAGAATAGGACTTATATGTTTAACAAAGCAAACCAGTCCAAAATTAAAGAGGCGGTGATGCTAGATGAAGACAGGTTCAGCCTTAGCTTCAATGCCCCTAGAGTTAAATAGTTTTCTGGTACTCATTGTCAAGGGTCATGCATGGCAGGTGGCTACTTGGGTGGGGTGCATAGGGTGCTGGGCTTTACCCTAGCATAAATCAATACCTCTAGAAGAGGTCAGAGGGGAGGAGAAAGGAGATACAAAAAAGAATTGAACACCTGAGTCCTCAGCATCCATGGCAATTTTCGTATTTGCTCTTTACGCTAACACACCATAGGATGGATTTTCCTGGGTTTAGTGCCCAAATAGTACTTGAAAAATAAGCACGATGAACAGGAAAATTGGGTGCAACTATTTCTCCTAGTTAAGTGCCTAAATTGCACTGGCCTTAATTTCCATCATGACTTGACCAGCTGACTGTGCCCGAAGAGGAGCAACAATGTAAATGATGTCAAATGGCTCTGCACTTAATTTCCTGCAATGGCATCAGGTGCAGCTCAGGGGCAAATTGCTCCCAGGAAAAGCTGGCGCTACTGAGTCTCGAGCTGTGCTTTAGCTGCTATAGTTCTTAAAGGACAGACCGGTATTGTCAAGAATGGTCTTTATTCTTGGCCTTTTGAGTAAAAGGTGATTCTGCTGCTTCAGTACTTGTTCCAGAATGCTGTTAGTCTTTATCACTTACTGTCGGAAGTTGTGATATGTACTTTGATCCTCCCTTTTGTGAGATGGCTTATTTGGAGGCTGATGTGGAGCTGCAGAAGAAATTTAACCACTGCTCCCCTGCATTCCTCTTCCTGACTGCACATCAGCTACATACCACCTGCAGGCTCCTCCAATTCTTGCAGGAGCAGTCTTCACACCCACACTTGCCTTCTCTGTACCTCCATCTACTGCTTGACACCACAGTGCTGCCCTCTTACCAGCTCCCTCCAAGGAATGGCTAGATTCCTGCTTGGGATGTTGCAGCTACGCCAGTGTGATGATTTCCCACCTTGAAATAATGCGCAACAGAGGGCACCTTCAGATATCTGGCTGACATAATGATTTGCAGCATGCTCCTTCATTCAGAAACAGCTGACAGATTAGATGTTAAGCTTCAAGAATCAGTACAAACTGTCCACATCAAAGTAATTCTGGCATGGGGCTTTTAATGTGCCTGACCCATTAATGGTATTGCTGCCTTTTCCTGGTCCTCTGCCCAACATTGTGCCTGTGCACATGTTCACAGTCCAGCCTCAATATGAAGGTCCACAGGAAATCTAAGCGTTAATTCCCTCCCTCTGTGTACAAAAATACATCTGCTGCATTGTATCACTGCTGAATACACACAATGCCTGTCCAGATAGAAGAGCCTGTGTAGTTCTATGGCAAGGATGGAGGTCCTGAAAATATCCTAAAGGATTATCCATGATCCCAGCAGGGAAACCATGCTCAAAGTGAGTAAGGGTTGGAGACAGAGCTACAATTCTCTGATCTGCAATCCTTGTGAGTGTCGCTCCCTCCTGAGAGCCTGGAATTAGCCTTTGTTTGCACAGAATAGGAACTATTAATCATGCCAACAAACTTAGAACTAGAGAAGGTTTGAGAATCACATGCAATGCTTTCATTAGTGAAAATCTGCTGTGGACACTGAGGGCTCATGTTCAATCATATTTTTTTTGCCTCTCCTCTCTCTTTTCCTCCCTGTTCCCTCCTCTCCTCCCCTCCTCCCCTCCCCTCTCTCCCCTTCTCCTTTCCTCCCTTCCCTCTCCTCTCCTCCCCCCTTCCCCCTCCTCCCTTCTCCACTCCATTTGCCCCCTCTTATCTCTTCCCTTCCTCCCTCCTTATCACTCCTCTCCTCCCTTCTCCCGACTTCTCCTCTCCCCTCCTCGAAGCGGTGAGTCAGGCTTCCAAACAACTAAAGTTTGAAAATGCTGGCATTGAAGTGAAGTGATGTGAATATTAATTCATTCATATGCAATTACGTTGTCTGCTAATTTAGCAGAGGCATGAACCCTTGCATCTGTTAATATTCACATCGTTTCAAGGCCTTTAAATTGTACTTTGTTCTTAAATAAAGTCATAAAAATACTGGCAGCTTGGGTCAACATCTGTGAAAGGAAGATGAGCTAATTCAATTCCAAAGACAGAGCCCAACTAAAGTATTAACTTGTGTTTTCCTTTCCAAATGCTGATTGACCAGCTGTACGACACCCTAGAGTGTGAGTCTCCAATCTTTTTACACCAGTTGTTTATCTTGGAGCGCAGGTGTAAACTAGCACCATCACCAGCACCACTACTGGGACAGTGCTGAGGATTGTCCCAACAAGATCTGTACTCTTACCCCTTCCTTCTGCCACTTTGGTACTTTTCCCCCCACCTCTCTCCAATTCACGCTGGCACTCTTCCCCTCTGGGACAAGCTAGCACTTTTCTCCCCTTACCCCGAGTTCAAGCTGACAGTTTCCTCCCTCTGACTACCACTGTCCATGTTAAAAGAAGCCCAATGAGCAGCTCTTGCAGGCAGCTGCCAGTGTGCCAGCCATGTATGTTATTTGGTAGTACTCTCACCTCTCAGTCAGAAGGTTGTGGATTCAAGTCCCACTTCAGAGGCACAATTGAGGTTGATACTGTAGTGCAATACTAAGGGGGCAATGCACTGTCAAAAAGTGCTGTCTTTCAACTGATGCATTAAATGAAGCCCCATTGGAGTTCTGCCTGGTATCTAAGGGAGTATTTATCCTTCTACAACACAAAAACAGATTAACTAGTCATTATCACATTGCTGCTTGCAAGACTTTTTGTGTGCAAAATGCCCACCATGTGTTTCCTACATAACAACAGTGAGTACAATTCAAAAATTACTTCATAGGTTGTAAGGTATTTTGGAACGTTCTGAGGTTGTGAAAAGTATTCTATAAAGACATGCTTTTCTTTCTTTTCTCTTCAGCTGAACTTGACTAGATTTGTGTGAGATGTGAAGAAACTGTGCCTTTGTAGAAATGAAAGACACAAGTTCGTGCATTGCCTCGGAGGAGATCATGATGTAATGATTCAGTCATGACACTGACCTATATCTGACTTGTGAGAGTATTTGATGCTCTTACTGGGAGAACACTGCCAAGGTATTGCAATCTCTAGCATTGCCTTCCCTCATCTTGATATCAACACAAAAAAAGAATGACTGAGACTGAAGGTTACTATGGGAAATGCTACTAGAAAAGAGCTCAGTGTGAAGAGCTGGGTAAAGTATGTGTGAAGGACAATATTAGCAGAAATCGGAATCCATTAGGGGTGACGGGAACATCTTGCTGATACACAAGTAGGTGTGAATATTATTATAATTAACCTTTCAGTATGAATTGTGCCATAATAGAAGACCCAATACAAAACATACTGAAATATTTATTGTAACCATTGTAAAAAGTTTTTGAGGGCATCCTTGGAAATTGACCTTTTATGAATATTGACATCCACTTTTTTGTTGCTTGGGTTCTATAATATTTCTGTCATTTCTTCTCCTCTTCTCTACTGTAGGCACTGACTCCGAGCTGGGGTACAGTACCATTGGCACTGTAGCCCTCTGACTCCACACTGAAGTGGCCTCTCAATGTCAGCAGGTTATTCAAACTCAGCAGGCTTCATAGCTCAGTTCAGTCCTCTGCTTATCTGCTATTCGCACATGCTCCACTTTCCTGATGGCAATTGGGATTGGGATAATCGGTCAATGATTTCCTTTCCCTTTAGTCTTGAGGCACTAAGTCCTATTGAAGTGACCCAAGCACTGCCCTAGCATGTTTCTTACTTCCTCCAGACAAATTACTTATATAGAACAGAATGTACAAAAATCTAGGAAAATGCCCACTGATTGCTTTCATTACCGTCGCAGTGTCCACGAGTATGCTTCTATCACTGGGACAGGGTTTTTGAAGTACAGAAGTGACAAATGGGTTACACCTGAAGCCAGTTCTTTTCTTTGTACACTTGTATTTTCGATTCTGCCAGCACAAGATAAATGGCTGTCAAACACAAAGAGACAGAAGAGAAAAATTGTGAAAAGTACCATACTTAAGTGCTGAGAGCTGGCAGGGACGCCAAATCACACAGGAATCAGTTGTGTCTAAAAATGATTCATCCAGATCTGCACAGCTAAAATAGCAACTCTTTAATTTCCGAATAGGCTCATCATCGTGAAGTACTTTGTCCCCATTAGGCTTCCCGCAAGTTATGTCTTTGACAGACACCTGCTTATAAAGAGAAGGCTTCCGCCAAAAGAGTTAACAGGGTTCTAATGCCATGACCTCCAAGGTCAACACTGGCCAACCAGCCAGAACACTGGGGAAGAAATCACCACAGAATTTGGAAGTGCTGAAAATAAATCTCTGCATAGATCAACACAAAAGCCTATCAGAAATTTTGCAGTCCCAGTGCCATTGTTGGAAGAGATGTTTAAATATTACTGTTGCATTACAGTAGATCAGTAATAAAATGACCCAGGAACCAGTTTCAACCAAAAAGACCAGAACTATCCAGCTATCTTGGAAACAGTTTAAAAAATGGTATCTTACTAAGTCAAACCAAGTTCGAAAGGGTGATTTTAAAGATGATAAGGAAATAGGTCTTACAGACGCATGGTAACTAGGCAAATCCCTGACATAAAAACTACATTACAAACCAGGAGGCAGCTGGCAATGACAACAGTTGGAGGCGTAAGTTCATTCTCGGAAATCGGAGGATTAATCATCATCAGTACTCAGAGGATTCAATGTCATTAGTGCCCAGAGGACCCATCTCCCTCAGTAGCTGGAGGACCCATCTCCCTCAGTACCTGGAGGACCCATCTCCCTCAGTACCTGGAGGACCCATCTCCCTCAGTGCCCAGAGCACCCATCTCCCTCAGCACCCGGAGGACCCATCTCCCTCAGTGCCCAGAGGACCCATCTCCCTCAGTAGCTGGAGGACCCATCTCCCTCAGTACCTGGAGGACCCATCTCCCTCAGTACCTGGAGGACCCATCTCCCTCAGTGCCCAGAGCACCCATCTCCCTCAGCACCCGGAGGACCCATCTCCCTCAGTGCCCAGAGGACCCATCTCCCTCAGTGCGCGGAGGACCCGGAAGACCCATTTCCCTCAGTGCCCAGAGGACCCATCTCCCTCAGTGCGCGGAGGACCCGGAAGACCCATTTCCCTCAGTGCCCAGAGGACCCATCTCCCTCAGTGCCCGGAGGACCCATCTCCCCCAGTGCCCGGAGGACCCATCTCCCTCAGTACCCGGAGGTCCCAACTCCCTCAGTACCCGGAGGACCCAACTCCCTCAGAACCCGGAGGACCCATCTCCCTCAGTGCCCGGAGGACCCATCTCCCTCAGTGCCCGGAGGACCCATCTCCCTCAGTACCCGGAGGACCCATCTCCCTCAGTACCCGGAGGACCCATCTCCCTCAGTGCCCAGAGGACCCATCTCCCTCAGTACCCGGAGGACCCATCTCCCCCAGTGCCCGGAGGACCCATCTCCCTCAGTACCCGGAGGTCCCAACTCCCTCAGTACCCGGAGGACCCAACTCCCTCAGAACCCGGAGGACCCATCTCCCTCAGTACCCGGAGGACCCATCTCCCTCAGTACCTGGAGGACCCAACTCCCTCAGAACCTGGAGGACCCAACTCCCTCAGAACATGGAGGACCCAACTCCCTCAGTACCTGGAGGACCCATCTCCCTCAGTGCCCAGAGCACCCATCTCCCTCAGCACCCGGAGGACCCATCTCCCTCAGTGCCCAGAGGACCCATCTCCCTCAGTGCGCGGAGGACCCAGAAGACCCATTTCCCTCAGTGCCCAGAGGACCCATCTCCCTCAGTGCGCGGAGGACCCGGAAGACCCATTTCCCTCAGTGCCCAGAGGACCCATCTCCCTCAGTGCCCGGAGGACCCATCTCCCTCAGTGCCCAGAGCACCCATCTCCCTCAGTACCCGGAGGACCCATCTCCCTCAGTGCCCGGAGGACCCATCTCCCTCAGTGCCCAGAGGACCCATCTCCCTCAGTACCCGGAGGACCCATCTCCCCCAGTGCCCGGAGGACCCATCTCCCTCAGTACCCGGAGGTCCCAACTCCCTCAGTACCCGGAGGACCCAACTCCCTCAGAACCCGGAGGACCCATCTCCCTCAGTGCCCGGAGGACCCATCTCCCTCAGTGCCCGGAGGACCCATCTCCCTCAGTACCCGGAGGACCCATCTCCCTCAGTGCCCAGAGGACCCATCTCCCTCAGTGCGCGGAGGACCCGGAAGACCCATTTCCCTCAGTGCCCAGAGGACCCATCTCCCTCAGTGCCCGGAGGACCCATCTCCCTCAGTACCCGGAGGACCCATCTCCCTCAGTGCCCAGAGCACCCATCTCCCTCAGTGCCCGGAGGACCCATCTCCCTCAGTGCCCAGAGGACCCATCTCCCTCAGTACCCGGAGGACCCATCTCCCCCAGTGCCCGGAGGACCCATCTCCCTCAGTACCCGGAGGTCCCAACTCCCTCAGTACCCAGAGGACCCAACTCCCTCAGAACCCGGAGGACCCATCTCCCTCAGTGCCCGGAGGACCCATCTCCCTCAGTGCCCGGAGGACCCATCTCCCTCAGTACCCGGAGGACCCATCTCCCTCAGTGCCCGGAGGACCCATCTCCCTCAGTACCCGGAGGACCCATCTCCCCCAGTGCCCGGAGGACCCATCTCCCTCAGTACCCGGAGGTCCTAACTCCCTCAGTTCCCGGAGGACCCAACTCCCTCAGAACCCGAAGGACCCATCTCCCTCAGTACCCGGAGGACCCATCTCCCTCAGTACCTGGAGGACCCAACTCCCTCAGAACCTGGAGGACCCAACTCCCTCAGAACATGGAGGACCCAACTCCCTCAGTACCTGGAGGACCCATCTCCCTCAGTACCTTGGGGACCCATTTCCCACAGTACCCGGAGGTCCCAACTCCCTCAGTACCCGGAGGACCCAACTCCCTCAGAACCCGGAGGACCCAACTCCCTCAGAACTCGGAGGACCCATCTCCCACAGTACCCGGAGGTCCCAACTCCCTCAGTACCCGGAGGACCCAACTCCCTCAGAACTCGGAGGACCCATCTCCCACAGTACCCGGAGGTCCCAACTCCCTCAGTACCCGGAGGACACATCTCCCTCAGTACCTGGAGGACCCATTTCCCACAGTACCCGGGGGTCCCAACTCACTCAGTACCCGGATGACACATTTCCCTCAGTACATGGAGGACCCATTGTCCTCAGTACTCGGAGGACCCATCTCCCTCAGTACCCGGAGGACCCAACTCCCTCAGTACCCGGAGGACACATTTCCCTCAGTACCTGGAGGACCCAACTCCCTCAGTACCTGGAGGACCCAACTCCCTCAGCACCCGGAGGACCCAACTCCCTCAGCACCCGGAGGACCCAGCTCCCTCAGTACCTGGTGGACCCAGCTCCCTCAGTACCTGGAGGACCCACTATCCTTGTTTATCTCATTTCCTGTAAGACTTAAGTCTTTTGGATAAATCGCCATTAGTTTTTGCCAGTGGAAATGATCTGTTGCAGCACAATATCCTGCAACAACCAGAGCCAGTTGGCCCAGGGAGACACGAGTCTCCCTGAACCTGTCCATAGACCAAGGATAAGCATGTAATTTTACGTTACAAGCTGGTATTTCTGCTTCAAACAACTGGAAATCACATGGCGAGAGAAAGTTAATTCCTCTTCATTAGAGCAAAGCAAAGCTTTCTGAAAAATGTGAAAAGAAACTGGCCACAATTAGGAGCAAATTTCATTATAGCAAGGGCAGAAGAAAAGAAAGTTTACATTTATATAGCACCTTTCATATTCTCATAAAAAACCAAAGGGCTTTGTCGGTAATAAATTACTATGTTCCCCAAGTGTAGCCATTGTTCTATTAGCAAACATGGCAGCCAATTTGCACACAGCAAGGTCCTACAAACACCAATGAGGTAAAAGACCATATAATTTGTTTTAGTAATGTTGATTGAGGGAGAAATATTTCGCAGCGATCTTGGTTAATGTCTCATGCAAAAGATGGTACCTCTAAAGTGCAGCACTCCCCGACTACTGCACTGGAGTGCCAGCCTGGATTATGTTCTTTTACCTTCTGATTCAGAGGCAAGAGTGCCATCACTGAGGCAAGGCTGTCATGTATTTTAATGGAGACATTCGCCTGTTTAATTTAGGTAAATTAGCATCTCCGTCTGTGCTGTAACTGTTCTATGATTCCATGATTCGATATGTTTAAGTCGCAGGCAGAGGAATGTCATATGAATGTGTTAGGCCTTCATCAGCTAATATCACCAACATCACTGGTTCAAAATTTTGGACATTCCTGCCTAACAACCTTCACCACAAAGACTGCAGCAGTTCAAGAAGGAGGCCCATCACCACCTTCTCAACAGCAACTAAGGCTGGCTGGCTAATAAATGTTGACCTTCCTAGCATTGCCCATATCCCAAGAATGAATTTAAAAAGCTAACACTAATCTCACCCTAAAGGCTGAAACCTGGTAGCTAGAATTTTTCATTGGGCGAGAGGCCCTGTCCACTGGCCGAAAGTCAGGGGCGAGCCCACCATCGCCAGGCCTGGGGAGCCAGAATGGGCTTTTTCGCTCCCCAGGCCTTTAATTGGTTTTGGGCGGGACTTCCACCTCCTTGAGGCAGGAGGTCCCACCTCATGGATCTGCTGGCCAATCAGCAGGTCGGCAGCTCTTAGTCCCAGCAGCACTACCGGGATCAGTGGCCACTGTTGGGACTACACCCAGCCATCGCAAGCAAGGTGAAGGACGTCCCCGGAAGACAGGTAAGTTTTTAGGGCCTTGCTGGGTCAATCAGTCAGGCTCCGGCGAGGAAAGGGGTGGGTCGGTTAGGGGGGTGGGGAGAGTGTTGTGTGCTGGGGGCAGTTGGGACTTCAGGGGCGGCCTTCCATGGGGCACAGGGTGCCCAATCATGAGTTAACCCCCCCCTCCCCCCCGCAAGGAGGCTGCCTGGTTTCAGCAGGTGGGGTTTTTGAGGCTTCTGCTATCTGGCCACCAGTTAATTGGCTACTTAAGGTCCTTGATTGGCCTGGGGCGGCTGGGCCATTTCTCACCGCCACTGCCCCGTGTAAAATTGCAGCTGGGGCGGGAGAGGGTTGGGAATGGCAGCCTCCCCCTCCCCCCCACCCCCCCACCCCCCCACGTCCCACTCAATTTTACGCTGCCCCCCACCCCACCACCAGCCCGCTTGTTTGGGGGGGCGTAAAATTCCGTTCCGGGTGTATTTGGGTCCCAGGCAGCTGTCCCAGCCGATACCTGGCAAACTTATACCGAGATTCCACCAGAAGTGCCATATCATTTCAGGGATATAGTATCTTCGATATGAAATTATAATATTGTGTTGCACATCAAAACTCAAACATCTTTTTAACAGATGTTATAATCTGTGAGGGTTTGATTATTTTCATCAAGGTACTTAGCCAAACTGTTATATGTGTCTCATACATTCATGAAGAATATTCCAGTGTGTCAGGTACTGAGAGCTGATTGAAGTACTTGATTCTCTACTCCAACATAAAGCACATTAGAAATATTCATTAGTGGATGCAATTACAAAGAAAGAAATTGTTTTATACAGCACCTGATTATATCTCTCCGAAACATCCCAAAGTGCTCCACATGCAAAGAATTACATTAAACAGCAGTTACTGTCAAAATAGGCAAACATAGCAGCCATTTTGCAAAGGGATAGGGAGGGAGGAATGTTGGTCGCATCTCTGAAAGGACATCTTCCTCTTCTTTAAACCCACATGAATTACCAGATAAATCAAGCAGGACCTTGGTTTAGTGTCTCACTGAAAGACAATGCCATCCAACTGTATTGCTGTTAATTGTCAACTAAGACAATGCCTGCTCTAATTCTTCTCAATTTAATGTAGCGACTCCTTGGTATTCCCTGACTTTGATCACATGAGTTAGCATAGACCAGGATGGGACCTCAGATCTTCCTGTTAAGTATGGAGCAGCTATTTATTGGATGATGTGTTTCCTCACTGGGCCCTAGAGGATGCTGCATCTGATTGCTGTCACTTTTTTCTTGCCCCTTTTCCTCCATAAGTCAATTGTCATTCCAAAGGCATCCGCTCCAATGAAGAATTCCAACCTCATAATCAAGCCTGCGTTCTTGTACTAACTCTTTAAAATAGCTGATGAAGGAATCTGGTACAAACACTTTTACCCATTCATTATTGTTATTGATACGCAATTTGTATCAATCTTTTCTCACGGAATTCAGGGTTTTATTCTTGCAGTGAGAGGCCAGTTTGTCAACTGTCAGTATGACAGGTTATCTCAGTAAAGGGGACTTTTATTTTTTGTTACCTCCACCAACATTCGTCACTCAGTGATTCATCAATTCTTAACCCTTCCAGAAAGCGGCTGTGTTTCAATTGCGTGTGATCAGCTGCTTCAAAGAATGGATCCTGACCAAACAGCTCACTGCCGGTGAGAGAGACAAGGGGAATAAACAGAAAAGGATCATTTACGTCAGCGTCTCTCTCGCTGGGTTACCTCACTGACACCAGCGTCCAGGTAGAAGCTGACAAGCTTCCAATGCAGTGCTTGTTATTTAATCAGACAAGGAGTGGAGCAGGCAGTGTGTCAAGAGTACAATGTCATTCATTTGCTTTGTGCCCTGACAGCAATTCAAACTTCACTCCTTTCTCTACTGTGAGTGCCTATTTTTAGTTCTCCACAGCCCTGCTGAAAATTACTCATCATTTTCACTCTTTATGCTGCTCAGATCAATTTAAGCAACAACACAATGCAGATACGTCTCTGTGACTTCAGAAGCAATTATGAAGAACCCACTGCAGAGCAACTTATTCGCCTCAACGCTTTGCACAAAGAATTTCACAGGAGAAACTTTTATATATTTTTCCCCTGCCTTTCTCTCTTGAAGGAAATGGCATCAGCTCAATATGCTTCCATGGGGGCCACTGGCGAGCACCGACGGGCTAAGCCACCACGGGGGCATCACAGAGCAGACAGATTCCGTCCTCGCACACCATCCACACACATTTACTTTCCAGAGGGGGAGCAAACGACATAAGCTATTGATCAGGAATGGGATGCCCCTCTCCCCTCGTTGATTGCTTCCTCTCCCGAGGCCAATTGTACTATTACCCTGTCTGAAATCCATTAACTCATCACAGACCTGATTAAAACAGGGGCCATCCGGTTTGCCTGGTTCAATATCAGGCCAGGCGGCACATTCATCCACTGAGCCATGAGTGCTTGGCTACTGTCATCTTCTGGAACAATCCTTTAATTACTTTTTTCGAACTCTATTAAACGGTTTGACCCCAATATTCAAGAGATAAAAGGTTAGCTTTTAGTCAAAGCTTCCATCAACAATACCATTCCCTGGGAAGCTAGAATGCACAATGAGTGGAATCTTATAAGTGCTATGGGTTCCCGACGGTGGGACCGGAAGATATAACTTCCGCTTCCACCACAAATCCCATTCTCCCCGCGATTATGTATTTAAATTAGCCATGATGTGACGGGCACGGCAGACACGTGGCGGGGGCGGCCTTCCATTGGTGGAACTGCTCCATCACTGCCCGAAGCACCATGATCGCCACAGATATAAAACATTCTGTGTTTGCAGCCTCAAGAAGCAGCAGCCTTCCTTTCATGGGTCTTCAGATTAACTTAAATTGAAGCTTTAATTTAAATCAAAATGTTTTTGCCTCTTTATTTTGTGAAAGTCACCACCAACTTCACATCATTTATTTTACCTACAGCCAAAGTGGTCCTCTTCCCTGCAGATGGAGTGTGAAGGCCCTCCCGCCTCACCAAGGCAGCCTGGATGGAGGTAGCAGAGGAGGTCTCAAACCGTGGGGTCACTCGTAGAACATGGGTGCAATGCCGCAAGCGAATCAATGAGTTGCTCAGATCAGCGAGGGTAAGTGGTCCTGACAAAGCAGCTCCATTGTTTTCCTCCCTGGTTCCGTGTCTTTAAGGCAGAGGGTGCACAAGGAATGCCGTGGAATATGTGAGCAGCCTTGGTGCCATTTACTAACTGATGAAGATTGGCATTGTTTATGTGATTGGATATGTTGTGTGAAAGCCAATGCAGAATGAAGGATGTTGATGCATGTATGCAATGGTTGTGATGCATCATTTGCCATGTCATTAAATCTGCACTGTCTCCTGCAGGATGAACGCACCCATAACCAACGTATGCATGCTAGAACGGGAGTAGGGACCCTGACATCAGGGTGCTGACCACAGCTGAGGAGGAGGAGGAGTCAGAGATCGTTAGAGAGGTGGGAGGCAGGACAAGGAGAGATGGCGAAGCAGGAGCCACAAGGCATAAGGATGAAGTGACATCTCCACTCTTGCAGCCATATGTGGACACTAAAGGAAATTGTGTGAACTCATGTGAATCAGATGCTTAAAGTGTCTCTGTTTGTGTCTCCACTGCAGGTGCCCACACTCGAGTCGCAGAACGCCTTGTGGCCCAAGACTCCTCCTCTGGGGAGGAAGAAGAAGCCAATACCCCAGAGGGTGCACCATCACCTGCCTTTTCTTCCATCTCCGCCAGTGCAGATACATCCAACTGGTCCGTGGGGGGGTTTAAGATTAGAATCTGGGTCAGAATCTGTGACACAGACGGGTCCCAGCAGCTGAGGGAGCATGTGCCAGCCGGGTCCCCTGACAATTGGAAGACTGCTGGGGACCAGGCCCCTGCTCAGCCCCACACTCACGATGATCTTCTGTTTGTTGCTACGAGAAGTCTGCTGGATGTGCAGCAAAGCCATGTGGAAAATAAGTCAGCGATTCCTGAGGTCATGCGTGGCTTTGCACGAACCATGCAGGAGTCCATGCAAGCCATGATGTCTGCCATGTCCCAGGCATTTGAGCATATGGCTTCCTCAGTCGAGATTTGGCGAGCACAGTGGTGAGTCTGGTTGAGCACTCGAGCCATATGCGATCGGTCCTGTACTCCATCACTGTTGCCATGGGCTCCATGCAGCAGAGTCTAAGCGAGAGGGGGATGAGGAACCTGGACCTCCCTCCAGGTGTTCCTTCCCCTCAGGTGCCATTGTGCACACAGATGGAGGAGGAGCACATGCCAGCTGCCCTGGGTCTTCCTCCCAGGACACCCCCAGGGTAAGCGGTGTCTCGGCCTCCCCCCCAACATTGACCCCCCTACCTCCAGCAGGTGAGCACAGTGGGGATACTCAAGTACTAGTGCTGCAGACCCCCAGTAGGATGGAGCCATCAAGGCCTCGTTCCTCCAGAGGACGCCCACCATGGTCACCCACAGCAACGGAGCAGTGCACTGAGCAGACTGCCTCCACCTCAGCTGCGAATGTCAGGGTAGCACCTAGACTTAGTGGCAGAAAAAGGAAACTGAAACAGTTTTGATCATGAAGGTGGCACGGGTGATGTACAAATTGTGATGATAGTAAGATTTATTAATACATTTTTATTTCATGCAAAATTTGATCCACTCTCAGTGCTGTTTTGCTTGGTTCCCTATGGATATAAAGAAGGTTTTTGGAGGCCTTTGGGAGGACCTCAATAATGCTTGCACAGCATCTCAGGAAGTGCCCAGCATCCATATCTCAATGGAATTTGAGCCTTCACTCTTCAATGATCTCTATTTTCCTATTGATGATTGATAACTTTTTCCAATACAGTCATGCCTTGCCTTTACTTTTGTTTTCTGCGGCCAAACTTAACGCTGCTTGCAGTGGTGTGTAGTCGCATTCATCATAGCCCTTGGATGATTTCTAATGCCAATCACATGATAGTGCAGCAAAGCTTTGTTAAGATTGCAGCGATGAATAAGACCTCATGCAAAAGGAATTTCTGTGGGGAATTGTTATATTTCTCCTCCCAACATCCCTTGATGTTGTACCATAGAACCATAGTTATAGCGGCACAGAAGAAGGCCAATCAGCCCATCAAGTCCATGCCAGCTCTCTGTAGAGCAATTCAGTCAGTCCCATTCCCCGGCTCTATCCCCGTAGCCCTGCAAGTTTATTTCCCTCAAGTGCTCATCCAATTTCCTTTTGAAATCATTCATCATCTCCACTTCCACCACCCTCATAGGCAACGAGTTCCAGGTCATCACCACTCACTGCATAAAAAAGTTCTTCCACACATCCCCCCTTCATTTCTTGCCCAGAACCTTAAATCTGTCTCCTCGTCCTTGTACCATCAGCTCTTCTTTGTCTACCTTATCTAAACCTGTCATAATCTTGTACACCTCTATCAAATCTCCCCTCAATCTCCTTTGCTCCAAGGAGAACAACCCCAGCTTCCCCAACCTAACCTTGTAGCTAAAATCCCTCATTCCTGGAACCATTCTGGTAAATCTCCCCTGCACCCTCTCAAGGATCCTCAAATCCTTCCTAAAGTATGGTGACCAGAATGCAATATGGGCTTATTGTTGGCTGAAACGTGCATAAATGAGATTCTCCCTGATGTCCCTTGCATATCTCCCCATGGCCCTCATTTTGATGATGGCATCATTATCATTGTTGTCCTCCTCTATCCCACTTCATGGTCATCCTCATCTGAGGAGGACTGGTGTTCCTCCTGTTCCTCTGCCTGCAGAATATTGTCGCATCTAATTGCAAGGTTGTGCAAGGCACAGCAGACAACGATTATTCATGATACCCTCTGTGGTGTGTACTGAAGAGCCGCTCCAGACAAGGCAACGAAATTTCATTTTCAACATGCCAATGGTGTGTTCACTGTTGGCTCTGGTGGATGCGTGAGCAATATTATACCTCTCTTCAGCAGCACTTTGGGGATGACGCACTGGTGTCATCAACCATGTACAAAGCGGGTAACCCTTGTCACCCAGGATCCATCTGTCCACTTCAGCTGGTTTCTCGAAAACTGCTGACAGCTGGGAGTTCCTCAAAATGTAGGAGTCATGACAGTTCTCCAGGAAATATGTGCAATGATGCATGATTCTTCTCCTGTGGTCGCAAACCAGTTGAACGTTTAAAGAGTGGAAGCCTTTATGATTGAAAAAGACAGCAGGCTGGTCCCAGAGAGCTCTAATGGCCACATGAGAACAGTCAATCATCCCTTGCACCCAGCGATGGTGCCAAAGGCCACAGACCTTGCTGCCTGGCTGTCCTCATCTACAGGTAAGTAGATGAAATCATTGGCATGTTGAAAAATGGCATTTGTCACCTCTTTGATGCACCTGTGGGTCTCAGACTGTGAGATGCCACATATATCGCCCGTGGATCCCTGGAAGGAGCCACTGGAGAAAAAATTGAGTGCAGCAGTTACCTTGAGGGCAACCATGCATCGGATTCCCACCGAAGCCAAGCAGCTGCAGGTCATTCTGCAGGATCCTACAAATCTCTGTGACCCTTTCATGTGACATCCTTAGGCATCTCTGACATTGCCTTCAAATGTCAGAGAGGTAATTTGTCCTTGTCCTGAGGATACGATGACGTGCCAGTGCCCGTTTTTGATAAGGACGTTCCTGGACGTTATCATTCGGAGCATCCTCACCTTCCTGTTCTGCTTGTTGCTGGCGCTCAGGCATCATGAGTTGAGGGAAAAGAGCCCTCCTCTCCATTTGCTCTTCTTCCCGTGGTACTAGACAAATTGGGTGTATGAGACCCATGTCACTGTGGCTTTTTTGAACAATAAATAAGCAGAGCGTGGCGATTCAGCCCTCTGTTGCCAGTGAACTAAAACATCGAGGCAATGATCAGCTCCCTTATATCTGCCTTCAAGTTGCAGCCAGGTGAAAAACACACCCACTGTTGTTTGCCTCCTCCCACTCTCCTTGCAATCCTTGAGTGTCCACATGGTTTCCATTATCATTGGAGAAAATGGTGCACGTGGATTTCAGGGCAAGTCTCCCCACCTTCCAACCTCCTCTTGCAAACTCCCAGTTTGAACCCATCACCCTTGACCCACCTAATGTTACTGTTACCTTTCCCTCCGTTACCATTGAACCTCCCCCCGATTACCGTGCACAGTGTAATCATCAATGTATTCATGCCATCAACCCCCCACCCCGGTTCTACTCCCATTACTATCGACATGCCGACTCTTACCCTTGAACCTCCTCACACCAACCCGACAATTGTTGTCGAGTCCCGTTCCCCTCCATATGAAGCTGTCAAATACCCACCCATTGGTCTTGACCGTCCCACCTACAGAATCCATTTGCCCCCATTGACTGCGACCATTCCCTCTGCTAGCCAGTACCCTCAATTTGCCCCACAGCTCCCTGACGTTGAGAGCACTCATCCCTCCCTTCAGGCCCTTACCAAATATCTTCACACAATACTGATCTAATCCACCCACCACCCCCGCAGCTGACAAAATCACCTTCAACATCAACCATTCAACAACCTGGATGCTCCGCTCCACCCTCCCCTGTTACTCCATGCACCCGATTGCCCCACCCTTCCCTCCTGACTACCCTCCCTTGCTCCCCCATGTAGCCCCTGCCCATGCCGTCGCTGCCAGTCATGGAGATGATTCACCTTGCTAGTGCCGAGCCTGGAGGCAAACATCCATTCCAATGCTGGTATTAGTTTGGTGGATGAGTTAAAGAAAGAAGAACACAGACCTGAGACTCAACTGCACAAATCCGACTGTTGCACGCCACGTTGAAACATTCGTGAACTGGGTGGCACGGAAATATTGCTCGCCATTCTCTTAATCTGGCAGGTAGGACTAAATTGTAACAATATGTATGGTAATGAGTATTCATGTTATTTAAATGAATGCAAAGCTGCAATCAGCCGCTGCGCTGGGGGAGCCCCAGAACACCGCAAACCTGCTACCGACTCAATTCCTCCAATATATCCCGTCATTGGAAATCCGAAAAAAACACCTCCCGCCTAATTATATCACCCCACATGCCACAAATCCACTGCGGCAGACTACATAAAATTCCCCCCCAATGAGTTGGACACTGGCCTTTCACCTCCACTTTAGACTGATGGGTCGACAGTTTCCTCTGTTTTGTTGACTATACGGATCCTACGTACGGTTGCCAACTGGTGTTGGGCAAATTCCTGAAGGGTTCATCATATGAACTCCTGCCTCTAACAACCCTGTCTGGTCAAACAGCCTTTCCTCCTCCTGCCCCATCCCACCCCACTTCACTCCGATATTTTTATAACTAATCAAATAAAGTGTTCAAAGTTAAAGCCTATGGGATAAAAGGGAAAGTGGCAGCATGGATATGAAGTTGGCTGAGTGACAGAAAACAGAGTAGTGGTGACTGGCTGATGGAATAAAGTGGGGTTCCCCCAGGGTTGGTACTTGGACCACTATTTTTCTTGATCTATATTAATGACCTACACTTGGGTGTGCAGGGCACAATTTCAAAATTTGCAGATGACATAAGTGGAAGTATTGTGAACTGTGAGGAGAATAGTAATAAACTTCAAGAGTTCACACACAGGTTGGTGGAATGGGTGGACACGTGGCAGATGAAATTTAATGCAGAAAAGTGTGAAGTGATGCATTTTGGTAGGAAGAACGAGGAGAGGCAATAAAAATAAAGCAGAGGGACCTGGGGGTATATGTGCACAAATCATTGAAGGTGTCAGGGCAAGTGGAGAAAACGGTTAAAAAGGCATATGGGATCCTGAGCTTTATAAAGAGGGGCATAAAGTACAAAAGCAAGGAAGTTATAATGAACCTTTATAAAACACTGGTTCAGCTCAACTGGAGTATTGTGCCCAATTCTGGGCACAACACTTTAGCAAGGAAGGGAAGGCTTTAGAGAGGCCTAAGGGATGAGGTTCCAGGGATGAGGGATTTCAGTTACATGGATTGATTGGTGAAGCTGGGTCTGTTCTCCTTGGAGAAGTGAAGATTGAGAAGAGATTTTATAGAGGTGTTCAAAATCATGAGGGCAAAAGAACCAAAGGCAACATTTGAAAAAGTTCTTCACGCAGCGAATAGTTAGGATCTGGAATGCACTGCCTGAGTGTGTGGTGGAGGCAGATTAAATTGAGGCTTTCAAAAGGGAATTGGATAGTTAGCTGAAGAGAAAACATTTGCAAGGCTATGGGGAAAAGGTGGGGAAGTGAGACTAGGCAGAGAGCCAGCATGAACACAATGGGCTGAATTGTCTCCTTCTGTGCTGTAACCATTCTATGATTCTATGAAATGAAAAAAAACGCACCATTGTTTGTAATACTGTTGTGATTTTACTTCAGCATTGCTCAAGTAGTGTCCAGGAGATTAATCTTTAATTCCTGGAGACTCTAGAACAATCCTGAAGGGTTGGCAGTCCTATTCCATAGTGAAATGAGGTCGGGCCTTCTCAATCCATTTTCAAATCCACCAAATTCTCGCTTTGAGGAAGCTGACAGCTTCCCCACGGCTGGGGAAATCTGGCCGACAGCAATAAAAGTTCAAAAGCTGCATGTAAATGAGGCTCACAGACTCATTATGATATTTAAAGCTGCAACCCGCCTCCTTGAATCAAGTTAGAGGTGGATTTGGGACAGGAAACAGATTTCTGACACTTTAACTCCACCCCACCCTGCCACCACCCAAACCTGCCTGTTTTTCTCAGTTAAAATTCAGCTCAATATTTGTGTGTGTGTGGTCAATCTGTGGAACAGGCTCCCTTGGGAGACAGTGGAAGCAGTTATAATTGTGAACTAGATAGGTTTAGGTTTTTTGTTCTCTAGCAATTCCTATATTCCTGTGTAAACTGATCTCTTCTAAACAGTTACATTACAGGGATATACAGAACACAAATATTCAGACTTGAAGCTTATCAATTGGAATTTCTTCTGTCAGGTATTTCTGCAATTCCATTAAAATCAAAACAACAAAGAGGGCCTGTGGAAGTTACTAGAGAAGGAAGTAGCTGCTTCTGAGAATCAGCTGAATTTCCTGCACTTCAACCTCTAAATAAAAGCAAAATGAAAGGAATTCCTCTGTGGTTGAAAAATCCAATGTTTCAAATTAAGTCACATCTAAGCTGCCAGATGAAGAATTGAGCTTTGCGGACCAGAAAATCCCACACACTGCTGCCGAGTTAATTCAGCTTAACTGTCTTTGGTGCCCCTGAGGGGTAGGAAGGATGAAAAAAACAAAATTATGCAGGGTCCCTCCTCCTTATCACTATTTAGTGACCCCTGCTGGATAGTACAAGGTGAATTTCCACCGTGACTCTCCCGAGCAGCTGCTGTAACTTTGGTAAAAGGGCTGTGTCAGCTCTGGAGAAAAAAAATCACAACATAAATCCTGGCTTTCCTGATGAAGTAATTAATGGTGGACATGCGGGAAAGCCATCCGAGAAATCCTCTCTATGTTCCCCACCCCCATCCTCACCCCACACAACCCCTACTGTGTATGGATGTCAGGGAAGAGTAAGATCAACTCAATTGTCATTTTCGACTTGGTTGAGTAAAGACTTGCATTTATATAGCACCTTTCACAACCTCAGGATGACACAAAGCATTTTTACAGCCAATGGTGTAGATTTGAAGCATAGTCGCAGTAGGAAACGCAGCAGCCAACTTGCACACAGTGAGGTTCCAAAAAAAAATCAATGTGGTAATGACCAGATAGTCTATTTTTAATGATGTTGATTGAGGGATAAGTATTGGCCAGGACACCGGGGAGAACTCCCCTACTGCTCTTCAAAGTAGTGCCATGGAATCTTTTACATTCACCTGTGATGGAAGTTAGTAAAGTAAGAAACATCTGCCTTCTGTTTTTGTTTTGCTCAAGATGTTTTATCCTAAGTCAAGGTTTTAAAGAAGGCCAAATTTATTTTCCCATATTGCTACATTTTACCTTACCCATAATTCTTGCATTAGCCGTCCTCCTTAGTTTCAGTGAAATAAACTATAAAGGCAAACATATACACTCTCCAACTGTTCTATTTCTGATAAAACACAGGTCGCAAAATCTATTAACACTGTGTAAAAATCAATAGAATCAGGTTATCATTCAGTGGCTACATTTTCAGCCTCAGGATATCATCTTCCTTAGTTTTCTAAATGGATTATGTGTCTAAGCAAGGCAAGACATAGCCATACGCCACTACCTCCCTGCAACACTGGTTGGATGTAACTGAGATGTTTATTGTGCAGACTGAGTAAGGTCTGGAAACGAGAGATACAGATCAGCTATTCATACCGAGCTCCATTTAGAATCTCTCTGAAATTTAATGCCACTAAATGTTCTAGCTTTCTCCAATAATTTGCAACCCTAGCCTGTACTTTGATCTTGGAATTATTGATTCGCTTCCCCAGCCCACCCTTCCACCCCCGAGAGTCATTGGAAGGCTCTTTTAGAAAACCTACTGCTGACCAGAAAATCTATTGCTGACATCCGCGATGGTTTCCTGTTGGCTCAAGTTGGGAGGTCCTCAAAAATGAATCCTCCACTGTAAGGTACAATGTGAAGGGCGTGGGTTTTGGTCAATGAGAAACATGCAGTTTGTGTGGCCTTGTTGAGAGGATACTTCTCCCAGCAGGTGGAAATATTCAAGCGGAACAGTAATGGAGTGGGACTGATGTCATATCCCTGGGTCTCCACCTGGCAGAGGCTCCAAACTGCAGCGTGCTCACTTTGAGCTTGCACCCAGCCCCCTCAGACTGGAGTTCCAAGGACTAGTGGTCTTCTCACTGCCACTTTCAGACAGTTTTAATGCTACTGGGAGACACTTTGAGTGCACTCTCCCTGACATTGTAACCAGGTGGGGAAATTGGCCCCGTGTAGTCTCGCATTCAGCAGTAGTGTGGCTACTTGTGCATTGAAGGAGTGAAGAACCGAAGTCTATTCACAGTTCTACATTGCTAATTAGTCAGTACTAATACTCCTTCCGTCAGCAGCCTAGTGAATGAAACTGAAAAGTCTTCCCGTTACAATTTCAATGGATTGAACAAGGTGTGAAGTTCCATTCTGTTTGTGATTCTGCGCTACTGAACAAGCTGTAAAAGGAAACTGCCTGCCTCTGATTCACTGTACAAAGTGTGAGATTCCTTCCTGCATGTTTGGCCTTCCCAGCTGAATCCTCATTTAAAGTTTCTGGAATCCAAAGATGCTTTTATAGGTCAAAACAGCACAATAACTGCAGGTGCTGGAAATCTGAAATGAAAGCAGAAAATGCTGGAGATGCTCAGCAGGACAGGCAGGATCCATGCAGAGGGGAAGGTAGAGTCAGTATTTCAGTTCGATGACCTTTCAGCTGATGAAATGTTAATCCTACCTTCCTCTCTACACAGGTACTGCCTGACTTGCTCTTACAGGCATGAAGCTGTTAGGATATGTGCATTTCTGGGTTTATTGGCAGCACTCATGCCTCTGAGTCAGAAGGCTGTGGTTTCAAGACCCTGTCCAGAAATATGAACATGTGATCAAGGCATGCACCTCAGTACAATACTGAGGGAGTGCTGCACTGTTGGAGGAGCCTACACGAATGAAACCGATTAGCTGCCCATTTTTCTCACTGTGAAATTGCACCCCAGACCCCGATTTATGGAACGGTATCTCAGTACCTGATCTGTGGAACTGTACCCCAGTGCCTGATCTGTGGAACTGTACCCCAGTGCCCGATCTGCGGAACTGTACCCCAGTGCCTGATCTGTGGAACTGTACCCCAGTGCCCGATGTGTGGAACTGTACCCCAGTGCCCGATCTGTGGAACTGTACCCCATTGCCCAATGTGTGGAACTGTACCCCAGTGCCCGATCTGCGGAACTGTACCCCAGTGCCCGATCTGTGGAACTGTACACCAGTGCCCGATCTGCGGAACTGTACCCCAACCTGATCTGTGGAACTGTACCTCAGTGCCTGAAGTGTGGAACTGTACCCCAGTGCCTGATGTGTGGAACTGTACCCCAGTGCTTGGAGTGTGGAACTGTACCCCAGTGCCTGATGTGTGGAACTGGACCCCAGTGCCTGAAGTGTGGAACTGTACCCGAGTACCTGATGTGTGGAACTGTACCCTAGTGCCTGAAGTGTGGAATTGTACCCCAGTGCCTGAGGTGTGGAATTGTACCCCAGTACCTGATGTGTGGAACTGTACCCCAGTGCCTGAAGTGCGGAACTGTACCCCAGTGCTTGAAGTGTGGAATTGTAACCCAGTACCTGATGTATGGAACTGTACCCCAGTGCCTGAAGTGTGGAATTGTACCCCAGTGCCTGAGGTGTGGAATTGTACCCCAGTACCTGATGTGTGGAACTGTACCCCAGTGCCTGAAGTGTGGAACTGTACCCCAGTGCTTGAAGTGTGGAATTGTACCCCAGTACCTGATGTATGGAACTGTACCCCAGTGCCTGAAGTGTGGAACTGTACCCCAGTGCCTGATGTGTGGAATTGTACCCCAGTGCCTGAAGTGTGGAACTGTACCCCAGTACCTGATGTGTGGAACTGTACCCCAGTGCCTGATGTTTGGAACTGTACCCCAGTGCCTGAAGTGTGGAACTGTACCCCAGTGCCTAATGTGTGGAATTGTACCCCAGTGCCTGATGTGTGGAACTGTACCCCAGTGCCTGATGTGTGGAATTGTACCCCAGTGCCTGAAGTGTGGAACTGTACCCCAGTGCCTGAAGTGTGGAACTGTACCCCAGTACCTGATGTGTGGAACTGTACCCCAGTCCCTGAAGTGTGGAACTGTACCCCAGTGCCTGATGTTTGGAACTGTACCCCAGTGCCTGAAGTGTGGAACTGTACCCCAGTGCCTGATATGTGGAACTGTACCCCAGTGCCTGATGTTTGGAACTGTACCCCAGTGCCTGAAGTGTGGAACTGTACCCCAGTGCCTGATGCGTGGAATTGTACCCCAGTGCCTGAAGTGTGGAACTGTACCCCAGTGCCTGATGTGTGGAACTGTACCCCAGTGCCTGAAGTGTGGAACTGTACCCCAGTGCCTGATGTGTGGAACTGTACCCCAGTGCCTGATGTTTGGAACTGTACCCCAGTGCCTGAAGTGTGGAACTGTACCCCAGTGCCTGATGTGTGGAATTGTACCCCAGTGCCTGATGTGTGGAACTGTACCCCAGTGCCTGAAGTGTGGAACTGTACCCCAGTACCTGATGTGTGGAACTGTACCCCAGTGCCTGAAGTGTGGAACTGTACCCCAGTGCCTGAAGTGTGGAACTGTACCCCAGTGCCTGATGTGCGGAATTGTACCCCAGTCCCTGAAGTGTGGAACTGTACCCCCGTACCTGATGTGTGGAACTGTACCCCAGTGCCTGAAGTGTGGAACTGTACCCTGGTGCCTGATGTGTGGAACTGTACCCCAGTGCCTGAAGTGTGGAATTGTACCCCAGTACCTGATCTGTGGAACTGTACCCCAGTGCCTGAAGTGTGGAATTGTACCCCAGTGCCTGATGTGTGGAACTGTACCCCAGTGCCTGATCTGTGGAACTGTACCCCAGTGCCCGATCTGTTGAACTGTACCCCAGTGCCCGATCTGCAGAACAGTACCCCAGTGCCTGAAGTGTGGAATTGTACCCCAGTGCCCGATCTGCGGAACTGTACCCCAACCTGATCTGTGGAACTGTACCCCAGTGCCTGAATTGTGGAACTGTACCCCAGTGCCTGATGTGTGGAACTGTACCCCAGTTCCTGATGTGTGGAATTGTACCCCAGTGCCTGATGTGTGGAACTGTACCCCAGTGCCTGATGTGTGGAAGTGTACCCTAGTGCCTGATGTGTGGAACTGTACCTCAGTGCCTGATGTGTGGAATTGTACCCCAGTGCCTGAAGTGTGGAACTGTTCCCCAGTGCCTGATGTGTGGAACTGTACCCCAGTGCCTGAAGTGTGGAACTGTACCCCAGTGCCTGATGTGTGGAACTGTACCCCAGTGCCTGAAGTGTGGAACTGTAGACCCAGTGCCTGATCTGTGGAACTGTACATCAGTGCCCGATCTGTTGAACTGTACCCCAGTGCCCGATCTGCGGAACTGTACCACAGTGCTTGATCTGTGGAACTGTACCCCAGTGCCCGATGTGTGGAACTGTACCCCAGTGCCCGATCTGCAGAACTGTACCCCAGTGCCTGATGTGTGGAACTGTACCCCAGTGCCTGAAGTGTGGAACTGTACCCCAGTGCAGGATCTGTGGAACTGTACCCTACTACCTGATGTGTGGAACTGTACCCCAATGCAGGATCTGTGGAACTGTACACCAGTACCTGATCAGTGGAATTTTACCCCAGTGCTCAATCAGTGGAACTGTACCCCAGTGAAGGATCAGTGGAACTGTACTCCAGTGCTCGATCTGTGGACTTTTACCCCAGTGTGAGATCTGTCAAACTATTTTCACAGTCAAATGGTTGCAGCAATATTACCGGAAGTGATCAGTGACCTACCCCCTGCATATGAACCATCTGACTGTCGTAGTTGACATATAGCAAACATCAGGCATTTGGGCTCTGCTGCCCAAGGTCAGCTTCACATTCTACCTGAGCTTTCTCACCAGAGTTCACAAAGTGTGTTTGAGATCCCAGGAGGCCAGTCACTGTATTTTCAGATTGCACAACTTACAGCCTGAAGACAAGCAGGTTTCTCAAATGTAAGCTGTCTGGTCAACAGCCAACCTGTCACCTACTTCTCAGGCCTACTCGTACACAATAAGGTTTGTACTGTGTCGTGTGGAGAGTGCCTTTCTGTACTGGAACGCACATCATTTGCAATAGGTAATTATTACGATGTCAGCCTGCCTCAGTGGCAACACCCTGACCTCTGAGTCAGTATTAGCTGATGATTGGCTCTGATGGAGCTGTAATCCATTAGGACAAAATTAATAAAGAAAGAGACTTGCATTTATATAGCGCCTTTGACAATCTCAGGGCATCCAAAAGCGCTTTACAGCCAAAGAAGTAATTTTGAAGTGTGGTCACAGTTGCAATGCAGCAGCCCAGCAAACTCCCACAAACAGCAATGTGATCACGGCCAGATCATGTTTTTTTTTTGTGCTGGTGGTTGAGGGATAAATATTTTCCAGTGTACTAGGGAGAATGCCCTGCTCTTCGTCAAAATGATACGACAAGATCTTTTACAGCCACTTGAGGCCTTGGTTTGACAACACAACTGAAAGTCAGCACTTCTAATAGTGCAGCACTCCCTCAGTATTGCATTGAATTGTCATCCTAGATTTTGTGCTCGATTCTCAGGAGTGGGACTTGAATCCACAACTGTTAGACTCAGAGACAAGACTGCTACCAACTGAACTGCTGGCAGCAATACATAATAGTAACCCCAACAATCAGCTCATCAGCAGAGGTGACGGGGTTGATAAATATTTCTCTCCCTATCTCCTGGATCATTTGGTTACTTTGCATGTGTCTTAAGGTTTGTGCACAGAGGGCCCAATAACCAGGGGGTTGGCTCCACCACTGTAGCTATGGCCGCGCGTGAGCTGTGGCCAGTTGGAGTTTCGGCAATCTGAAGGTGGGCACCCATACCAGTACTAGTGCACCTTGGGCGAGGTGTTGATGCGAGGTGAGTGAGGGGAATGCTGGCACTGGCTACTTGTCTGCAAAGATCGCTGGATCAGCACAAGAGGTAAAATAAATGTTTTTTTGTCGGCCCGTTCAGGACTGCCACTGGCAGGGGGCCTTAACATTCCTTTCCAAGGTTATGGAACACGAACCTAGCCTATTTCTCCAGGAGCAACCTCTGCAGAAATTCAACCCGGCTCTGGATTTATCAACAATTTGCATTTATTTAGTGCCTTTAACAAAGTAAAACCTCCCAAGGTGCTTCACAGAGTGAAAAAACTTGACATGGGGCCACAAAAGGAGATGTTAGGACAGGTGTCCAAAAGCATGGCCATAAGAAGAAAATTTTACAGAGTGACTTAAAAAAGGAGATAGAGGTAGAGAGGCAAGAGGTATGAGGAGGGATTCCAGAGCTTTGGGCCTAGGCAACTGAATACATGGCTGCCAATGGTGGGATGCAGGAAATGGAGGATGTGCAAGAGGCCAGAATTGAAGGAGATTTTGGAGGGTTGTAGGACTGGAGGAGATGACAGGGAGGGGCGATGCCATGGAGGGATTTGATCACTGTACATTGATGCTGCCATTGCAGTGTTGCTGCAGTTTTAATTATCCTAGTTCAGAGTAACTGTCATGTCAAATTAATGCAGGATTGCTGTGACAGTTCCCTAATTTGCTGATTGTTTAAAGTGGCCATGTGTGCTGAGCCCCAAATTAATGGATCTCAGCCAGGACAGTGTTGAGGAAGGTGTCACAATTTGCCCTTAGTTCCACTGCCTTTAGATGGCAGAAGGCAGCGGGGGCTCCCTCTTATTCTTATTCAGTGACATATTGCGGAAAGTGCACGCCTGTGGACATTGGGTGATGGCTGGGACTGGCTACGGTGCAGCCTGCCACCACTCGTCATCTAGGCTGACAGCTGAAGATAGATAACATGGGAGGGGCATCGGAGACCCGTGGATGCCCGTGGGACCATATCATGGATTCAGTACTTTCAGCCAAGAAAACCAGGGGGAAAGACCTTATGACATAATCTTCATAATGGATGCCAATTACACTGTCATATGGTGATGTCATCACCCTGTCACATCTGCATATATCTTGCCTCATCAGCCTGAGCAACACTGTTCCTAAATATATATCTCTCTGACACGTCTGTAGGATCCAATCCTGGAAGCTGAAGGTGGTGTTGTTTCATTGCACACTCAGTGTAAGTACAGTACAAGCTGAATCACACATCTATTTAACACATAGCTCATTGGAAACAAGCCAAAGCTCTGTCTCAGGAGTTAGTATTGATTGTTATTGGGTAAGGGGATCAAGGGTATAGAGCAAAGGAGCTGAGGTACAGATCACCCATGATCTCATAAAATGGCACGAGAGGCTCGAGGGGATGAATGGCCTACTCCTGTTCCTATGTTCCTGTGGGTGAGGGAAATGTGTTGATTTGAAGAAAGCTTCTGACAAGCTCACATATCGGTGACTCAGGTAAGGAGTCATGGAATATGTCTGGATTATTGTCTTAAAACTGACAACCAGACCGTAGCCATATTCTGTTCCCTTCTGACTCTTCTCCTAACCTAAAGGCTCTGAATGCAGCTGGACTGTTGTTGGCAAGTCTGGCACCTCGAGTACCCAAGTAGCTAAGGCAGTGAATATTGAAATCCAATGTGACTGGTGGAGAGGAGTGGATGAAGGATGTGGGACAAAAGGGAATCACAGCCAAGCCTGACCCTGACATTCCCACACTTTTCATCAGGGGTCAGTAGGTTGTGAACAGCAGTGGGAACCTTGGTTGATTTTTCCCCTCCCTGATCAGAGGTACTGAGTACCCTACTGATGACCCAGTTCGGATTGGCTAACTCAGTGCAGACTAGGCCTCAAGCCTAGGACTTTTCTAGTATGCATGGCACACCACACCAAATAGTGCATTTATGCAACAGAGTTGGGTTGGTAAGGAAGGACACCACTGAGAGCGGTGACCAGAGTCATTGCGAAGTGAAGTGGCACTGACTGCTACTTCTCTTACCCCAGGGCAGTAGAACAGTACTGACATGGAAGAGTTTTCCAAGCATTGTTTTAATTTTCTGAGTATCCAGTTGGGTCAAGTTGGAATCTAGGCAAGTATTCCATCATCCTCCTGACTTGTGCCTTGTAGGTGGCGGAGAGGGTTCGGGGAGTCAGGAGTTGAGCTTCTTGGCACATAATACCCAGCCTCTGGCCTGCTGTAGTATCCACAGTGTTTATATGACTGGTCCAGTTGAGTTTCTCATTCCTCAATGCTTCAAAAACGAGTCAGTGCCTCAGCACCAGTCAGGTTCATATTGGTCACAGTGCTGCTGAAAAGTTTCGATTGCCCAACTAAATCTGGATCTAAAATCCCATACATGCATCCATCACAATTCATGGATTCCATCTGTTTGCTAACAGGGAAAACTACCAAATGGTCTTTGACCATTGAAAGGTCAAATGTTTTCTTGAAAGGGTGTTGAGCAATTTTTTTTCCTATTTCTTTGCAGAAGCATCACAATAATGGCGGCGTGACTTGTCTCTCTCCCAACAACAACTTGTATTTAGATAGAGCCCTTAACGTGGCACAACATCCCAAGATGCTTCACGGGAAAGCTGGCAAAATTTGACACCAAACTACAAAAGGGGATATTAGAGCAGATGAGCAAAGGCTTGATCAAAGAGGTAGGTTTTAAAGAACATCCTAAAAGGAAGAAAGAGAAGTAGAGAGGTTTAGGGAGGAAATTCAAGCAATTAGGGCTGTGGCAGCTGAAGGCACGGCCGCCAGTGGTGGAGCAATGAAAATTGGGGATGCTCAAGGGGCAGGAATTCGAGGAGTGCAGATTGTTTGGAGGGGTAGCTTGATTCTGATGAAAGGTCATCAACCTGAAACGTTAACTCTTTTTCTCTCTCCACAGATACTGCCAGACCTGCTGAGTGTTTCCAACATTTTCTGTTTTTATTTCAGGTTTCCAGCAGCCACAGTAATTTGCTCTTGTTGTAGTTTGAAGGGTTGGAGGCAAAGTTTCCTCTAAGCTGCTTGGCCATGTAGTGACCTGGAAATTCCCGTGCACGTCAGGCACAAGTGAGCCCCTTTAAATTAAATGACTCGGCCACACACAACAACAAAAATTAGAGGGGACATTGGTTGTAGGGTTGGAGGAGATTACAGAGATAGGGAGGGGTAAGGCCATAGAGGGATTTGAAAACAAGAATTTTAAACTCGAGACATTGCTTAACCAGGAGACAATGTAGGTGATGGGAGAGCAGGACTTGGTGCAAGTTAGGATGCACACAGCAGAGTTTTGGATGACCTCAGGTTTACAGAGGGCAGAACTGAGAGGCTGCCAAGGACAGCATTGGAATAGTCAAGTCTAGAGGTAACACAGGCATGATGAACGGTATCAGCAGCAGATGAGATGAGGCAGGGGCAGAGTGGTGCGATGTTACAAAGGTGGAAATAGGCGATCTTAGTGATGGTGCGAATATGTGGTGAGAAGCTCATCTTGGGGTCAGATAGGTTCGGCCTCAGACAGTTGTTAGGGAGATCGAGTAAGTGGTCCCAGAGCAAGAACACATTTATCATGCTGTTCTGATACAAGATCAGACTGGCAAAATTAATGGATCTTTTCTCTTTCAGACAGTGGCTGAACCAGCAGGAAGTTGCAGCACTTTCTGTCTTTAATTCAGATTGCCAGAATTCAGTGGTAGCACTCTTGCCTCAGAATCAAAAGGTTGTGGGCTTGAGTCCCACTCCAGAAACCTGAGCACAAAATCTAGGCTGACACTCCAGTGGAGTACAGAGAGAGTGCTGCACTATTGGAGGTACTGTCTTATGGAGACATTAAACTAAAGCCCCATCCACCCTCTCAGTGAGGTGCCAAAGATACAATGGCACAATTTCGAAGCAGAACAGGGGGGTTTGTCCCAGTGTCCTGACCAATATTTATCATTCAACTATCATCACTAAAGAATAAATCCATCAGGTCATTATCACATTGCTGTTTGTGGGATCTTGCTGTGCACGAATTGGCTGTAGAGTTTCCTACTTTGCAGCAGCGGCTACACTTCAAAAGTATTTAAAAATACTGCAGATTCCGGAAATACAGGTCAGGCATTATCTGTGGAGAGAGAAAAACAGAGTTTAACAATTCAGGTCATTGACCTGAGTTCTGACGAAAGGTCACCAGCCTGAAATCTTTTCCTTTCCGCGCAGAAGCAGCCTTACATGCTGAGACTATTCAACATTTTCTATTTTTACTTCAAAAGTACTTCAGTAGCTGTCCTGAGATCGTGAAGGCACTATATAAATGCAAGTCTTACTTTCTTTATGAAAACAATGCCTCTAATGGTTTCCTGTGGTAATGTGTGCTACTTGACGATTCCAATGCACTCCTGGCTGGTCTCCCACATTCTACTCTCTGTAAACTTGAGGTCATCCAAAACTCTGCTGCCTGTGTCTTAACTTGCACAAATCCCATTCTGCTATCACCCCTGTGCTCGCTGACCTTCATTGGCTCCCGGTCAAGCAACATCATCATTTTAAAATTCTCTTCCTTGTTTTCAAATTCCGCCATGGTCTTGCCCTTCCCTATCCTTGTAATCTCCTCCAGCCCCACAACCCTCCAAGATATCTGCGCTTCTCTAATTCTGGCCTCTTGTGCATCCCTGATTTTAATCACTCCACCATTGGTGGCTGCCCCTTCAGTTGCCCTGGCCCCAAGCTCTGGAATTCCCTCCCTACACCTCTCTGCCTCGCTTTCCTCCTTTAAGACACTCCTTAAAACCTACTTCTTTGACCTAGCTTTTGGTCATCTGACCTAATGGCCAGAATTTTACGCCACCCATCCGGGAGTGGGCTGGGAGGCAGGGGGCAGCGGTAAAATCAAGTAGGATGGTAGAGGCACTATGCCCATCATCTACCCACCCCCACTGGTATTTTACCAGCGGCAGATGGCCACTTTGCCCAGTAATACCTGGCAGCCTCCTTGTAGGCTGTGGGGTGGGGGGCCCTCCTGATCAGGCACCCGGTGCCCCACAGAGGGCCCCCCCCAGCAGCACAATCTTCCCCCACTGGAACACCCGCCCCTCACCGGAGTCTGGCTGACAGGCCCCGCTTACCTGCTTCTGAGGCTGGCGTCCCAGTGGCACTGCTGGGACTGAAGAGCTGCCAGCCTGCTGACTGGCCAGCAGCTCTTGGAGGCGGGACATCCTGCCTCATGGGGGTGGAAGCCACAACTGCAATCAATTAATTACCTGAGCCACGCAAAATGAGGTCATGGCTTCCAGGGCTGGTGCAGACAGGCTCACACCCGTCTTTCCGGCCAGTGGGCGGGGTCACCACCTCCTTGTGAAATTCCAGTCAATATCTCCTTTTATAATGCACCCGTGAAGCTCTTTGGGACGTTTTATTACATTAAAGGTGCTATATAAATATAAGTTGTTGTTGTTGTGGTGCCCTCCCAGAATTGCACAGCTTGTTGGCACTCATTGTTTAGCCTACAGATGAACATTGGCCACTGGGTGAGGTGACTGGCACCATAACATTGTATCCAAGCGAGGGGTTAATGGCTTTAGGAGAGAAGGGGAGAAAATATTTGACTGATGCAATTTAGTTGCTCGAACAATACTGCTGCTGTGCATCGGTGACATGTACAGTCACATGAACAAATATACCTTCTGCAACTCAAGAGCCCACATCACCATATTGACCTGGCAACAGAAATACGTCCCTCTCTGCCTCTGAAGATAAGAGCGACCTTTCCTGTTGCAGAGCCATTTCATGCCATTATCGACACTCTCTTCCGTTAAAGGTGCACATTTACCCGGCACTGGCTGGTCATCCACTTCTAATTTCTTGCGGGGAAATATTGCTTTACAGAACATGACGTAAGGCAGGGCAAACAGTGGCTGCAAACCTTAACGCCTGAATGATTTAGTGCTCCTGGAATCTTGGGACTTCCACAGCTGTAGGAAATATAGTGTCTCTGGAGAGATGAAATAACCCTTCCTTGGGGCTTTGTGCGCTGCCAGTTAGGGATGTTTGGAGTTCTTTGCACACGGACTAGAAGATCAGGGCTCAGTATTCCCTGGATGCACTGGTTGATAAGGAGTCAGCTTTAACATATAACCTTGGCCGGAGGAGGGGAACAGAGAAGATGTGAATCAGCAGTACTGATGTGATTAGTTGCTGGCTGAAGACTAGATCATTACAGATTCTGCCCTATAACATCTGCACTGACTAAGTGGCAGTTCTAAGAAATGAGCCACAGTCTGTCACTGAAAAAGCCGGTTGAACACTCTCCTAAATGCTGCCGTGATCCCACATTGGTATTCAAAGAGAGAGTCTCCAAGGGTTGCACCATTTCCTGTTGGGAGTTCCACAGAGATGAGATGCAGATTTTATGCATTAATTCTCCACATATTGCTGTATGTCACTTGTGACTCAGTAGGTAACAAATGAGGCAGAAGGTTATGGGGTCAAGTCTCCAGAAACTTGAGCATAAAATTTTGGTTGACAGATCAGTGCAGTACTGAGGGAGTGCTGCACTGTTGGAGATGCTGACACTAAACGGAAGCCCTATCTGCCCTTTCAGTTTGACATACAAAATCCCATGGCACTATTTTGAAAAAGAGCAAGAAAATTCTTCCCGTCCTGGCCAATATTTATTCCCCAGCCAATATTACTAAAAATACCCAGATTATCTGATCATTATCACATTGCTGTTTGTTGGATCTTGCTGTGTGCAACTGGCAGCCATGTTTCTTATATGACCAAGTGATTTCCCCTGAAAAGTACTTTGTGGCTGTAAAATGGTCCTGAGGTTGTGAAAGGTGCAATATAAGTGCAAGTCTTTCTTTCTTTCCTTGATGTCAACAGCAGCACTTGCATGGAGCAAGGACAAGATCAGGGAGGAAATGATGGACGAGGGAAGGAGGGAATGAAGCAATGTGGAAAAAACGTAGAAAGAGGGTTTCCCAGGAACATTTCACACACCTAAAAAGAGTGGAATCAGCAGTGCAGGGGAGTGATCTCCAGTCTGTCTACTCTGAAAGGGGGAATCAACAGAAGGGTGAAGTTATATCAGCGGGCTCATCCACATTCTTTATAATAATTAACAGTTCGGCAGCTCTATGCCTATATTGGAGATCCAGTGCTCTACACTGAAGAGATGTGCTCTCAAGCTTAAGAATTTAAAATAAACTTTAAAATGAAAACAAAACAATACTTATAATTTTTAACTGTTTAAATATTACTTTGTGGTACTTGGTGATGTGGAGCTGGAAGGTCACAATTCTACAAGCGTTAACAGAGAAGGAGTCTCAAAGGGCAACGCCATCCTGCGACATGGGAGAAGTTCCACAGAGACAAGAAACATAGAAAATTAATGACACGGAAGGAGGCTATTGGCCCTTCGTGTCTGTGCTGGCCAAAAAAGAGCCATCCAGCCTAATGCCACTTTCCAGCTCTTGGTCCATAGCCCTGTAGGTTACAACACTTCAAGTGCATATCCAAGTATTTTTTAAATATAATGAGGCTTTCTGCCTTTACCACCCTTTCAGTCAATGAGTTCCAGTCCCCCACCACCATCTGGGAGAAAAAATTTCTTCTCAACTCCCCTCTAACCTTGTCAGTTACTTTGGGAGGAATTTTATGCTCTTCCCCAAGGCGTGTTTGGAGGCAGGGAGAGCATAAAATCGGGTGGGATGGTGACGGTGATGGGGAGGGGGGTGCATCCCGTCACCAACCCACCTCTGCCAAAATTTAGTCTGGGCCGGGCAGGCCTGTGAACAGCCTTCCTACCATGCCAATTGAGGCCCTTGACTGGCCAAATAATCCCCAATTAAGGGCTCTGTGTGTCGAAGCCGCAATTAGTCATATGACGCATGGCCCTGTCACTGCATGGGAAACACGGCACAAAATCTGTGTCGGCTGCTTCTCGGTTCTGGGGGGTGGGGGGTCGGTGATGGTCCCTTGTTAAAAGGCCGTTAGTGCCTGAACAAGGGACCCGACATTGGAAAGGGGGGCCCACTGAGAGCCCCCCCACTACCCTTGGTGCAAACCCCCCTCCTCCCACCCGCGCCCCCCCGCCTCATGAGACTCCTCCAGCCCTGACCTATCTGAGGCCTGGCTCCAGCGACACTCCTCAGCCTCTGGTACGGTCACCTCCAGCAGCAGCCACCGCCTCTGTTGTATGATTGCCTTTAAGAGTGATTTCCCTTCGTGACCTCAGTATGCTAATGAGCTAAGTACCAGGATGCAGTCATGTGACTACAAGTCTTAGTCACTCTACAACTGTAACACCTAGAGACAGGTTCTGTAAATAGTTTTCTCTGTACTGTATATAATAGTTTAGCTGTTAATAAATAACATAACTGGACTCCACGCATCTCAGTTACGCTGCATCAGACAGCATAAAGAACTCATTATGTGGTGGCAGCGGTGGTTTAAAGACAAAGTCTAAGTTGACGACCACAGGTAAAACAGCTTTGAAAACAACCTTCCTACAGCCAAAAGAGAGAAAATTCCACAGAAATACTGGCCCAAACAGTACAAAGAAAAAAAGAACTTACCTCCAGCTGTAGAAGACAAAGCACAGAATGGCAGGCTGCAAGGAAGTTCCTGCGATCGGGTGTGTCATTGTGCCAACGGTCAAGAGATACTGATTTTTAAAAAAAGCTTTGATGTGCTTAAAATAATTGATTCTTTTCAAAGGCTCCGTGAGAGGAAAAAAAAAGGGGACCCGATTCTCCTCCCAGGCTGATCGAGGTCGGTGCCACTAGAGGAGGCATCCGTAGCAAAAAGCGTGGGAAACCTCCGAACATTACAGAGTCTCCATCCATGCAACCAAAGTTTTAAAAAATAATTAAATCGCTCAAGCGTGACGATGAGTTTCCATTCATGCAGCCGCAGCTATAAAAAACCATTAAACCACCCGACCATGAAGAACATAAACAAACTCTAGCCAGAAAAAGCAATTGAACTGCCTATTGCACAGCTGTGTAAACATACAAGCTTAAGTGTTGCAGGCAAAATAAACACAGAACACTATCAAACACCTGCTCTTCTCCATCCAAGCAGCTAGTCTAAACAACAGTTTCTTAAAGGGGAAAGAGTGCAGAGTCATAGAACAATTCTTAAAGCAAGTTTTAAGCAAAAGAACAGGAGGAAGAGGGATACCAAATTTTCCAGCATGAACTGGAAGGCCATGTATATCTTATCCTAGTTCCAACTTTTTAAACAAAGAATGCAGCTAAGTTTCACAGACCAAGTGATTGTAGAACCAGAGAAGCAGGCTGTAAAAATACTGATAGCAGTTGGGAATGAGGGATTACATAGAATCAATACCTCTGGCTTATCTGAAGAGGACCAAAAAGATCCCGCAAAGATATGGAAAGTGCTAGAAGATCAGCTGTGATTAAGTGAATTTTAGAATTCACTGCCTAGAATTGATGTCCTACAGGCAACAGCCACAGTAATCAATAGATCAGTTCCTCAGTAGATGCCGTTGTAAGGGTAGGAAAAGCGATTTTTCAGAAACTGAGCTGTCGGACCAAATAAAGGAGCTGTGATTGTCTCAACACCCATTGAGTGTTTCAGAAAGACCTCTTGGGGAAAAAAAAGGTCACAGCATTGATGCACTACTAGAAAATCACAGGAAATACAAATCCATTGTAGCTGGACAACAGCATCTGCAAGCACTAGGTGCAACCAACAGTATTGGCACGATAACCAGGTCAAAAAGAGCAAGCAAGCTGTGCGGTAAGTGTGGTTGGTCCCACTCACCATGAAGTTGTCCTGGATTTCAAGACCTGTATAAGGCGTGCGGTGCAAAAGGACACTGGGCCCATCTATGCAAGAAATCTGGCTCCAAAGTCACAGGAAGCCAGAAGTCTCAGTAGGACACAAGCAAACAGAATACAGGCTGCCATTAGTGGAAACATTTTTTCTACCTCTACCCTATCATTTTGTTACCCGAAAGACCTATTTTTTCTAGAAAAAAAGAGTTCCAACTTGTTCAGCCCTTCTTGATAAGTATATCCTCTCAGTGCCAGTATCATCCTTGTGAATTTTTTTGGCACCTTTTCTATATCCTTTTTATAATATGGAGACCAGAATGCTGCACAGTATTCCGAGTGGGGTCTAACCAAGGTTTGATATAAGTTTAACATGACATCTTTGCTTTTCAAAATTATCCCACTAGAAATGAACCTCAGTGCTTGGTTGGCTTTTGTTACGGACTTATTAACCTGCGTCGCTAGTTTTAGTGATTTGTCCATCTGTACCGCTAGAACACTTTGCTCCTCTACCCTATTCAGACTCCTATTATCCAAACAGTATGTGGCCTCCTTATTCTTCCTACCAAAATGCATGATCTCACACTTCTCTGTATTGAAATTCATTTGCCAATTACAATCCCATTCTGCAAGTTTATTAACATCTTCTTGTATTTTGTTGGATTTATTTTTGTATTAACAACAGCCCCAAAATTGGTGTCATCTGCAAATTTTATAAATGTATTTCTGATCCCTGAGTTCAAATCATGTATGTAAATGATGAATAACAGTGGGCCCAGCATGCATCCCTGTAGAACACTGCTTCCCACCTAATGGGCAGTCTGAGCAGATACCCTTAACTCCTACTCTCTGGCCGGAATTTTACACCTCCCGTGGGAGCCAGCTGGAGGCGGGGGGAGCGTAAAATTGAGTGGGAGGTGGCGGTGCCATTCCTGTTGCCTTCCTGCCCCTGCTGCAATTTTACGAGTGGCAGGGGAGGTGACAAAGCCTGCCCACCTAGGCCAATTAAGGCCCTTAAGTGGCCAATTAATTGCCACCTAAGGACCTCCTCCTGGTATATTACCAGTGATGGATGGGCGGCTCAGGACCCCCGGGAGGCTTCTCAGTAAAACCTGGCGGCCTCCTTGCGGGTTGAGGGGGGCCCTCCTGATCACCCTATGCCCCACGGAGGGCCACCCCGTGGCACAAGCTGCCCCCATTGGAATACCTCCCCCCCTCGCTGATTGTCCCCGGCAAGGGCCCCACATTTACCTCTATTCCAGGGTCTCCTCCATTGATGCTCCTGTCACTGGGTGCAGTCCCAGCACTGGCCTTCGCTTTCAGTTGGCCCTCTGATTGGTCAGCAGCTCTTGGAGGCGGGACCTCCTGCCACAGAGGGGCGGCAGTCCCTCCTGAGGCCAATTAGGGGCCTGGGCCACGTAAAATTAGGGCGTGGCTTCCAGGCCTGGCAGAGGCGGGCTTGCCCATGACTTTTTGGCCAGTGGGCGGGGCCTCTCTGTTTTCTGTTTTGTAGCCAACTTGTTGATGAGTCCAACTGCATCCTTACCCAACGTCAACAAACAAAGGATCAGTGGGTAATGATTGTGAGTGGAAACCTTAGTAGTTTGTTCTCCTTCTCCAACACAGGGACACCGGGGAGGGGGGTGTGTGCGAGGGGAAGTTTTCCTGGAGAGCCGGAGGCAGCTTTGGAAGCAGACTGCCTGGCAAATACACGGCAGAAGATGGCATGCTGGTTGTCTGACGTGTTGCTGCATCCTCACGATTTTTCCGGAGACACCTTCACAGAGATGGCGGTTTCACGCCTGGCAGCAGAGGGAATGCAATCAACCCAGTGACGGAGCCACTTGATGGTGCTAATTGAAGTCGCACAGATATTTTACTGAGGTTGTGTGGGCCCCCCACTGCTTGCACCGCGGCAAGTAAAAAGAGGCAACTGTACAGCAGGAAGAGGAGGCTGCGTTACAGATTAAGCTATTTAAATGATACTAGCAGAATATTGCAAGGCTGTTGTCTTCCCATCTCACAGCCTTGCCATTGAATGCGGAACTTCTAGAGTTGGATGTCTCTGATGATCATGGGCCTAATGAGGTCTTAGCCTCTCCCCTGATACTGCTGGCGGCTCCAGTCCGTCCTTGCTGTTCCTGCTGCATCGGCCTCAGCCATGCTCCCACTGGTCATGCAGTGAGGGCTGCCCGCCTCCCCTGCAGTGGGCTCGCTGTATTGGACGGCCACCCCCAGTAATATTGCGCAGTAGGCTCACTACTGAGGTGCAAGGAGTTGGGACCCAGAATTGGTCCCGACGTGTGAGAATTTTATGTCTGGAAGATTCTGGCCACCAAGTCTGATTGTACCAACGTCCACCCCTCCCATCTCCCACAGTTGCCCCATCTGAGATCACCCCAGCCAGCTGGAGAGGTGTGGCTCAGTACCTCACCAGGCATTTACCAACTGACAGAAAGAAAATGAAACCAGCAACTGTTATTGGAACTTCATCTTTTGTTCATTATATTGGATAAATATTTTTTTTTTTTAATTTTATTTTAGAGATACAGCACTGAAACAGGCCCTTCGGCCCACCGAGTCTGTGCCGACCATCAACCACCCATGTTATACTAATCCTACACTAATTCCATATTCCTACCACATCCCCACCTGTCCCTATATTTCCCTACCACCTACCTATACTAGGGGCAATTTATAATGGCCAATTTACCTATCAACCTGCAAGTCTTTGGCATGTGGGAGGAAACCGGAGCACCCGGAGGAAACCCACGCAGACACAGGGAGAACTTGCAAACTCCACACAGGCAGTACCCAGAATTGAACCCAGGTTGCTGGAGCTGTGAGGCTGCGGTGCTAACCACTGCGCCACTGTGCAGTACTGTAATAAACTGAGCCCAGTCCTGTTCTCATGCTCATTCAACCTGGAACAGAGATCACTAGGTAGCATTTAAGAGCAGGAAGAAGGCCTCACTTTACTCCATTCTAACCCAGGATGGTGAAGCCAATTTTTCTTTTTCTTTATTAATTCATTCTTGGGGTGTGGGCATTGCTGTCAAGGCTTGCATTTACTGTCCATTCCTAGTGACCCTGAAGTTTGACACTTCAGAGGGCAATTATGAGTCTAGCATATCAATATTGAATGGGAGTCACATATAGTTCCTTCTCTTGAGGATATTAGCGAACAAAACTAGTTGGATTTTTAATGACAGCTTCATGGTCACTTTGACAGACATCAGCTTTTTTAAAAACTTGATTCAAATTCTTGAAGTGCCACGATGGGATTTGAAAATTACATCTCATCCTCTGGATTATTAGCCCAGGCCTCTGGAATACTAGTCCACTACATTATTCCTCCTCTATCAGCCCAGATGTGATATGTTAACTCGGCACAGACGGATGGAACAGCAGGCTTTTTTACTGCTCTGCATTGCACAGTGTCAACTGCGTGATCAAAGGAGGACATGCAGAGCCACAAAGTATTTTAAAATCATATGGTGGCCTCAGAATGAGCTTAAAAGTGCAAACATTCAGGGAAAAGGCATAAATGTAATGGAAATTCTCTGAGAACCAACAGTTTTTTCAGTAATATAATCCAGTTTAGAAAACATAGAAACATAGAAAAATAGGAGCAGGAGTAGGCCATTTGGCCCTTCGAGCCTGCTCCTCCATTCAATACGATCACAGCTGATCATCCAAACTCAGTACCCTGATCCCGCTTTCTCCCCATATCCCTTCAGCCCTAAGAACTATATCTAACTCTTTCTTTAAAATATATAATGATTTGGCCTCAACTGCTTTCTGTGGTAGAGAATGCCACAGGTTCGCCCACCACTCTCTGGATGAAGAAATCCCTCCTCATCTCAGTTTGTTTTTACACCGACTCTAGCTGCAGCCTTTGGGGGAAGTTTAACTCACATGATCTGTTACAGGAAGCTCTGAGCATCACCTTAGTAGCATGTTTAAATTTCACTAACAATGTTGCAATTAGGCATTAGTAACATCATTACACACTAATAACATACTAATCATAATCCCTCTTACAAACCCCTCTGCAAAGCGCTGTGTTTTTATTTTTGAGTAAATACATAATTAGCACACAGGTTCATGTGAATACACAGCTTATGTAACTTAAAGGAGCTGTGTCACTGCACCAGGGTGATTTCTGGTTGGCTCAGTTTCTGCGGCTGCTGCTCTCAAAACACAGCTGTTATGGAGCTATGTGTCCCCTTCCCTTCTTTCACCCTCCCCTGGAAAATCTGCAGGGTGCTAGACAGTGTAACGTAGAAATCACTTTCATATGTTTTACTCTATTTTCAGAGAGTCAGAGACTGTTTGCTTTATCTTAAAGGGGTTAAAGTAGCAGACAGGTGTATTACACGTGACAGTGTGAAGTATTTTTCCCCACTAACTTCGCCAGCGATTTCTAGGCTTATATCTTTTGTGGTGCATACATTTTAATACATGCCTCAGTTACTATGTGCAGTCATTCTGTATCGCTTAGTATCAGTTTTGTGCTTGAATTCAGCCTCATAGTACAATGGGGGCATTAAGTGCCCCTTAATGAAAATTAAGTTAAAAATAGCCAAGCCATGAATTAAAAAGAGTCCATCACAAGAGATTTGAGTCTAGAAATTACTGTTGGTGAGGTTAGTGGGGAAAATACTTCAGACTGCTGCCTATAATGACACCATCATTCCCATTCAGAATGGAGATGATTGGGTAATTCCCCTTTCAACACACTGGAGACCTCACTATTTTGACTGGGATTGTTTTTAGGCACATAATTTGCATTATAGAGCACAGACTTATTATGTAACTATCCTGAATTCACAGCATTTTGTTGGGGAAATCCCCCTGCTATTATTGGGAGAAGTTGCTCAGTTCTGTTTGCTGCAGCTTGTAGAGACTCTTTTTAAATAGACTATGTAAATAGACTTTATTTGCTTTGCTGTAAGGATCAATGCTGGGGCCTTAGCTATTTACAACCTGCATTAATGACTTATACGAAGAGACTGAGAGTAATGAATCCAAGTTTGCTTATGATACAAAGCTGGGTGGGAACATAAGCTGTGAGGAGGACACAAACAGGCTGCAAAGAGTGATATAGACAGGTTAAGTGAGTGAGCAATAAGGTGGTGGATGGAGTATAATGTGGGGAAGTGTGAGGTTATTCACTTTGATGGCATGAAACTTTTAAATGTTGATGTTCACAGAAACGTGGGTGTACTCATACAAGGAACCTCCCCGTCAGATCCTTCCTGCATGCCCGAAGTCTCGCCCCCTCCGCGCAATGCCCCCGCGGTGGCTGTGGTGGGGAAGAGACAGTCGCCCACCTCCTCCTGGAATGTGTCTTTGCAAAGCAGGTGTGGAAAGAGATGCAGTGGTTTTTGTCGAGGTTCATCCCAAGCAGCTCTGTAACACAGGAGTCTGTGCTCTCCGGGCTGTTCCCGGGGACACACACCGAGACAAACATCAACTGCTGCTGGAGGACTATCAATTTGGTGAAAGACGCCCTTTGGTCTGCCCGAAACTTGCTGGTCTTCCAGCGCAAAGAGTTGTCCACGACCGAATGTTGCAGACTGGCACATTCCAAGGTCCAGGACTATTTACTGAGGGACGCACTAAAGCTTGGGGCAGCCACAGCAAAGGCTCAATGGGGAAAGACCACTGTGTAAGGTCCCCCCCACCAAGCTGAACGGAGGGGCTGGATCCATGGAAAACCCCTCGAACTGTATCGGGAAAATTTTCGTTTGCTGAAAAATGTATATGGCATGAAAAATGAAAAGGAAGGGTTGTGAGGCAACTCACTCCTGCATTGAAGGAAACTGACCTCCTTTGCACTGTTTGTAATTTTTGACCTGGTGCTGTTTCGAACTGTTTTGTCATGTATTTTTTACAGATTTTTATGAATAAAGTATACTTTGGAAATAAAAAAAACAAGGAACACAGAAAGTTAGCATGTAGGTGCAGCAAGCAATTAGGAAGGCAAATGGCATGTTGGTCTTTATTGCAAGGGGATTGAAGTACAAAAGTAAGGAAGTCTTCCTACAATTGTATAGGGCTTTGGTGAGACCACATCTGGAAAGCTGTGTGCAGTTTTGGTCCCCTGATTTAAGGAAGGATATACTTGCCTTGGAGGCGGTACAGCAAGGTTTCACTAGATTGGTTCCTGGGATGAGAGGGTTGTCCTATGAATAAAGGTTGAGTAAATTGGGCCTATCCTCTCTGGAGTTCTGAAGAATGAGGGGGTGATCTCATTGAAAAACACAAGATTCTGATGGGCTTTGGCAGGGTAAACCCTGGCTGAGGAATCCAGAACATAGGGGCACAGTCTCAGGATAAAGGGTTGATTATTTAGGACTATGAGGAGAAATTTCTTTACTCAGTAGGTTGTGAATCTTTGGAATTCTCTACCTCAGAGGATTGCAGATGCTCCATCGTTGAGTACATTTAAGGCTGAGATAGACAGATTTTTGATCTCTAAGGGAATCAAGGGATATGGGGAGAGGGCAGGAAAGTGGAATTGAGGCAGAAGATCAGCCGTGATCATATTGAATGATGGAGTAGTTTCGAGGGGCCAGATGGTTTACTCCTGCTCTTATTTCTTATGTTCTGTTGATGAGTAAATGTTGCAACTACTACTGTACGTCTCACTCCATACCCAACTCATTAGCTGACACAGCAGTGCGAACACTATTTTATACATTCTCAGTTTGTGGGTGTCACTGGCAAGATTGACATTTATTGCCCATCCCTTGTTGCCCAGAGAAGGCGGTAATGAACCTTTTTCTTGAAGTGCTGCAGTCCATGTGGTGAAGGTACTCCTACAATGTTATTAGGTTGGGAGTTCCAGGATTTTGATCCAGCAATGATGAAGGAACAGCAATATATTTCCAATTCAGGATGGTGTGGCGTGGAAGACAGCTGGCTAAAACACACGGTTGCCCAAAGTAAAGGGAAGCTTTACTCTGCAGTTGGCTGTGTTAGTCTACACTGAGGGCGAGGGTTAGGGTGATAAAGGCTCTAATCTGCAGCACTGGCATTCCTCATCTCCATTAGCATAAAATGCACCAATAGCATTACACTTGTATCAGGCACCACAATGAATGGCATTAATACAGTCATGTTCAGCTCTGTGCATGAGCACAATAAAGTGCAGGACAGCGGTCCAATCATATTGGGATTGGCAGTTAACACCCGCGCCTTTCCCTTTAACACAATGAACACTGACATCAGCTAAGAGGGAATTAGGGCCTCAATCCTAGCTGAAACATTGCATCTTCTCATGGGTGTCAGGCTAGGACAACAGAGAGGAGACTATGAATCTCATTTGCAAGTTCTCCCTATGACCACGTGGGTTTGGTCTGGGTGCTCTGGTTTCCTCCCACGTGCCAAAGACTTGCGGGTTGATAGGTAAATTGGCCATTGTAAAAATTGTCCCTTGTGTAGGTAGGTGGTAGGAGAGTTGAGGGAAGGTGGGGATGTGAGAGGGAAAAATGAGATTAATATAGGATTAGTACAAATGGGTGGTTGATGGTCGGCACAGACATGGTGGGCCAAAGGGCCTGTTTCGGTGCTGTATCTCTCTATGACTCTATGACTCTATGGTAGGGAAGATTCGAGGAGAGCAATAATGACCTCCTCTGACAGTGCTATTCCTACTCCGACAGTACTGTTCATACTCCGACAGTAATATTCCTACTCCGACAGTACTGTTCATACTCCGACAGTAATATTCCTACTCCGACAGTACTGTTCATACACCGACAGTAATATTCCTACTCCGACAGTACTGTTCATACTCCGACAGTAATATTCCTACTCCGACAGTACTGTTCATTCTCCGACAGTAATGTTCATACTCCGACAGTAATATTCCTACTCTGACAGTAATGTTCATACTCCGTCAGTAATGTTCATACTCTGACAGTAATATTCCTATGCTTTTTAGGAAGCTGATCTCATGTTATGTACTGCCTTGTCAAAGCTCCCAGCGCCAACATGCATTTGGAAAATGGCCTCATTAATATTTGGTCATGGCTGGCATCACTAGTATGAACATTGAGATGGTAATTGGCTGTTCAGCTGTTTATAGTTCAGGCACTGTATTTGTTACTGAGGTTAGGGCTCCACTTTCCTTTGGAAACTTGCCTTTAGTGATTCCTTCACTGCTCACACGCATTGTTAAATCTCTTAGTCTGCTGCTGTGTGGACGTTTTAAAGCCTCGAACAGGTTCATCAATCAGCCTCATTCTTGGCACGTATTTGAATTGAGGGCTTAATAAAAGAGGGAGTTTGCCACTCTCGAGAAATACATCAAAGCAGGTTAATGGACATGAAATTATATTAGCATGATTCCCAGCCCAGGCAGCATCTGATTGAATTAATAATCAGAGAGCCTGCAGTGTAATGTCATCCGTCTTAGAGCCCACTGAACGAGATTTCAAAATTCCTTTTGAGATGTAATGAATCTTGCAGCTCCCAGTCCTCTGGAAAATGACCTGCTTGTGGGGCAGGTACCGTAACACCAGGACAGCACAGAAAGTAACTTGAACATGTGTAGATGATTCTAATGTCCTCTTTATGCCACATATCAGCTGTGGCCGAATGGGCAGAAATCTCGCTGTTGACTTAGGTAGTTGCCCTTAGGCAAATGTAATAGATCCCATGGCACTATTTAAAGAAATGCAGCAGAATTTTCCATGGTATCTTAGCCCTCAATATTTATCTCTCAACTAACATCACTTAAAAAAACACAGATCATCTGATCATTATCTTATTTGTTTGTCGGAGCTGTTGTGCACAAATTGGCAGTCGTGTTTCTTACAATGCACCACACTTCAAAAGTATTTAATTGGCTGTCAAGGCTTTGGTATGTCCTGAGGTTGTGAAAGGTACTATACAAATACAAGTCTTCCTATGCATAGTTGGTTCTGATGTCCCCTTCATAGCACAGGTTTGCATTCAACAGCAACAGCACCATCACAGGTAACACAGATAATTACCTCACAACAATTTACAATTATATAGTGCCTTTAACATAGTGAAACATCTCAAGGCACTTCACAAGAGTGTGGTCACACAAAAATTGACACCGAACCACATGAAGAGATATTAGGATAGGTGGCCATAAGCTTTCCTTTATTCGTTTATGGGATGTGGGCATCGCTGGCCAGGCCAGCATTTATTGCCCATCCCTAATTGCCCTTGAGAAGGTGGTGGTGAGCTGCCTTCTTGAACCGCTGCAGTCCAGGTGGGGTAGGTACACCCACAGTGCAGTTAGGAAGGGAGTTCCAGGATTTTGACCCAGTGACAGTGAAGGAACAGCGATACAGTTCCAAGTCAGGATGGTGTGTGGCTTGGAGGGGAACTTGCAGGTGGTGGTGTTCCCATGCATTTTCTGCCCTAGTCCTTCTAGGTGGTAGAGGTCGTGGGTTTGGAAGATGCTGATTGACTAGCCTTGGTGCGTTGCTGCAGTGCATCTTGTAGATGGTACACACTGCTGCCACTGTGCGTCGGTGGTGGAGGGAGTGAATGTTTGTGAATGGGGTGCCAATCAAGTGGGCTGCTTTGTCCTGGATGGTGTCGAGCTTCATGAGTGTCGTTGGAGCTGCACCCATCAGTTAAAATGGCCTTTACTCTCCTCATCCAGGGCCACTGAAAGCCTCTCATGAACAGAAGTCAATGCGGGGACTTTCCTGGTCTGTGGCTCATTAGCACTCCAAGAGTGGCACTAAAATGCCCATCACTAGAAGGTTGTCAGACTCTAAATTTAAAGTTGAATGTAAATGACAAAGAAAGGTTGATTACAGTAAAACATGCAATGCTACAATCCACAGCCACATTCTAAACTACCTTTCACTTAATGCCCTAGTAACCTGCATAGTGTTGGTGACTTAGTGAACACAACAGATCTGCATCAATTAACAGGTCTCTGTGACATAGAGAGAGACCTATATCAGTTGTCACAGTAAGTAGGCTGCAGCTTTAGTAAACGCAACATCAATTACCAAGCGCAGACTGTCACTACGGAGACAATGTGTAGGATGGGGCTAAGGTGCACTGGTGTAATGACGTCAATGTCTGAAACAGTGTAACATTATACTGATATAAGTGCAAAACAATCTCCTTTCGGGAGGACTTTAAAAGCAGTTAAGTAGTTTTAAAGTGATTGATGTATATTGGGCTGCACTGAATAAATGAGGCAAAACAAAACGGCAGCAAAATTAGGATCCTTACTGCCCAGTTTTTGGTGCTGCATAAATTTGGTGTGAGCCCCTCCAGACGCCGTTTTAGTGAGGGCTTTGGCACATACGGGGACCGTTCACCAGAGGTATGCAGAGTAGGCAGATTGTGACATCAATCCGCGTGTAATGCTAGCAAAGCCATTTTGGACATCAACGCTACAGTTAACACCATCTCTTAAACATATACACGTGAACAGATGTTCAGCAGCATGAAGGACCTCTGACCAGCGCTATTTCAATGCAGCAATTTTGCATGGTCCAGGCCCTTAATTGGCCTCGGTCAGAACTTCTGTCCCTCTGAGACAGGACGTCCCGCCTCCAAGAGCTACCGGCCAATCAGAGGGCCACTGGGAGTGGTGGCCACTGCTGGGCCTGCACCCAGCCAGAACATGACGATGGACGTTGCCCTTCAGGAAGGTAAGTGGGGTTTAGGCCTTGCCAGGGACAATCAGCTGGGCACCCGCGAGAGGGGTAGGGGTCGGAGACTAGGGCGGGGGGTGTAGTTTTAGTTTTTGGTAAGATACCAGAGGCAGTAGGAGGAAGCCCTTAAGTGGCAATTAATTGGCCACCTAAGGGCCTCATTTGACCTGGAGCAGGTGGGCTGTTTGCAGACTCCCCCATCACCACAGGTAAAATAGCAGCGGGGGCAGAGAGGCAACAGGAATGGAACCCCTGCCTCCCACTCGTTTTTACACCCCTCTCCACCCGCCTCCCAGCCCGCTCCTGCTGGGGTGGGGGTGGGGCATAAAGTTCCAGCTAGCCCCTTTCTAGCTGAGCTGTTCATGATGCAACCGCAATTCACCACTCACCAACCATCCCCACCTTACCTTCCCTCGGTCACTGACCATCACAGCGCCCTCTTGGCGACAAGGCAAAACTAAAAGCCACCACAAAAAGAAAATTCCAAACCAACTTTATAAATCAAACCAGGCCATACTGCATACAAAAGTCAACTAACCACCCTTTGTGCAATCCCTTAAGTAACTGTCTTCTGTGTGCCTTTGTCAGTCTAATGCTCTAACACGGTGTTACCCCAATGGTTACAGCATAGCTAGTGGAAGGCTGCTGCTTTTCAGGGTGGAATTTGCTGCCCGTGGCAGGGCTCCCAACGCTGGGCTGAAAAAGAGGGGGAATCCTGCATTAGCCAGCTAGAGCCTCCCCTCCCCCCGATTCACACTGACCTGATTTACACTGACCTGATTCACATTGGCCTGATTCACACTGGCCTGATTCACACTGGCCAGCTAGAGCCTCCCCTCCCCCCAATTCACACTGACCTGATTTACACTGACCTGATTCACATTGGCCTGATTCACACTGGCCTGATTCACACTGGCCAGCTAGAGCCTCCCCTCCCCCCGATTCACACTGACCTGATTTACACTGACCTGATTCACACTGACCTGATTTATACTGACCTGATTTACACTGACCTGATTCACACTGACCTGATTTACACTGACCTGATTCACACTGACCTGATTCACACTGGCCTGATTTACACTGACCTGATTCACACTGACCTGATTCACACTGACCTGATTTACACTGACCTGATTCACACTGGCCTGATTCACACTGGCCTGATTCACACTGACCTGATTCACACTGAACTGATTTACACTGAACAGATTCACACTGACCTGATTTACACTGGCCTGATTCACACTGACCTGATTCACACTGGCCTGATTCACACTGGCCTGATTCACACTGACCTGATTCACACTGACCTGATTTACACTGGCCTGATTCACACTGACCTGATTCACACTGACCTGATTCACACTGACCTGATTTACACTGACCTGATTCATACTGACCTGATTCACACTGACCTGATTTACACTGACCTGATTTACACTGGCCTGATTCACACTGACCTGATTCACACTGACCTGATTCACACTGACCTGATTTACACTGACCTGATTCATACTGACCTGATTCACACTGACCTGATTCACACTGACCTGATTTACACTGACCTGATTTACACTGACCTGATTTACACTGGCCTGATTCATACTGACCTGATTCATACTGACCTGATTCACACTGACCTGAGTTTGACTGACCTGATTTACACTGACCTGATTTACACTGGCCTGAGATACACTCCCCGGGCTGAATTTTAAGGGACCTCTGTCGCTTCTGGCGGCCGGTAAGAAAATGGCGGCCGGCATCTGCGGACCATGTGGCGCTGCGATCTACCGTGCAGCGACTCATTTAAATACCCCAGACAGAGGGGGCAGGCACTTTAACGCCGGCAATGGCATCAACTGCCGGTGTGCAGGCACTCGCGGCTGTTTTTAAAGGGCAGCCAGCCCTGCCGGTTTATTTTTTTTTAAAGAGATACACCCCCCCACAAAGAATGTACCAAATAAGATTCTAATGCCCCTTGCCCATCCCTCAATAACAATAACATTAAGTATCTGCCCTTCCCCCCCAAAAAACACTTACATTACAAATATGACCTTCCCCGCCCCCCCTCCCCCGCAGACAGCACAAAGCTTACAGTTCACCCCTTCCCAACATCAGCTGCACTAATGACAATAATTTGACCCCATTTTCCACCCCCTGCACTAAAAATCTTATCTTCCCCTCTCCCCACCAATGTCACGCCTGCTTTCCCAAGACAGGGAAGTGAAGGTGCGGGAGTGCCAGCTGCCACTATGAAGATCACGGCGGTGGGTAAGCTGGTGGGTAAGTGTATTTTAATGTATTAATTTTATTCATTAACATATATAAATGCAGGAGAACAAACCCAGCTTTTCCAACCTAACCTTGTAACTAAAATCCTCCAACCCTCCATCCTTCCCGAAGTGTGGTGACCAGAACTGGACACAATACTCTAGTTGTGGCCTAATCAGGGCTTTATAAATGTTCAGCATAACTTCCCTGCTTTTGTACTCAATCCCTCTATTTATAAATCCCAAGATTCCATCTGCTTTACGAACCACCCTCTCAATTTGTCCTGCCACTTTCAAAGATCGATGCATATGCACCCCGCACCAGCAGGGGGAGCCGCCACGGAGCCTTGCCGCCACCGGGAGAATCGGGCCCAGTCCACCCGGCATCGAGCTCCAGGCCGTGCCTCTGCTGAAATGATCTTCCCCCCGCCATGTGATTTACTCCTGTCTGGATTTTCCTTTCCATTAACTGCAGGGGGTAAAACTGGTGACCAATTAGCACCTGGCAGTTTTCTGCCTGGCGATGAAAGTTAAAAGTTACCCACTCTGTGTGATGTTTAGAACCAACTCTCCAGTAATTCATTTTCACTTGACTTGCTGACCATCAGGAACTTTTGACTCAATGCCTCATCGCTTCCTGAGCGGCACTGAAATTCTATGTCATAAGATTCTCTAAATCATGTCCCATCTATTTGTTAGCATTTCGTGATCTGCTTTAATTCAGGCAGCTTTCCAGTGCATTGGCAGAAAACGCTTGGATATTTTTACATTGGCAAAAAATTAAATCATAGTGGTATCACAGAATCATTCAGCTTCGAAGGTGGCCATTCAGCCCGTCATGTCTGTGCTGGCTCTTTGAAAGAGCTATCCACTTCGTCTCACTCCCCTGCTCTTTCACCATGGCCCAGAAAACATTTCCTTTTCAATTGTTTATCCAATTCCTTGAACCAGCTTCCACTGCTCTTTCAGGCAGCACCTTCCAGATCATAACAACTTGTTGTGAAGTATACTCCAGTACTTTAATGTTGTAGGAAAGGCTTGGATACTTTAAACTTCACATAAACAGTGTGAGGAGAACAAAAACATTCTCAAAAAAAGTGAACATTTGTCAAAACAAATGGCAACAAAAGCGAATAATGAAAACCAGTACCGAAAACTGGAAAAGAAAGCAGAGAAAAGAATTGCACTGGCTTCATTTAAATGTGCTGGAACACCAAGTGACGGCACATTTTCAGTAAGGCTGAGTAAGGTTTTGGGTGAGCACAGGCCGCGACTCAGTTCCAATGCCACTCACAAATAATCTGTTCTCACTCACTGCTTAGTTTTGCATGGGATGAATGATGCTGTAGGTGAGGTGTTGGAGGGTGGGAGAGGCCTGTCGATCAGTATCCCAGTGTGAACCAGCAAAACAGAAAACCTTTTACCCAGTTCAGGGAGCCAGTGGGAGGACTGCAAATGGCCGGAAGCCTCAAACACCAGATTCCACACCAGGCGCAGCAGTTTACAGGTGGCCATGTGGGTGCAGAGTCTTTGTCTAACCCAAATAAGATCATCAACATAAGAGGCGGGGGTGGGGGGGGTGGGGGTGGTGAGAATTCCTTACGTCGGGAATTCCTGCCACTGGCCCTCAGTGGGAGCCAGTGTATCCTTGAACGCAGTAACACCTAATGAAAGCTGGCCGCCCAGCTGATTTCATGGCCCAGGTGGAACCCACTCGGGGGTCAGGGTCTGGATAATGGCCTGGACCCCAAAGATTTTAACAGTTTTATTTATGTATAATTATCGGCTCCCCTTTACAAAGGGGAGCACAGGACCAGAGATTAATAGGGGATGGGGAGCGGGGGGGTCCGGCATTGCCCCCCTGGATTGGGTCATTTCTGCTACAGTAGGTGGCTTCCCTAGTGGGCAATGCATCCCTAGGATCATGGGAACCTGCCATTGGGATGTTGAAATGAGAGAACCTCCCATCTGAACACAAAATGTGTGGCGGGGTCAGCAGTGGAGGTTCCCAGCAGGCACATATGGCACTCAAAGCGGGCAGTGACCAATGCTGACTTTTGGAGAAGTGGTGGAGGAAACTATGATAAAAAGAACTGTTGGGGCAATTGGCAATAACAGATACTTCACTCATCTGATCGCTAGAAAATGGCCATGGTTTTTAGTAGTTCCCTCTACTGGAATTGATTAAGCTCTATCCAATATACAGAGAGTCTTGTTATTGTCCACTTACCTGCCCAGGTTTATAAGGAACACAAAACAACAAGCGAATGACATGTGGAAGATGTAAGAGGTCCAGGGTACCCAGTAGTGCCTGTCATAAATATTGGGGTCTGTGTCATGCCAAGTCCACCAAAGTAGCTTTATGCCTGAAAATTACATTAAACATATATCAACAGAGGATGATTAGGCAATGATGAGACTTGTGTGAATCTCAGCACGACAGCTATTCACTCCTGACTGCATCAGGTCAACCCACACAAGGGGAATGAGCTTGGTTGCAGCTTACGTGCTGTGCTCAGCGCTGTGACATGTGATACAAACCAACATGAGTAGATCTGAATCCCACTCAGTGGGGGAATTTTATGCTCTCCCCACAGCAACTTTGAAGGCGGGAAGAGCATATAATGGGGCAAGATGGTGGCGGGGGGGTGGGGAGACCTGACACTTTGCAGCCTCCAGCCAAATTAAGTCCGGGGCTTGAAAGCCTGTGAATGGACTTCCTGCCCCACCACCAATTGAGGCCCTTAAGTGGGCAATTTGTGCCAAATTAAAGGCCTCATCCTGCTGTCGCTGGAATTAGCCCAGCGGTGGGCGGGCCTGTCATCACACAAGGAGCATGCCAAGCAAAGCAAAGTTAGGGAGATTAGACACAATGGTTTCATATTTAGATGCAGAACAACGAGAAGACGTGACAAGGCTACTCATAGCATTTAAGGGTGTCTGTAGGGATAAACCAGGATGTACAACCTGAGCCATACATGATGTGGATGTAGGGGAATCCTTTCCTATAAAACAGCATCCTTATTGCTTATTGCAGAGAAACAGGCCCAGGTAAAAGCAGAAATCCAATACATCTAATTGATTCCAGTCAAAGCAGCTGGAGTTCCCCAGTCACGTTTTGGCCTCAGCCTGATGGTTCAACTAGATTCTGCATAGACTACTGAAAGGTTAATTCAGTAACAAAGGCAGACTCCTACTCAATTCCTTGCTTGGAAGACTGTACTGACAGAGTTGGCAGTGCTGCGTCTCTTAAAAAATAGATTTGTTAAAGGGGTACTGGCAGGTTCCTTTAACACCCTGAGCTAAAGAAATATTGGCCTTTGTCACACCAGACGGACTTTTCCAATGCCGAGCAATGCCATTAGGGCTAAAATATGCCCCAACCACTTTTCAGAGACTAATGAACCAAGTGGTAGCCAGTGTTCCTAACAGTGCGGTTTACCTTGATGATGTGCTGGTATACAGTGACACTTGGAAGGACCACTTTGAACAACTAGAAGCTCTGTTTAGAAAATTACAGTCAGCTGATTTGGTGATAAACCTTGCCAAAAGTGAATTTGCAAAAGTGCGGGTAACCTACCTCGGGCATATACTGGGGCAAGGCCAAGTGTTGCCAAGAACAGCGAAAGTACAAGCATTGATGGAGTTCCCTGCCCCTAAGACTAAACAAGAAATGAGGAGGTTTTTGGGGATGTGTGGTTTCTACCGCAAGTTTGTACCAAATTTTAGCACTACAGCTGCTCCACTGATGGGATTTGCTACAAAAGAAACCCAAGGTAGTGTGGTCAGGGGAGTGCCAAGCATCTTTTGAGAGGCTGAAAGCAATTTTGATCAATGAACCAGTGTTGGCTGCCCCAAATTTAATGAAGCCCTTCAAGGTAGCAATTGATGCTAGCGACCTGGGGGGTCAGTGCAATCCTGTTACAAGATGATGAATTGGGCCTAGAAAGGCCAGTGGGATACTTTTCCAAAAATGTTAAATCTACAATGGAAAAAGAAACACTGGGTTTACACTGGCTCTTAAACATTTTGAAGTATATGTCTTCCACGGCTACCACTGGTATATACAAACTCTCTAGCCTTTGTGGAAAAATTCAAGAACCAGAATCAATTTTTAATTTAAATTTTTAATTTTTTTTCATATTCTATTTTTTTGCCCACACTTCATAATGAAACATATGTTTAAAAGATTGTGAAAATTGCTTCATTCGAAAGACTGAAGAGATTCCATGGATGTCATTTTTAAAAAAACATTTACTGGAAGAGACAATGAAGGCTAAATAAACATAAAGAGCCTTGCTGGCTATTGAAGTTGTTTACAGAGAAGTCACATGTCTAGGTTTATGGTGGTCAGGAGTTTTGGGCTTTCTGACTTGGGGGGCTGGATTTTGAAGGCTCTCCGACGCTGGGAACGGTGGGGTGGGGTGGGAGGGGGGAATGAAAATAGCAACGGATGAGGCCCGCCACTGACCCCAAGGCCCCATCCTGATCTCAGCAGCAGCAGCGAGGCCTCATGGCAGCCCCCTCCCCCACTGCTCAGCAATGGGACCCGCATTATAATATGCAAATGGATACTTACCTTTAATAAATATGCAGGCAGCGATTCTGCCAACAGATTTGGATCTTCATTTCGGCAGCCGGCATGCCGCGCCTTCGAGTCCCTGTTCAGGGAAACGAGGCACAACACCTTTGGGGAGGGGGGATGAGGTGATTTTATCAGTGCAGGAGGTGGGGAGCATTGTTAAAATGCATCGGATTGGTTGGGGGCATTATGGGAATGGGTTGAGGGTTACAGCTCACTAACTTTGCGGGGAGAGGTCATGTCGTCAAGGTAAGCATTTGGGGGTGAGCGGGCAATGATTTTAATGTAAGGGTATTGGGGGAGTGTGAGAGAGGGTGGAAAAACTTTTCACTTACCTTTATTAATTTAAAATGCAATGTTCCTTTAAAATTTTAAATGCTCATTTATGGCTCTAAGCCCTTTAAAAATGGCGTGGTTGCCAGGGACGGCTTGCCCGCCCTATCTACGTCATTGGAGGGGGAGGGGTGGCTTCCCTGGCCATGCTAATGAGCCGCTGCGTTTGGAATCGCGACAGCTTCGCGACGTGGGCCCCATGTGTGCGGGCTGCAAAGTTCCCCGCCCACTGCTTATTTTGGTGCAGGCTTTTAAAATGCAGCGGGGGTGTGGACTTTTTGAATGTGAGTTGGATTGTAAACCTGCTAAGAGAGAGAAGCAACCAACTCATCCTGTTGCATCTCTTTGAGAAACCCTGAGAATCCAGTGTGAGAGCTGGATAAACTGATGCAGCATTTCTCCTGAGAAGCTTCTGCAAGACTTTCTCCCGCCATTTCCTGAATGAACTGCTTCTGAAAAGATCCCAGTGAGCACTGCATGTGTCTAGTGACAACTGTCTACGTGTACCTGGATGCCAGACCAAAGGGCCACCTGGAACATTCCATATCTTATCCCTTTTCTTCAAAAATTAACAATCATTTGGCCAAAGTATTTTTGTTTTTTGTAAAGTTGATCTCTGCAGAGAAGCTTCTTTATGTTTCCTTTAACTGGTGTGTGTGTGTGTTTGTGTTTAGAAGGGTATATTTATACTTTCATATTTCAAACTGTGTGTTAAAGCTTTGCATCTTTATTGAATATGTCTTGTTTCATAATAAATCAATAATTTTGTTGTTTATTAAAGAAACCTAGCTGGTGGATTTTTATTCTGAAACTAAAATAGATAAAGTATATAATTGGCCATATCGGTAACTAGGTAAAATAATTAAATATATGTTGTGACCCGTGGAGAAGTGGAACTAGAGAAAAACAAAGCATTTCTCCAGCCTCGGTCTAACAAGAGATCAAGACCCAATGTAGGGCAGCCAGACCAGGGATGATCAATGAGCAGGACATGGTGTGAGACAGGATAAGGACAGCTGGGTTTTGGATGAGCTGACATTTACTGAATGTGGCGTAATTCAAAGTAATTGATTAGCTGTGAAACACTTTGGGTCATCGGGAGAATGTGAAAGATGCTATCTAAATGCAGGTTCTTCCTTTCTTTATTATGTCCTTGTTTCTGCCTCAAACTTACAAAGACAGATTCAAACTCACCTGAATATATCCTTTTCAATGAAATCCAGCTATATTCAAATCCCTGCTAGTCTGGTTTGCATTGAGCTCCTTTACCTACGTAAGACTGAGAGCCACCATGCCCAGCAGAATAATTGAAAATATTCATGCAGTTGTCAGGATTAAGGAAACTGAAGAAACATCTACATTTAGAAACCTGGTTCTTTTGTAAAAATGCAAACTTCAAACAAAATCAACAAAGCAAAGGCTGCTTGGCTTATGCATCCCTGACTGCCGTCTGATATTAGGACCCTTCATGTCTGTTAAATAAAGCAGCAGAAATCCCATGTGAACAGCAGGAAAGAGTGAGTCAGAGCAGCAGCCTCAGCGATACCTCGCTGTGTTGCACTTCTTGTCCGATTTAATTTTTGTCAACCAGCTGAATAACTAATATTTGGCCCGTGGAGAGGGTCAAACAACAGACTTTAAGAAATTACTATGCATGGCAGCTCCACCAAGCCCGCTGGCTCCTTACCCACCACTCTGGGGATTCAGTAATCACAGCACAGCTGTCGGAAGCTATGGCTCCGATTTTAACCCCTGGGCCTGATTTAAATCTGACCCGTGCGGGTAGGTTAAGAAGGCATCCTACCGGCTTTTTGGGCAACCGATTGAGTTGAGCAGGTTAAAATCAGGGGCGGTCAGCTCCCAGGGGCTCTCGGATGGGTAAGTAACCCAGGCCATTCTAACTGCTCGCCCACCCTGTTTCTTCCAAGCAAGTAGGGTTGAAAATCGAAACTAGGCCTGAATTTTACGAGGGGGCGTCGGGACCCCAACGTCAGGGTGAAAAAAACTGGTCCCAAGCCTGCATTTGCCGGCAGCGGGACTGCCTCAGCGATTTTATCAGAGGCGGCCTTCTAATTGGAGGCCTGGCAGCTTGAAAGCCTCAGCAGCACCACCGGAAGAGATGGACTCTGCAGAGTCACACTGGAGACTTCGAGCCCCCCAACAGGTAAATACAATGATGAAACATTCATGGAGCTGAGGGTCGGACGAGGAACCCCTCCAGGGAGATTGTTGGGGCCTCTCCCGCCCGTGACCCTCCTCCCCCACCGGACTGCTGCTGCGAGGCTGCCTCCATTTAGCGGGACAGCCCCTAATTGGGTCTTTAATTATATATATATATCGGTTGCCACCTCCTTGGAGCGGGGCTGTCCACATTCGGTGCCACCGCCAGTAAAATACCCCAGCGGCGGGACTGGCTCAGGAATCCACCGCAATGCAACTTCCCGCGATTTTACTGCCCCTGCCCCCACAGCTTCCAGCCTGCCTCCTACAACTCTATTGGGGATGAAAGCCCCATGAATGGTGAGGAGAGGTATTATCAAATCTCAGTCTTTTACTATTTCAAACATCTCCAGTGCTGCGGTCTTTCATGTGTGCGTGTGAGGGAGGGGATGATGCCTTGTACTCTAGCAGGGAGTGTGGTAGTGTCTCACTGGCGATTCATCTCTGGTCTTATCCAAGCTCCTTACTGCCACCCCAAAAAAGAACAACAGGGATCAAATAGAATTCCCATCAGGAATCAGAGCCCCCTCGCAATACAAAGCCACAATCTGATGTGTCTCACTGAGGATATTGTTGCAGATGTAGCTGTTAAATGTTACATTGGAGATTAATATGAGACCAGATAGGGAAGTGAGCCCACTCTCATCACTGTGACATCAGGGGTTGGCACAGGAAGGCCTGGGGAGCGTTCAAGACCCAGCTGACAGAGGTCAGAAGGGAACAGGCAACACTGACATTGGGTAGATGCAACCTCCTGGACAGCAGGAGGCTAGAGGAGCACAGCGAGGGGCTGCAAGGGGAGAAAGCTGTGACCCAAGACATTGGGTACACAGTCCTATGGTCAGCTCCCTGCAAATGACAGAGCGTCAGTGCCATAGGAGCCTGCGCCTATCCAGGCAGATGGTCTCGGACCTGTGTACTCTGATCTACAATGACTTGAGACCTCACAGCCCCCATTGCAGTCCTCTACCTGCAACCATTAAGGTCTCAGGTGCTCTGAACTTCTGTGCAACCGGGTGATTCGAGGGATCAGCTGTGGACCTAGGTGGCATCTCGAAGTCGCAGCTCATTAGGCCATCAGGGAGGTCACAGATGCCCTGTTCAGGATGGCAGAGACTACATTCACTTTGACACAGATGGGCCAACACTGGGACAGAGGGCATTGGGTTTTGATGCCATTGATGGATTCCTTCAGTTGCAGGGCATTATTGATTGTACCCATGTGGCACCCAGCGACCAGTCAGTGAGATCCATCAACAGGAAAACTCCCTCAACGTGCAAATCGTTCCCTACCACAACAAGAGCTTCCTCCATGTTCATACTTGCTTTCCTGGAAGCTGCCATGACTCCTTCATCCTCCCCTAGCCCAGGCTGCCTCGGATCTTCACTCCATCCCCCAAAATTTGTGGATGGATCCAAGGGGCAAGGGAAATCCCTTGAACTGATGGTTACTGACCCCTCTGTGGGAGCCCCAGACAGAGGCACAGAGGTGAAACAACCAATACCACCCGCTCAGTGGGCCAACCATCGAGCAGGTCCTCGGGTTTCTGAAGATGCAATTCTGGTGCCTGCATTGGTCGGATGGTGCCCTCCAATACCCTCCTGCAAGGGTCGCAACCATTGTGGTCAGCTGCACTCTCCATAATATGGCCTTCCAGAGAGATGTGGACTTTGAGAACTGTGAGGAGCTGGAAGGAGACAGCTCATTGGGGGAGGAGCAGGAGGTAAGAGGGGGGAGGAAGAGGGGGCAGAGAGGTGCCCCTGCTCATGACCAGGTGGCCTCCTCCTGCCACCATCTGGGAACAGAACCTCCCTCCTCTCCCTCATGGCCTGCAGGTGGACATCGATGAAGCAAGGGTCTACTTGGCCCCTAATGTCACCCCTCCAGTTCCCCTGTGACATCTCACTTCCCTCTGGAGCTGTGGAAGGCAGCTCTCTCCCTCAAGGCAACCAGCGGCCTTAGTGATGGCTGCCCTGGAAGTCTACATGTGCCTCAGACTTGATGTGACCCACTGCCATTTTCAATCCCACTGGCTCTTAAGAGGACAGGAAACCCGTCTCCATACCAACTAAGGGCTTTCCTTTTGAAAATTGCTATCAGAATCAGCTTCCCAGAGACTGCAAGTTTCAGAACAAAAACCAGACCAGGCTCCTGTTTCCCACCCTCACTTTGAAAACTCCGGCCCCAAGTTGGGGAATTGCAAGGTGGGATGGATGTGGAGTTGTTTGGCATCAATAGAGATCCAGACATTTCCTATTGTTGGAAATTCCTCTGTTGCCATGAAATCAAATTGGAAAAAATATCCTTTCATCCTGGACCTCAGGAGCACAAAAAAACCTACAGGAATTTCTAGTTATTAAATTTAAAAGCTAGATGTTTCATCTTTCTCTTCAACTTAAAATCTTCAAGCTGATGGGCAGGCAATGGAAGCTTAACATTCTTCGAGAGAAATATGGAAAGATGCAGAGGAATCATAACTTAATCATGTCAATTTAAATGGCAGCAAAATTCAATTTAATAAATCTCCTGTGAAAATAAAGCAGAATCCACCACATTTTAATCTGCAAAGAGAACCTGCAGCCTGTTTCTTTAATCTACATAATACTTCACTCGGAAAATTCAGGGAGCTAACCTTGTGACCTACGAAAGAAGAGACGCTGAAAGAAGATTTGTCTTTTTTAAAGGTTTCCTGATATTACTAATAGGGCATATTCCAGGCAGCGTCTGCCCTGTTCCCATAACTGGCTAACTAAATCAGGCTTCATACAGAGCTTGAGAGATCAGGAGAGCAGGAGTCCAAGGGGGCAGTCAGCCTGCAGCTGGGGTATAAAATACAAATGATGTATCCAAAGAGATGGCTAATGTTAAAAAGATTAAGGAGGTGACATTCTGTCTCTGGATTTGAACTGAATGAGGAGAAACAGGGTTTTTTTTTCAGACTGAATCACAAGCAGCAGGCAATCAGGACAAACCTTAACTGTAGCATATCTTGTCATTCCTCAGTCTAATCACTGAGAAGCACAAGGCAGCCAATCAAAATAAAAATATTCACAGGGATTAGGTTTAAACCCTGATTCCGCCACAGACTGAAGCCGTCTTTCGATATTTTACTAAGTCTTTCTATGGCAAAGCTATTTTTCTTTCCTCCCCCCCAGCCCCGACCATTCAATTTTCTCCGGTGCTCACGGAGACAGGGACTTGCACTGGGGGTCCAATTTCATGGGTAATGACAACTCTCTAGTGCATTCTCCAGCAGGGATCATTGGACAGCAATCGGGGGTGGGGGGGGGGGTGGTGGGGTTGGTGGCAACTGGGGTTGATGTATCCTCCTTGGAGCAGTTTTAACATCCAACATCCAGGCTAAAACTGATGAACTTTAAGCACAGACCAGCTTCAAAGGTGAGGTTGTCCCACTCTGTACAGCTCAATGAACTAGAGAGTACATTAATTCTCTTCCCCAGACAGGAGTGGAGGGTGGGTCATTGAATATATTCAAGGCTGAGTTAGTTTTTGATCTACAAGGGAGTCAAGGTTTTTGGGGGGGGGTAGAGTTGAGGCCACAATCAGATCAGCCATGATCTTATCAAATGGCAGAGCAGGCTCGAGGGTGGAACAGTCTACTCCTGCTCCTAATTCTCATGTTCTTGTGTTCACCATCCCACTCCCATCTTGCCCACTACCCAAGGCAGAAGGGCTCTGGTTATTACTGCTGCAGCACTGAAGTCCTGCAGGCAAGAGCATCCGACCTTCAATTATCTCAGTGATTTATTTTTCTTCCATTTCCTGTTCAGGCATAAATATCCCTGAATAGCTTTACTCTGCACAGATTTTCATCCGCAGATTCATCTCAGCTCGCCTTCCAATTTCAACTGCATTGTCTCCCACATGTAAGTCCAAGAATGGGTCCGAAAAGCCATCGACCATTACTCATTGCTTCCTGCCTCTGAGCCAATTTTGGATCCAACATGGCACTCAGCCTTGGATCACATGGGCTTTTACTTTTGTGACCAGTCTGCCGTGTGGGAACCTATCAAAAGCCTTGCGAAAATCCATATAGACTACATCAAATGTACTGTCCTCATCGACCCTCTTTGTTACCTCCTCAAAAAATTCAATCACGTTTAATCTGTGTCTTTCTAAATGAAAATTTATCCTGTCCCTCTGAATTTTTTCCAAGAATTTTCTCACCACCAAGGTTATGCTGACTCTCCTGTAATTACTCAGTCTATCCCTTTCTCCCTTTTTAAACAATGGTACAATGAGAGCTGCCCTCCAATCCTCTGGCACTACATCGGTAGCTGGAGAAGATTGGAAAATGATGGTCAGAGCTTCCGCTATTTTTTCTCTTGTTTCCTTAACAGTCTAGGATTAATTTCATCCAGGCCTGGGGATTTATCCACTTTCAAAGATGCTTGACCCCTTAATACTGCCTCTCTCTCCATGTTAATTTCATCTGCTATTTCACACTCCTCCCTGATTGCAATGTCTGTATCATCCCTATCTTCTGTGAAAATAGACGCAAAGTATTGATTAAGAACCATGCCAACGTCCTCCTTATGGAATGGTGGAACAGGCCCGAGGAGCTGAATGACCTACCCCTGTTCCAATGCTCCCTAACTCAGGGAGCTGGAAGCTGATTATAGCCTCCCCTATTTCTGTCTTGGCTGCAATTCACCCACAGAGTAGGGGCTGAATCTGAGTCCATCCTGGTCTGTAGTCACTCAGTTTCATAGCTCGGTATCTCCTTTAGCAGCTGAACCTGTGGGGCAGCTCCGTTACAAGATTAGGAGCAAAACAGAAGGAGACACTAGAATATCTTACCCATGATATCATATGGGACATCAATCATTAAATCGCCAAGTCCAACTGCAAATGGCTCCGCCCACCAAGGTAATCCAAGACAGCTGACAGCAGCATAAGCCTGGTAGATAACAATGGGATAGAGGAAGACAATGTGGAGCGGCAGACGTTTACCTGAAATTGGAATAAAACAATTCAGTTCACCTAATCACCTGCAATACAAACAGTGGTCCTTAAAGACCACGCACATCCTGCGGGAGATTGCTCGAAACCTCAGAGAAACTGCATCAATGGATGAAAATGACCATTTATGCCATTTCTTCACAGGTTCCTCCAACCTCCCGCCAAAGTCACAGGGCACGTGTTGTCTGTTTGATTGAAAGCCAATCACACAGCCCTGTCCAGTCCCTGCTTGTTGTGTCATGTTTTGTTATCAGTCAGAGTCACCCTGAGATCGTCATTTTCAACCTCGGGGGTGTTTTATAAAACATGACTGCTCTTGGACCCAAACTCCACAGTAAATACGGAAACTTGCAAGATTAGTCATGGGATACGGTTCCGAGCCTCCCGTCTTAACTATGACATCATAGAAACATCTAAAATAGTAGCTACAAATATTCCCACACACAGAATAAGTCTGACTCTATTGGGGTCGATTTCCAACTTGCTGCCTGAGTCTAAAAGTGGCAATGTGGATCAACTGCCTGTTCTAGAAACCGCCCCATTTTCATTTTCACTCAATTCAACCGAAATAAATATTAGGTGGTTTCTATAATGGACATGTACTGTAACTTTCCGATCATAATATGCATTTTTTCCCTAAAAATTTACCTAGATGTTAGGGTGTGTATTATATATGGTAGTGGGTTTTATTGCAGCTGATCAAGAACATCTTCTCCAGACACATTGTGAACGATAATGCATACTTACTAGAAATATTTCATTTCAATGGTATTTCTTTTAAATCTTCCTGTTTCTAAGGCTAAATGTGTATCATCTCATTTTCATTATTTTTTGACATTTATAAACATAATTTTTGAAAGAAATGATCAAGAAGTTAGGTCTTGAGACATTTTTACATTTATTTATATGCGTCAGCTCCTGGAAGGAAACTGATCCGCTCCAAATTCCAAGCGTATTTGGACGGGAGACCAACTATCGCCTCTTATATGTACCTTACTGCCCCAAGTTAGCCTGTGCATTCACCTGTGAGCCAACCACGAAGGACCTGTCAGGTAATACATTGCTGCCCTGATCAATCGATTGATAAGCGCTGTCAGCTCATTCGGTCTACTTGAGAATTGCACATTTTTGGCGTGAGAGCCAGCCTCTCGGAAACTGGGGTGGGAACAGACTCTTTAGCTTAGTCGGGTTTGCCTACTACTTTTGTCAATAAAGGATCACTTTGACCATAGTATTGCAAAAGTCTAGGTGCATATTATACATGTTGATAAGGCAAATTTGACTTTTCTTTCATGAAAGTCGGAGTATGTACAATATTATAGTTGAGTGCATACTATATTCAGAAAATTATGGTATTTCTGGAATGTCATGCCAACGTGCTTTGTTGATTGATAATTTTCTTTAATCCACTGACGGAGGATCGGAATTTATATTTTTTAAAGAAATTTTAAAAAGGAACAGATGAAAAATGACTTTGCTAGCAGCTTACGGTGGCCACCTAATTTGCAACACTGCATCCTACATTGCAAGGCCTGTGAGATGGAGACGAAATGTCTGCTTGTCCCAGCAAGAGCCAAGACCCAGAAAGTTTAAGCCTGTTCTCTTTAGCAAGAAGAAATACACTGCTAACCACCGTGCTTGAATCACTGGGTGACTATCATGTGACAAGCCCCCCCACCCCCATCTGTGGTTTTAAGCTGGTATTTTCTCTGCAGCAGGTTGAGAAGCATCTGGACTCTGACACATGCAGACCTAAGTGCGGGTCCCTCCTCCCTCTCTCTCTCTCTCCATTCCAGCTTGCAAGTTGCGAACCCTGCCTGCTGACTGACCACCTCTGCATACTCTGGCTACAATCAGAAACACTTTTGAAGGAAATCATCCGCATTGCTGTGTCCGAGAAACCCACCAAATCAGTCATTTATCTCTTCAAACTAAAAGCCTCAGGACCACCAAATTCAGCTAGAAGCCAGCTGAATCACCACACTCCACAGACCATATTTCCCTTTTTTCTATGGACTCTAACTCAACCAATCTACCCTTCCCCACTCTGTAAGCTATTTGTGTGTATGTGTGAACCTTCAGTGTGTGTGTGTGTGTGTGTGAAAGTTGGAGCGTAGTTTATTATTTTAATTGGTTCAGTTTAAGTATAATAAAGTTAACCTTTTGTCTTTGTTAAACTCAAGAAAACCTGTCTGATTCCCGTTATGATCATAGAAAGTAAGTAAGTAATCAAACACCTACTGAATTGGCCAGTATATCCACTTTGAAAAATTAAACCTGTTGTGATCAAACAAGGAGAGGAAAAAGAGGGAAGCCCTTTGACCCCTCCTCACCTGACCGTAACAGGAAGGAGAGGGGATATAGGAATATGATGAGAAAACAGAAAAAAATGGGGTTGTGAACAATGGTCCCTCTAAATTTTCTTTGTCGTGCACGGCATATGTATTTCAATTAAATTTTTTTGCATGATCAGCATGTGCAATATCTTAAAGGGGACAGCTTGCGAGCAAAGTGCGCTGTACCTTCATGATCGCGACTGCACATGCACACAACTTAGAGTGCACATTGGTTGTGAAATATTAGAATGGTCTTGTTGGGCTCGTGTTCTAAATGATTGTTTCATTTGTATGTATCCTCTTTTCCATAGTTTGTGGCTCGTGTTTCATTTCAGTGTTAATACCCATGACTTTATTTCTTGACTTACCCAGAAGCATCACTGAGCTCTGCGCATGCCAAAAGTTATCCACATCAGGCAAAAGGTAGGAAACAGCCTCTGTTGTCACCCCATGAATAATGGTGGCCAACCATAAATACTTCCATCTGTTAAACACAGTAACAATAGGAGAGTCACCAACATCTGTGTCATAGAGTCAAAGAATCATTTACAGCACAGAAGGAGGCCATTCAGCCCATTGTCCATGCCAGCTCTCCACAGAGCTATCCTGTAAGTCCCACTCCCCAGCTCCATCCCCATAGCCCTGCAGGTCCATTTCTGTCAAGTGGCCATCCAACTTCCTCTTGAAGCCCTTGATTGTCTCCGCTTTCACCATCCTTGTGGGCAGCGAGTTCCAGGTCATTACCACCTGCTGTGTAAAAAAGTGCTTCCTGATATTCTCCCTGCGTCTTTTGCCCAAAACCTTCAATCTGTGTCCCCTAGTCCTTGTGCTATTAGTTAATGCGAACGGTCTTATCTAAGCCTTGTACACTTCTATTAAATCACCCCTCAATCTCCTTTGTTCGAAGGAGAACAAACCCAGCTTTTCCAACCTAACCTTGTAACTAAAATCCTCCGTCCCTGGAACCATTCTGGTAAATCTCCTCTGCATGCTCTCAAGGATCCTCAAATCCTTCCTGAAATGTGGTAGATGCAATACTCCAGTTGGGGCCTAACCAGAGCTTCATAAAGGTTCAGCAAAACTTCCATGCTTTTGTACTCAATGCATCATAATTAGTGAGAGGGCTGTGTATGGTTAAATTGCCTTTGAGTTAGCAGAATCAGAATTGAACAGAATTCCAACCTATAGTTTGCATTTCGTGAAGTCCTTGGACCATAACCACCAGACAAAGACTTTGCTTCAACAAAAAGAGCAGGACTAGAATATTCTAGGATATGAGTAATGTGGAAACGCACTTCCCTTCGGCAGCCTGAGTGAGTTGCTATAATTCTGCCACCCAAAAGTCATTGACTGGAAATGGAGGCAGACCAGATGTCACTGTTTCCTTCAGCTTCTAGCTTTTTTGTAACACCTCTCTACTGCCAGTGAGCAGTGTTTTACACTAAATAAACCCTTAACTTTGCAGCCGTCATGACTCCCTTATGCCTGCTTGTGAGAGACTGAAGTCAGAATATGCAATGGCGAGAGACTGAGAAGAAGAGGGGATAGAGAGAGACAGATATGAAGGAGGAAGAAGACATAAAGTGAATAATAGAGAAATGGAACAGAAGGAAAGAGACAGAATTAAAGGATTGAGGAGAGACTGAAATGAAGAAGGGAGAGGTAGACAAGCAGATGTGATGTAAAGTTCACACACATGCTTCTGAATGAAAAATTGGCCTATAAAACAATTTTTTTAAACTCCCTACTTTGTCATAAAAATGTATGAATACTTCCCATATGGAGAAGTGTTGAGCTCAGCAATGCTTTTGAAACAATGTTAAATGGTAAAGATTGTGGTCTATTTCCAAACAATAATAGGAAAGATCGATTGGTATTGATGGCCAAATTGTCCTATTTCTCAACCAGGGACAGTCACTGCTGAATTTGCAGCTTGCTCTTGGATCACAGTACTGCTCAGTCATAAGTTGACTTCAATTCTTCAATTCCCCCGGAGAACTGTTCTTCCTTTCTATGTCCCCAGATCTTAACTATACTAAACAGAAAACTCCTGTGTCACAGGCTGGAAGTTTGTCAGTAAATGTTTAGGAAATTCATGGGTTAGCTAATGTAAAAACTGAAATGTCATGGAAATCAAAGCGAAAGCACAGACATATTTGTGATAACCAAAACATTTGGGGGAGGCAGTGGTGTAGTGGTAATATTGCTAGACTAATAACCCAACAACCCAGGCTACTGTGCTAGAACACGGGTTCAAATCCCACCATCGCAGATGGCAAAGTTGAATTTAACTAACCTGGGAATTAAAAAGCTAGTGTAAGGATGACCATGAAACCATTGTTGCAAAAACCCATCTGGTTCACTAATCACCTTTTGGGAAGGAAATCTGCCATCCTTACCTGGTCTGGCCTACATGTGACTCCAGACTCACAGCAATGCCCTCTGAAATGGCCTAGCAAGCCACTCAGTTCAAGGGCAATAAATGTTGTCATAGCCAGCGATGCCCACAAACAAGTTTAAAAATAAGTCATTTCTTTATCATGCTCCTTCACATCAGTGTCTCTCCACACTATGAGCTGAATTTTGTTCCCAGCCCAATGTTGAGTTCTGTGGTGGCAGGGGGGTGGGCTGGCCAGAGAATCGGAGCGGCAGCAGCCACCATGGAACCTAACCCCGGGATCACCGGACCTGATCTTCCCAGGGGTGGGATATGCCAACATCGGCCTTCCTGCCTAGAGGCTAATTGAGGCCCGTAAGGGCCTTTTCCCACCGCCGCTTGGATCTTACCAATGTCAGGGAGGGGCCTCCGCCACATGGGAGGACTCCTTGGAAAATGAGGCACCCTCCCAGCGAGCTTGGAGGGGGTCTCTCCTTCATGGGCAATTTGTGGCCCATGGAAGACCAACCACTGCCCCCCTCCTAGGAACTGCTGTACCCCCCAACCCCCCCCGGAACTCTCCCTCTCCCTGGACCGACCCCCACCCCTCCTCACCGGAGCCTTCTAGACGGGGCCCGGTGACCCTACCTCACCTACCTCGGGTCCAGGGTTCTAACGCTGGGCCTGGGTCTCAGGCCTCTGCAGTACCGGCAGTGGCCACTGCTCCCAGTGGTGCTACCAATACCATTGAGCTGACGGCCCTGTGATTGTGTGTCTTTTTCTCTGCTATTATACCTTTTTTAATTTTCCCCGTTTCCCTTTCCCTTTTTTACTCTTCTGCTTAATATATCTTCCTGTTTGTTCTCTGCAGCTGCAGTTGGTAAAGGGCTGCAACATCGGACTGATTCAGTATAACTGGGACATTAGCTACGGGTTCAAAGGTGAGTGATTATGCCCGAGAGCTTTGTTAAATGGCTTTGGATTGACGGTTGTCACTTCCTTTCGTTATCACCACTAGGTGACAGACTACTGGTGCCAGGTCTTTCCAAATAAGAAGCTCATTAAATTCTTCTACAGTGGTTGTCAACTGGTTGGTTGATCCTCAGGATTAATTGCATAAAATTACAAAGAATATACAGCACAGAAACAGTCCAAACTGGTCCATGCCAGTGTTTATGCTCCCCATGAGATCCTCTCATCCTTCTTCATGTAAATCTAGCAGAGTACCTTCTATTTTTTCCTTCTTGACATGATTATCTAGCATAGCTTTAAATGCATGTATGCTATTTACCTCAACTACTCCCTGCGGTAGCAAGCTGTACATTTTAACCACTCTCTGGGTAAAGAAGTTTCTCCTGAATTCCCTTTTGGATATCTTATATTTATGGTCACCCTGTTTTAGTCTTCCCCCGCAAATGGAAGCATCTTCTCTATCTCTGCCCGATCAAACCCTTTCATAACATTAAAGACAACTATCAGGAACAGAGTCTAAGATCCATCTGTGATCACTCAGGTCTAAACTTCATCCACAGCAGAAAATTAAAGTTAGGCCCTAATAAACCATGTTACTAAATCAAGCTAGATTTTCCACCCATTGACTAAGAATGAACAGATTTCCAACCTCTGGGACACAAGCTTATCGATGTGATAAATGCCATTGAATAAATGCTTAGCTCAGTAGCACTCAGCAAGTTGTCTGAGGACATTTACAGCCCACCTCACTGTCACCTTGCTTTCAGATGAAGTGCAGCAACATGGGGATGCAATCTGGACCTCCTTGCGCAGGCATCCCTGGTGGCCAACTAAAACTGATTTTCGGTTCTTTATATAGACTAATAAGGAGCAGCATGCCTGTTTTAGGACCCAAACCGGAAATTCGTTAACCCTGAACGTAGCAGCTTTGGGCCTGCTGAGTTCAAGATTACCTGGTCCACATGTGACATAAAGCACAGACTGTAAAACAAATAAAAACACTTACCTTAATGTAGAGCCTGGAGGAACAGGAGGGCTTCTCCTGGCTCAGCATTGAAACAGCGAACTGCTGCTGGCACTGTAGGAGGTCTCGTGGCACTGAAGAAGAAAGTGGCGCTGGGATAGGTAAGTGGAGTCAGGATCACTGGGCCATTCAGGCATGTTTGGTCGGGGCTTCCTGGGGGGCAGTGATTGCCACCGGGAAAGGGCCTGTATTGCCCCAAAAGGAGGATCATCCCCTGACCCTGCTAGGAGGTTGCCAGGCTTTACCTGGTGGTCTCTCCCCATGGCAGCAGAACCCTCTGCCTTCCCCAAAATTGAGGCGGAGACAGGAAGAGGCCCTTAAGTTGCTATTACATGGCACTTGAGGGCCTCAACTGACCTGGGGTGGGAAGGCTGTCCTCAGCCTTTCCTGTCCTGGACAAAATGGCAGGGGGCCCAAGCAACATCAGGAATGGGGCCCCCTGCCATTTTGTTTGCCCCCTCCCCTCTGTGCTTGCCTCCCTTCTTCCCACAGATACACAGAAAGACTGCAAGTGGGAGAATGGTCTTTGAAGAACCCTGGGCTGGCCACTGCTACTACCTCTATGAGGTTTTCTCTCTCTCCCAAACCACTCACTCTTTCACAGTAACTGGGGTAAATCAAAGGTTCAACACTGAAGTCAATGAAAATAAAAATCAGGAGAGATGTAAACCAGGCTGTGCACTCATTCTCACCCAGTTTACACTGTTGTAGAAAGTCAAGATCTGGCCAACTCTCTCATACTCCTACTCTCTCTCTCACACACACACACACAGTCATACACTCTCACATTTAATTAAACATATACACACTCACCTCTTAGCACTCTGACAGGAGCACTCTTCCTTCCCTGGGCCTAAGCTGCTCATCTTATCATTGACATAAAACTACATGACAGTTTCCTCTAATTTATCACTCATGCACTGCCAGCTCTGGGTCCCTCCAGCTCCCTCCAGCGTCAGGAGTTCCTCCCAAGCCCCCCATGTTGCTGAACTTAGCTCGCTCTCGCCTTCTCGGAGAGACTGCAGTGAGAGGCAGACATCTGCTCTAGTTCATGGAGCAAAGCGTTCGAATCAGTTCAGGTTCCAGGTGAGTTATTCAGGGCTGAGGAATACATCCTGAGGCAAGGGAAAGGGAATAAACACTGAGCGCAACCTGGTGACATTGAGCTGGTATTCAGGGTCACCAAGGAATGAAAATCCTTCATCTTGTCCATTTTCTGCAGATTGTGTTCCAAAAGCTGTTGCTTGTAAATCTCGCCAACCTTAATTATTTTTGAAGTGCAATCACTCTTGTAATGTGGGGAAGCTGATTTACTACTGAAGAGAAAGTGAGAAAACTGGGGAGGTGAAAGGAAAAAGCTTCCAGGGTTTCAGCATAATTCAAGCAATGAACATAATAGTGAAGCTTTGGTCACTCTTCTCAGCTGCCCTTGCTTTGTAATCTTGTGTTACGTAATCGCCAGTAAGAACCAGAGAGATGAGGAGAATTGTTTTACATAGCGAGTTATCGTCTGGAATGCAGAGCATAAAAAGGTATTGGAAGCAGGGTCAATAACAACTTTCAAAAGGGAATTGGATAAATATTCAAAAGGAAAAAAAAATGCAGGGCTATGCAGAAACTGCAAAAACTAGGGTTTTGTTTTGAGCAGCGGTTAAGGGAAGATTTAATAGAGGTGTTGAAAATTATGAGGGGTTTCTGATAAGAGTAAATAAAATACAGTTTCCACTGGCAGGAGGGTCGGTAGCCAGTGGACACAGATTTAAGGAAACTGACAAAAGAACCATAGGGAAGAGGAGAAAAATTCTTTTTATACAGTGAATCGTTATGATCTGGAATGCTCTGCCCAAACGAGTAGTCAAGGCAGATTCATTTATAACTTTCAAAAGGAAACTGGATATGTTCACAAAAGGGAAGAAAGATTGTAGGGCTGTGGGAAAAGAGTGGGGGACTAACTGTATAGCCCTTTCAAAGAGCCAGCACTGGCACAATGGGCTGAATGGCCTCCTTCTGTGCTGTAAGATTCTATGATGACGCTAAATCTTCCTAACATTCAAAAGAACAAAGCTGATTCACGCCATAGGACATTGCAAGTATTTTTTTTAAATCACCCACATTGCTTAATTGGATAAGTAATTTAATGCAGATTGAGACTGTAAGGGACGTGATTCTGTTTGATAGGCAGGCTTGCTGCCCTCAGGGCCCTTACCCTTGTTAACAGTGGTCATGCTGCTTTCAGATATCTAAGATGTGACTATGCAGCACTGTGTGCGGACAGCTACTTGCATTGGTGTGCAGTGTGTCTTTCCAGTGAATGGTGTTTTGTTAATTTCAAGTCAGTTTTGCTGATTTAAAAACAAGCTGATGCGAATTGGGTTCGCTTAAAATGAGATAGATAAGCAGAGAGGAAAGCATAGAATCATACAGCACAGAAGGAGGCCATTCTGCCCATTGTGCCTATGCTAGCTCTTTACAAGAGTTATTCAATTAGCCCCACTCCCCTGTTCTTTCCACGTAGCCCTGTAAATGTTTTCCTTTACAAGCATATCTCCAATTCTCTTTTTAAAGTTACCATTGATTCTGCTTTCACATTCTAACAATGAGACACACTGAAGATGCATTGTAACTAATACTTGCAATAATTAGTTGGCTGTGTAGGTCTTTGCAACATCAAGAGGGCATGAGAGGCATTGTATAAATGCAAGTTCCTTCTTGCTCAGTTCAAAGGGAACTCGAGTGGGAGGTCCTTCCTCATCTGGTCTTGTTTATTCAACCTTGGTCTTGGAGAGGTCTACATTGGTGTCAAACTAACAAGGACGATAATGAATCAGCAGCTCGTTTTCCACTCCGCCCGATTCTTTATTTAATTGAAGCCAATGGAAACCAAAATTGCACGAATTGTAAAATGGGTTCTGATTCATTGTCATCTGTTTTGCAGGGACTTACAATAATAAGAAATAATTCTGCACAGAGTAAAGTGTTGCGTACAATGGATCTTTTTAAAGTATCAGTGGGTTATAAATGACCCAAGTTTAATGTGCAACACTGTGATTTGTTCAGTTCTTGACAGAAAATCAGTTTTGTGCTTCACTTTTGACAGATTGTACACTGCAGCAGAGTGTAAGTTCCAAATCAGTGGAAAAACCATTATTGTTCCATTATTATAAAGCTTTGCTCTCTCTGCCCTGAATACTCAGAGATGGAGGAGCCAATGTCCCCTGCTGCTGGCTGGTACGAAGCATGTCATGGATGATTTTCCTCTCCAGTTCCATCTTCCCCTTCATTGGGAGATTCAAATTCTCTGCTCAGCATCTGTCTGTTCAATTTAAGTCAGGTCAGGAACTGAGCAGAGTGGGACTTGAATTTGCACCTGCCCCCACCCTGTGGCACTGAGCATTATTTAACTAACCTTCAGCAGCACCAACAACACACCAATTCTGTAAATCCTATAAATACTGGGCACGTTACCTGTAAAGACAGCAAACAACTTTTAATGTGATAGAGTTAGTGTTTTAAAAGTCTCACTGATGGCTATGTTCGCCTTAAATGCTGTTTGCAATCAGCCAGTGGCAAAACCACAGAAGACATTCGGATCAGGTGTTGTTTTTCTTCCCAGTTGAACACAGTCAATGGGCTTTAATCAACGGTGGCATTTTTCCATTCCAGCAGCCTTTTCCAGCTTCTGCTTGCACAATGTGTAATAAATCCTTGAACCGTTATCCTCCTTGAGCTGAATTCTGATCCCAGTAATTTCAAACTCATCAAGAACTTCATCCGTGTTTCGAATATTGCTGCTATTTAGTCTGAACAGTGTCAAACAATTAAAATGGTGTATACAAGATTTTTGTTATACTTTCGTGGGATGTGGGCATCGCTGGCTAGGCCAGCATTAGTTGCCCATCCCCAATTGCCCTTGAGAAGGTGGTGGTGAGCTGCTTTCTTGAATCACTGCAGTCCGTCTGGTGCAGGTACACCCACAGTGCTGTTAGGGAGGGAGTTCCAGGGTTTTGATCCAGCGACAATGAAGGAATGGTGATACAGATCTAAGTCAGGATGATGTGTGACTTGGAGGGAAACTTGCAGATGATGGTGTTCCCATGCATCTGCTGCCCTTGTCCTTCCAGGTGGTAGCAGTCGTGGGTTTGGAAGGTGCTGTCGAAGGAGCCTTGGTGAGTTGCTGCAGTGCATCTTGTAGTTTGTACACACTGCTGCCACTGTGTGCCAGTTGTAAAGCGAGTGAATGTTTAAGGTGATGAGTGGGGTGCTGATCAAGCCGGATGCTTTGTCCTGGATGGTGTCGAGTTTCTTGAGTGTTGTTGGAGCTGCACCCATCCAGGCAAGTGGAGAGTATTCCATCACACTCCTGACATGCCTTGTAGATGGTGGACAGGCTTCGGGGAGACAGGAGGAGAGTTACTCAGTGACCAGGTTATTGCTGTGTAAATGCCTCTTGATAGCACTGTCAACCACACCTTCCATCACTTTGCTGATGATTGAGAGTGGACTGATTGGATGGTAATTGGCCGGATTGGATTTGTCCTGATTTTTGTGAACAGGATATACCTGGGCAATTTTCCACATTGTCAGGTAGATGCCTGTGTTGTAGCTGCACTGGACTAGCTTGGCTAGGGGCACAGCTAGTTCTGGAGCACAAGTCTTCAGTACTACTACCAGGCTGTTGTCAGGGCCCGTAGCCTTATAGCCTTTGCTGTATCCAATGCCTTCAGCCATTTCTTGATATCACGTGGAGTGAAGACTGGCATCTGTGATGCTGGGGACCTCAGGAGGAGGTGGAGATGGATCATCCACTCAGTACCTCTGGCTGAAGATGTTTGCAAAGGCTTCGGCCTTGTCTTTTGCACTACATGCTGGGCACCCTCATCATTGATGATGGGGCTGTTTGTGGAGCCTCCTCCTGTAGATTGTTGTTTAATTGTCCACCACCATTCATGACTGGATGTGGCAGGACTGCAGATCTCTGATCTGACCCGTTAGTATATACAAGATCTGGATTGTAAATCTAATTCTAATTCCAACCATTTCTGTCCAAGCGTCTGAGAAATTTCAATTTCTTTAAATAAATATATATATGTAGTAAAAATTAGAAGCATTGTTATTGTAGGAGGATCCATTTTCTTCCTTCGCTCTGCTATCTCCGCTTCTCACCTGAAGACATAATTAATGCTGACATTCCAGTGCAGTACTGAGGGAGGACTACACTATAGGAGGTTCTGTCTTTTGGAAGTGACGTTAAACTAAGGCCCCATCTGTTCCTCTCAGGTCAATAGAAAAGATCCCACGGCACTATGTGAAGAAAAGCCGGGGTGTTCTCCCCAGACTCCAGGCTAATATTTATCTCCCAAACAATGTCGCTAAAACATTACCTCAGTGCTGTTGGTGAGAGCTTTCTGTGTGCAAATTGGCTGCCACATTTCTTACTTAACAACACTTTTAAAGTACTTCACTGGCTGTAAAGGGCTTTTGGATGTTCTGAGGTCATGAACGCACTATATAAATGCAAGTTCTTTCTATTTCCCTGCTGAAGGCACTGATGAGGTACAGTTCCAGAGCATCAGTGGCCATTCTATATGTGTGAACCCAGACAGTGAACTACTGGGCTCTTTTCCCATGTAGGACATCACATTCGAGCTCAATATGTACATACATGTACCTTGCAGCCTTTGTCCCTGGATAGTGATCAGAGAAGGTAACCTTGGCCAAGTTGTCTTCTGTCTAGCCAAGGGCATTGAAGCTATCTGTAAGTCAACTGCTGCTCTAACTAACTCAACACAGAATCAGAATTGAACCTGGGACACATACCTTTGCTGTTAACTTTCCTGAAGCACTGGGAGAAACAGGAAGTGTTGACCAAATTCAAGTTTGGATTTCAATGTTACGGGCAGTACATACATCATTCTATGTTAACTGGACAAACAAAAGAATGTCACTGCTGTTTGAATGTATGGACTGTCCTTCTTACTTATATCTCTGGCACAACTAGTTCTGTTCCCTCTGCAAGGCTCGGTTCTGTTCATGTGCAGTTCAACAGGGAACTTGCACAATCGGAGAAACTAGACTAGTCTCCAGTTCCCTCCACCCCCGACCACCCACGAACCTTTAGTGGCAGTGGGCCTCCTTGCACCTCCCCACATTTAACGGTTGTTACGTTCCCCGTGGAGATCAACAAACCAAAAGAACTGAATTTACCAAATGACCCCACTAAAAAAAGGACAAGATTTCATTTTTATAATTTTTACTTTCACAATCAAACCAAAATCAACATAAATTGAACATTGCTTAACAGACAAATCACGGTCAATATATATATTTTCCAAATTGCACGTTGACTATCAGATACAACAAAGATAGATCTCGCAGATTTACTGGGCAATCCACTCAGCATATATGGCACTAATTACAGCCACAAAGTCCTTCCAAGGTCTGAACTTCTTCAGGTAGATTTCCCGCTCCTGGCTTCTGAGATGCAGTCACCGATTTTTATCCGACAGCATTTCCCCTGCAATCCCAAACTCTACAGGTATGGTCTCCATCAAAAACGGCGATCTACTCCCAAACATCCTCAGCTCTACTCACGACATCCTTGATAGTGTGAATCCACCAGTATTTCTTTAAGTCACCGAAAGCAGCTGCCACAACTCGTATTTGCTAATGGCCAGCTCCCAGAATTAGCTTCCCGTCTGCAGTTTGTCTGCCAAAAAACTCTGCCTGTGACCTGCTTGAATTCTCCAATCTTGTAATCTGAGCTTGGATAGCTCTGGTCAAATGACTCTGTGCCTTATCTGGTTCCAACCAGTTCTGTCTCCCCAGAACCCTGAAGTTTTTAGTTTCACTTTTAAGTTAGGGACAGTCTCAAAAAAACCAAGCTTTGAACTGAGAGTCAGTGCACCTAACAGATTTCAACAAGTCATCTGTTCAGACAACAGGCTGCACATGCTCCTCCACGGGTCTCACAAATTGTGGACTCCATCACATCGTGCTAAGGTTTAGTACTGCAGAATGTGTACACCCGTATATGGGGAGTATGTATGCAAAACAAATGCAAATGAAAGAAATATGTCCTAACTGTGCCTCCCTGCCCTCTCCGTATACATATTCCCTGGCAGCTGAATGCAAGGGACACCTGTTAGGCCCAAGCATCCAGTGTTCATTAGCTGCTGGAGGGGAGCCAAAGGTCTCCTTTTCCAACCACTGTGAGTGACCTTGCACAGACCAAGTCCTTGATGCCTCTCATATTTCAATGATCCCCAGGCTAGAAGTTAGGTCAAGGGACAGTGGTACATCATTGTGAGAAATGGAGGTCCTCCTCCCCTGGTGATGTTTGCCAATCAACAAAAATGAGATGCAGGAAGGAGCAGGGTAAGTCGAGGCCATTCTGTACAAATCTAAAAAAGTTCTGACACATTCCGCCACAGTCACTGTACCGTACTTTAAGAGCTGAGCTGTAGGCCCAAATTGACTTGACATATAAGCATCAATCATGCTTATGGGTGTGAAATTTAAATTGGGTTTTTTGCAAGCTAAGTGATTCAAATATTGATCCCTAGGGCATGAAAATGAGTTTAAAAATCTGAGATCCGAGAGAGCGTTATTATTTTCAGATCAAGATATAAGTTCTGTGCAAGTTCTAAATTGTTCTGCTGCAGAAGGCAACTTCTAAATTATGGAAAATGATTACATTTCAATTGAGCAAGAAAGAACTCACTTTCATATTGCAACTTTCCTCGGACCAAAGTCCCAAAGTGTTTCACAGCCAGTGAATTATTTTTGAACTGTAATTGCTGTTGTGATGTAGAATTTTGGCTGTTGTGTGAATTGTTTCTTGTAATAAATTTAACAGGTAGATTTAGCCTGAACTCGGTGATATGACAAATGTTGTTCTTCTGCCCATTAGGGGCACCATTTTATGAATGCATAGTACCAACAGGGAAGCTGACTGACCTGGTGCATGTATCAATAAATTGTACTTGTTCTTCTATCTAGTGATTAAATGAAGATAAACCATGGGCAGCAATGTATTGATAAGTATAGCTGGTGGACAAGGTATGGCTCCAGGCCTGAAGCATGTATGCTTAATATTGGACCCCACCCCTTGCCTCCAGAAGTGCATAGTGGGCATCCTGTGCAACGTCCAGCACAAAATATCTTTGTAAATGGCTCATGGAATATTTGGTGTTACGCTTAACCCATTCATTCCAGCCACGGGCATTATAAGTTTTGGGTTATAGTAGATATCGGGCTGCCAATGGAAATCTCCTTGCTGTTTTTAACCTAAATAAAGCATGAAAAGCCGGAACCATAATAGTTAATCAACATTTTAAAAGGGTATAACTGTGGGATATAATTGCCCAAGGGTGTAGCTGTAAATAATTTTGCAGAATTTTGACACTGTCAGGCAGCCATCCTAAAGAAGCTAGAAAAATAACCTACAGTATTTCTAAATACAATTTAGTGAGGAGGCTGCCTCCTTTATATGTAAAGTTGTGAGTGATTAAGAATGAGTAATACGCCTGTCATTTTATACAGGTCCAGATGGCATCATGAACTGTAATAATTACAGCTTTCAACTGACTTGCTGCTATCTATTATTATCATATCCACCTGATTTCAATGAAATGAAATGACGCTGGTGACATTTAAAACACAATGCTGAAGTTACATGGACTCTAAGAGGTTATCACCACAGTATCCGTCCAATCAGGTTTCCATCCCTACCACAGTACTGAAATGGCTCTCACTGAAGTCACAAATAACTTCCTCTGGGGAGGGGGACGTGCTTTCCAAAATGGGGTTTGGGGAGGGAATCTGCAATTGGATCAAACTGCTCTACACAAACATCAGTAACGCAGTCTCAATCAATGGGTGGGAATTGGAAAGATTCCCGATCCAATCTGGAGTCAGACAGGGCTGTCCTCTCTCCCCGGTCTTGTTTGTTTGCTGTATTGAACCCTTTGCTGAGTCTATTAGGAAGGATGCGAGCATAAGAGGGGTGACAATCCCAGGCAGTGGAGGCACTCAGGTTAAAACCTCCCTGTACATGGATGATGTCGCCGTCATCTGTTCAGATCCGCTGTCTGTGCACAGACTGATGAGCATCTGCGACCAGTTCGAACTGGCCTCGGGAGCCAAAGTCAACCACGGCAAGAGCGAGGCCATGTTCTTTGGGAACTGGGCTGACCAATCCCTTGTCCCCTTCACCGTCAGGTCAGACTACCTGAAGGTGCTGGGGATATGGTTCGGAAGGGCCGGGGCGTGCACCAAAACCTGGGAGGAGCGAGTAGCCAAGTTACAACAAAGGTTGAGCATGTGGGGGCAGCGATCTCTCTCCATTGTGGGTAAGAACCTGGTCATCAGGTGCGAGGTGCTCACGTTGTTGCTGTACGTGGCGCAGGTCTGGCCCATACCCCACTCCTGCGCTGTGGTGGTCACCCGAGCCATTTTCCGCTTCATCTGGGGATCTAAAATGGACCAGGTCCGGAGGGACATGATGTTCAAATCTCTGGATAAGGGCGGGAAAAACGTACCCAACGTGGCCCTCATCCTGATGACCAGCTTCGTGTGCGGCTGCATCAAGCTGTGTGTAGACCTCCAGTACGCAAACTCCAAGTGTCACTACGTGCTGAGGTTCTATCTGTACCCGGTGTTGCGAAGGATGGGCCTGGTCACATTGCCGCGGAACGCTCCATGCAGTTGGACCGTGCCATACCACCTATCCTTTGTGGAGCAGTTTCTGCGGAAAACACCTTTGACCACCGATCCATCAGGCAGTGGTCTGCACGGAATGTCCTCAAGGCCCTACGGGAAAAGGAGACGGGGGATCCTGTCAGATGGTTCCCCGAGCAGACCGCCAAAGTCATTTGGTGGAATGCCTCATCACCAGAACTTTCAAACAAGTACCAAGATGTAGCTTGGCTGGTGGTGAGAAGGGCCCTCCCCGTCAGATCCTTCATGCACGCCCAAGGTCTCGCCCCCTCCACGCAATGCCCCCGCGGTGGCTGTGGTGGGGAAGAGACGGTTGCCCACCTACTCTTGGAATGTGTCTTTGCAAAGCAGGTGTGGAAAGAGATGCAGTGGTTTTTGTCAAGGTTCATCCCAAGCAGCTCTGTAACACAGGAGTCTGTGCTCTACGGGCTGTTCTCAGGGACAAAAAATGAGATAAACATCAACTGCTGCTAGAGGACTATCAATTCGGTGACAGACGCTCTTTGGTCTGCCCGAAACTTGCTGGTCTTCCAGCGCAAAGAGTTGTCCACGACCGAATGATGCAGACTGGCACATCCCAAGGTCCAGAACTACGTGCTGAGGGACGCACTAAAGCTTGGGGCAGCCACTGCAAAGGCTCAATGGGGAAAGACCACTGTGTAAGGTCCTCCCACCATAGTGAACTGAGGGGCTAGACCCATGGGAAACCTCTTGGGCTGTATACACCAAAATATGGTTTTGCTGTGTAATGCAAATGTACATTGCATGTAAAATGGAATAGAAGGGTTGTGAGGCAACTCACGTTCTGTATTGAAGAAACTGATTTGTTTTGCACTTTCTGGAATGTCAACTTGGAACTGTTTTGTAATGTATTTTTTACAGATTTTTATGAATAAAGTATAGTTTTGGAAAAAAAAATCATCTGGGGGAAAAACTGACCCAATGTCGCCCTCGATGGGAGTTGATGTCAAGGAGGATCTCCAAGAAGTGAATAGCCAGCAGGCCTCACTCTTTGCTGCTTTGGCCTCCAAAGATCATCCTCCAGTCCAGAGTTTGCTCCGTTGAGCAGAATGAAACGTGCTCATGTTTCTTCTTTCAAAGTGTAAACAGAGAGAGCTCTGTGATCAGCAGCCTGAAGGAAGAAGCTGGTTCGGTAACATCGTCGCAGCCTGACATATTAAGGATCAGCAAATCCTTTTATACCAGGCTGTACGAAGTGAAACCCACAGACAGCACGGCCTCCCAGTCCTTCCTGTCCTCTATCATGGAGGTCTTTAATGACACTACGTTGGAGAATCTGGACAAACTGCTAACACTGGATGAGCTGACAAAGGCTGTCAGGTCCTTCGACACAAGTAAAACTCGCAGATGCAATGGCTTACTGGCCAAGGTGTATTCAACTTTATGGGACTGGATCAGCCCAGACCTGCTGGAAGTGTACAAGAGTCTGCTTCTGGCAAACGGCATGTCAGAATCCATGAGGAAAGGCACCATCACCCTCATCTACAAGAAGAAGGGGAGAGGGAGGAAATATCAAATTGGCGGCCCATTTCACTGCTTAATGTGGACTTCAAAATTCTGTCCAAGGACATCACCAGTCAGGTCAGGTCTGCTCTGGAGTTGCTGATTCACCCCAATCAGACCTGTACTGTACCCGGCAGGAAGATGTCTGATAGCCTCGCGCTACTCAGGGATACAATCGCCTATATACAGTACAGAGACATGGACACCCGCCTCATCAGTCTGCACAGGCCTTTGACAGAATATCACACACTTACATGATGGACGTGCTCTCTAAAATGAGGTTTAGGGAGGGAATCTGTAATTGGATCCGACTGCTCTCCACAAACATCAGTAGCGCAGTTTCAATCAATAGGTGGGTATCGGAAAGTTTTCCGAACAAATCTGGAGTCAGGCAGGGCTGTCCTTTCTACCCTGTCTTGTACATGTACTATATCAAGCATTTTGCTGAGCCCATCAGGAAGGGTGCGAGCATAAGAAGGGTGACAATCCCAGGGAGTGGAGGCACTCAGGTCAAAGCCTCCCTGTACATGGATGACATTGCCATCTTCTGCTTGGATCATTTGTCTGTTCACAGACTGATCAGCATCTATGACCAAGTTGAACTGGCCTTGGGAGCCAAAATAAATCGTGGCAAGAGCGAGGCCCTGTTTTTTGGGAATTGGGCCTACCGATCCTTTGTTCCCTTCACTGTCAGGTCAGGCTACCTGAAGGTGCTGGGGATATGGTTCGGAGGGGCCAGATATGAGCCAAAAACTGGAAGGAGCGAGCAGCCATGGTGAAGCAGAAACTGGTCATATGGGAGCAATGCTCCCTGTCCCTTGCAGGTAAGAACCTTGTCATCGTGTGCGAGGTGCTCTCTGTGTTACTGTATGTGGCACAGGTCTGGCCCATTGCCAACTCCTGCGCCATGGCGGTCACCTCAGTCATCTTCTTTATCTGCAGATCAAAAATGGACCATCTCCACAGGGACATGATGTACATACCTCTAGAAAATGGTGGGGGGGAAAATACCCTGAAGGTCACCTTTGTGCGCGGCCGCATCAAGCGATGTGTAGATTCCCAGTACACAAACACCAGGTGTCACTACACGCTGAGGTTCTATCTGTACGAAGGATGGGTCTGGTCACATTGCCGTGGAACGCACCATTCTGTTGGACCATGCCGTACCACCTGGCCCTCGTGGAAAAGTTTGCGCAGAAAAACACCTTTGACCACAGTCCATCAGGCGGTGGTCCCTACATAACATCCACAAGGCCCTACGGAAAAGGAGATGGTGGATCCTGGCGGATGGTTCCCCGAGCAAACTGTCAAATTCATTTGGCAGAATGTTTCCTCGGCAGAACTTTCAAACAAGCGCAAAGACATAACCTGGCTGGTGGTGAGAAGGGCTCTCCACGTCAGATCCTTCCTGCACGCCCAAAGTCTCACTGTCCCCGCACACTGCCCTCGAGGCGGCTGCTGTGGGGAAGAGACCGTCATCCACCTCCTTCTGGAATGTGCCTTTGCAAAGCAGGTCTGGAAACAGATGCAATGGTTTTTGTCGAGGTTTATCCTGAGTAGCTCCGTAACGCAGGACTCTGTGCTTCATGAGCTGTTCCCTGGGACGCACACTGACATAAACATCAACTGCTGCTGGAGGACCATCAACTCGGTGAAAGACACTCTTTGGTCTGCCCGAAGCTTGCTGGTCTTCAAGTGCAAAGAGCTGTCAATGACCAAGTATTGCAGACTGGCACATTCCAAGGTCCAGGACTATGTGCTGAGGGACGCACTAAAGCTTGGGGCAGCCGCTGCAAAGGCTCAATGGAGAGTATACCATAGTATACCAAGGGGCTGGAAAACATGTAAAACCTCTCGGGCTGTACACACCACAGAATGTTTGACATGGGAATGTAAATGTACATTGTAAATATAACCTGTAATGCCAAGTGTGGTGAGGCACCACATGTACTGTATTGAAAGAAACTGATCTGCATTGCACTTTATGTAATGTCAAATTTGAATTGTTACATAATGTACTTTTACAAATTTTATGAATAAAGTATATTTTTGGAGAAAATAATCCTCGATGACTGTGACAAAGGTAAACTATTCATACTCGTTCTTCTCGACCTCTCTGCAGCCTTTGACACAGTTGACCACATCATCCTCCTCCAATGCCTCTCCACTGTCGTCCAGCTGGGTGGGACTGCTCTCACCTGGTTCCATTCTTACCTATCCAGTCATAGGCAAAGAATCACCTGCAATGACATCTCTTCCCACTCACATGTAACCCAACAACACCCAGCTGTACCTCAGCACCACCTCTCCCGATCTTCCCCCTACCCTGGCCCCGTCTCCAAGTTGTCAGACAGCTTATCTAACATCCAGTACTGGATGAGCAGAAATTTTATCCAACAAAATATTGGGAAGACCAAAGTCATTGTCTTCAGTCCCCACCACAAACTCAGTTCCCTAGCCACCAACTCCATCCCTCTCCCTGACGACTGCCTGAGGCAAAACCAGATTGATCACAACCTTGGCATCATATTTAACCCTGAGATGAGCTTACAAGCACATATCTGCGCTATCACTAAGACTGCCTATTTCCACCTCCGTAACATATTAACTCTGCCCCTGCCTCAGCTCATCTGCTGCTGAAACCCTAATCCATGCCTTTGTTACCTCTAGGCTTGGATATTCCACTGCTCTCCTGGACGGCCTCCCACATTCTACCCTCTGTAAACTTAATGTCATCCAAAACTCTGCTGCCCGTGTCCTAACTCTGTTCACCCATCACCTCTGTGCTCATTGACATACACTGGCTCCTAGTTAAACAACATCTCGATTTTAAGACTTTAATCCTTGTTTTGAATTCCCTCCAGGGCCTCAACTCTTCCTATTTTTGTAATCTCCTCCAGCCCTACAACACTTCAAGGTATCTGACCTCCTCCAATTCTGGCCTCTTGAGCATCCCAGATTTTAACACTCCATCATTATCGGCTGTGCCTTCAGCTACCGAGGCTCTAAGCTCTGGAGTTCTCTTCCTACACCTCTCCACCTCTTTTCCTCTCTTATAGAATCATAGAATGGTTACAGCACAGAAGGAGGCCATTCAGCCCGTTGAGTCCATGCCAGCCGCTGCAAGAGCAACTCAGCTAGTCCCCCCCCACCCTCCCACACCCCCACCATGCCTTTTCCCCATAGCTCTGCAAATTTTTTCTCTTCAGGTGCTTACCCAATGGGATTAAAAGGGGTGGATCCTTTTTCAGCTGGCACAGACACAGTGGGCCAAGTGGCCTCTTTCTGTGCTATAAACTTTCTATGATTCTATGAACTCCCTTTCGAAAGCCATGATTGAATCTGCCTCCACCACACTCTCAGGCAGTGTATTCCAGATCCTAACCACATACTGTGTAAAAACGATTTTCCTCAAGTCGCCTTTGGTTCTTTTGACAATCACCGTAAAACAGTGTCCTCTGGTTCTTGACCCTTCTACCAATGGGAACAGTTTCTCCCTATCTACTCTGTCTAGACGCCTCATGATTTTGAACATCTCTATCAAATCTCCTCTCAACCTTCTCTAAGGAGAACAACTCCAACCTCTCCAATCTATCCACATAACTGAAATCCCTCATCCCTGGAACCATTTTCATAAATCTTTTCTGCACCCTCTCGAAAGCCTTCAAATCCTTCCTAAAGTACAGTGCCCAGAATTGGACACAAGACTCCAGTTGAGGCCGAACCAGTGTTTTATAAAGGTGCATCATAACTTCCTTGCTTTTGTTTTCAATGCTTCTATTTATAAAGCCTAGCATCCTGTAAGCCATATTAGCCAATTTCTCAACCTGCCCTGATACTTTCAACGATTTATGCACATGTCACCCCAGGTCTCTCTGTTCCTACACCCCCTTTAGAATTGCACCTTTTTTTTCTGTTACCTCTCATTCTTACTGCAAAAATGTATCACATCGCAGAGCTCTGCATTAAATTTCATCTGCCACGTGTCCACCCATTCCACCAGCCTGCCTATCACTATCCTCCTCACAGTTCACAATACTTTCAAATTTTGTGTCTTCTGCAAATTTTGAAATTGTATCCTGCACGCCCAAGTCTAGGTCATTAATAAATATCAAGAAAAGCAGTGGTCCTAATATCACCCCTGGGAAACCCTACTGTATACCTTCTTTCCTCTGTTAAGACGCTCTTTAAAAATTACCTCTTTGACTAAACTTTTGGTTATCTGCCCTAATATTTCATTTTTGGTTAGGTGTCAAATTTTGTTTGAAAATGCTCCGTAAAGTGCCTTGGGAGGCTTTCCTACGTTAAAGGTACTATATAAATACAAGTTCGTGTTATTTTGAATAATATTGTCACATGATTCATAGGAGGATAAAATGTTTAATTATTTGTTCAGATAAAGAGGAAAGGATTTGCATTTATATAGCACCTTTCACACCCTCAGGATGTCCCAAAGCACTTCATAGCCAATTAAGTACTTTGAAGTGGAGGCTAATATGTCAGCCAATTGGAGCACATCAAGCACCCACAAACAGCAATGAAATACATGATGATTTGGTCAAGGGATAAACATTAGCAGGGACAACAGGGAGAGCTCGTCTGCTCTTCTTCAAGTAGTGTCATGACGTCTTTTATATCAATCTGGAAGGGCAGGCAGGGGATCAGTTTGACATCTTATCTGAAAGACAGCAGCTCTGACAGTGCAGCACCCCCTTCGTAATGCACTAACGTGTCAAGTCTTTGGAGGGGGGCTTGAACCTTCTGGCTGAGAGGCAGGAAAGCTACCCACTGAGCCAACATTTGCCAAAAAAGTACAAGACTACATAGAGATTGAAGCATACAAAGGATAAATTCACCAATTGTGTGCTCCTTGCTGACAGCGCTGGTCAGAGAATTGGAGCTGCACATGTTCTTGCCCTTCGTCCAACCAGTGCTCTCTTTGAAGACAACTCCCCACTGGGAATGTGGGATCAGTGAACTTGCCCTATATTCTGAAGATATATCAAGCTCCCTGCATAGCTTAATGAATAAATGCATTGGCCGTTCCATTATCTTCAATGAGATACACAGCAAGGAGATTTCAGCTTTTTATCCTGGTCTTTACTGAATTAACCTATCTCTGCCGGGTAATGGTAGGGGTGCTACACAATTGGCCTCAGTTCCCCCTAGCTTCCGTAGGGGAATTATCAATGGCAATGTCCACTTCTAACAATATTAGTGACCCTCGCAACAAAAAATAGATGTGTGGATGCGGGTGGGAATAGGATTGGACTTAACTGCAATGCACCTCTCTCTCACCCCTCCTTCCCCTCTCCCACAATCAAATAGCCTGCTGAGCACTCATTGTTAACACACACCCATGTGGACTGGTTAACTTGGGTGAGGTCAAAGGTGAGGTTGGGGGGGTGGGGGGGAATGATGCTGATAGAAACAAACCTCAGCAAACCAATGCCTTCTGTGGGAAGGGGTACATTTAGAGACCAACTTAGTCATCTCTCAGAGGTAAGGGAAAAATGGGATGTTAAGTTAAGCCACTTTACTCCTGTGAATTCCTTGCCAATTATTACAGTGTTTTGTTTTTAAAAAGAAAACTTAGAATTCTGTGTATTTAAAAAGCTGAGAAAAGGATGTTATTTTGCTCAGTGGACACTAATCTGCGAATAATTGGAATTCCTGCAATGTTTTGAAAGGAAGTTGAACTTGTACAAGGACAGGAAAGCCAGCAATTTCAAGGAAACCACAAGAGTTTGACCGTTCTTCAGAGCAGCTTTTGAGTGACAGGGGGAGACACTGTGTCTGGACATGTGACCATGTTCAGGAAGGTTCTTTTTTCACGTTGGACCCTTTAAAAAGCCTGTGAATTGGACAAAGGGCAGGCATTTGAAATCTTTGCTTTGACCTGCCTGGAACAAGTGAGAATGACCCAGAAAAGTGTTACCTCTGTCTGTAAAGGAGACTTGCATTTCTTGAAAAGGAATCCTGCATTTGAAAGGTGGCAGATTCCTATTGCCTCCAGTCTCTGAAGAATTCCTGCATCCAGAGCAGTTCCTGCTGCCTCCTGTGTTTTGAGAGATCCTGAAATCTCAAGAAAGCTTCTACTGCTGGACTGCTGTTTTAAAAACCTAAGCAGACTGGTTGCTGCACCCCTGATGGAAAACCTTTGTGAGGCCTGCTGCAGTTAAATTGCCGTGAACGCCTACCCATCACATACTGTTCATCAATCTCGCCTGGAGAGACTTGGAGTGACATCCAACTATTCGACTCTGGGACACCTCACCGTACCAAAAACATCCTACCAGAATGTCATAAACTCAATTATTTTTATTCTTCCTTCTATTCATAAGAAACAGCTGTAAACCAAAAATCCCTTTCCCTGGTTAACCGTTTTTTTGAATGTATGTGAGTGTGCATGAGGGTTAAGGAAATAACACTTTTTTCATATATATTGATTTATCTCATTAGTAGTTAAGACCTATTATTTATTTACCAATAAATAGTTAATGTTGTTGTTGTTTAAAGAAACCTGGTTTGGTGTGCTTTATTCTGGAGGACAAATAGAGTGTCTAATTTGACTAGTCTTTGATAGGTGAAAATTTTTCTTGATATGTTGTAACATGTGGAGTAGTGGGGAGGAATAAACAGTGCATTACTCCCACCCTGATAGTAACACTAACCAACTAGGAACACTTTAGGCAGAAAGTGGATTTGGATCAACTGCCTGGCACCAGAGGAGTGACCCATTGCTTTGTATAGATGACTTTAACTGGGAGCAGAATGAAATATTAATAACATAGTATCCCCTCTTAGAGAACACATTGGGCCCACTCCTTGGCTAAGCCTAACTAGTAATCATCATGACCTCTTCAATACCCTGCAATAAATCATGAGCCTCTAGCCAGGGACTCAAAAATTCATTCTTATTTTATATATTATATTTGTAGCATTACAGAGATGTGGTTCTGTTACTTTTCACATTAATTCAATCAAAGAGAAAGTCTCGTATAGAAAAACTATGCAATTTCTGCTTACCTTCCTCCATTTCGGACTGCGTGCTTCAGGCTCAAGAGGGCCACGGCATAGAAGACAATTTCATTCAGAATTAGCGTGGGGTGCTTTGTCCAGATGTCTCTCGGATCACGCAGGGTGACCCACCAATTCCAGTCTACCATCCTGAAGCGCTGTGAGACTTGACTCTCTCGTGTGAACTCCTACTGGAGAAAACAGCAGCTTCATTTAAAACCAGTGAGACTTTAGATAAACGGTGCACGATAGCATTCTGTGGACATGGCCAATCTTTTCATTGGTTATTGAAGAGATAATGCTCACAAGTTAAAAATTAAATGAGAACACAAGTGCATAAAGCGAGCTTCCTAGAATTAGGTTTTGGCCTTGATACATTGGAAACAACTCATCTACTGAGTTAGATGGTCACAGGTTCAAGCCCCTCTCCAGGACTTAGGTGCATTGGCTAGACTGACCTAACAGTAGAGTGCTGTACTATCTCGTAAGGAAAAGGTTAATTCTCCTCATAGCTTTTTGCCTGTTAACTGAGTTTCAATGTTTAGTTTGCTCGGTGGGAATGAACAGTTGTATCTGTTAGAGATACTGTTCAGCTGATAAGAAATTACAAAGAAACTGTCTTTGTTAGATCCAGTCGTGAAAAGGCAGCTGCCTGAGAACTGGAAAATTAGCGAGTGTGGCCAAGCAGGGGAGTAGGACAGGACAGGCAAATCGGTGCTGAGTGATAAATGAGGATTCGGTAATGCAGAAACATTCAGATTTTCACGTAGCCAGAGCGAAAGGAGTATTAACAAAGATATCTCAGAATTCAATGTAATCTGATCAGCCATCGAGCTCAAAACCTGTAAAATGGTGAATTCTCTGGTGAATCAATATTGCTAGAAGTGCATTCTTAAGTATAATTGTAATGATTATTAGTAATAGTCATCATGGTATGCTTAATTCCTAAACCCTATGATCTTGAGGAATGACTTATAAATGTAAGAACATCCATTCCTTAACAGTCTTTTGGATAAGATGTTAAACCAGGGCCTAATCTGCTCTCTCATAAAAGATCCCATTGTAATACTTGAAGCAGGGCGGGTGTCCTGGCCAACATTTATCTCTCAACCAATTTCAATTGCAAAACAGGATAGCTGGTTGTTTATCTCACTGCCGTCTGTGGAACCTGACTGTGTGCAAATTTGCCTGTCACATTTCCTTAAATGTCAAGAATGAATACACTTCAAAAGTACTTTGCTGGCTCTGAAAGGCTTTGAGATGTTCTGAGGTCATGTTGTGTTGTATAAAGCTCTTTCTTTATCATTTTAAATGCTTCCATAGCAGCTGTTCACTGTTCAGTCTAATGGAATGAACTGATTAATGGAGTATCTCGACAGTACTATGTCTTCTGGATACTGTTCCCTTGTTAAAAAAGCCCATTGTTGCCAGTCCTGTCCATGATTCTCCCATTAATTGTTCACGTTCTGAAAGCACACAGCTAATTTACTTGACCCTTGGAGGTAGCACAGCACCAAAAAGAATGGGTGGTGCGAGGCAAAAAGAAAAGAATAATGGGGAACTATTCTAAGGCAATTATCTAATTAAACAACGGCAGTAACTAAAAAGTGGGGAGAAAATTCCGAGGTTGGGTCCTCAATTTGTGCTGAATTAGTTGATCTTAGCCTGGGCAGGAGAAGGAAGTTACAGTTAATGGAATTACAACACAGAAACAGGCCATTCAGCCCACCAGTCCATGCCAGTTTTTAAACCCAGCCCCCTCCCCCATGCAAGTAGTAGTCCTAATCACATTCGCCTGCTTGGTTCCCATATGCCTCTATTCCCCTTTCCTTCAATCACATATCTAACATATTTTTAAATGATCTGTGCTTGAATCACCAACCCTGGCAGTGCATTCTGAAGCCTCACAACCCTCTGTGTAAAAAGAAAGGTTTCTCCTTCCAAATTTCTTGCTTTTAATCTTATTTCTTTGCTCCCTCTTTCTAAACTCCTCAATCTCTGGAAACAGCCTGTTTCTTACTCTGTCTCAGCCCTTCATCATTTTAAACACTTCTATAAAATCACCCCTCAATCTCCTCTGTTCTGCTGAAAACAGCCCCAATTTCTCAAGCCTTTCTTCATATTTTTATTTCCTCATACCTGTCAGTATACTACTGAATCTGTGCTGTACCTATTGCTTCAATATCCTTCCAATAATGTGGAACCTTACGTTTCAACTTTACTTCATCATGAGTAGTTCTATTTTAGTTTGACTTGAATTTGTGATCTAATACCATACACATTGGAATGCCACACAGAAGCAAAATATAAGAGCCTTGATTTTAACCTTCCCCCCAAACCCCAACAGGCAGGAGAGAATATGGGGTAAAATATCAGGATAAGGACCTGACCCCATTCCCACCACTTTAAATTTTAAAGTGCAAAAATCAGGCCATGGATGAGGCTCCCACAGAAGGCAGGTGGGGGGGTGATCTAATTTACATACCACAGCCGTGGCCTATACAACCATTAGCGCTGCGATTTAAATTTAATTTTGAGCGAGGTGGAGGCCCAATCTGTGGGTCCATGAGATAAATGCCTTTACGGTTCTGCTTGTGGACCAGGTGGAGCAGGAATGTTTCCTCCAAGCCCACAAGCTACCCAGTAAATCCCCCTCCCCACTGCGATCTGTTTGATTCTCTCCCCCGCGAACAGACCACCAACAACCATCTGCCTCCGTCACTACAATCAGACCCCTACCCTGTCCACCACCACCCCCCCAACTGGACTGATCTGCTCTCAGCTCGGCTGCTGCCTTGTGCTGCAGGCCTTCCCATCTGACAGGCAGCCTGTCAGGTGGGATACACACAATTCCCAATTTTCCATTCCAAATTTCACATTCCACCCCACCCCCATACAGAATGCATCTTGGAGATAAGCTCTGGGCCTCAGTTCCCCCCTCACCAGGAATCTGTCGCTGAGGAGTTGTAACGAGTTACTTCAGGAGGCAATGCAAGCTCCATCAATCACATTAGCAGAGCAGAGATACAGGGGCACAGTGAATAGATGAACTAGGTTGTTCACTTTCACAGAAGATGGAATAGAAGGCAATTTTCAAGCGTTTAAGCTTTCCTCTAGGGCAAAGATGCTCTTGGAAAACAAAACACACACTCTTTGTGAGCACAGAAGCAAAACCAATACATTACAGAACTCAGTTAAATATCTAACTGTTCTCCTCAGAGCCTGTTAACCATTATCAGGAAACAAAGTGCTTAAAGAGAAAATTGCAGACATATGTGCAAAGTTTGACTGCCCATTCACTCAGCCACATTTCTCTACTCCCTCTCATGACCTAGGATTGGAAAAGCACACAGGAGAAAAAAATAATAACTTGCATTTATATCACATCTTTCACAACCACAGGGGGTCTCCAGGCATTTTACAACCAATGAAGCTCATTTGAAGCATAGACACTGTTGTGATGTAGGAAATGCAGCAGTCACGTTGAGCACAGCAAGGTTGCACAAATAGCAATCTGGTAATGATCAGATAATCTATTTTTTCTAGTCACGTTGATTGAGGGATGAACATTGGCCAGGGCACTGAGGATAACTCCCCCTGCTTTTCTTCGAAACAGTGCCATGTGACCCTTTACAGGCAGCTAAGAGAGTAGACAGGGCCTCAGTTAATTTCTATCCAAAGACAAGCACCTCTGACAGTGCAGCACTCCATTGAAGTATCAGTCTAGATTATGTGCTCAAGTTGCTGGTGTGGGATGTAAACCCACAACCCTCTGGCTTGGAGGTTATCCACTGAACCACAGCAGACACCAGTACAGAGAGCATCCTGCTCTCCTCTCACAAAGCCACTGGCTGGCTCACACTGTGCCACATGCCACATGGATGCCATCAGTTCTCTGGTCCCTCAACCAAACAGCTGTCCTTTAAATGCGTCGGTGAGCTGTTTGACTGTGGGAAGCAACCCAGTCAAGTCTGATCCTGCCCAACATCCACACAAGTCAGGAAGCAATCAGAAGTGGAGCAATATTTATCCCTCCATAGCCCAGCGTTGCTGAGGCCACTTCTTGATGTAAAATTACACCTGAAACTTTAACCTGTTTTTTGCTAATTGTGCATTTCCACCATGTTAATAAGGCCATAAAAATAGCAAATCAAGCACTGGGATTCAATTCTGGAAGAATAAAATTGAAAAGCAGAGAGGCTATGCTAAACTTGTAATGAACCTTGGTTAGACCACACTTGGAGTACTGTGAACTGTTCTGGTCTCCATATTACAAAAAGGATGTGGAGGCACTGGAAAAGATGCAAGAAGATTCACAAGGATAATATCAGAACTGAGATTACAATTATCAGGAATGACTGAACAAGCTGGGGCTCTTTAGAAAAGAGAAGGCTGAGTGGTAACCTAATAGAGGTCTATAAAATTATCAAGGGGTTTGATATTGTAGATGTACAGAAGATATTTCCACTTGTGGGCGTGTCCAAAACTAGAGGTCATAAATATGAGACAGTCACTAATAAATCCAATAAGGGACTCAGTGAAACTTTTTACTTAGAGATTGGTGAGAATACTACAACATGGAGCATTTGAGGCTGAAAGCCATAGATGCATTTAAGGGGAGCTAGATAAGTACATGAGGGAGAAAGGAATTGAAGTATATGCTGATAGGGTTGGATGAGGTGGGATGGGAGGAGGCTCATGTGAAGCATAAATGCTGGTGCAGACCTGTTGGGCTGAATGGCCTGTTTCTGCATTGTATAGTCCATGTAATTCATGGATTTTATTCTAATTAATCTCAAATTAAAGCTAAGCCATTGAGGAGAGAAATCAGGAAGTAGTTTTTCACAAAAGGATAGCAAAATGTGGAACTCTCTTGCCCAAAAGGCTGTAAGTGATGGGAGACAATTGGAGCTTACAAGACTGATCGATTGGTTTTTGTTGGGTAAGGGTATCAGGGGATATGGAGCTATGGGAAAGTGGAGTTGAGGTACAGAAGAGCAATGATCTAATTCAATGACGGAGCAGGCCCATCGGGCTGATTGGATACTTCTGTTCTTATGTTCCTAAATTCTGACTACCTTTCAGATTTGCTAAATCCAATACACCTCCACAGATTGTACTGCAGCTCCCATCTATTTCAAAAGTGGAATAGGACATCCCTATGTGTCATAAAACATGTACGTGTCCAATTTATCCTGTCTTGTGTGATTTTCCCTAGTGAGCCTGCTTTTGTGCCATTTTCAAAGCCTTTGTAAAATGTGCAGTGACACTGCATGGCAGTTGTTCAAGGACACATTGTGGTGCAGTTCTAAAATCCTCAAGCCTTCTTCCACAAGACAAGAAGTGAAGCCTCCATCTTTAATTCTGTACAGCAGCGCAGCATGAGCCCTATGAGATGGGCTTTACATTTTCACGCAGTCTAAATGTAAGCAACAAAAAATGCACAATAACAGGATACTGCAGAAACAAGCCAGCGCTTTAAGTCGTACCCTAGCTTGTTGGACATTGCTGCAAAACAAAAATATAAAATCCAACCGCTGGATTTTGCAGCATATGATTTTATTTCACTAGAGGAAATGCAGCCTCCTGACCATTGCAAAACCTGACATGCACAGAACCCTATCAGCATATACTTCAATTCCTTTCTCCCTCATGTACTTACCTAGCTTCCCCTTAAATGCATCTATGCTATTTGTCTCAACTACTCCATGCAGTAGATTTAAATCCATTCACATCATTTAACACAGCCGGTAAGGACAGTATGGAAAAGGCAGCTTTATTTTGGATCTCTTCTACACTCACCAGTCAGTTCCAACTCCCTATGATATTGAGAAACATCTTCCCAGCCCTGTTAAGCTTTAGGTTAATGTGCTCAGGATAATGGATGGCAATACCTTCCCATGGATTACTTTCATGACTGCATCTATCCTGTATCTCCACAGGATCTTTAGTCTGTCTACAAAAAGTGAGGATGGACTTAGATCCAATTTCTCACCACCAGGCATGTCACAGTCATTGCAACTCAAACGTATCTCACTGTGTGGTGCTCTTTGATGTGATAAGGTGCTATATAAATGCAAATATTTTCATTAATAGTAAAAGCAATGAGGTATTGCACCCAAAAGACAAAATGACCTTCCCTTGGTCACGACATAAAATAGGGTTTCCGTCATGAAACAAAGTGTGACACTTCAATGATTGGAGGTGGTTTATTGCTCAATGTGATACTGAACTGTAACTTCAGTCTCTGGCATGGGTTCAATCAGCTGATCTCAACCTGGGCAGTGTTAAGGATGGTAAAATTAGACACCATACCCATGGGCTGAGGTGGTGAAAATCAACCAGGGTCTCTTTTGCTCATTACTATTCAGTGACTCCTGCTGGAACATTTGCATGTTAGAGTTGACAACTTAGCTTGGATGTATTTTTGACCTATTCCCAGGGGAGGTGGGAGTGGGGGGGGGGGGGGGTCATCACATGACCATCTGCCTCCAACCAACATGCCCCCGCCATTGGCCACCTGACTCATCCATCCTCGTGGCCCACTGCCTTCCCACACCAACTGGAAAGCCAACAGACTCTTCATTACCCGATTGGATGATTCTTGGTTGTCAGCCAAACAGCCTTGTTTCCCCATCTCGAATATGAATAAATGAAAGTGTTCAAAGAAAATGAAAAATAAAACCCAGAATTTCCTTTCCCTTGTTGTTTCTTCGGGGTTGCTCAGAGCAGCATTGGGATAGTAATCTCCAAGACAATCCAACAGGCCTGATGGCCCTAGGATCAAGAGCAGCTCCAATTTGCCCGGCCAAATAGCCTGCCAACATCCAGCTGCTAGGTTTATCCTGAAGAATTGAACAAAGCACCCAAGGCAGCCAAGCATCGGCAGCGGATCAATAAATTCGAATGATTTCCTTCAGGGAGGAAGCGGAGAAGATGGGAAATAAAGTTCAGATATTGCATGAAATGGCATTCCTGTTTTAAATTGATGTATATCTCAGAATACAAGAAAAATATTGACTTAATATTCACAGACTATTGGAACTGAGGGGAATTTCTGACTCTGTCCAAAATTATTTTTTTTACTAACTTACGATTGTTTAAACAACACTGCATTTCAGCAAGTGACAGCTTGTTCTCTCCTTCATCTTTCCATAGAGCTCGAATGCTCTCATAAATTCCCAAGTACCTGATGGTTAGTCTGTGTCTTGGATCTGATATTGCAGGTGATACATGGACCAGCGAATTATAGCACATGTAGGGCGATTGACACTTCAGGGACATCTTTAAATCTTAAGAGTTCCCAAAACTTTTGACACACTGTAATTAGACTGTAGCATGAGCTTCTGATGAAAGGTCCCAGACCTGAAACATTAACTCTGCTTCTCTCTCCACAGATGCTGCCAGACCTACTGAGTATTTCCAGCACTTTCTGGCTTTATTATTGTAGAGAGAGCTTGTTTAGCAACTGGTTCCCCAAATGCTACAATCTCATATCAGGAGCCACGGGAAAAAGAGTTTGCCCAGTGCAGAATGATGGCCGGGAAACCGGGCTTCCATTACCAGCATGTGATCCTCCATCCCACCGCCCCCCACATTTTCCACTGCACGCTCCTTCCAACTTCATTTTCAGGGCGTAAAATCTGGCGCCCTGGATCACCATTTTTATTTCCATCAATCTCAATGGAAGTGAAGATCGGGTGGATTCTATTACAGTTGGTCAATCCACAACGCCAGTTTTACAGCCTGGTGACTGTCAGAAAATTTATTCTCTGTATAATGGCATCTCAAATGAAGAATTGTTAAATACTGTTTTATTTTATTCAAATAAAGCTATAAATCCAGAATTATTCTATAATTTACTACTTTATTCCAGTTATGCTTTATAATGTGACGACATATTACCCATCAGGTACGACAGAAAATGTACATAGTAGGATACCATCTGTAGAGAATAAAATGTTTGCTTAGCTCTGAAAGACTCAATACAAAACATTCAATTGTCTTTTCACAGATTCTGATAGAGCAAAGGAAATGGGACGATCACTGGCGGCAATGCCATCCAGGGCCATCTAGGTCAGTGCAGTTGCTATTGCAGCCTGCCACCTAATCAACTCAAAGGAAACGACCATCAACAAAAGAAACGCAGAGTGAAAAAGCTGCTTAAACTCTCTCTGCAAAATGTTGCTCTGCACACTACCTTCTTGGCTGCCTTCACCACCGAAGATGTGGACACAGTGCTGACAGCCACCAAGTCTAGGAAGGCTGCTGCGATTGATAGCAGCTACCCAGAATTGCTCAGGAGGCAGGGCCCAAATGGATAGTTGTGGCTTCCCAAACACACCTCGAAAATCCTTGACACTGGGATAATTGTGACAGTCTAGCACTATTCCAAAGTCAGTGCCTTCCTAAAGCCAGGAAAACCAACCCATGATCCCAAAAGCTATTGTCCCATCGCCCTTCTCTCTATGATCCTTAAGATGGTCAAATGGCTCCTCCTTAACTCAATAAAACCAGTTTTAGAAGCTCCTGTCCCAAACGAGTAAGTAGGCTTCAGAGAAGGAAGAAGATGCCCTGACCAGGTCTTTGCTCTCACTAGCAACAGGGATCTAGAAGCAGCTGAAGACTGGAGCTGCTTTTAGACTTGTCATCGGTAAACAACACTGTCTGGTGTGGACACCTGCTACAGAAGCTTTCAGTAATCATTCAATGCCTCAGCTTCCCATTCACAAAGACTCAAAAAACCCACCACGAAAGCATTTAAAATTGTGCTGGCCATTCTGGGAAAGAGCAGCTAATATTCATGCAGCTGGTATAAACCCACCTACCAGATGTATAGAATCATGGGACGCATGCAACACAAAGAAGCAACACCTCATCATTGACCAACAGCAGAGGTCCCTGGCTTCAGCTCCTTCGAAGAAAGTGGACAGTGCTCAACAGAATCCACACAGGACATGGACAATGCAGCCACCTGCTCCACAAGTGGAAGCTGAGGGATGGTCCAAAGTGTGATTGTGGCCATGTGTCCCTGACCATGGAACACATCACATTAACCTGCCCACTAAGATCTGTTCTGAGAGGCACCTAATTTCTCCACTCAGCTTCGCAGGAGGCCATCAACTGAATAGCCAAAGGAAACGTCCCATTATAAACTTTTCCTGTCATATGAAAGTAGTTGTGTAGTTTGATAGTTGCCCCAGGCATTCTGTAATCCGAAGAGATGTGGGGCGGTGGGGGCAAATCTCCAGAGTGGAGAGGTTCTCTCACTCATCCATCTTAACTTCAGAGGAAGAGCCACAAAAACCTCAGATACAATGGCCCTTCCCTCCAGAGCTCATCCACTCGTGTTACTGCTCGCAAGCAGGAGGATCTCCTGCCTGTGAAAATATACCCCTGTGGATTCTTGTTTTTTAATAATGCCATGTATAGGTGGCACCATCTCTTTATACAGCACCACACACACCACACTTCTTCCAGTGGTGTTGGCACGCAGGCCTCGCACCAGACAGCACTTGGCTAGTCACAGCCAGATTGCCGGTAACTCTGTTTGTGATGGCTGCATTGATGCTTTATCCTCAACGTATACAAGGAATGCAGTAAAGTAGCTCGGGGAGATTTGACTTTCGGGCCACAGTGTAAATGGGTGCTGTTGAGTTGGCAGCTCGTTTTACATCTCTCTTACTTTTTATTTCCATTGACTTCGAAGGGGTGAGATGTAAAACGAGCTGCCAACTCTCTATCACCCATTTTACATCGCCGCACATCAGGTAAGACATCAAGTTGTCTCCATCTTAGCACTTGATTTTTTTGGGGGTGGGGGGTGGTGTTGGTGACCTAAAAGTTAAATGGATTGTAAATACTGCTGATGACCAAATTGCTTTTAGTTGAGCTGATTTTTGTAGGACAGCTCAACAGCCAAGTTAGGCCTCACCCCTGAATAACCTAAAACCAATGTAATCCCCAATCTATTATACTTACATTCTCCAAATCTCTTCAAAACACGACCTTCAGTTTCATGATGTGACTGTGCTTTGTGTACTCCACTGAAACTATTATTTGTAATGGTGACAGACAGCAGCATATTTTACTGCTGCCCAGAGGTTGTCCTCTGAGTATGATTCAATGTGACTGACAAGCATTAAGACAGAATACTAAAGGGATTGTGCCCATGGAATAAAAGGGACAGTGGCAGTGTGGATTCAAAATTAGCTGAAGGACAGGAAACAGAAAGTGGTGGTGAACAGTTGTTTTTTTCAGACTGGAGGACGGTATATAGTGGGGTTTCACAGGGGTCGGTACTAGGACTCCTGTTTTTCTTGATGTATATTAGTGACTGAGACTTGGGTGTACATGGCACAATTTCAAAATTTGCAGATGACACAAAACATGGAAGTATTGTAAACTGTGAGGAGGACAGTGATAAACACAGGCTGGTGGAATGGGCAGACACATGGCAGATGAAATTTAATGCAGAGAAGTGTGAAGTGATACATTTTTGTAGGAAGATCGAGAAAAGGCATTATAAAAAAAGGATACAATTCTAAAGGGGGTACAGGAACAGAGGGGGTACATGTGCACAAATCATTGAAGGTGGCAGGGAAGATTGGGAAAATGGTTAAAAAGGCATATGGGATCCTGGGTTTTATAAATAGAGGCATAGAGAACAAGAGCAAGGAAGTTATGATGGGCCTTTATAAAACACCGGTTCGGCCAAAACTAGAGTATTGTGTCCAACTCTGAGCATTGCACTTTAGGAAGGATGTGAAGGCTTTAGAGAGGGTGCAGAAAAGATTTATGAGAATGGATCAAGGGATGAGGGACTTCAGTTATGATTGGAGAAGTTGGGGTTGTTCTCCTTAGAGAAGAGGAGGTTGAGAGGAGATATGATAGAGGTTTTCAAAATCATGAGGGGTCTGGACAGAGTAAATAGGTAAACTGTTCCCAATGGCAGAAGGGTTGAGACCCAAAGTGCAGAGATTTAAAGTGATTGGCAGCAGAAGCAGTGAGTTGTTAGGATCGGGAATGCACTGCCTGCGAATGTGGTGGAGGCAGATTCAATTCCGACTTTCGAAAGGGAATTGGATAAGCACCTGAAGGAAAAGATTTGGAGGACTACAGGGAAAGGACGGGAATGTGACGTTAGCTAAATGGCTCTTGCAGAGAGCTGACATGGAACTGACAGGCCAAATGGCCTCCTTCTGTGCTGTAACCATTCTATGGGTGCTTGGACGATGGTCAGTTAGTTGATCTCGCTCAGGGTGGCAGATGGAGATGCTACAGTGATGTTCACTGCTCCTAGATCAGGAAGGGGGTGGAAATAAAAATACTTGGGGTTCTGATAACTGGGAAAGATTGCACAATAGTGTCAAAATAAGCTTGGTGCAGGGATCTGAATGGCTGTCGAGTTTTAAACTGCTCATGCACTATGACTGGATTTAAAGAAACAGTCACCAAATCAAAACTGGTGCACAGTATTCAGTTTCATACAAAATTCCTCAGATAATGAAGCAGTTCAGTGCCTGCATGCAGCAAGACCTGGACAATATCAGCCTTAGGCTGATAAATGATAAGTAACATTCACACCACACAAGTGTCAGGAATTGAGCATCTCCAACAAGAGAGATTTTGACCACCTCCCGTTGACACTCCATGGCATTACCATCGTTAAATATCCCAGCAGCAACATCCTGGGGGTTACCATTGACCAGAAACTTAACTGGACCAGCCTCATAAGTGCCGTGGCTACAAAAAGCTGGGAATTCTGCGGTGAGAGAATCATCTCCTGGCTCCCCAAAGCCTTTCCACCATCTACAAGGCACAAGTCAGGAGTGTAATGGAATGCTCTCCACTTGCCTGGATGGATGCAGCTCCAACAACACTCAAGAAGTTCAACATCACCCAAAACAGAACATTTTGCTTGATCAGTACTAAATCCACTTGCTTAAACATCCACTCCCTCCACCACCAGAGTACCGTGACTGCAGTGTGCACCATCATTTGGACGCACTGCAACTCACAAAGGCTTTTTCAGCAGCATTTCCCAAACCCATGACCACCACCACCTAGAAGGACAAGGGCAGCAGGCGCATGGGAACACCACTACCTGCACTTGCCCCTCCAAGTTGCAAACCATCCTGACTTTGGCATTTATCAGTGTTTCTTCATCGTTACTAGATCAAAATCCTGGAACTCCCTAAGGTGTGCCTCAGTCGGTAGCTCTCTCACCTGAGTCAGAAGGTTGTGGGTTCAAATACCATTCCAGGGACTACAGCATACACACTATAGGCTGATACTGCAGTGCAGTACTGGGGAAGTGCTGCACTGTCAGAAGTGTCATCTTTTGGATCAGATGTTAAACTGAGGCCCAATCTGCCTCTCAGGTGGACATGGCACCATTTGAAGAGATGGGGAATACTCCCCACCTTCCTGGCCAATATTTATCCTTCAACCAACATCACTAAAACAGAGTACCTAGTCATTATCACATTGTTGTTTGTGGAAGCTTGCTATGTGTAAATCAGCTGCTGCATTTCCTACAACAGTGACTACACTTCAAAAGTACTACATTGGCTGTAAAGCGCTTTGGGACATCCTGAAATTGTGAAAGGTACTATATAAATGCAAGTTTTTCTTTTCTTTCTGAAAACTGATAGTCCATTCGGTATATTCAATGTGGGAGCTGCCTCTCATGGTACTGGCTTCACTCAGCTGGCTCTGACTGGACTGACCTCACTTTAGATTACATAACAGTTCTATAAGAGTATTTGTCCTTCTGTGTAATTGAGCAGCCTGTTGGGCCATTTTACCCATTCAGCAAAGTGTCAATCGGCAATCGTAATGTGGAAAATAAACAGCGATCGTCCTCAGGAGACTGTGATCTGATGTCAGGATGACAAGTGTTGTCTTTTCTAACAACTTCAGGCCTGTAGCCAAGGAAGGCATACGCCCCACGAATCCTAATCAGCCACATCAGCATTCAAATAGCTGGTTTGGGAAGAACAGATCAATGTGGATTGATTCACTTATTGACTGCAGCGTTTCACAAAGTCAAGCTTTCACCAGTCAGGTCAACACCTTATCTGCCAGTATAGACATTGGGTAAACTTTTGGGCTAGATTTTCAATCCTTCATTGTGCATGGGCAGGAAAGCGAATACTGTAAATGTCCAGCCAAACTGTTTGTCTTTATACTTTCCCTCTATATTATACATGTATAAGAGAGAAAATGGGGGGAAAGACAGGGAAAGAGACTGTCATGCAGAGTGGCAGCATGGACGTGATGGGCTGAATGGCCTCCTGTGCTGCAACCATTCTATGATTCTTTGATCCTCTAGAGAGAAAGATAAAGAGAGACAAGTGAAGACAAACATAGAAACAGAGGCCGGTCTTTTCCGGGCCCTTTAGGGAGAGGCTGGAGGCGAGAAGGCTGGCAAAATGGCGCCTCCGATGCCATTTTGCCATTGCCTGGAAAGTTGGCAGATTGGCTGCCTGCTGGAGGTCAATTGAGCCACTTAAGTGGTCAATTAGGGCAACTTTCCACCTCGCGGTCATTTTGCCTGTGTCGGGAGGGCCCTGCGGCCACTTGGATGAACTGCCCAGTGAAACCTAGCAGCCCCTATTTGGGCACTCTATGGCCCATGAAGGGGCCCTGCTGGCAGCAATGTCTGCCGCATATCAATGATGCCACCTGCCCTCAGTGACAGCCCCCTCCGATCACCTGGCAGTCAGACCCAGGCTACCCCCAACCCAAATATATCAGTCTCTGAGGGTGCCCAGCCATTGAGGCACTCTCTCCCTGCAACTGCAGCCTCAGCCTCAGCAATGGCCACTGCTAGCAAGAATGCTGCTGAGCTGCTGGCCCTCTGATTGGGTCAGCAACTCTTTGGGGGCAGGCCATCATCCTTAATAGGATGGTATCCCTGGTGGCAGCCATTTAATTGGGTCCCCGGGTCCCGCCACCTGCCACAGTGGGGTTGCCTCCCACTTTCGGGCCTGGTGGCGGGACATTTGCTGTCCTAGAAAAATTCAGCCCAGAGTTAATATTTCAGAAAGTTTCTCCTGAGGCCATTAGGTAGGAAGGAGGTGGAGCCTCATGGGATCAGGGGAGCAGCAGTGTAACAATTCCCTTATGGGGCCTCTTCTTCCTGAAGACTAGGTTTCACCGAGGGAAATTTCAAAGCCTGCCAGCCAGCAGAAGCAAGCAATAGCAATGATAGAGTGTGATTTTCCATTCTGTTCCTGCCAAAGGTGTGCAGCATACCATATCCCCATAGCCCTACTTCTGTGCAACCAGTACTCCCATCTGAGTCAGGCAACAGGCCCACTTATGATATACATAGGCCTCCAATTATCATTTTAGGACTCAACAAGATGGAGCATGTGCCGTGCAAGCTTCTGGTGGTCCAACATGTGACAATGTACTTTTATGGGAAAGATGAATTTATGAGAAGCTGAGGCAGTGGTGGTGTCCATCACAGTCTAGGTTTAAGTGCCGATGCTTTCTTCGCAGAACCATTCCAAGGCAGCTCACGACAGCGAGTATCAGTCGGTGTCTGTTACACCCCTCTCTCCCACACACCAAGTGAGAAACTGAGGAACTGAGCCTAGTGGGAGCAGGTTGGGAATTGGGAAGGGGGCAGAAGTCAGACTGCAAGGGAACAGGGTAAAGGACTCAGGTCAATGCTGAGCCTGGGGCAGAAGGCAAAGGGTTGGGAACCTGGGAGGGAATGGGCAATCTGGATAATTGCCGTGGAGGAAGTGAGAAGTGGGTGGAGTGAGGTCAGAGGCGGGTTAGGCCAGGAGGAAGTACGGAGATGCTGGATTTAGGGTTAGGGGGGAGAGTGAAGAGTCCAGAGCCTGGGAGGCAATGGGCTGTCTGGACTACGGCCTGGTAGGAAGTGTGAGGCCTGGGTAGAAGTTTAATTGCATTTAGGTAGAGGGGGTCCTGGGCATGTGGCAGTTGGACTGGAGGCAAGGAACACGTAACCAGCAGTATCCCATTTGAATCAGAAGCTCCAATTAATGCTACACTAGATCGCAGTGGTTAATCTACACAGAATTTCAACTGCACTAAGTCTGAACAGTTGTAGATTTCTTAAGACTTACATAAACCTCTGTGGCCTCAGGGCAGAAGCTTCCCCTCCTCGTTACAGGTTCACCCTCTCTGGTTGTTTTTCAAAACAACTGGCTGGATGTATCTGAATAAGACTGGGTTACTGGAGTACATTTCAGGCTCCACTGAATGTTACAGAACAATAGAGACTTTGTGTTAGAATTTCTGACTGTCAACCCTAGATCAGGTTTGTTATAAATTTCAGATAAAACCCTGATTTGCTCATTTGTGAACCTTTAATCTTCAATAAGCAATGGAATCTGCAAAAATGAAATGATTAATATTTTACATCAGTGTGCATCTCCTACCTCTAAAAGCTTATTTCTTATTTTCATTCCTTTTGACCAATTTTTATGATGACTTGTGTTTCATTATAAATGTCTCTGTCTACAAAATGGAAATTGCCTATGTCAACTCAGCACAAAATATTTGCTTAATCTGGCCACTTTCCCAGGGTCTGTGATGCAGTCACAGACCTATATTATTTCTGTCCCCCTTTGAAAATGTTTGATTATTTTTGTCAGGATCTCCTGAAATGGAATAGTTTGCTCAGTAAGCTTAGTGCCCGGCATTGTCACAGAGCGGGTCTCAAACTCAGCAGCCTCCTTCACTCAGTTCAGGACTTATACTAGTGAGACCACCTTTAGCTATCAGCAAAAACTATGTCCGGTATTGCTAAGGATATCTGGCTAAACAGAGGGACTTCGTTGGCACTCATGCCTCCCCAGCAGGGAGTGCCTAATCTCAGCTCTGCCATTTGGAGCAGGCCCAAAAAATAAAGACCATCTCCTTCTCCTGCTGCGAATGAAACCAGATGGCACATCCACCCAGACCACTCTCAAAAAAGTGTCCCAGCATTTTCACCATTTTATCAGCAGGCTAACAGTAAGTTGTCAGGCCATCCCTTGGTTGGGGAATGGTGTGTTGCACAGGGAGATAAAACACATACCCTATTTAACAAAGCAAATAATAATTCCCATTGAGATTCGGAACATAGGAGCAGGAGTAGACCATTCAGCTCATCGAGCTGCACTGCCATTCAATACAACCATGGCTGATCTTCCACTTCAATACCTTTGTCCCTCACTATCCTCATATCCCCTTGCATCATTTGTATTTAGAAATCGGTCAATCTCTGCTTTAAACATACACAATGACTGAGCTTCCACAGCCCTCTGGGCTAGAGAATTCCAAAGATTCACAACCCACTGAGTAAAGAAATTTCTCCTCATCTCTGTCCTAAGTGGCTTCCCCCTCATTTTGAAAGTGTGTCCCCTGGTTCTAGACTCCCCAACCTAGGGAGGATTCTTATATATTGCTGCTCCTCCATCACACATTTGTTATATTTCAAATGTTTTAGAAAAGCTAATGCTACATCAACAACATTTGCTTTGAAAACATTCACATTATTCTGAGAACTGTTTCTGCAAAGAAGGGAAGTTATGAGTCGCCCTGTTTTTCGCAGCGACTGGTTAGGCAGATGTCTTTACAGATCAAATCTGCAAGTCTTTCTGCAACCTCAGGCATAGATCAGACAGCAGATGTGCTGCTGAACCTCTCTCCCCCCAGGTACTACTATTTAGAAAAAGAGACACATTAGTGTTACTCTGCAAATTCTACACTATCGGATCTCAAGTTCCAGTTGTCAAAAGCAGCTGGGATTGCTGCAGAAATGAGGACAGAAAGTTTTTCATCCAACTTAGTCAGCTAGGAATTCAACTGGACTCCTTCATGAGTTACTGGTTTCCGAGCTATTTATTTTCCAATTTAAATATTTGCAATAAACATGGTTCACTAATGTCCTTTAGGGAAGGAAATCTGCTGTCCTTACCTGGTCTGGCCGACATGTGATTCCAGACCCACAGCAATGTGCTTGACTCTTAAATGCCCTCTGAAATGGCCTAACAAGTCACTCAGTTGTATCTAACCATTATGATGTCAATAATGAATGAAACCGGACGGACCACCCGGCATCGACCTAGACACCGGAAATGACAACGGCAAACCCAGCCCTGTCGACCCTGAAAAGTCCTCCTTACTAACATCTGGGGGCTTGTGCCAAAGTTGGAGAGCTGTCCCACAGACTAGTCAAGCAATAGCCTGACATAGTCATAAAGACAATGTCCCAGACACTGCCATCACCATCCCCGGGTATGTCCTGTCCCACCGGCAGGACAGACCCAGCAGAGGTGGCGGCACAGTGGTATACAGTCGGGAGGGAGTTGCCCTGGGAGTCCTCAACATCGACTCCAGACCCCATGACATCTCATGACATCAGGTCAAACATAGGCAACGAAACCTCCAACTGATTACCACCTACCGCCCTCCCTCAGCTGATGAATCAGTACTCCTCCATGTTGATCACAACTTGGAGGAAGCACTGAGGGTGGCAAGGACGCAAAATGAACTCTGGGTGGGGGACTTCAATGTCCATCACCAAGAGTGCCTCTGTAGCACCACTACTGACCGAGTTGGCCAAGTACTAAAGGACATAGCTGCTAGACTGGGTATGTGGCAGGTAATGATGGAACCAACAAGAGGGAAAAACATACTTGACCTCATCCTCACCAATCTACCTGCCACAGATGCATCTGTCCATGACAGTATTGGTAGGAGTGATCACCGCACAGTCCTTGTGGAAACGAAGTCCCGTCTTCACATTGAGGATACCCTCCATCGTGTTGTGTGGCACCACCACTGTGCTAAATGGGATAGATTTCAATCAGATCCAGTAATGCAAAATTGGGCATCCATGAGGTGCTGTGGGCCATCAGCAGCAGCAGAATTGTACTCAACCACAATCTGTAACCTCATGGCCCGGCATATCACCCACTCTACCATTACCATTAAGCCAGGAGACCAACCCTGGTTCAATGAAGAGTGCAGGAGGGCACGCCAGGAGCAGCACCAGACATACCTCAAAATGAGGTGCCAACCTGGTGAAGCTACAACACAGGACTACTTCGTGCCAAGCTGCATAAGCAGCATGTGATAGACAGAGCTAAGCGATCCCATAACCAACGGATCAGATCTAAGCTCTGCAGTCCTGCCACATCCAGCTGTGAATGGTGGTGGACAATTAAACAACTAACTGGAAGAGGTGGCTCCACAAATATCACCATCTTCAATGATGGGGGAGCCCAGCACATCAGTACGAAAGATAAGGCAGAAGCATTTGCAACAATCGTCAGCCAGAAGAGCCGAGTTGATGATCCATCTCCGCCTCCTCCTGAAGTCCCCAGCATCAAAGATGCCAGACTTCAGCCAATTCAATTCACTCCACGTGATATCAAGAAACGATTGAAGGCACTGGATACTGCAAAGGCTATGGGCCCTGACAATATTCCGGCAAAAGTACCGAAGACCTGTGCTCCAGAACTTGCCGCGCCCCTAGCCAAGCTGTTCCAGTACAGCTATAACACTGGCATCTACCCGGCAATGTAGAAAATTGCCCAGGTATGTCTTGTACACAAAAAGCAGGACAAGTCCAACCCGACCAATTACCGCCCCATCAGTCTGATCTCAATCATCAGTAAATTGATGAAAGGTGTCATCGACAGTGCTATCAAGTGATGCTCAGTTTGGGTTGTGCCAGGGCCACTCAGCTCCTGACCTCATTACAGCCTTGGTTCAAATATGGACAAAAGAGCTGAACTCAAGAGGTGAGGTGCCCTTGAAATCAAGGCAACATTTGACCAAGTATGGCATCAAGAAGCCCTAGCAAAACTGGAGTCAGTGGGAATCAGGGGGAAAATTCTCCACTGGTTGCAGTCGTAGCTAGCACAAAGGAAGATGGTTGTGGTTGTTGGCGGTCAATCATCTCAGATGTAGGACATCACTGCAGGAGTTCCTCAAGGTAGTGTCCTAGGCCCAACCATCTTCAGCTGCTTCATCAATGACCTTCCTTCAATCATAAGGTCAGAAGTGGGGATGTTCGTTGATGATTGCACAATCTTCAGCACCATTCGCGACTCCTCAGATACTGAAGCAGTCTGTGTAGAAATGCAGCAAGACTTGGACAATATCCAGGCTTGGGCTGATAAGTGGCAAGTAACATTCGCGCCACACAAGTGCCAGGCAATGACCATCTGCAACAAGAGAGAATCTAACTATCTCCCCTTGACATTACAATCACTGAATCCCCCACTATCAACATCTTGGGGGTTACCATTGACCGGAAACTGAACTGGAATGGCCATATAAATACTGTGGGAACAAGAGCAGGTCAGAGGCTAGGAATCCTGCGGTGAGTAACTCACCTCCTGACTCCCCAAAGCCTGTCCACCATCTACAAGGCACAAGTCAGGAGTGTGATGGAATACTCTCCACTTGCCTGGATGGGTGCAGCTCCAAGAACACTCAAGAAGCTCGACACCATCCAGGACAAAGTAGCCCACTTGATTGGCACTCCATCCACAAACATTCACTCCCTCCACCACCAACACACAGTGGCAGCAGTGTGTACCATCTACAAGATGCACTGCAGCAATGCACCAAGGTTCATTAGACAGCACCTTCCAAACCTGGGACCTCAACCACCTAGAAGGTCAAGGGCAGCAAATACATGGGAACATCACCAACTGCAAGTTCCCCTCCAAGTCACACACCATCCTGACTTGGAACAATATCGCTGGTCCTTCACTGTCCCTGGGTCAAAATCCTGGAACTCCCTTCCTAACAGCACTGTGGATGTACCTACCCCACATGGACTGCAGTGGTTCAAGAAGGCAGCTCATCACCACCTTCTCAAGGGCAATTAGAAATGGGCAATAAATGCTGGCCCAGCCAGCGACACCCACATCCCATGAATGAATTTTTTAAAAAATTAAGACACGTCTGCTCTTACATTTGCAAATTTGACAGCCAAGCTGTATTTAGAGTAAAAGTTTTTGCATTAGATATCACTTTTATACTGATATGAGGCACCTGCGCCAATTTCAAGATGACGTAATTGTTTTACATCATTATTTATTCATGGTTGAAGATTGGAATGGAGAGTGGTCGATCTGTCCTGGTTGTCAAAAACGTGTTATTAATGACTCTGATGGTAACCATTCTTGAGGTTGTCATGCTAGGCCACCACCTGCCAAGTATGAGGCACATTAATTTTGTCATGAACATTGATTTTTAACTGTTGTTGGAGTGAGGAAATGACTGATTAAACAGATCAGCCGTGGCTGGAAAAAAACATTTACACACTAACAGCTATTGAAGGGAGGAAGCGCATTCCAGGGCCTGCTAAGGAGAATACAATCCACAAGGGCCAGTAATGGTTAGACCAGCTGGACACATAACTACCTGGATGTTCTAGGGTTTTCTTTTGAACTGGCCACAAACAGTTTGGGCAGAAAGTCTGTTTGCTCCTGGACTGAGAAAATCGCTCTCCTGTCTGCTCCCATCTCTTTCTCACAAGCCACTGAATCTACTGAAGACACATGTACCCCAAGAGAGAAAAGTCTCCTACAGTGAACAAGGTTTAAGATGAACACTGGGCCCCAACGAAAAGCAAGATCTACCTATAATCAAGGACTCCACAGTGAGTTCAAAGAACCGTAACAAAAACTCTTCAGATATTGCCTCAAACGTTTCCACTTTATTTCTTCTGCTCTTTTCTGTTTCTATTTGCATGTGTGTATTGCATATGCATGCTAGTGTGGGCGCATCGTGTAGGCGTCAACCGAATTATAGTTTAAGTTTAATAAATTTCAACATTTCTTCTTTAAACCTAAGAAAACCTGTTTGTGCTGGTTTCTTTGCCTTACAAGTGGAAAGCGGTGAACAAGGATTCACCAAGGGGGAGCTAAAAACACGGTATGTTTAAAATTAAACCCTGTTACTGTAAGACCAGGTGAAGGCTGAAAGGGAAACCCTAGCACCTTTCTCACCTGGTCATAACAAGGTTCATTAGCACCACAGAGATAATGTGCAAGTGGATTTATCATCCAAAGAAACAATTTCCATGCTGCTATTAAGCACTACATAGTAAAGTCTAAATGCATTCATAGTACAGCGTGAAATGTTTTTGCAAAGGACAGAGTAAGAGGGATATTTTGGGTCCCTCTGACCCTCATAGCCGCTGGGTAATATTGGTGTCATTATAGACTGAGTTTGGAAAAGTTCGTCCCCTGGCTTCAGCCAAATAGCGATTGTCTGCTGAACCTTTCCATCTGGAGAAACCTTTGCAAATATTGACACACCACTGGTGAGCCAGGTCCACCATTGGTGGAAAAAAAAACTGAAAAAGTGACATCACAGGAAAGCTGTGACCTGATTGGCTGGTAGGGAATCTGTACTGAATTTGAAAATAAAACATTGATAAAAATTGATTAAAACCCTAATTAACTAATTAATTAATAAGTAGAGGAGTAACTAAACCGGAGGGAGGAGATTACTGTATTTAGCATTTAATATTTATAGCAGAAATCGAGCACTAGGGACAATATAGTTAATTGTAACTTAATTTAGTAAGGATTTAATAAGTATTTAATTATTTATTTTAAATTAATTTATTAATTAGTGCTAGAAATGTCAGTTAGAGCGGTGAAGTGCTTCACCTGTGAGATGTGGGAGGTCCGTGACGCTTCCAGCGTTCCGGACGACTACAACTGCAGGAAGTGTACCCAGTTGCAGCTCCTCACAGACCGCATGGATCGGTTGGAGCAGCAGTTGGATGCACTTAGGAGCGTGCAGGTGGCAGAAAGTGTCATAGACAGGAGTTTTAGAGAAGTGGTTACACCCAAGGTGCAGGCAGATAGATGGGTGACCGCTAGAAGGGGCAGGCAGTCAGTGCAGGAATCCCCTGTGGCTATCCCCCTCTCTAACAAGTATACCATTTTGGATACTGTTGTTGGGGGGATGGCCTATCAGGGGAAAACAACAGCAGCAGCCAGAGCAGTGGCACCACGGCTGGCTCTGTTGTTCAGCAGGGAGGGGCAAAGCGCAGAAGAGCAACAGTTATAAGGGACTCTATAATCGGGACACAGATCGGCGCTTCTGTGGACGTGAAAGAGGCTCCAGGATGGTATGTTGCCTCCCTGGTGCCAGGATCAAGGATGTCTCTGAATGGACAGGGGGCATTCTGAAGGGGGAGGGTGAACAGCCAGAGGTTGTGGTACATATTGGTACTAACGACATCGGCAGGAAGAGTGACGAGGTCCTGCAGGGGGAGTTCAGGGAGTTAGGTAGAAAGTTAAAAGACAGGACCTCTAGGGTTGTAATCTTGGGATTACTCCCTGTGCCATGTGACAGTGAGACTAGAAATAGTAAGATAGTGCAGCTAAGCACGTGGCGAAACAGCTGGTGTAGGAGGGAGGGTTTCAGATATCTGGATCATTGGGATCTCTTCCGGGGCAGGTGGGATCTGTACAAGAAGGACAGGTTGCATCTAAACTTGAGGGGCACAAATACCCTGGCTGCGAGGTTTGCAAGTGTCACTCGGGGGGGTTTAAACTAGCGTGGGAACCAGAGCAGTAGGACAGCAGGTGAAATAACTAGGTGAACTAGTAAATAAGGCCAGTAAGACTAAGAGAAAGAGCAGGCAGGGAGATGTTGCTGAGTACAGCGGGACTGGTGGTCTGAAGTGTATTTGTTTCAATGCGAGAAGTATAACAGGTAAGGCAAGATGAACTTAGGAGCTTGGATTAGTACTTGGAACTATGATGTTGCTGCTATTACAGAGACTTGGTTGAGGGAAGGACAGGATTGGCAGCTCAATGTTCCGGGATTTAGAAGCTTCAGGTGGGATAGAGGGGGATGTAAAAGGGGTGGGGGAGTTGCATTACTGGTTAAGGAGAATATCACAGCTGTACTGCGGGAGGAGACCTCGGAGGGGTCATGCAGTGAGGCAATATGGGTGGAGCTCAGGAGTAGGAAGGGTGCAGTCACAATATTGGGGGTTTACTACAGGTCTCCCAACAGCCAGCGGGAGGTAGAGGAACATATATGTAGACAGATTTTGGAAATATGTAAAGGTAACAGGGTTGTAGTGGTGGGTGATCTTAACTTCCCCTATATTGACTGGGACTCACTTAGTGCTAGGAGCTTGGATGGGGCAGAATTTGTAAGGAGCATCCAGGAGGGCTTCTTGAAACAATATGTATATAGTCCAACTAGGGAAGGGGCCTTACTGGACCTAGTATTGGGGAATGAGCCCGGCCAAGTGGTCGAAGTCTCAGTAGGGGTGCATTTCGGGAACAGTGACCATAATTCGGTAAGTTTTAAGGTACTTGTGGATAAGGATAAGAGTAGTCCTCGGGTGAAGGTGCTAAATTGAGGGAAGGCTAATTATAACAATATTAGGCAGGAACTGAAGAATTTAGATTGGGGGCGGCTGTTTGAGGGTAAATCAACATCTGACATGTGGGAGTCTTTCAAATGTCAGTTGATTAGAATCCAGGACCGGCATGTTCCTGTGAGGAAGAAGGATGAGTTTGGCAAGTTTCGGGAACCTTGGATAACGAGGGATATTGTGAGCCTAGTCAAAAAGAAAAAGGAAGCATTCATAAGGGCTAGAAGGCTGGGAACGGACGAAGCCCTTGAGGAATATAAAGAAAGTAGGAAGGAACTTAAGCAAGGAGTCAGGAGGGCTAAAAGGGGTCATGAAAAGTCATTGGCAAACAGGATTAAGGAGAATCCCAAGGCTTTTTATACGTATATAAAGAGCAAGAGGATAACCAGGGAAAGGATCGGCCTACTCAAGGACAGAGGAGGGACTCTATGCGTGGAGCCAGAGGAAATGGGCGAGGTACTAAATGAGTACTTTGCATCAGTATTCACCAAAGAGAAGGACTTGGTGGATGATGAGTCTAGGGAAGGGAGTGTAGATAGTCTGGGTCATGATGTTATCAAAAAGGAGGAGGTGTTGGGTGTCTTGCAAAGCATTAAGGTAGATAAGTCCCCAGGGCCTGATGGGATCTACCCCAGAATACTGAGGGAGGCAAGGGAAGAAATTGCTGGGGCTTGACAGAAATCTTTGCATCCTCATTGGCCAAAGGTGTGGTCCCAGAGGACTGGAGAATAGCCAATGTTGTTCCTTTGTTTAAGAAGGGTAGCAAGGATAATCCAGGAAATTATAGGCCGGTGAGCCTTACGTCAGTGGTAGGGAAATTATTAGAGAGGATTCTTTGGGACAAGATTTACTCCCATTTGGAAACAAATGAACTTATTAGCGAGAGGCAGCATGGTTTTGTGCAGGGGAGGTCGTGTCTCACTGACTTGATTGAGTTTTTTGAGGAAGTGACGAAGATGATTGGTGAAAGAAGGGCAGTGGATGTTGTCTATATGGACGTCAGTAAAGCCTTTGACAAGGTCCCTCATGGCAGACTGGTACAAAAGGTGAAGTCACATGGGATCAGAGGGGAGCTGGCAAGATGGATACAGAACTGGCTCAGTCACAGAAGACAGAGGGTAACAGTGGATGGGTGTTTTTCTGAATGGAGGGCTGTGACTAGTGGTGTTCAGTGCTGGGACCTTTGCTGTTTGTAGTATATATAAATGATTTGGAGGAAAATGTAGGTGGTCTGATTAGTAAGTTTGTGGATGACACAAAGGTTGATGGACTTGCGGATAGTGATGAGGATTGTCAGAGGATACAGCAGGATATAGATCGGCTGGAGACTTGGTGGAGAAATGGCAGATGGAGTTTAATCCGGACAAATGTGAGGAAATGCATTTTGGAAGCTCTAATACAGGTGGGAAGTATACAGTAAATGGCAGAACCCTCAGGAGTATTGACAGGCAGAGAGATCTGGGCGTACAGGTCCACAGGTCACTGAAAGTGGCAACACATGTGGATAAGGTAGTCAAGAAGGCATACGGCATGCTTGCCTTCATCAGTCGGGGCATTGAGTATAAAAATTGGCAAGTCATGCTGCAGCTGTAGAGAACCTTAGTTAGGCCACACTTGGAATATTGCATGCAATTCTGGTCGCCACACTACCAGAAGGACGTGGGGGCTTTGGAGAGGGTACAGAAGAGGTTTACCAGGATGTTGCCTGGTCTGGAGGGCATTAGCTATGAGGAGAGGCTGGATAAACTCAGATTGTTTTCACTGGAACAACATGATGGAGGTTTGCAAAGTTATGAGTGACATGGACAGAGTGGATAGTCAAAAGCTTTTTCCCAGGGTGGAAGAGTCAGTTACTAGGGGACATAGGTTTAAGGTGCGAGGGGCAAAGTTTAGAGGGGATGTGCGAGGCGTGTTCTTTACACAGAGGGTGGTGAGTGCCTGGAACTTGCTGCCAGGGGAGGTGGTGGAAGCAGGTACGATAGCGATGTTTAAGAGACATCTTGACAAATACGTGAATGGGATGAGAATAAAGGGATACGGTCCCCGGAAGTGCAGAAGGTGTCAGTTTAGGCAGGCATCAAGATCGGCACAGGCTTGGAGGGCCGAATGGCCTGTTCCTGTGCTGTACTGTCCTTTGTTCTTTGACCCCCACCCCTACTTCCTGCTGTAACTATGGTAGCAGCAAAGTAGTGCTCTCATTACAAAGATTTTTATTTTAATTAGTATACAGCAACTGGCATAACAGAATTGTGTTACACTCATGTAAAGTGCAGCAATTGAAAATACAAGAATTTAACCTGAAGAGTTATAAAAATGGACTTTTAAAAAAAGTGAACAATGTGCTTCAAAATGGCTACTAATGGTCAAAAGACATGGCTTTGTAGTTTCAAACTGTCTTACTGTCTGGCAAGGATAGAAGGATACATTCCAAAGTGTTACAGGTGAGAAAGAAGTCTAGGGGTTCCCTTTCTGTCTTCACCTGGTCTTACTGTAACAGGATGTTATTTTTTAACACACTGTATTTTGAGCTCCCCCTTGGTAAATCGTTATTCACCTCTTTCCAGTTATAAGGTAAAGAAATGAGCATAAACAGGATTTCTTAGGTTTACAGAAGGTGAAATTTATTAAAACTTAAACTCTAATTCGGTTAACGCCTACGGATATGCGACATGCCTACGCTAGCATGCATACACTGGGGACAGAAAAGAGCAGAAGAAACAAATAAGTGGAAAGGTTTGAGGTTATATCTGAAGAGTTTGTTACGGTTCTTCGAGCTCACTGTAGAGTCCTTTTGTAGGTTGATCTTGCTTTTTGTTGGGACCTAGTATTCTTCTTAAATCTGTAGGAGACTTTTCTCTCTGGGGGTTCATGTGTCTTCAAAGCATACCGAAGCTGGTGAGAAAGAGATGGGAGCAGACAGGACGAGAGGAGGTCTTTTCAATCTAGGAGCATAGAGCTTTCTGAGTTCAAATTCTCTGTGGCAAGTTTAAAAAAACCTGCAACAGCCAGTTAGTCGTGTGCCCAGCTCACCTAACCAGACCTGGCCCTTGTGGATTGTCTTGTCCTAGCAGACTTTGGAATTCTCCTCTGCACACAATATCTGGTGGTCACAGATACATTGTGGGTTAATTTGGAGCAGGGAATAGCCCCTTTGTCCTTTCAGGTACTGTCTGTTAATATGCAAAAATGTCTTTCCAGCCAATCTGGCAGCCCTTGTAATAGGCCGTCTCTTCTTCCCAGCAACAATTTGAAATGTAATGTCCATGTGATGAAATTAATATGCCTGATTCTTGGCAGGTGGGGGCCAGCATGACACCTCCACACCCAGGGGAATGATATGCAATTTGAAAAATAAGTCACATAAGTTGAGAGAAATATATATAAGAGACAGAAAACCATGCATTTCTCTCATTCGTTTCCATTCATTCACGAATCCTAAAACTTACTAAAACTGTCTTTTCTGGGTGCCAGTGCTGCTTTAATTTCCCCTTTTTGGCATCCCAGTAAACATGTGGTTCTTTGGGGAAGCTTTTCTTCAGTTTGCCCATTGCCATGTCTGCCTTGGGTCTTGGTTCCTGCTGAGGTCATTTTTTTCAAGAGAGTTAGCAGTGGGCGGGACTATCCTGAACTCTCTTACAGTGCTTTGCTGAGTCATGCAAAGGCTTTTGACTTCAGGGGATGGGTGGTTCCCTTTTCCTCTAACTGTGGAGGAGGATTCTTTGTTAATCTTCCCTTTGTTCTCTGGGACATCCCTCCCTCCAGGTATTTGTGCAGACTTTTGCACTACCCTGAGGCACTTTGACTAGATGAGGCATCACCCTCATGGTTTCTCTGCCCCCCTAGAGGTCTTTCTTTGTCTCTGCAGGTTCCTGTAAATGCAGTTAGCAACTCTGGTGGGGTGGTTCTAGTGTCTGCATTTACATAGGAGGATGTGGGTTCTAACTTTTCACATCTTTTGGGGTTGGTTGACCGGACTGTTGGGGTTTACTTTTGGGATTCCTCCCGGACTTTGTTTAACCTGTTCTCCTGGTCACTTTTTCCCCTTCTCTTTCTAAACTTTTGCCAGCCGTGTGCCTGCCTGTCTCCTTTTGTTCTCAGTGGGGTCCCTTACAGTTCACCAGCCCTCTGTTGGAGGGTCCTCCTAACACCAGTACAGGACTTAGGGGTTCAGGCTTCACTGTAGTTTGGGGTTTCCCCTGAACCTGGCACATGTGGCAACTCCTGCAGTACTCCACCACACCTTTGTGGAGTTTTGGCCAGTCAAACTGCTGTCTTCTGCGGGCTTTGGTCTTTCGTATACCAGCATGTACAGCCACTGTAGTCTCATGGCCCTTCTTAATATTTCTCTCTGGTACCTCTGCAGCACCACTAACTGGTGAACTACTGTCCACTCCTCACTCTCTGGTCTGTGAGGAGAACTCCATTTCCTCATCAGTAGCTCATTCTTTAAATTGTAGCAATCAGGAGCTCCCTCTGCTTCACTTTCAGACTGGGCAGCCTGTGCTAACTCTTGCAATACTGGGTCAGCTCGCTGAGCCTCAGCTAGGGAAAGTCCATTTAATTCATTCCCTGGGTCTCCTAGCTTTCCAATGAAAGTCTCAGAAAGGCAGACCTCATGGTCATCTGCCTGCAGTGCCAATTCAGTGTCCTCTGGGGAGCTGGTTTGATCATGGCCTAATCCACTACAAATTCAGGAAAACCACAGGGGACTGTCTCCTGCCATTGCCCTGTTTCTCTGACCTCCTGTGGTCTTTCTTTCACTACTGGGGGGGGAGCTACCACCTTCACCCCCGCCAAATTATTACCTAGCAGCAGGTCAACCCCGTCCACAGGCAAACGAGAGACAATCCCTACAGTTACTGGTCAAGAAACTAGGTTGCACTCCAGGTACACCTGGTGTACAGGTACAGGCATACACTGCCCTCCAATACCATTCACCGCTATTTTGGTGTTCACTGCACTCTCTGGGGGAAAAGGTTAGGTCTTTTCCCAGTAAAAAGGATCTAGTGGCCCCTGTGTCCCTGAGAATTACTCTGGGTTTGCTTGTCCCACTCGAGGGGTAAGGGGTTATTTTCCCTTCAGACACAAAACCCTGATAACCTTCAGGAATCCTATTAACCTTTCCTGCACTGGCCGTAGTAAGCTTCCTGGATTGCAATCTTACTGCAGTTAAAGCTACAGCTTGTTCTGTGGCTTTCCATCAGGGTCCTGTCGTCACTGAGCGGGTGTGCCCTGATTAACCCTACAGATTTTCCCTTTAGTTTCCAGCAGTCAGCTTTTAAATGCCCTGCTTTATTACAATGGAAGCACACAGGTCTCCGGGTCTCACTCTTGTGCAGAGCACCTTCCTTTTTGGCTGGAGGAGGACCCCCGGTGTCTCCTGCTTTCCTTTCTCTCCCAGGACTGCCTGGGTGGATATCACCTTCTCACCCTTTGTCTTTTTCGGATTTGTGGGGTTGATGAGGAAAGGTTCTCACCGGGAAACCAACTTATAAATTAAAGCAAACTCATCAGCCAGAACGGCCGCTTGCTGGGATCTCTGAATCCGCTGCTCCTCTACATGGGTCTTTATTGAGAGTGGGAGAGAGTTTTTAAATTCCTCTAACAGAACTACTTCCCTGAGATTCTCATAGCTGAGCTGTACTTTAACAGCCCTCAACCACTGGTCAAAAGTCAGCTTTTTGCTTCTTTCAAACTCCAGATAAGCTTGATTAGCTTGCTTCTTGAGGGTTCTAAACTTTTGGTGATAGGCTATGGGTATTAATTCATATGCCCCTAGGATAGCATTTGTGGTCAGTTCATAATTTGATGAATTCTTATCTGGCAACAGGGCGTAAACCTCATGGGCTTTTCCTATTAGCTTGCTTTGTAGTAAAAGAGACCAGGTCTAAGCTGGCCAATTTAGCTGCCTTGCCAGTTTCTCAAAAGACATAAAAATTGCCTCCACATCTTCCTCATTGAATTTTGGAATTCGTTGAGTGAGTTTTAGCAATTTTGTATCCAGCCCTGAATCATGCTCCTCCACATTGGCCATGCATTCACTGGGGTTACTCTGTCACCCCCTAGTTAACTTAAGCTGCATCAACTCTCTTTCTTTGCATTCTTTCTGGAATATTCTTTCTCTCTCTCATTCCTTCTCCTGTCTTTCTCTCTCTCTCTTCACGTTCCTTCTGGAAGGCTGTTTCTTTCTCTTCCTATTCCTCCCAGCAGGCTCTCTCTTTCTCCCTCTCCTGCCTCTCTCTCTCTCTTTCTCTTTCCTCTAATTCAAGTTTCCTCTGTTTCAATTGTATCTTTGCTAACAGTACCAAGTCTGGATCTGCTTCTAACCCTGCTTTTGCTTCTTCAGATTCAAGGGAAAAATGGTTCACCACTAGCCTTAGGAATTCAGACTTCCTAGCCTTGCCACGTACAGTGATCCCACACTGCTCAGCCATTTTCCTCAACTCCTCCATAGCCAGTGCTTTTAACTTATCCCAAGTTACTTCACCCTGGCTTGGGGAGATATTAGTTTCAGTTGCAAACATGTTAGTATTCAAGCACACACAACCACAAGAAAACCTGTATTGAAAACTTGCTCTTTTTTTTTTGATTGGGAACAATTTGGCTTCCCACTTCCAATTTCTCTTGTTTGTCTGTGGGTAAAATTCCAGATGCTATCACACAACTTTCTATTACGACCAGGTGAGAAAGAGGGCTAGGGATTCCCTTTCAGCCTTCACCTGGTCTTACTGTAACAGGGTTTTTTTAAATACACTGTTCTTTGAGCTCCCCTTGGTGAATCCTTATTCACTGCTTTTCAATTATAAGGTAAAGAAATCAGCACAAACAGGCTTTCTTAGGTTTAAGGAAGAAAGGTGAAATTTATTAAAACTTAAACTCTAATTCGGTTAACACCTACGGATACACAACGCACCCACGCTAGCATGCATACACGATACACACATGCAGATGGGGACAGAAAAGAGCAGAAGAAAAAAATAAGTGGAACGGTTTGAGGTAATATCTGAAGGTTTGTTACAGTTCTTCAAGCTCCTTTTGTAGATTGATCTTGCTTTTCATTGGGCCCAGTATTCTTCTTAAACCTTGTTCACTGTAGGAGACTTTTCTCTCTTGGGATTCATGTGTCTTCAAAGGATTCTGAAACTGGTGAGAAAGAGATGGGAGCAGACAGGAAGAGAGGAGGTCTTTTCAATCCAGAAGCATAGAGCTTTCTGAGTTCAAATTCTCTGTTGCAAGTTCAAAAAACCTGCAACAGCCAGTTAGTCATGTGACCAGCTCACCTAACCAGTCCTGGCCCTGGTGGATTGTCTTATCCTGGCAGACCTTGGAATGTCTCCATTGTACACAATACCTGGTGATCAAAGGTTCATTGTGGGTTAAATTGGAGCAGGGAATAGCCCCTTTGTCCTTTCAAGTACTGTCTGTTAATATGCAAAAATGTCTTTCCAGCCAGTCTGACAGCCCCTGTAATAGGCCGTCTCTTCTTCCCAGCAGCAATTTGAAATTTAATGTCCATGTGGTGAAATTAATGTGCCTCATTCTTGGCAGGTGGGAGCCTGCATAACAAAAGCTAAGAGGTGTCAATTACACCCATCGTGCACCCATCAAGACATTTTTGAATTGAATGGGTTCTTCTGAAACAAAGGTGTGAAGTAGCCACATCCTGGGCCATTGTCGGTCACCACAGGGAGGAAGATCTGTGTCTCCCAACAGACGCAAGATATGAGGGACTTCTAGCTTAAAAGGTAGCTCAATGGAGAGAGAGTGAGAGAGAGACCCAAGAAAAAGCATCACCAAAGCCTGTCCCGCTGAGAGACGTGAGAAAATCCAGCAAGCCAAAAAGGAAGGTGTCCTGCTGTGAATTCTACATTTCAACTTGTGCAGCACAGAACTGGAAGTGATCCCCTGTCTTCAAACTAAACATTCAACTAACAGAGAAATCTATACACATCCAGGTCTGCAACTAAAGAGATTTTGACCTCTGAGAAAATTCAACAGGTTTACTGTGAACCCTGAAACCCTACCTCACTTCAAACCACTTACCCCTTTTCCTCTCTATCTGTTTCTTCATGTATGTGTGTGTGTGTGTGTGTGCGAGTGAATATGTGAGTGGGTGCAGTTGTGCCAATTTCAAGATAAGGCATATTGCTCAGTAAATAATTAATCTTCTGTTTTAAACCTACAAGAAAACCTATCACTGTCTGTTTATTTGACAAATGAAACACCAAGGAGTTAGAACCCTAATAATAAAAACACTTGCTGCAGTTAGGTGGGAGTTGAACCCCTCACCACGTGGCTGAAACACTAGTAGAATCAACAGATGAGTTACAGAAGATGCAGAACACTGAATTCTCAGGATGGCTGTCTAATGCGATGCAGAATGTCCAGTCCAGGATCTCCTTGCAGGTCAACTAGTGCCCAGTTCAAAGATTTAGTTACCGCCTCTCTCCACATTTTGCTCCAGACTATCTGTCCAATCACAAACATCCATGACCACGTTACAGACAATCGCGTTGACTTATCAGCTTTGACTGAAACTTGCCTTATGGGTGGCGACACATTGCTCCCTACTGAAGGCTCACCACCCGGCAATATGCCCACCTGGCCCATCCAAAGTGCCCACTGTGCTGTCATGGCCCTTATCACCAAATCATACCTTGGTCTCTCCTCCTAATCACCTTCTTCTCCCCACCACCCCACCCTCTCCACCAGGCCCACCCTGAGTTTCTCATCAAAAGATATCCTCCCTTATCATCTGTACCAAGTGACACCAAATAGTCAGTGATTTCAATCTCCATCTCAGCTGACCCTGCCCTCTTTTCTCTGAATTCACTACCCTCCTGTTCTTCACAAAGATCTCCCTCAAATAAACTCACTTAGCAACCCCACATCTGCGTCCTTCACTGGAAAAGACTCTGTCCAAGTCACTGGGAACTGCACTTTCAAGCTGGCAACTACATAGCCTTTGGCTTTCTATTCACCATGGTACTGCTGCAGCTATCCATCTACTTACTTATTCCCTTGCCTCCACTATTGATATTTACAGGTAAGTACCAGCAGCAGAGAATTTTTTTGCCACAAGTTGTTTTCTAACAAAGGAAAATCACAGTTGGTTTGTCAGATTTCCTTGCTTACAGGGGTCCTCAGCAGAGGCAAACCAAACACCAAAACACCATGGCAACCTCAAAGATGTTATCAAGGGGAGGTGGCGGCATAGTCATAATGTCACGGGACTAATAATACAGAGGCCTAGGCTAATACCCTGGGGACATGGGTTCAAATCCCACCATGGAAGCTGGTGGAATTTAAATTCAATTAATTAATAAAAATCTGGAATTGAAAGCTATTCTCAGTAATGGTGCCATGAAACTATCATTGCTTTTTGGAAAAATCATCCGGTTCCCTAATGTCCTTTAGAGAAGGAAATCTGCCATTCTTATCTAGTCTGGCCTACATGTGACTCCAGACCCACAGCAACATAGTTGACTCTTAACTGCCCTCTGAAATAGCCTAGCAAACCATTCAGTTTTCAAAGGCAACTGGCATAGGCAACAAATGCTGGCCTTGCCAGCGATGCCCACATTACTTGAAAGAAATTTTTTTAAAACTCAAAGTATAACTTTAACTTATATATTACTAAAATAAATACAAGCCGAAGAGGGATTTTTTTGTACAATTACTCAACTATCAGATTATTGTAGGACCTTCCTTTAAGGATGTCCTGCAGTTGCCACAATCTATGAATCTCACTTATGCCCTTGGAGCCCTGTTGGTCACAGATCCAGCAGCAGAGGGCACAAAATCAGAGAGACCCCGACCTGAAACAAAGCTTCCTTCAAGATACAGGCGATTCTAGCAGAACAGAGCTGCATTGTGGACAGCCACTAAGGCCCAGTTGGAACAGTTTCCCAAGAGGTGGTAATTTGCAGACATTTCACAAATCTTTTCTAGACCTTGAGGAGCAAACAGTTTTGTAGTAGCTGTGAGACACTGCAGCTTTCAATTGAACTGATTATGGATATTTCTGAGACGTCCACGAATGCTATCTGAACATGCACAGGTAATAATACATGAGCATTCTCAATAGCGGAACCAACTTGTTTATCATCATTTATCGAGATCCATAAATAACAAATATTAAGAGCACAATTTCAGTAGAAAACACTCATGATGTTTTTTTTATTCATTCATGGGATGTGGGCGTCGCTGGCCAGGCCAGCATTTATTGCCCATCCCTAATTGCCCTTGAGAAGGCGATGGTGAGCTGCCTTCATGAACCGTTGCAGTCCATTTGGGGTAGGTAGACCCACAGTGCTGTTAGGAAGGGAGTTCCAGGATTTTGACCCAGCGACAGTGAAGGAACGGCGATATAGTTCCAAGTCAGGATGGTGTGTGACTTGGAGGGGAACTTGCAGGTGGTGGTGTTCCCATGTATTTGCTGCCCTTGTCCTTCTAGTTGGTAGAGGTCGCGGGTTTGGAAGGTGCTGTCTAAGGAGCCTTGGTGCATTGCTGCAGTGCATCTTGTAGATGGTACACACTGCTGTCACTGTGCGTCGGTGGTGGAGGGAGTGAATGTTTGTGGATGGGGTGCCAATCAGGCGGGCTGCTTTGTCCTGGATGGTGTCGAGCTTCTTGAGTGTAGTTGGAGCTGCACCCATCCAGGCAAATGGAGAGTATTCCATCACACTCCTGACCTGTGCCTTGTAGATGGTGGACAGGCTTTGGGGAGTCAGGAGGTGAGTTACTCGCATCAAGATTCCTAGCCTCTGACCTGCTCTTGTCGCCATGGTATTTATATGGCTACTCCAGTTCAGTTTCTGGTCAATGGTAACCCCTAGGATGTTGATAGTGGGGGATTCAGCGATGGTAATGCCATTGAATGTCATGGGGAGATGGTCAGATTCTCTCTTGTTGGAGATGGTCATTGCCTGGCACTTGTGCGTTGCGAATGTTACTTGCCACTTATCAGCCCAAGCCTGGATATTGTCCAGGTCTTGCTGCATTTCTACACGGACTGCTTCAGTATCTGAGGAATCACGAATGGTGCTGAACATTGTGCAATCATCAGCGAACATCCCCATTTCTGACCTTATGATTGAAGGAAGGTCATTGATGAAGCAGCTGAAGATGGTTGGGCCTAGAACACTACCCTGAGGAACTCCTGCAGTGACGTCCTGGAGCTCAGATGATTGACCTCCAACAACCACAGCCATCTTCCTTTGCGCGAGGTATGACTCCAGCCAGCGGAGGATTTTCCCCCTGAGTCCCATTGACCTCAGTTTTGCTAGGGCTCCTTGATGCCATACTCAGTCAAATGCTGCCTTGATGTCAAGGGCAGTCACTCTCACCTCACCTCTTGAGTTCAGGCCTTTTGTCCATGTTTGAACCAAGGCTGTAATGAAGTCAGGAGCTGAGTGGCCCAGGCAGAACCCAAACTGAGCGTCACTGAGCAGGTTATTGCTAAGCAAGTGCCGCTTGATGGCACTGTCGATGACACCTTCCATCACTTTACTGATGATTGAGAGTAGGCTGATGGGGCAGTAATTGGCCGGGTTGGATTTGTCCTGCTTTTTTTTGTGTACAGGACATACCAGGGCAATTTTCCACATTGCCGGGTAGATGCTAGTGTTGTAGCTGTACTGGAACAGCTTGGCTAGGGGCACAGCAGGTTCTGGAGCACAGATCTTCAGTACTATTGCCGGAATATGTCAGGGCCCATAGCTTTTGTAGTATCCAATTCCTTCAGTCGTTTCTTGATATCACGCGGAGTGAATCGAATTGGCTGAAGTCTGGCATCTGTGATGCTGGGGACTTCAGGAGGGGGCTGAGATGGATCATCAACTCGGCACTTCTGGCTGAAGATTGTTGCAAATGCTTCAGCCTTATCTTTCGCACTGATGTGCTGGGCTCCCCCATCATTGAGGATGGGGATATTTGTGGAGCACCTCCTCCAGTTAGTTGTTTAATTGTCCACCACCATTCACGGCTGGATGTGGCAGGACTGCAGAGCTTCGATCTGATCCGTTGGTTATGGGATCGCTTACCTCTGTCTATCACATGCTGCTTACGCAGTTTGGCACGCAGATAGTCCTGTGTTGTAGCTTCACCAGGTTGACACCTCATTTTGAGGTATGCCTGGTGCTGCTCCTGGCGTGCCCTCCTGCACTCTTCATTGAACCAGGGTTGGTCTCCTGGCTTGATGGTAATGGTAGAGTGGGGGATATGCTGGGCCATGAGGTTACAGATTGTGGTTGAGTACAATTCTGCTGCTGCTGATGGCCCACAGCGCCTCATGGATGCCCAGTTTTGCATTGCTAGATCTGTTCGAAATCTATCCCATTTAGCACGGTGATAGTGCCACACAACTCGATGGACGGTATCCTCAATGTGAAGGCGGGACTTCGTCTCCACAAGGACTGTGCGGTGGTCACTCCTACCAATACAGTAATGGACAGAAGCATCTGCAGCAGGCAGATTGGTGAGGACGAGGTCAAGTATGTTTTTCCCTCGTGTTGGTTCCCCCACCACCTGCCGCAGACCCAGTCTACCAGCTATGTCCTTTAGGACTCGGCCAGCTCGGTCAGTAGTGGTGCTACCGAGCCACTCTTGGTGATGGACATTGAAGTTCCCCACCCAGAGTACATTTTGTGCCCTTGCCACCCTCAGTGCTTCCTCCAAGTGGTGTTCAACATGGTGGAGTACTGAGTCATCAGCTGAGGGAGGGCGGTAGGTGGTAATCAGTAAGAGGTTACCTTGCCCATGTTTGACCTGATGCCATGAGACTTCATGGGGTCCAGAGTCGATGTTGAGGACTCCCAGGGCAACTCCCTCCCGACTGTATACCACGATGCCACCACCTCTGGTGGGTCTGTCCTGCCGGTGGGACAGGACATACCCGGGGATGGTGATGGCAGTGTCTGGGACATTGTCTGTAAGGTATGATTCCGTGAGTATGACTATGTCAGGCTGTTGCTTGACTAGTCTGTGGGACAGCTCTCCCAACTTTGACACTAGCCCCCAGATGTTAGTAAGGAGGACTTTGCAGGGAACCACTACGCCACCGCCTACCCAATGAAAACTAGTGAGCAGTTCAACAAACACCACATGATCAAGCCAGAATCTGAAGTGATTTATTATGCACAAGCCATGCCCAATCACAGATTGCCATGGTGAATTGGGTAATTATTCTGAGCATTTTCTTAAATATCCTTGTCAATATATCAATAATTCTGGAAACTCTTAATTGCTAAAAGAAATCCAGAGAAAAAGATCTAATTTAACTTGCTACATCCCACTTAAGTTACACTTACCATTCTTGCCTATTAGTCAATCAAATCTTTAGATTTAGAAATGCTCAGTAAATCCACCTTCCAAAGGATTGGGGTATCATTCCAAGGTATGATTGTACATTTGCAGACAGACAGGAAGCCTAATAATCCTCATTTTTGTCAACCCCTACCACTCTGATGAACCCAGAAATGGTGAATGAGGAGGACCACAAGATTAATTTCCTGTTTAAAACTCCTTAATTATTCAAATAGGCTGAGTGAGCCGGGTCTCTGTACTTCATTTAGATAAGTGTAAATGTGGCGGTGATTTCATAGCGGTTCACAAAATAATGTAGGCGCCAGATTGCATTTATGTGGACCAATTATTTCAACTGAATCAATTAGGAAGGACCAGGGGTCGGGTTTGTATGTTATGTAGGGCTGGACCATATTGGACATTGGACTGTTCTTTTCCCAGAAGGCAGTGGACCATGGAACAGCCAGGCAGTTCATGCAAACGTTGATTCACACAGTAACCGCACGGTAGGACAGGGTGTAATGGAAGAAATAATGGGAGCTTGTCAGCAAGGTATGGCGATAATCATGGGGTATTTTAAGTTACATATAGACTGGAAAAATCAGATGGGCAAAGGTAGCCTAGATGAGGAGTTCATAGAATGTTTTCGGGATAGTTTCTTAGAGCAGCACGTTCTGGAGCCAATCAGAGAGCAGGCTATACTAGACCTGGTATTGTGCAATGAGATAGGATTAATTAATTACCTCATAGTTAAGGCACCCCTAGGCAGCAGTTATCATAATACAGTTGAATTTTACATTCAGTTTGAGGGAGAGAAGAGTGGGTCCAAGACTAGTATTTTAAACTTAAATAAGGACAATTAGGAAGGCATGAAAGCAGAGCTAGCTAAAGTGAACTGACAAAGTAGGTGAAGGGATAGGTCAATAGAGATGCAGTGGCAGACATTTTAGGGGATATTTCAGAATACATAGAATAGATACATTCCAACAAGAAAGAAAAATTCCTAGGGGAGGACCCACCATCTGTGGTTAACTAAAAAAGTTAAGGATGGTATCAAACTTAAAGAAAAAGTATATAATTGTGCAAAGATGTGTGGCAGGTCAGAAGATTGGACAGAATATAAAAAGCAGCAAAGAATAACTAAAAGATTAATAAGGAGGGAAAAATTAGAGTATGAGAGAAAGCTGGTTAGAAATATAAAAACAGATAGTAAGAGTTTCTATAGATATTTAAAAAGAAAAGGGTTAGCAAAGTGAACGTTAGTCGTATAGAAAGTGAATCTGGGTAATTAAAAAGCAAAAATAAGGAGATGGCAGATGAACTGAACAGATATTTTGCATCGGACTTCACCATAGAGGATACAAGTAACATCCCAGTATTAGTTGTAAATCAGGAAATGGAAGGGAGGGAGGAACTCAAGAAAATTACAATCACCAGGAAGGTAGTACTGAGCAAATTGTTGGAGCTGCGGGCTGACAAGTCCCTGGGAGCCTGATGGACCTCATCCTCGGGTCTTAAAAGAAGTGGCTAGTGAGATCATTGGTTTTAAATGTCCAAAATTCCCTAGATTTGGGGAAGGTTCCATAACATTGGAAAATAGCCAACGTAACTCCTTTACTCAAAAAGGGAGACAGAAAGCAGGAAACTACAGGCCAGTTAGCTTAACATTAGTCATAGGGACAAAGAAAAATTCAAGGTAATCAGACAGAGTCGACATGATTTTGTGAAAGGGAAATCATGTTTAACCAATTTATTGGAGTTCTTTGAACTTTGCTGTGGATAAAAGGGAACCAGTGGATGTACTGTACTTAAATTTCCAGAAGTCATTTGATAAGGTGCCACATCAAAGGTTATTGTGGAAAATAAAAGCTCATGGTGTAGGGGGTAACATATTGGCATAGATAGAAGATTGGCTAGATAACAGGAAACAGAATGTCGGCATAAATGGGTCATTTTCTGGTTGGCAAGATGTAATGAGTGGTGTGCCACAAGGATCAGTGCTGGGACCTCAACTTTTTACAATTTATATAAATGACTTAGATGAAGGGACTCGAAGGTATGGTTGTTAAATTTGCTGATGTCACAAAGATAGGTAGGAACGTATCTTGTGAAGAGGACATAAGGAGGCTAGAAAGGGATATAGATAGGTGAAGTGAGTGGGCAAAAATCTGTCAAATGGAGTATATAATGTGGGAAAACGTGAAATTGTCCATTTTGGCAGGAAGAATAAAAAAGCATATTATCTAAATGGTGAGAGATTGCAGAGCTCTGAGATACAGAGGGATCTGGGTGTCCTAATGCATGAATCGCAAAAGTTTAGTATGCAGGTACAGCAAGTAATTAGGAAAGCTAATAGAATGTTATCATTGATTGCGAGGGGAATTGAATACAACAGTTGGAAGGTTATGCTTCAGTTGTACAGTGCATCAGTGAGACTACATCTAGAGTGCTGTGTACAGTATTGGTCTCCTTATTTAAAGAAGGATGTAAATGTGTTGGAAGTAGTTCAGAGAAGGTTTACTAGACTAATATCTGGAATGGGCAGGCTGTCTTATGAGGAAAGATTGGACAGGCTAGGCTTGTATCCGCTGGAATATAGAACGGTAAGAGGCGACTTTATTGAAACATATAAGATCCTAAGGGGTCTTGACAGGGTGGATGTGGAAAGGATGTTTCCCCCTTGTGGGAGAATCTAGAACTCGGGGTCACTGTTTAAAAACAAGGGGTCACCCATTTAAGACAGAGATGAGGAGAATTTTTTTCTCTCAGAGGGTCGTGTGTCTTTGGAACTCTCTTCCTCAAAAGGAGGTAGAAGCACAGTCTTTGAATATTTTTAAGGCAGAGGTAGATAGATTCTTGATAAGCAAGGGGGTGAAAGGTTATCGGGGGTAGACAGGAATGTGGGGTAAAGGTTACAATCAGATCAGCCATGATCTTGTTGAATGGCGCAGCAGGTTCGTGGGGCCGAGTGGCCTACTCCTGCTCCTAATTCATATGCTCGTATATTCATATTACAATTGCTGTTGTTTATGGGGTAATTTATAGGACACATGAATCTATGGAAGTCAATGAAGCCGGTTCTTCATCAACTCCCCTGATGTCCCAGAAGGTGCATCATATGGTGTGGTGCTTAGCCATGTAGGAACATAGGAATTGCTTGACTAAAAAAGATTAAGGTCCATCTACTTCACCTTCTGCCATCCTGGTAGTCACATGATACAGTGATAAGGAGTTGTTGACTAATCATAGCAATCGATCTCTATCAGTTGGTCTACAACAGAACCAGACATGAGATGAGGAAAATCCCCAGTGGTTGAGAGCTTTGGAACCATAGATCCAAAGTCACCCAGTGCTCGCTGATCTACATTGGGTCTCAGTCCAGCAACATCTACACTTTAAAATTCTCATACAAAGCAAAATACAGCGAATGCTGGAAATCTGAAATAAAAACAGAAAATGCTGGGAATACTCAGCAGGTCAAGCAACATCTGTGGACAGAAAAAGAAAGTTCACATTTTAGGGCAATGACCTTTCATCAGAACCGGAAAAAGTTAGAGATTTAAAATTCTCATCCTTAATTGTTTTCAAATCCCTGCATAGCTTTGTCCCTCCCTATCTCTGTAACCTCTTCCGACCCTATAACCCTACAAAATCTCTGCAGTCCTCCAATTCTGGCCTCTTGTGCAGCCCTGATTTTATTGGCTCCACCACTGACAGCTGTGCCTTCAGCTGCGTAGCTCCTAAACTCTGGCATTCCCGCCTTAAACCTCCTTGCCTTTACTTCACTTTCCTGCTTTAAGACCCTCCTTAAAATCTGCTGCGTTGACCAAACTTTTGGTCTCCTGTCCTCATATATAGTGACAAATTTTGTTTGATAATGCCTTGGGACATTTCACTCTGCTGAAAGCACTATTTAAATACAAGTTGTTGTTATTGTGGTTGCTGCCAAGCATGCTGTATTGATCATATAAACTGGGAAGGTATCAGTTACCAAATCTCAGCTGATCCAGGAATGGAAGTGCTGCAATTATCTTCCGAGACTTTGGGCTAGAGTGAGGAGAAAACAAGCCAGGGATCTGGCCCGATTGGATCGGGCTTGGTTGCGATGTGGCTCATCAACGAATAACCTGACAGCACTCACATGAAGACTGGCCACCTGAGTGAGGTGCCAAAGGCAGAGATAGTGGTTGGATCGTGCAATCCATGCGATTGCTCGGGTCTCCGAGCCAGTTAGGGCCCCCAAGTGATAGGTTTGTCGAGTAAATTGTAGCGGACTAAAAATTGATTTGCTCTGTTTTCGGGCATGAGGATCACGATTAATTATGTGCCTGCACCGGTTCCATTGGAGTTGGCAGCACATAAATTTGGTGCTGCCATCTCATTTTCCTGATAATAGCGTTGGGCCAGTCGGCTCCCGCCCTGCTGGCTGCCTGTGCACTCAGTAAGGGGCTGAGCAGCGTTTGCTGATAGCATGTGGCACAGCCAGTCTTCTGTTCTTAAAGGTAGTCTGTCCTTCCTAAAGGCGCACTTGAAATTCAAGAATGAAAATAGAAAGTGCTGGAAATACTCAGCAGGTCTGGCAGCATCTGTGGAGAGAGAAACAGAGTTAAAGTTTCAGGTCTGTGATCTTTCATCAGAACTAGTAAAAGAGATGAACGGAAATCCTATTGGTGAAAAGAGCAAAACTTCATCAAGGTAGGCATTCCTGGAGGAAAAATGGCAGTGAATTGAACACAAAATGCAAAATACTGCGGATGCTGGAAATCTGAAATAAAAACAGAAAGTGCTGGAAATAATCAGCAGGTCTGACAGGAAATACAGGAAGCTGCTACTGAATACTATTGCGGCAATTCTAAAGAAGGAAAATAGAACGCCAGGACAGAGAAAGGACTCCAGTGTGACAAATGCGGCACTGGAGTCATTAGTGAAGGAGGTGGATAGAGCAGAGATGCCATGGTTCCGCAGGGGGCCAGGAGACCTTCAAGGACGACCCTCAGAAAGGATTGGGAGTGGCTGGTCAGGGAGGTTAATTCCTGGCACCAGAACCCAAGGGGCTGGCAGCAGTACCACAATAAGTCTAAGCACCTCACACAGGTGGTCGAGGTTAGTGAATGCATCTTCACATGACACCTCTACCCACCACATCACCAGCCTCTCACACAGCTCAATGCACCAAATCTCCCTCAGCAGTCCCTGGCACTCAGGACTCATGCCCATTGTCCAAATACTCCACCTCATTCTCACACACCCACCTCTTGCAGTCTCCATATACCTCCAGCTATTACACAATCTCTGACATTCTGCCCTCTCTCTTGCAGGATAGGGTGTTACACAATAGGAGGGAATAGAGCAGAACCATTGGGGGAAAAGGCCACCTCCATTTCCTGAGTACTATGGAGGGGATCGCTCTCAGCATCATGGGGCTGGCAGTGACAGAGCCTGTGGTATCCAGCATTGCTGAGAACATTGAGGATGACAGTATGTTCCTGTCTTATGTCCTTTCTCAACAGCCATCTCACCCTCACCATGCTTTCTGGCATGATGAACAAGCTGCAGATGGTGTCGCCATGCACCTCTGCTTTTCACTTCAGCCTCCTTCATACCAACATACGAGTAAGGAGCAGGAGTAGGCCATTCGGCTCCTTTGAGCCTGCTCCGCCATTTAATAAAATCAAGGCTGATCTGATTGTGGCCTCACCTCCACTTTCTCGCCTACCCCCGATACTCTTTGACTCCCTTGTTAGTCAAGAATTCAGCTCTGCCTTAAAAATATTCAATGACCATGCCTCCAATGCTCGCCAGGAAGAGAGTTCCACAGACTCACAACCCTCTGAGAGAAAAAGTTTCTCCACATCCCCGTCTTAAATGGCGACCCCTCATTTTTAAACTGTGTTCCCTAGTTCTAGTCTCTCCCACACGGGGAAACATCCCTTCTGCATCCACCCTGTCAAGTTCCCTCAGGATCTTATATGTTTCAATAAGATCACCTCTCATTCTTCTAAACTCCAATGAATACAGACCCAAGCTGCACAACCTTTCTTCATAAGATAACCCCCCCATCTCAGATAGCAGTTGAGCCAATCTTCTTTGAACTGCCTTTATCGCATTTATATCTTTTCTTAAATAAAAGTGTTCACAGTAGTCCAGATGTGGTCTCACCAATATCCTATACAACTGTAGCAAAGTATCCTTACCTTTATACTCCATTCCCCTTGCAATAAATGACGACATTCCATTTGCCTTCCTAATCACTTGCTGTACCTGTATACCAACCTTTTGTGATTCATATGCCAAGACACCCAGATCCCTCTGTACCTCAGAGTTCTGCAATCTCTCTCCATTTAAATAATATGCTGCTTTACTGTTCTTCCTGCCAAAGTGGATAAGTTCACATTTTCCCACATTATACGCCATTTGCCAAATTTTTGCCCATTCACTTAATCTATCTATATCCCTTTGCAGACTCCTTATGTCCTCCTCACAACTTACTTTCCTACCTATCTTTGTGTCATCAGCAAACTTAGCAACTATACATTCAGTACCTTCATCGAAGTCATTGACATAAATTGTAAATAGGTGAGGTTCCAGCACTGATCCCTGTGTCACTCCACTCGTCATATCTTGCTAACCCGAAAATGACTCATTTATGCCTACTCTCTGTTTCCTGCTAGCTAAACAGTTTTCTATCCATGGTAATATGTTACCTCCAACGCCATGAGCTCTTATTTTGCTGAGTAACCTTTGATATGGCACCTTGTCAAATGCCTTCTGGAAATCTAAATATAACACATCCACAGGTTCCCCTTTATCCACATTGTTTGTTACTTCCTCAAAGAACCTCGAATAAATTAGTCAAACATGATTTCCCTTTCATAAAACCATGTTGACTCTGCCTGATTACATTAAGATTTTCTAAGCGCCCCACTATAACCTCCTTAATAATAGATTCCAGCATTTTCCCTATGACAGATATTAAGCTAATTGGCCTATAGTTTCCTGCTTTCTGTCTCCCTCCTTTCTTAATAGAGGAGTCACATTCACTATTTTCCAATTTGATGGTACCTTTCCAGAATCTAGGGAATTTTGGAAAATTAAAACCAATGCATCCACTATCTCAGCAGCCACTTAAGACCCTAGGATGAAGTCCATCAGGACCTAAGGACTTGTCAGCTTTTAGTTCTAATAATATTTCAGTACCCTTTCCCTGGTGATTGTAATTGTTTTAAGTTCCTCCCTCCCTTTTACCTCCTGATTCACAATTATTTCTGGGATGTTATTTGTATCCTTTACAGTGAAGACAGATGCAAAATATCTGTTCAATTCATCCACCATCTCCTTATTTTCCATTATTAATTCCCCAGACTGACTCTCTAGAGGACCAACGCTCACTTTACTTAACCTTTTCCTTTTTAAATCCCTATAGAAACTCTTACTATCTGTTTTTATATTTCGAGCTAGCTGTCCCTCTTTCTTAACCTTTTATTCATTCTTTGCTGTTCTCTAGATGCTGCCCAATCTTCTGACCTGCCACTCATCTTTGCAGAATTATGTGCTTTTTCTTTCAATTTGACACTATCTTTAACTTCCTTAGTTCGGTTCGGATGGAGCATCCTTCCCTTAGAGTCTTTCTTTCTCACTGGAATGTATCTTTTCTGAGTATTCTGAAATATCTCCTTAAATGTCTGCTACTGCATCTCTATTGACCTATCCCTTAACCTAATTTGCCTGTTCACTTTAGCCAGCTCCGCCTTCATGCCCTCATAATTGTCCTTATTTAAGTTTAAAACATGGCCTTCTCTCCCTCAAACTGAATGTGAAATTTGATCATAATAAGATCACTGCTACCTAGGGGTGCCTTCACTATGAGGTCATTAATTAATCCTGTCTAGTATAGCCTGCTCTCTGGTTGGCTCTAGAATGTGCTGCTCCAAGAAACTGTCTAGAAAACACACTATGAACTCATCTTCCAGGCTACCTTTGCCAATCTAATTCATCCAATCTATACGTAGATTAAAATCACCCATGATTATCACCGTACCTTTCTCACAAGCCCCTATTATTTCATCCTGTATACCCGTCCTACAGCGTGGTTACTGTTAGGCGGCCTATAAACCACTCCCACAAGTGACTTCTTACCTTTACTATTTCTCATCTCTACCCAAACTGATTCTACATCTTGATCTCCAGAACTAAGGTCATCTCTCTCTATTGTACCAATGTCATCCTTAATTAACAGAGCTACCCCTCCATCTTTTCCCATCTTCCTGTCCTTCCTAAAGGCACGTATCCTTGAATATTCAGGTCCCAGGCTTTGGCATCTTGCAGCCATGTCTCTGTAGTGGCTATCAGATCTTTTTTTTTTAATTCATTCATGGGATGAGGGCGACGCTGGCCAGGCCAGCATTTATTGCCAGCCCTAATTGCCCTTAGAAGGTGGTGGTGAGCTGTTTTTGATATCTTTTGCCATCTTAAATGGTTTGAGTGCAGGGGACACCCTTGTTAATAATTATCTTTAGTTTCAAATAAAACATCAATAAAGTCCTGGAAAAAAAAAATGGTCTGGAGGCAATGCAGAGAGCTCTGCAGATGGAGAAGGGTCTGAACCAGAGTCTGCTGGATCTGCACAAACTCTCCACTGGCAACACTGACCCTCATTTGTATCATGCGTATTTATTACTATTTGCGTTGTGAATTTATGTGCTTTGTTACGAATGCTATGTGCATTCAGATACAGAGCCTTTAGTTCTGTCTTTTTACTATTTTTGTAACCTCTAGTCTTATCTGCTGGTGCACTCTTAGGTTTGTACACTCTGTCCCTTCCTGCCACACTCTGATCATCATTTCCCTTGTTACTACTTTGTTTAGTTTAGAGATACAGCACTGAAACAGGCCCTTCGGCCCACCGAGTCTGTGCCGACCATCAACCACCCATTTATACTAATCCTACCCTAATTCCATATTCCTACCACATCCCCACCTGTCCCTATATTTCCCTCTTGCCTTGCTTTCTCCACTTAATTTATCACATCTTCTCAATACTGATCCCTCATTTCAAACTTCCCTGGCTTATTTACTGCTTTCGGACACCCAAGAAATTCCACTGGCCCAAACGCAGCAACCCCAGGAGGAGGAGAGAGTGCAACAGCATAGCACTGATGAAGAGGCCCCGTCACTTGATCTGACACTCACAGCCACCAGATCAGATACTGGCACTGCACATACCTTGGAGACATGTATAGAGTTGGGATCAGCATGTGGTGAGTCACTGGGCACCACAGTCAGGGGTAAATGATGGTCCATTTGGCAATGCACCAGAGGGTGAGGTGACAGTCAAGTTCTGCTGCAGGGGACTCAGATGAGGACCTCGATGGGGCAGCATACAGGAAAGTGCAGAATGGTCATGCACACCGAGATATTGGGTGCATTGGCTGGCCTGCCAGACAGCATCCTGTCACTGTCAAGGAGCATGGAGGAGTCTAGCTCTAAGTTGACAGAGGGTATTGAGCAGATCTTGCCCTCTCCATAGTCTCTGCTCCATCTCCCTGACATGCTGTAGACCCAGAGGCACTGCCACTGCTGCCCCCATCACTGTTCCAGCCTTTGAGTAGACAGGTCATCTAATCCTCTGCCCTGTCTGAGAATGCAGCAACACTCCCTGCCAAATCCAGAAACTCACCACAACACTTTCAAAAATAGGTCACAGTGCATCCAGAGATTTGGCAATAACAGACATTCTTCAAATTCACTTTGCCTGCAAGTAGGCTGCCTGGCCCTTTAAATAACACTAATGCTGGGTTTCCCTTGCAGTTGAACATCTGATCTTCGCTGAGTTTTGAACGAATTTGTTGAATGGACCTGCATGGTCCAAATTTGGTAAGTGGGCGTCACATCAGCCGGTAAGACTGTATGTTATCAGGATAGGTCAAATTAAGTTGTTTGGGGCGCTTGCAGGGGATAGAAGAGTCATTGTCTTTAGTAGCACCACCTCCAGCGCCACTGCTGATCCATGCCTAAGGACCCCAAACTAGTCATCTGCATGAAACTTCCAAAGGGCAAAGGCAGTCGCTGACCAGACAGCTGCCAATGCCTTTGGAATAATATTGCCATCAGAAGAGGACACCTAAATGGGTTGAGGGAAGGGAAACATTTGTGAGTTCTTGCATCATATAAAATTTGTAAAATAACTGAACACAAAATGCAAATTATGCATTTCCTGTTGCTGTACCCCATTACCAATGTCATAGCTTCAGTGATGTGGCTGTACACAAACTGCCCTTTCAGTTAGCTGGGTAATGAGCTTCATTTGAGTCCTGCTATTTTTTTAAAATTCATTCATGGGATGTGGGCGTCACTGGCTAGGCCAGCATTTATTGCCCATCTCTAATTGCCCTTGAGAAGGTGGTGGTGAGCTGCCTTCTTGAACCGCTGCAGTCCGTGTGGGGTAGGTACACCCACAGTGCTGTTAGGAAGAGAGTTCCAGGATTTTGACCCAGCGACAGTGAAGGAACGGTGATATAATTCCAAGTCAGGATAGTGTGTGACTTGGAGGGGAACTTGCAGGTGGTGGTGTTCCCATGTATTTGCTGCCCTTGTCCTTCCAGTTGGTAGAGGTCGCGGGTTTGGAAGGTGCTGTCGAAGGAGCCTTGGTGTGTTGCTGCAGTGCATCTTGTAGATGGTACACACTGCTACTACTGTGCGTCAGTGGTGGAGGGAGTGAATGTTTGTAGATGGGATGCCAGTCTAGTGGGCTGCTTTGTCCTGGATGGTGTCGAGCATCTTGAGTGTTGTTGGAGCTGCACCCATCCAGGCAAGTGGAGAGTATTCCATCACACTCCTGACTTGTGCCTTGCAGATGGTGGATAGGCTCCGGGTAGTCAGGTGGTGAGTTATTTGCAGCAGGATTCCTAGCCTCTTACCTGCTCTTGTAGCCACGGTATTTATATGGCTACTCCAGTTCAGTTTCTGGTCAATGGTAGCCCCTAGGATGTTAATAGTGGGGGATTCAGCGATGGTAATGCCATTGAATGTCAAGGGGAGATGGTTCGATTCTCTCATGTTGGAGATGGTCATTGCCTGGCACTTGTGTGGCGCAAATGTTACTTGCCACTTATCAGCCCAAGCCTGGATATTGTCCAAGTCTTGCTGCATTTCTACACGGACTGCTTCAGTATCTGAGGAGTCACGGATGGTGCTGAACATTGTGCAATCATCAGCGAACATCCCACTTCTGACCTTATGATTGAAGGAAGGTCATTGATGAAGCAGCTGAAGATGGTTGGGCCAAGGACACTACCCTGAGGAACTCCTGCAGTGATGTCCTGGATCTGAGATGATTGCTCTCCAACAACCACAACCATCTTCCTTTACGCTAGGTATGACTCCAACCAGTGGAGAGTTTTCCCCCTGATTCCCATTGACCTCAGTTTTGCTAGGGCCCCTTGATGCCATACTCAGTCAAATGCTGCCTTGATGTCAAGGGCAGTCACTCTCACTTTACCTCTTGAGTTCAGCTCTTTTGTCCATGTTTGAACCAACTGAGTGGCCCTGGTGCAACCCAAACTGAGCAACACTGAGCAGGTTATTGCTAAGCAAGTGCCGTTTGATGGCACTGTTGATGACACCTTCCATCGCTTTACTGATGATTGAGAGTAGGCTGATGGGGCGGTAATTGGCCAGATTGGATTTGTCCTGCTTTTTGTGTACAGGACATACCAGGGCAATTTTACACATTGCAGGGTAGATGCCAGTGTTGTAGCAGTACTGGAACAGCTTGGCTAGGGGCAGACGTAGGAGCAGACTCAGCTTAATGATCTGTTTATTGCAAATCTTTAAATTGGAATGGAACTCTATGGAAAGCCCTCCCTCAACCTCTTCATCGTCCTCTCTTCCTTTTCAAAACCTTCATCACACCCATTTGACAAAGCTCTTCACCAAACCCCTCTGACTCTCTCCCTTCCCAGCTTAGTATCTGCTTCCTTACCCCAATCTGGGAAGAAATTTGGATTTTTTTTTAATGTTAAAGATGCTACATAAATGGAAATGATGGTTATATTTGGAACACATTAAGCCTCATGGTTTCGTTAGGGTGCGTTTGTGTTGATGACGACAGAACTCTTGAACTTCCCCCTGATGAGTTTGATGCATTCCTGGTTTCCCAGCTTTTTATTATCTCATAGAAAGGTTTGCAATAAACAGATGAATAAGATGAGTGTGCTCTTACATTAGCAGCAGGACTCAAATGAAGTTTGTATGTCATTGCCCAGCTAACTGAAAAGGCAGTTTGTGTCCTAAGGGAGCAGCCACATCACTGAACAGGCAGATACATCTAAGAGTGAGCAATCCTGTTCTATATTCAGTCAGCAGTCTATTTGGTTTCAAGATGCAGCAGAGTTCTAGGAAAGCTGACCTTGATGTGGGACAGCTACCAAGGTCTTAGATAGTGTGAGCGTGTGCAAATGATCGGAGCTCAGAATTGAGTTGATCAAATAGGCTCTGGCACTCAATAGTTCCTTTTCTGCTAGGAGTTATGAGGTGGGGGAGGGACACTGTTTGATGTAGTCAGCCTGGCACATTTAAATAGGGGAGGTGGATGACGATTATGGAGTTTTACTTTGGATTTATAGAATACTTATACTAAACCTTCCCTAGTGTAGATACAGAGAATCTATTTCCTCTGGTGGGGGAAATCAAGAATGAGGGGAGGTAACCTTAGAATTAGAGCTAGACCTTCATTACTTTCCCTTAGTAAACATAGTTCTTTTGGAATTTCAAAAAGTAGAAATGATTTATTACAAGTCAATTCATGAGTTCTCAGTGTTTATGAGAGGGGGAAGGGGAGTTCATTTTGGCTTTTTAAAACTTGTTTATGTTGCAGGAGTTACACAAGGTAATTAATGGACTAAATATGACTCCTTTATGTACATTTCTCATATGGTGCAAGCTGGTGGCTCAGGGTAGCACTCTCATCTCTGACTCAGTATGATCATGGGTTCAAGACCCCTTCCATTAGACTTGACCACAGAATTTAGGCTGACACTCCAGTGCAGTACTGAGGGAATGCTGCACTGTATGGAGGTGCCATCTTTTGGATGAGATATTAAACTCACGCCCCATCTTCCCTCTCGGGTGGATGTCCAAGATCTGATGGTACAATTTCTAGGACAGGGAGTTCCACCTCGTGTCCTGGCCAAGATTTGTCCCTGAACCACCATCAGTAAAAACAGATTGGCTGGTCATTATCATGTAGCTGTTTGTGGGAACTTGCTGTGTATAAGTTGATTATGGCATTTCCTACATTACAACATTGACTACATATCAAAAAAAGGTGCATCATTGGCTGTAAAGTGCTTTGGGATGTCGTGATAGGTGCTATATAAATTCAAATCTTTCATTATATGAAAAGCATTTTTATAAGACAAACGAGCATAGGTTTTGAATTTGCTGTCCACACAGGTTTCATTAATTCGTATTCTAAAATCAAAAATAACAATATGGAAAGCATCACTTCAAGCAGAAAGGATAATTCACGTCGCTGAGAATGAACTACAGAACTTCCATTAGTACACGAAGGTTGGAAGGCAACTTCTGATCCAGAAATTTTGCAGCTGAAATGGAGAAGCCATTCTTAACTTTTCTCACTGGCTATACATATGAACATACAAATTAGGAGCAGGATAAGGCCATTCGGCCCCTCGAGCCTGCTCCGCCATTTGATAAGATCATGGCTGATCTGATTTTGGCCTCAACTCTACTTTCCTGTCTACCCGCTATATCCTTTGACTCCCTTGTCAATCAAGAATCTATCTAACTCAGCCTTAAAAATATACAATAACCCTGTCTCCACTGCTCTCTGGGGAAGAGAATTCTACAGCATAATGACCCTTTGAGAGAAAAAAATTCTCCTCATTTCTGTCTTACATGGGATACCCCTTATTGTTAAATTGTGTCTCCTGGTTCTAATCTCTTTCATAAGGCGAAACCTCCTCTCAGCATCCACTCTGTCAAGTCCCCTCAGGATCTTATATGTTTCATAAGAAAACTAACAGGTCAAGGGAACCCTGGATGTGAAGGGATATAGAGGATTGGATAAGGAGAAAAAAGGAGACGTATGGCAGATTCAGAGCGCTGAAAACAGCGGAGACCCGAGAGGAGTATGGAAAGTGTAGGGGAGTGGTTAAAAAAGTAATTAGGAGAGCGAAGAGGGGGCATGAAAAATCACTAACAGACAAGATAAAGGAAAATCCCAAGGTGTTTTTTAGTAAGTTAGGGACAAGAGGATAACCAGGGAAAAAGTGGATCATAGAGGCAATCTGTATGTGGAGCCGGAGGAGATAGGTGAGGTTTTGAATGATTACTTTTCATCTGTGTTCACTGTGGAGAGGGACGATGACGATGTAATGATCAGGGAGGGGGATTGTGATATACTTGATCAAATTAGCTTTGAAAAGGAGGAAGTATTAGCTGTATTAGCGGGCTTAAAGGTGGATAAATCCCCAGGCCCAGAGGAGATGTATCTGAGGCCTCTATGTGAGGCAAGGGAGGAGATAGCAGGGGCTCTGACACAAATTTTCAGATTTTTTCTGGCCACAGAAGAGGTGCAAGAGGACTGGAGGACAGCGAATGTGGTACCTATTCAAGAAGGGTAGCAGGGATAAACCAGGTAATTACAGGCCAGTGAGTCTAATGTCAGTGGTAGGGAAATTATTGGAAACAATTCTGAGACACAGGATTAATCTCCACTTGGAGAGGCAGGGATTGATCAGGGATAGTCAGCATGGCTTTGTCAGGGGGACATCGTGTCTAACAAATTTGAATGAATTTTTCGAGGAGGTGACTAGATGTGTAGATGAGGGTAAAGCAGTTTTTGTAGTCTACATGGACTTCAGCTAGGCTTTTGAGAAGGTCTCTCATGGGAGATTGGTTAAGAAAGTAAGAGCCCATGGGATCCAGGGTAATTGGCAAATTGGATTCAAAATTGGCTTACTGGCAGGAGGCAGAGTGTGATGGTAGAGGGTTGTTTTTGTGAATGGAGGCCTGTGACCAGTGGGGTACTGCAGGGATCGGCACTGGGACCCTTATTGGTTGTAGTGTACATTAATGATTTAGATGTGAATATAGGAGATATGATCAGTAAGTTTGCAGACGACACGGAAATTGGTGGTGTCGTAAATAGTGAGGAGGAAAATCTTAGATTACAGGACGATATAGATGGGCTGGTAAGATGGGCAGAACTGTGGCAAATGGAATTTAATCCTGAGAAGTCTGAGGTAATACACTTTGGGAGGTCTAACAAGGCAATGGAATATACGATGGATGGTAGGACCCGAGGGAGTACAGAGGGTCAGAGGGACCTTGGGGTGCTTGTCCATAGATCACCAAAGGCAGCAGCACAGGTAGATAAGGTGGTTAGGAAGGCATATGGGATACGTGCCTTTATTGGCTGTGTTTGCTGACAATGCAACCACTAGGTGGCACTGCAGTGGCACATGCGCAAATGCAGCCTGTGCCACTAAAACGTCACAGTCTGCGATGTCAGGCAGCTGCCAGGTCTAAAGACGGCGCTGCTCAAATAATCACACGAAGACAACCTAAACACATGGCAGGACACAATGGCCGGAGGGAGACAGTGAGCAGGCCGGGAGGGAGAGAGTGAGTGAGCGGGCCGGGGAGGGAGAGAGCGAGTGGGCGGGAGGGGTGAGAGCGAGCGGGCCGGGGGTGGGGCGGTGGGAGAGCGAACGGGCGGTGAGGGGGAGAGAGCGAGCAAGCGGGCTGGGGGGGTGGTGGGGGAAGCAGGCAGGGAGGTTGAAGGAGGAGAGCACACCCGCCACCACCAAGCTCTCTCCCCGCTTCCCCCACCCCCGCTCTCTCCCCACATTAGTCGATGACATCATCTGCGCATCCACCAAACAGTCCTGGCAATGCAGAACGCAGCTCATGCACAGAGAGTATGAGCCAATCTGTGCATTTGCTCAGATTGGCGCAGTCTCATGACGTCAGCAGCCGGCTGTGTTGTCAGTAATCACTTTGGCTTTTATTAGCCGAGGCATAGAATATAAGAGCAGGGAGGTTATGATGGATCTGTATAAAACGCTGGTTAAGCCACAGCTCGAGTACTGTGTACAGTTCTGGGCACCACACTATAGGAAGGATGTGATTGCAATGGAGAGGGTGCAGAGAAGATTCACCAGGATGTTGCCTGGGCTGGAGCATTTCAGCTATGAAGAGAGACTGGATAGGCTGGAGTTGTTTTCCTTGGAGTGGAGAAGGCTGAGGGGGGACCTGATTGAGGTATTCAAAATTATGAAGGGCATTGATAGGATAGATAGGAAGAAACTTTTTCCCTTAGCGGAGGGGTCAATGACTAGGGGGCATAGATTTAAGGTAAGGGGCAGGAGATTTAGAGGGGGGTTGAGGAAGAATTTTTTCACCCAGAGGGTGGTTGGAATCTGGAACACACTGCCTGAAGGGGTGTCAGAGGCAGGAACCCTCACAACATTTAAGAAGTATTTAGATGTGCACTTGAAACATCATAGCATACAAGGCTGCAGGTCAAGTGCAGGGAAATGGGATTAGTTTGGACGGGTGCTTGATGGTCACCGCAGGCGCGTTGGGCCGAAGGGCCTGTTTCTGTGTTGTAAAACACTATGACTCTATGACTAAGGTCACCTGTCATCCTTCTAAACTCCAATGGATACAGGCCCAACCTGTCCATCCTTTCCTCATAAGATAACCCCTTCATCCCAGGAATCAGTCAAGTGAACCTTCTCTGAACTGTTTCTAATGTAATTATATTCTTTCTTAAGTAAGGAGACCAAACCTGTATGCAGTACTCCAGATGTGGTCTCACCAACACCCTGTAAAACTTCCTTACTTTTATATTCCATTCCCCTTGAAATAAACTACAACATTCCATTTGCCTTCCTAATCACTGGTTGTACCTGCATACTAACTTTTTATGATTCATGAACCAGGACACCCAGATCCCTCAGTTCTGCAGAGTTCTGCAATCTCTCTCCATTTAAATAATATACTGCTTTTCTATTCTTCCTATCAAAGTGGACAAGTTCACATTTTCCCACATTATACACCATGTTAAAATTAGTCCTCTGATTTCCACACAGAAAACAGTTCCTTAAGCTGCTGATATTGGTTAAACGCCACCAATATGCAGCCAGTTTACCTTACCGTTTGAGATGCTTTTGGTTGGACAGCTGAAATCCAACCCAAGACTGAACTTCAGACTGTAACCATGGTGAGAGCAGTCCCAGGCGATAACATTATCTGCTGCAGCTTAAGAGATAAAAGCTTTCTACTGACCTTATCTCTGCCACCAGAAGGGTCATCAACACTCATTCATAATTAATAGAAAGACAGACACTAACAAAACAGTCTTTAAAATCTAATGATAACAGTAACCGTTAAGCTTCAGAAAGGTTTAGTGACGGAGAAGCCTGCAGGGTCAACATATCCCAACCCTGTAAAATCTCAGAAGTGTTTAATTTGGCAAAAATTCAAATTCTTTATCAATCATGGGCATCAAAAAGTAATCGAGGGACGTTAATAATGGATACACATGAAGAGCTGCATTAGTGAAAATCGACACAATTTAAACCAGGCTTGGGTCAAGAGTATTGGCTCCCCCTGGAGTCTCAGTGAGTACACACACTGCCCAGTGTGGTCCTGAGGCATACAGACAGTTCTGGGATTGCAGTGAGCATTGTACAATTGGTTAAATTTCTATGGTGCAAATCAGTCTGGGTTCCTGCTTCTGACGACTATACTGAAAGCCCTGCTGGCCATTGCTTGTTTGTGGGCATCAGAAGATAGGATTAGATGGGAAGACATTCCCCACCCCCCCCACCCCCGCAACCCTACCCCACCGCTTCTCCCCACCCCCATGTCCAATAGTCACTTGATATTTAAGCTTTACCTGACAAATGGTGAACTGAGCGAGACACTATAAAGGTTGTCAGCATTTGTTAATCTGTATGAACAACAACTGGAGTGTGGAAAACTGAGCATCAGGCATTAGCTGGAGGCACTGTTGAAGGTTGGATTATCACCAAACGTTAGGCAGGTTAATCTAGCTCAATGGAGCAAAGATGATCAGTTGGTCCATTGAGAAAGGTATCGAGCAATAATTAGCAGTTTTCCAACCTTCCAACATACTTGCCATAGATTCACCCCATTTTCTATTAATCCCCAGAGGGAAGTGAGCCACAACAGGAAAAACTTCCAAAATGAGACATCCCTATGCAATCTCTCCCAACCCATGAAGGTAACTGGACTAACGATTCAGAATATCTGCCTAATACTAATACCCAGATAATTCAACCTCGATCAGCTGAACTCCACAACTGGAACCAAAGACCATGACCATCTCCAACAAGAGAGGCCTAACCACCTTCCCTTGACATTCAATAACATTACCATCGCTAATCATTCACCATTAACATCCTGGGTGGGTCACCAACCGCCAGAAACTAAACTGGACCACCCACATAAATGCAACTGACACCCACATCCTGGTTATTCAATCACCTATAATTGTGTTGATAATTTACGCTCTTGTTCATACCAGATAATTGTCAAGTTCAAGCATGAACTCAGGTGTGGCGGGGGGCGGGGGGTGAGAGAGTGGTACATGCCAACTTAAACAGAGGGGGTGGATAAAGAGGACCACAGTATGTGGGCTGGTAGAAGAGAGCAGGCTACTGAGAGAAAAGTGTCATTAGGAATTGATGGTTGGAGGAGAGGGTGTCTGTGAAAGGAAAAGAAGCTGGATGGGCAATATTGTCTCTGTGAATAGGATCCAGAGGGGATAGGGAGCCTTGGGGATCGGGGGAAGTTGGAGGGGTGTGGTGAATGTGGGAGCATGAGTGACTGCTAAGGCAATTTTTGAAAAAGCAATGGTTTGCTTGGTCTGCTGAAAATCCAAAATGGCACTTTGTTCTTTCTGTTTTAGAAATTAAAAGTGAATTGCGAAATATATGAGTTCTTAAAATGAACCGAATGCACCATTTTAATATATACATTTTCTGGGGGAAGATGCCACCAGACCTCGCATGAAATACACCAATTAATTAACCCCTTCAACATTTGGGTTTCCCCTTCTGGCTTTCATGTGCTTAAGGAATATTGGGTACATCTACAGCTTAATTCATGAGCTACTGCCTTTCATATGTCATAGCTATCGTTGAGTGGGCAGATTTTGGGGGGCTGTACCAGATTTTTGGAGCTATGTTCAGCTTTAGCTGGCTGTAAATTTTTCCTTTCAAGTATTTATCCAATTCTCTTTGAATGTCACCATCAAATCTGCTTCCACCACCCAGTCAGGCAATGCATTCCAGATCATCATAGCTCGCTGTGTCAAAAAATGCTTCCTCACATCGTCTCTAGTTCTTTTGCCAATCAGCTTAAATCTGTGTCCTCTGGTTACTGCCACTGGTCATTTATTCTGTCAAAACCATTCATGATTTTGAACACTATCATATCTCCTGTTGACGTTCTCTGCTCTATGGAGAACAATTGCAGCTTTTCCAGTCTCTCCACATATCTGTAGCCCCTCATCGCTGGTACCATTCTAGTAAAATAAAAACAAAATACTGCAGATGCTGGAAATCTGTAATAAAAACAAGAAATGCTGGAAATACTCAGCAGGTCTGGCAGCATCTGTGGAGAGAGAAGCAGAGATAATGTTTCAGGTCAGTGACCCTTCATCAGAACTGGCAAAGGTTAGAAATGTAATAGGTTTTAAGCAAATAAAGTGGGGGTGGGGCAAGAGATGACAAAAGGTAGGACAGAGGGTCACAAAGAATAACTGACCAGAAGGTCTTGGAGCAAAGGCAAACGGTATGTCAATGGTTTGCTGAAAGATAAAGCGTTAGTGCAGAGAGGATGTTAACTAACAGAAAAATGAACAGACCTGGTCCAAAGCACAAACATGAAAAAAGCAGTGGGCAAGCACATGGTAAGAAAAATTAATGATGAAACAAACTAAAATAAAAAGGAAAAAAAAACTGAAAATAAAAAGGGGGGCCCCGTCACGCTCTGAAATTATTGAACTCAATGTTCAGTCCGGCAGGCTGTAGTGTGCCTAATCAGTAAATGAGATGCTGTTCCTCGAGCTTGCGTTGATGTTCACTGGAACACTGCAGCAATCCCAGGACAGAGATGTGAGCATGAGAGCAGTGGGGACAGTGTTGAAATGGCAAGCAACCGAAAGCTCGGGGTCCTGCTTGCGGACTGAGCAGAGGTGTTCCGCAAAGCGGTCACCCAATTTGCGTTTGGTCTCCCCAATGTAGAGGAGACCACATTGTGAGCAGCGAATACAGTATACTACATTGAAAGAACCATTCTAGTAAATCTCTTTCGCACCCTCTTCAAGGCATCAATTACTGGGAAATACTAACATTTCTAGTGTGGTGGCTCTCGACTCTCAGTCGATCGTAATTCCAGTTTCAGTGTAAGATGGAAGGTGCCCAGTACCTTGTGACAGGTTATTTTGAGATGAAGCCTGAGGCAGGCCCAAATAGGAAATGTCTCTTCAATGTGACTTTCTCCCAGCTGGTCCTAGAGGGACCAGTGATCAGCTGATGGGCTTTATTTTTAAACATCCTTACATTTACCTAATTCTAGTCCACAGCCAGGTATGGTATTAGCTGCCAGGATCATATTAAAGGTCTAATTGTCCAGCAAGAAATGACAACAAAATAAAACTCTTATCAAAAGAATAGAGTATATAGAATTTAGCGTCAACCGATCACCAGTAATTTCTGGCTGCCTCAGACATGGCACATGGCTCACGAGACAAGATTTTGAACTGTGATGACTCTCAGGGTTTTATCATGGTCCCTGAGTGTTCATTAATGGACAGTTGTAGTAGGGATGTTGTACAATCAAATATAGAAGAGGCTACTAAGTCAGTCTGGAGGGCAGAGTAAATATAAACCTGTTAAGGCTCAAGTGAATAATACAAGGCTGGATTGCATCTATTTTAACGCAAGGGGTCTTACAAGTAAGGCAGATGAATTGAGGGCATTGATTAACACATGGGAATATGATAATATCACTATCACTGAGTCATGGTTGAGGGAAGGGCAGGTTTGGCAGCTCAATATCCCAAGGTATAGAATCTTCAGACATGATAGGGGAGAATTGTAAAAGAGGAGGTGGCAGTGCACTGTTGATTAAGGAGTCAATTACTGCAGTAAGGAGGGATGATACCTTAGAATAAAAACAAGAAATGCTGGAACCACTCAGCAGGTCTGGCAACATCTGTGAAAAGAGAAGCAGAGTTAATGTTTCGGGTCAGTGACCCTTCGTCGGAACTGACAAATATTAGAAAAGTCACAGGTTATAAGCAAGTGAGGTGGGGTGGGGCAAGAGATAACAAAGGAGAAGGTGTAGATTGGACAAGTATCTTAGAAGGTTCCTCTAATGAGGCTATATGAGTAGAACTTAAAAACAAAGAGGGGGCAATCATTTGGCTGGGAGTGTACTACAGGCCTCCAGTCAGGGAGAGATAGAGGAGCAGATATGTAGGCAAATCTCAGACGTGTAAAAATAATAGGGTAATAATAGTAGAGGATTTCAACTTCCCCCATTTTAGAGGGAATAGTATTAGTGCAAAGATTAAAGGGGGAAGAATTCTTAAAGTGCATTTAAGAGAGCTTTCTGAGCCAGCACATAGAGAGTCCTACAAGAGGAAGAGTGGTACTGGACCTAATCCTGGGGAATGAGGCCGGACAAGTGACAGAAGTCTCAGTGGGGGAGCATTTCAGGGATAGTGACCATAACTCTAAGATTTAAGGTAGTTATGGAAAAGGACATAGAGGGACCGGAAATAAAAGTACTGAATTGGGGGAAGGCAGATTTCAATATGATAAAACAGGATCTGGCCAAAGTGGACTGGGAGCAGTTTCACCCAGAGGGTGGTTGAAATCTGGAACACACTGCCTGAAGGGGTAGTAGAGGCAGGAACCCTCACAACAATTAAGTATTTAGATGAGCACTTGAAACGCTATAGCTATGGGCCGTGTGGGAAAATGGGATTAGATTGGATGGGTGCTTGATGGTCAACGCAGACGCTTTGGGCCGAAGGGCCTGTTTCTGAGCTGCATAACTCTATGACTCTATGACATTACAATAGCGACTACACTGACAGTCCTCCCTTTCATTTGATTCTGTGACTGCCCTATCTTGCTGTTGGCGCCTGTCCATGAGGAAGGTGATGCTGCTAACTGTCCACTGCAGTTTCCTGCCTGGAGGGAGCAGCTGCAGTGTCCACTGAGGTGACCACACGTTCTGTGGTTGACTGCTGAGTGTCAACCTGTAAAGAGAAATCCATGGAACTGGGAAACTTCAATGTGCATTGGCTTCAGGTGCATACCTCACACTTTAGGGCATGGCTGGGATATTGGGGTCTGTTGATCCCATTCTTGAGAACCCAAAAACAAGTTGCTGATGAATTCCTCTACAGTTGTAGACATGTTGGGGAAGTTCCCTGACAGGAATTCAACAATTGCTGGTGCGCAGAGAACAATGTTCCCTTTAAAAGCACCCCGGGAGAAGCACAGCCTCCTTCTGAACTATTTATATTATCCTCTGGGCCTCTGTGCCTATAGGCTCTGTTGGAAAGAAAGACTTTCATTTATATAGCATCTTTCACAATCTCATGACCTAAAGCATTTACAGTCAATAAAGTACTTTTGAAGTGTATTCTCTGTTGTGTAGCAGGGAACACGGCAGCCAATTTGCACACAGCAAGCTTCCACTAACAGCAATGTGATAATGGCCAGATAATCTGCTTTTGTGATGTTGATTACAAGGACACTGGGGATAACTCCCCTGCTCTTTTTCCAAATATTACCATGGGATCGGTTTGTCCACCTAAGAGGGCAAAAAGTCCTCAGTTTAATGTCTCATCTGAAAGACAGTACCTCCAGCACTGGACTGTCAGCCTAGATTTTACACTCGAGTCACTACAGCGGGTCTTAAACCCACAACCTTTTGACCTAGAGGACAAGAGTCCTCCCAACTGAGCCATGGCTGACACAAAGCTTTAGGAGGTGTAAGAATTCCTTCAAGCTCACCTCCTTTAAACTGCTCCACATGATCCTTTCACCTATTGTTGCTCCTCTTCTTCTAGCTACCATGGGATTGCTCGAAGGATGCCCATTTTGAAAATGGTTCGTTGAAGGTACAAAACTTAAATGTATAAATCCAGACTCCGGCAATTCATTTAAACGTTTTATTCATTTAACAGGAGCAGCTATCATTGGAAAAGATTGCAAATGGATATGTGCATGGAGATGTTATTCTCAAATTTTTTTATTATTTTATCGGTTATTAAGTGAGCTTGGCTGGAGCAGGGAGTGAGCAAAACCGTACCTGTGCATCTCACTGGATGAGATCAGTACCTGCCACCAACTCCTCCATCCCCAGGTACTGCAGGTCCTTGTAAAACTGTTTGAGACTGAACATTCCCAGCTTGATGTCATGGAACAGGTAATCCTCCTGACGCCTGGGATCAACAGAGAGCTTATGGAGAGGGAACGGGAATACCATACAAAAAAAGTGCCAAGCATTTTCTGTTTGCTTGGTTATTTTTTTTACTACTGGGACAGGGTTTAAGACTAGACACACAGACAGGATGAAGGTCCCACGGTGGTGGACACTGGAAGCATGGTGTGATCACCTTAGTGGGATTTTGGCTAGGTCTTGTCATTACAGAGAGGATTTTGGCTTCATTCTGCACCTGTTAAGGATCCTTCATTAGTCAATTGTCACCCAACGTTCACAAGAGATGAATACATTGGAAGAATTTACCTCGAAATTCAGCACAGTTGGCACTAATAGGGGAACCCCACTATGGTGTTTGGTGTATGGTGTTTGGATGTAGCTTGTGTTAAGTGGTAAACTCTTTCTGGTACAGTGTGGGTAATCTATAGTAGAGCTTTAGGTGCATTTTGACAGGCGGAGCTCCTGTGTGGTTATGCCATACTGTGTATCTGACAAGGTATCGTGATTTTATTGGTCACAAACAGTGTGAGGAAACGTTCTATTCCTTAGATCTGTGAGGGAGTTCTCTTCCACCTTGTGAGGGCAAGACTCCCCAGTGGTAAGCCCTACATTTGGGCCTTCTTTCTAGAACAGTGTCGAGTCAAGGGCAAAGGATTCTACACAGCACAGTCAGAATAAATGCGCAGCTTCACAGGTCCTCTGCTGATTGCCCACTGTGTGGTGAGGCCCTCTGATTAGGTTTTGTGTCCACTCTCAATAAAGGTCTGCCTCGTATCTACCTGTACTGTCAGAGACTGATATCAACTTTCCCCTTTTCTAAAAGGGCTGCTTAAAGCTTTATTTCCATTTCTCCATCCCATGGTCACTCAGTGCACAAGGTAAGCAGGTTGGATCACCCTCTTGGTGCCTCTACTCCTGCAGCTTTCTCCTGATCCTCACTTCCTCATTTCTGACTTTGAACTGGCTATCTGAGTAGTGGGGAGGGGGTTGTGGGGGGGCAGTTCACTCATTGTTTAATATGTTTTCTTTATGTTTACTGCTAGCTGGAGTTGAAGACGATCCTGCTGGACAGGATGGTCCACCTGTTGAGCAGTGGCTACGTCTTACCTGTGGTCAGCTACATCCACAAGTGTCTGGAGAAACTGGACACGGCCATCTCACTTATTAGACACTTTGTCACAGAGATTAGTAACTTGCGTGCTGATTTCCTGTAATTGGGTGCTCAACGCACAAGTGGCAGAAAGCAGAGTCTGTGTTTACAGCATGTGCTGTATTTGAGGCCAAAGGTTTCCCCCTACTGTGCCAAAGGCGCTGACTCAGGCAGCGACGCAGTCCTGTGGGCACCAACTGCCCTCCGCCACTGCACCTAAGTGGCCATTCTTATGACTGAGCCCAGATGGTGAGTATCGGCACAGGTTGACCCATTCTAGGGGGATCACAACCAGACCTGCTCACCTAATGTCCAAAGGCATGCACTTTACAGCAGGTAGCAATGAGGACAAAGAGTCCTTCTTGATTGGCTTCCCTGATGAATGGAAGCAAGCATATTTAGCTCCTTGTGGTGGGACTACTTGGGAGTTTGATTGCTTTCTGAGAGAGTGTCTTGCATCAGGAACAGGAACTGGAGCTCAGTGATTTGATACAAAATGTTACCTCCTGGATTCAGGATTCCTTTTTTACTTGTGCATGTCATCCCTGTATCATTATAAGGTGGGAACCCCAGGATCCAACCTTTAACCTGATAGCAAAATTGAAGCCCATAGGATTAAAGGGACAGTGACAGAATGGATATGAAATTGGCTAAGGGACAGAAAGCAGAGAATATCTGTGAATTGTTGATTTTCAAATGGAGGGAAGCATACATTAGTATCCGCCAGGGTTCAGTATTAGAACCACTGCTCTTTTTGATATATATAAGTGGCCTGGGCTTGGATATACAAGGCATAAGCTCAATGTTTGTAGCTGACCACGCCCCTAGCCAAGCTATTCCAGTACAGCTATAACACTGGCATCTACCCGGCAATGTGGAAAATTGCCCAGGTTTATTCTGTACACATAAAGCAGGACAAATCCAACCTGGCCAATTCCTGCCCAATCAGTCTACTCTCAATCATCAGTAAAGTGATGGAAGGTGTCATCAACAGTGCTAACAAGTGGAACTTACTTAGCAATAACCTGTTCGGTGACGGTCAGTTTGGGTTCCGCTAGGGCCACTCAGCTCCAGACCTCATTACAGCCTTGGTTCAAACACGGACAAAAGAGCTAAACTCAAGAGGAGAGGTGAGAGTGACTGCCCTTGACATCAAGGAGCCCTAGCAAAACTGAGGTCAATGGGAATTGGGGGAAAAACTCTCCGCTGGTTGGAATCGTAGCTAGCACAAAGGAAAATGGTTGTGTTTGTCGGAGATCAATCATCTGAGCTCCAGGACATCACTGCAGGAGTTCCTCAAGGTAGCATCCTAGGCCCAACCAGCTTCAGCTGCTTCATCAATGACCTTCCTTTAGTCATAAGGTCAGACTTGGGGATGTTCGCTGATGATTGCACAATGTTCAGCACCACTCGCGATTCCTCAGATACTGAAGCAGTCCATGTAGAAATGCAGCAAAACCTGGACAATATCCAGACTTGGGCTGATAAGTGGCAAGTAACATTTGTGTCACTCAAGTGCCAGGCAATGACCATCTGCAACAAGAGAGAATCGAACCATCTCCCCTTGACATTCAACAGCATTACGATCGTTGAATCCCCCACTATCAACATCCCGGGGGTTACCAGTGACCAGAAACAGAACTGGAGTAGCCACATAAATACTGTGGCTACAAGAGCAGGTCAGAGGCTAGGAATCCTACGGCGAGTAACTCACCTCCTGACTCCCCAAAGCCTGTCCACCATCTACAAGGCACAAGTCAGGAGTGTGATGGAATACTTTCCACTTGCCTGGATGGGTGCAGCTTCAACAACACTCAAGAAGCTCGACACCATCCAGGACAAAGCAGCTCGCTTGATTGGCACCCCATCCGTAAACATTCACTCCCTCCGTCGCCAATGCACAGTGGCAGCAGTGTGTACCATCTACGAGATGCACTGCAGCAACGCACCAAGGCTACTCAGGCAGCACCTTCCAAACCTGCGACCTCTACCACCTAGAAGGACAAGGGCACCAGATGCGTGGGAACACCACCACCTACAAGTTCCCCTCCAAGCCACACATCATCCTGACTTGGAACTATATCTCCATTCCTTCACTGTCGCTGGGTCAAAATCCTAGAACCTCCTTCCTAACAGCACTGTGGGTGTACCTACCCCACATGGACTGCAGCGGTTCAAGAAGGCAGCTCACCACCACCTTCTCAAGGGCAATTAGGGATGGGCAATAAATGCTGGCCCAGCCAGCAACGCCCACATCCCATGAAACGAATTTAAAAAATGACACAATGAAGAGGATAGTAACAGACATCAGGAGGACACAGACAGACAGGAGAAATGGGCAGACACATGGCAGATGAAATTTAATGTGGAGAGTTGTCAGGGGGATGGGCACCAGCATATAGAAGTAGAAAGGTGCATAAGGTGAGAGTGTTAGACAGTACGATCAAGGTGCATAGAATACTGGGAGAGATAGATAGCACTAGAGTAGGGATTAGTAAGTTATTAGGTGGGGGCAGAGTAGGGGGAGGAAGTAATGAAGTCTAAATCAGGATTAACGTGCATGTATGTGAATGTATGGAGTGCAGTTAATAAGATTGGTGAGTTACAGGTGCCGATTGACATGTGGGAATATGATGTTGTGGCTATAACACAGACCTGGCTCAATGAAGGGCAGTACTGGGTGTTAAATATTCCTGGATTCAAGGTGTACAGGAAAGATAGGGAAAGTTAGAAAAGGGGGAGGAGTGGCAGTATTGATTAAGGAGAACATTATGGTGCGTGAGAGAGAGGATGTCCCAGAGGGGTCAAGGACAAAATCTATTTGGCTAGAGCTAAGGAACAAAAGAGGTGCAATTACATTGCTCGGTGTAGACTATAGACCACCAACGAGTGGAAAGGATGTAGAGGAACAAATTTTCAAGGAAATTGCAGAGAGGTGAAAGAATTATAGTTATAATGGGGGACTTTAATTAAATGAATATAGACTGGGATAGTAGTAGTGTAAAAGGTAGAGAGGGGCAGGATTTCCTAGAGTGTGTTCAGGAAAATCTTCTACAGCAGTATGCTTCCAGTCCAATGAGAAAGGAGGCACTGCTAGACCTGGTTCTTGGGAATGAGGTGGGCCAAGTAGATCAAATATCAATAGGAGAACATTTAGGGGACAGCGATCATTGTATCATAAGGTTTGGGTTGGCAATAGGTAAGAACAAAGAACAATCTAAAGTAAGAATAATTAACTGGAGTAAAGCCAACTTCAATGGGGTAAAAATGGATCTGGGCCAAATAAATTAGAATCAAAGGTTACAGGAAAAACAGTAGCTGAACAGTGGGCTACCTTCAAAGAAGAGATAGTTTGGGCACAGTCAAGGTATATTCCTTAGAAGGGGAAAGGTAGGGCAAACAAATCCAGAGCTCCCCAGATGACAAAAGTGATAAAGATGATGAAGAAAAAGTGTGCTTATGACAGATGTCAGGTAGATAATACAATGGAGAACCAGGCTGAATCTAGAGGTGAAGTGAAAAAGCAAATAAGAGAGGAAAAGAGAGAGTATGAAAAGAGACTGGCAGCTAATATAAAAGTGAATCCCAAAGTCTTCTATGGTCATTTAACTAATAAAAGGTTGCTAAAAGTTGGAGTAAGGCCGATTAGGGACCAAAAGGGGATTTACGCCTGGAGGCAGGGGGAATAGCTGAGGTATTGAATGAACACTTTGCTTCTGTCTTAACAAGAAAAAATATGCTACCCAGGAGATAATTAATACACTAGAAGGATTTAAAATTGATAATTTAAAATTGATATTAGATAGGCTCTCTCTCCTTAAAGTTGATAAGGCACCAGTACTGGATGAAATGCATCCAAGGATATACTGAGGGAAGTGAGAGTGGAAATCACAGAATACTGGCCATAACTTTCCAGTCTTCCTTAGACTCAGGGGTGGTGGCAAAGGACTGGAGAATTGCAAATGTTACACCCTTGCTCAAAAAAGGATGTAAAGATAAGCCCAGCAACTACAGGCCAAGCATTTTAACTTCAGTGGTGGGGAACCTTCTCGAAACATTAATTCAGGACAAAATGAATAGTCACATGGACAAATGCGAGTTAATTGAGGAAAGCCAGCACGGATTTATTCAGGGAAAATCATGTTTAACTAACTTGCTGGAGTTTTTTGAAGGGGTAACAGAGAGAGTTGATGAGGGCACTGTTGTTGATGTGGTGTACATGGACTTTCAAAAGGCATTTGATACAATGCCACACAACAGGCCTGTGAGCAAACTTGCAGCTCATGGACAAAAAGGGACGGTAGCAACATGGATGCAAAATTGGCTGAGTGACAGGTAACAAAGTAGTGGTTAATGGATGTTTTCAGGCTGGAGGAAGGTTTGAGTTCCCCAGGGGTCAGTGTTGGGACCCTTGTTCTTCCTGATAACTTAGACCTTGGTGTACAGGGCATAATTTCAAAATGTATGGATGATACGAAACTTAGAAGCATTGTGAACTGTGAAGAGGATAGTATAGAACTTCAAAAGGATATAGACCAGCTGGTGGAATAGGCGGACAAGTGGCAGATGATGTTTAATGCGGAGAAATGTGAAGTGATTCATTTTGGTAGGAATATCATGGAGAGACAATATAAAATAAAAGGAACAACTCTAAAGGATTTGCAGGAGCAGAGGAACCTGTATGTATATGTGCATAAGTCATTCAAGGTGGCAGGACAGGTTGAGAAGGTGGTTAATAAAGCAGACAGTATCCTGGGCTTTATTAATAGGGACATAGAGTACAAGAGCAAGGAGGTTATGTTGAACTTGTATAAGACATGAGTTCGGCCTCAGCTGGAGTATTGCATCCAGTTCTGGGTGCCACATTTAAGAAAAGATATGGAGACATTGGAGAGAGTGCAGAAAAGATTCAAGAGAATGGTTCCAGGGACGAGGAACTTCATTTACGAAGATGGACTGGGGAAGTTGAGAACTATTTTCCTTAGAGAAGGCTGAGAGGCGATTTGATAGAGGTATTCAAAATCATGAAGGGTCTGAACAGAGTAAATAGGGAGAAACTGTTCCCAATCATGAAAGGATGAAGAACGAGAGGGCGCAGAATTAAGGTAATTGGCAAAAGAAGCAATGGTGACATGAGGAAAAACTTTTTCATGCAGAGAATGGTTAGGATCTGGAATGCACTGCTTGAGAGTGTGGTGGAGGCAGGTTCAATCGAGGCATTCAAAAAGGGAATTAGATAGTTACCTGAAAAGAAAGAATGTGCAGGGTTATGGGGAGAAGGCGGGGGAATGGCACTAAGTGAATTGCTCAGTCAGAGCCGGTGCAAACACGATGGGCCGAATGGCCTCCTTCTGTGCTGTAACAATTCTGTGATCTCACACACAGTGTGGACTCTGCTTCACACGAGGTAGCAGGGAGTGAGTTAAAGGTTAATCTGTGCAAGGGGAGGGGCTTTGTCTTTAAGCCTTGTGACTCACCCATCTATTATTCTATATTTACACCTATACCCTGTGGAGTGAAGAAGGAAATCTATATAGTCAATATCAGGACTGTAACCAGAGGATTAAGATTAATTCATTCCTCAGAACGCACAAAAGGGAAAGGGTTGTTAACTTTCATTAAACTGGAACTTAAGTAGCAACTGATTTTTCATAATGTTGCTGAAGAAATAAATTCTTTGACTGATGAGACAGGTGTAGAAATAACTTTGGTGGATCTGAATCACATTTCCACAGATTATAAACTGAGTCTCTGTTCAGTCACATGGAAGCCAAATACTGGTCAACCATTTCATAATTTATCATTGCACCCTCCCACTAGTTTCTTCTCAGAATACAAGGTGCTTTGACCTGACCACATTTATCACCACCCCCCAGTTATGCAGAGAAGTGATGGTGGGCCTCCTTTCCACCTTGTGTTTTGCTGGGACATTTTAGGCTGGATGAGAAGCATGCTGAGGCCAGCCCAGATGGTAGGCAGGGCGGGGGGAGAGCAGGGGGACCAGATTCTATTCCCTGAAGAATTTTAGTGAGCCAACGTTTCCATGGTTACTTCCTGGTGCTAGCCTACAAGTTACTGAATTTATTGAACACAATGTCACAATTTGGCATGGTGGGATTTGAACTTACAACTCTGGGTTACAGCTACATTGCATTATATTATATTATATTATTCTACACTACACTACCTTGCCTGCTGGAGCCACTAGTCACTGCTGGGGTATGCTTATCACAGGCACTGACCAACCTCCAGTACCTCCCCCTGGTCGATACTATTCTCTATGCAGGACCCTTGGCAGGGAATTGAAGGCATCACAGACAATTCTAATGCTGTCCTCACCTGATGGCCACCTTTAATGCATTTCCAGCAGGGATGGGTGCTCAGCACCCAGGAGTAGGACCCCTGTCACATTTCTGTCTCCCTAACCATGGGTGCTGAGGCCACTCATGGAATCCTGACTGTGATCAGCCAGCTCAGCACAGACCCAGACTCATGCCAGGGCACCTCATTCACTGAGGGGCATGTCTACATATTTTAAAGAGTTATAGTTAATTTGTTGCTTTGTAACAAATTTGAAGAAGGAATTTTCCTCCACACAAGATCAGGGGGCAGGTTGTTCAACCTTGCCCGTCTAAGAGCGAAGTCCAAAGTAAAGAAAGTCCTCATCAGAGAACTCCTCTTTGCTGACGATGCTGCTTTAACATCTCACACTGAAGAATGCCTGCAGAGTCTCATCGACAGGTTTGCGTCTGCCTGCAATGAATTTGGCCTAACCATCAGCCTCAAGAAAACGAACATCATGGGGCAGGATGTCAGAAATGCTCCATCCATCAATATTGGCGATCACGCTCTGGAAGTGGTTCAAGAGTTCACCTACCTAGGCTCAACTATCACCAGTAACCTGTCTCTAGATGCAGAAATCAACAAGCGCATGGGAAAGGCTTCCACTGCTATGTCCAGACTGGCCAAGAGAGTGTGGGAAAATGGCGCACTGACACGGAACACAAAAGTCCGAGTGTATCAGGCCTGTGTCCTCAGTACCTTGCTCTACGGCAGCGAGACCTGGACAACGTATGCCAGCCAAGAGCGACGTCTCAATTCATTCCATCTTCGCTGCCTTCGGAGAATACTTGGCATCAGGTGGCAGGACTATATCTCCAACACAGAAGTCCTTGAAGCGGCCAACACCCCCAGCTTATACACACTACTGAGTCAGCGGCGCTTGAGATGGCTTGGCCATGTGAGCCGCATGGAAGATGGCAGGATCCCCAAAGACACATTGTACAGCGAGCTCGCCACTGGTATCAGACCCACCGGCCGTCCATGTCTCCGTTATAAAGACGTCTGCAAACGCGACATGAAATCGTGTGACATTGATCACAAGTCGTGGGAGTCAGTTGCCAGCATTCGCCAGAGCTGGCGGGCAGCCATAAAGACAGGGCTAAATTGTGGCGAGTCGAAGAGACTTAGTAGTTGGCAGGAAAAAAGACAGAGGCGCAAGGGGAGAGCCAACTGTGCAACAGCCCCAACAAACAAATTTCTCTGCAGCACCTGTGGAAGAGCCTGTCACTCCAGAATTGGCCTTTATAGCCACTCCAGGCGCTGCTTCACAAACCACTGACCACCTCCAGGCGCGTATCCATTGTCTCTCGAGATAAGGAGGCCCAAAAGAAACTAAAGAGAACACATCACTTTATTTTCTTCCATATTTTGATGGAAAATTAATTATCCCAGGCCACTGCTATTTAAAGATGCGGTGTAAATTGAGTTCATTGGCTGGTTGGCATAAACAAAGCAGGGTGTTGTTGTTGAACTAAGGCTTTCATTGCCTAATCACATCTCCATAGGGTTTCAAATACTCATTTAAAAAACAAAGGCCTTGCAATTCCTTAGTGTGACTAAAAGTGGACAAAAGCTCTACACATTCGTATGAAACTCCTTTGTCAACTAGTTTAATGGCAGCGCTAATCTGCTTTAAATGAACCAGTTAACAGCAAGATTGTCAAGTCTTGAAAATGCACCAGGTTTTGCATTTTAAACAAAGTGATTTAGGTGCTTGTTGTCAACTTTCATAATATAACTATTAATCCCAAATAAGTCAAATTCCCAACAAGAAGTGGAGTAAAACAGGTGTACTCAGTAACTGTGCTCTCAGTGCGATAATAATGAGTAGTGCCTTGCTTGAGGCCCACTCTCTTGAAGTAACTCCAAGTCATTTTTTTGATTTGTTTATACTTTTGCATTTTTCCCCTTTCTTAAAAAGTAATTTCACATCCTGGGTCCCACAATACCCAGAACTAGTGGATGGCCCTACTAGAGAAGGGGCTACACTCGACCTCTTGGGAAATGAGGCTGAGCAGGTGGTTGTGTCAGTGGGGGAGCACTTTGGGACCAGTGACTATAACTCTATTAGCTTCAAGATAGTTATGGAAAAGGATAGGACTGGTCCTCAGGTTGAAGTCCTAAATTGGGAGAAGGCTAATTTCGATGGCGTCAGACAGGAACTCTCAAAAGTTGAATGGGAGAGGCTGTTTACAGGTAAAGTGACGTCTGGCAAGGGGGAGGCTTTAAAAAGTGAGATAGGAAGAGTTCAGGGCTGGCAGGTTCCTGATAGATGGAAGGGCAAGGCTGGCAAGTGTAGGGAACCTTGGTTGACAAGGGATATTGAGGGTCTGGTCAGGACAAAGAAGGAGGCATATGTCAGGTATAAGCAGCTGAGATCAAGTGAGTCCCTCGAGGAGTATAGGGGATGTAGGAGTACACTTAAGAAGGAAATTAGAAGGGCAAAAAGGGGCCATGAGATTTCCCTGGCAGATAAGATAAAGGAGAATTCTAAAAGATTCTAAGTATATTAAGAGTAAAAGGGTAGCTAGGGAGAGAGTAGGTCCCCTTAAGGATCAGTGTGGTAATCTATGTGTGGAGCCCCAGGAAATGGGCGAGCTCTTAAATGAATACTTCTCGTCTGTATTTACCGTGGAGAAGGTCATGGAAGCTAGTGAGTTCAAGGGAGGGAACAGCGATATCCTGGAGCATATCAACATTACAAAGGAGGAGGTGTTGGAGGCTTTGAAGCGCATTAAGGTGGATAAATCCCCAGGGCCTGACCAGGTGTATCCTAGGATGCTATGGGAAGCAAGTGAGGAGATTGCTGGGGCCCTGGCAGAGATTTTTGTATCATCATTAGCCAGGGGTGAGGTACCAAAAGACTGGAGGATAGCAAATGTTGTGCCTTTATTTAAGAAGGGCAGCAGGGATAAGCCAGGGAACTACAGGCCGGTGAGCCTTACATCAGTGGTGGGAAAGTTATTGGAAGGGATTCTGAGAGACAGGATTTATATGCAATTGGAAAGGCATGGTCTGATTAGGGATAGTCAGCATGGCTTTGTGTGTGGGAAATCATGTCTCACGAATTTGATTGAGTTTTTTGAGGAGGTGACCAAGAGGATTGATGAGGGCAGGGCGATGGACGCTGTCTACATGGACTTTAGCAAGGCCTTTGACAAGGTCCCGCATGGTAGGCTGTTCCGGAAGGTTCTAACACATAGGATCCATGGTGAGCTAGCCAATTGGATACAAAATTGGCTTGATGATAGGAGGCAGAGGGTGGTAGTGGAGAGTTGTTTTTCGGATTGGAGGCCGGTGACCAGTGGTGTGCCACAGGGATCAGTGCTGGGCCCTCTGTTGTTAGTCATATATATTAATGACTTGGATGTGAATGTAAGGGGCATGATTAGTAAGTTTGCAGATGACACCAAAATTGGTGTTATAGTGGACAGTGAAGAAGATTGTCTAAGGTTACAACAGGATATAGATCAACTGGGAAAGTGGGCAAGGGATTGGCAAATGGAATTTAATGTAGACAAGTGTGAAGTGATGCATTTTGGGAAGTTAAACCAGGGCAGGACATATACAGTGAATGGCAGGGCCCTGGGTAGTGTTGTTGAGCAGAGAGACCTTGGGGTACAAGCACATAGTTCCCTGAAAGTGGCAACACAGGTAGACAGGGTGGTGAAGAAGGCATATGGCATGTTTGCCTTCATCGGCCGAGGCATTGATTACAAGAGTTGGGACGTCATGTTACAGTTGTACATAATGTTGGTTACCGCACTATAGGAAAGATATGATTAAGCTAGAGAGGGTGCAGAAAAGATTCACCAGGATGTTGCCTGGTTTGGAGGGCTTGAGTTATAAAGAGAGATTGGATAGGCTGTGTCTGTTTTCCCTGGAGCAAAGGAGGCTGAGAGGGGACATGATAGAGGTATATAAAATTATGAGAGGCATAGATAGGGTAGATAGCCAGAGTCTGTTTCCCCTGGTAGGGGTGACTAAAACTAGAGAGCATAGATTTAAGGTGAGAGGGAGGAGGTTTAAAGGGGATCAAAGGGGTAAATATTTCACACAAAGAATAGTGGGTATCTGGAATGAGCTGTCTGAGGAGGTGGTGGAGGCAGGAACAGTAGCAACATTTAAGAGACATCTGGACAGGTACTTGAATGAGCAAGGCATAGAGGGATATGGAGTTAATGCAGGCAGGCGGGATTAATATAGACAGGCATTATGGTTGGCATGGATGCGGTGGGCCGAAGGGCCTGTTTCTATGCTATACCACTCTATAACTAATGAATTGTAAATTGAGGTTGACACATTTAGATCCCAGGCCTGCTGACAGCCACAGTTGAGGAAAATGGAGGTAGGCTGTTAGTTGCTCATCAGGCCTGTGCCAATTCTTTGAAAGAGTTATCCAATTAGTCCAACTCCCCCTGCTCTTTCCCCATAGCCCAGCAATGATTTTCCTTATCAAGTATTAATCCAATTCCCCTTTGAAAGTTACCATTGAATCTCCTTCCATTACCCTTTCAGACAATGCACTCCAGATCATAACTTGCTGCATAAAAACATTTCTCCTTAGTTCCCCTCTGGTTCTTATGCCAATTATAAAACTATTCAGGATTTTGACCATCTTTATTATATCACCCCTTAACCTTCTCTGCTCGAAGAATAAACAAGCCAGCTTCTCTAATATCTTCACATAACCGAGATCCCTCCTCTTTGGTTTACTACCACAAAATTAACATTACCTTTTAAAACTGGTTTTAATCCAACACCAACAGATGGGATGCAAGTCTCTATCTTGCAGTTGTTAAGGATCCAAAGTGGGACGAATTGGGATTGACCAGTGAACATGAAGCTGAAGTAACAATGTTTTCCTAGCCGAGCACAAACGGTACTTATTTTGTGGTTTCACTCAGAAAGAAAGAGAAGGGCATATTGCCCTGTGTTCAACTGACCTTCAAGTTGCCTCATTTACTTTGTGCAATACAACAGCAGCATTCGACGTGAACACATTACACAATCATCAACTGCATCTATCTCTTGCCATCAGCTCAAAGTTAAACATTACAAACGCACTCAGTTGGTTAGTGCACTGTGCATTGCTACACAGAGCAGAGAAGTCTCTGGCCTGTGGTGAGATAGCTGATCACAGATGGGGCTGTGGTGTGGGAGACAACAGTGGGCTGAGTTGGTAAATGCAAGCTTTTGAAGGTCCCTGCCTCGGTATCTGGCCTATCCTGGTGGTGAGGGGTTGCTATGATTGTCCACAGCCCCCAAGGTCAGGCAAGAGTGATACTAAATGTTCCTCAAAATGAGGTACAGTTACAGTTCAAGTTTCTGATAAAAATTGTTAGCATAATCACAAAAGTAAAATCTGCCATGGACCAGCTCAATTGGGCCAGTGTAATAGAATGTTTCTTTCTCCATTAAACAGTATTCCTTGATGTATTTAGAAGTGCCGACCTGGTCCACTTTTATCAATACAGATGAAAATGGGTTTATCACAAAAGAAAAAACATGTTTACTGAGAGTGTGCAGTGGTTAGCACCGCAGCCTCACAGCTCCAGCGACCCGGGTTCAGTTCTAGGTACTGCCTGTGTGGAGTTTGCAAGTTCTCCCTGTGTATGCCTGGGTTTCCTTCGGGTGCTCCGGTTTCCTCCCACCTCCAAAAGACTTGCAGGTTGATAGGTAAATTGGCCATTATAAATTGCCCCTAGTGTAGGTAAGTGGTAGGAGAATGGTGGGGATGTGGTAGAGGATATGGGATTAATGTAGGGTTAGTATAACTGGGTGGTTGTTGGTCGGCACAGACTCGGTGGGCCGAAGGGCCTGTTTCAGTGCTGTATCTCTAAATAAATAAATAAAATAATATTCTGCCTATGACTAACATCATTTGAAATCACTGAAAATGACTTTAAGGAAAACTACTGAATTACTTACAACTTTTATTAATCAGTTTCTGAGTAAATTAAATATATTTTGATATGAAAATAATTTTAAAACATACCTACTAATGCCTGTGCACCTAAAAAATGAGTGAAATTTGAAGAGCCTTCCCTAACCAGTACAATCAGCGGAATCTCGCAATGTCAATATGTGGCCAGCCCTGTGGGCAGGGGCTAAATTGGCTGAACTCTTGAACCAGTGTGAAAAATCACAGAAATGTGAGCATGAATGCTTTTTTGGGCACAACTCTTCTGTTTAAAATTCCCCAATCATTTGTGCTGATTCAGCCAATTCCGCCCAGATTGCACTGATATTACTGGCATAAAGGAATGGAGACCCTACCCCTATTCTTCAAACACCAAGCAACAAGGAAGTTTTACATTCCCCACATTTTACCCCAATGAGCAAAAACAAATGCATCCAAAAAGCAAAATTGGAAAATAAATAAAATCGAGTGCACTCATCTGTCTCTTGGCAACCGTCCAATCAAGCATTCTTGAGTGCACTGACCCAAAAGGGTATGAGTGCAGTGTTAGTAGAAACCACTGAAGCTGCCTCATACACACTGATTATTCTAGCATGTAACATTGGTGAAAGAAAGAACTTGCCGCTTCTCGGCCTTTTGGCTAAGATCAAGTGTAGTATCTGTTCTTATCAGTGCTTATTTGATTGAGAAGAGACCATGATCATTGCCTTTTGATCCTGGGGAAGCTTTGAGTAAAATGGCTATAACCAATTTTCGAGTTTCGGGCCAGGGAGTGCGCAACACCGTTCGGGTGGTCGTGAAGGACAAGGAAGGAGATGCACCGGTCGATCGCACCTTCTTCATCAAGAAAATTCTCTTCGATTGCTGCGGATTTCAAGCGACGGACGTCTTCTGCCTGCAGGATTTCCCCAGCAGTGGATACTTCGACGTGACGTTCCGGAACGTGGCGGGATGCATCAAGTTCCTGAAGGCGTTCAAGGAGAAAGGGGACCGGGCGCCACTGTCGATCCTCACAGCGGAGCCGCTCTTCACGCTTCCGTCACAACGGGACCGGGTGGTGACGATTCACCTCTACAACCCCCATGTTCCGGTGGTGGATGTACTCACCTTTCTCGCCAAGTACTTCGAGGTGGCCGGCAGCAGCACTGATGTCAAGGACCCCTTTGGGATCTGGACCAGCAAGCGGCAGGTCAAGGTGACCTTGAAGGTAGATCCCAGTGAAGCCATCATCCACCCTCCCTCCAGCTTCGCTATCGGGGGAAGTCGAGGCTTCTTGGTCTACGCTGGGCAGCCCAGAGTTTGCCGCACCTGTGGCAAATCTGGTCACATGGCAGCCAACTGCAGCACGGTTGTTTGCAAGAACTGCAAGGAGGAAGGCCATCAGACCAAGGACTGTAAGCAGACTAAGTGTTGCAACTTGTGCGGTGCGGCAGGCCATCTCTACAAGACCTGCCCCAAACGTTGCCTCAGCTATGCTCAGGCGGCAAGGTCCAAGGAAAGGCCGGGAGAAGGTTCGACGAAGGCGTCCGCTGCTCGAAAGGAGACCAGCAACCTTCTCCGCAGTGAGGAACTTCAACCTGAGAAGGAAGGGGAGGCAGCTGAAACCAACGACCCAGCACCTACCCAGCGCCCGGAAACCCCTCCTCCACAGACAGAATCAATGGAGGAGGAGGCAGCAGATGGACAAACAGGTCAGTGGCAAGTGGTCCAGAGGAAAACCACAAAGAAAAAACATCCCAAAGCCACCACCCAAACCAGTGGCAAGAGGAGGCTCTCTTCTGAATCAGACTGCAACAACTCCTCTTCACTGGACGGGGAAATGCTGGAACGACAGCCCCTTCAAAAGAGGCGGCAGAACTCCGAGATGGATGATAAAGCATCCCAGCCCCCGGGCACTGGAAGCTGTGATGGGCCCGGCGTGCCCCAACCCCAATGCCCCACACGTAACGACGTGGCCAACGCATCTCAGCTCCGGGACACCGGGAGCAAAGACACGTCTGGCGCACCTGAGCTCCGGGAGACCGGGAGCTGTGATGTTTTCGAGGAGGAACAGATGGAAGCAGCTGAGGACAACCCAATCCTCTCTGCCTACAAGACCCCCCCGATGTCACCCGAGCGGCACAAACCCTGCATGAAAAATCAGGAGGGGTTTCTGAGCCCAACCAACGTGAAACTGCTTGCGCACACGATGGGTATGCAGGAACATCCCGAAGGGGAAGGACTGGGACTAGCGAGGACAAATGGTATGGGAAGCAACAACTAATTTTTAGTAAAAAATGGGTGTAAGAATTGCTTCCATTAATGTGCGTAGCATTAAATCTACTACGCGATGTGTTTCAACCTTGGATTACCTTGCCACGGTCAAAGCTGACCTACTGTTTCAGCAGGAGTGTGGAATACCACACCTCAGCACCTACAGGCAGTGGTCGCGATGGTGGTCCCACGGGCCATCGATCTGGTCGGGGGGGAATGACTGCCATTCCTCCGGCCTGGGTATTCTGCTGCGGGGAGGTAACTTCACCATCTCCGAAGTTAAGGAGGTGGTGGGCGGCCGCCTCCTCGTAGCAGACGTGATGTACAACAACGCTCCGCTCCGGTTGATCAACGTGTACGCCCCGGTACAACGCAGCGAGCGGCTGACCGTCTTCCAGCAGCTCCCACTGCTGCTGGCGACGTCCAGGCCGGTCATCCTAGGCGGTGACTTCAACTGCATCATCGATGCGGCTGGACGATCCGGCAGTGACGACAGCAAACTGGACGCTACGTCCAGATTCCTAATAGAAACAGTTAAGGATGCCAAACTGCACGATGTCTTCAGCAAACCTGCAGACGGAGCACAGAGTAGATACACATGGTCAAGATCGGACGGGTCTGCCCGTTCCAGGATTGACTTCCTGTTTGCGTCCCGTGCTGTCACGGTCGGATCCACCGATGTCAAGCCGGTGTTCTTCTCCGACCACTGCCTCTTACTGGCCGACTGTCACTTACAGGATGACCAGCGGGTTGGCAGAGGGACGTGGAAGCTCAATGCGACACTGCTGACCCCAGAGAACGTTGAGGAACTCAAAAGGGATTACAAAGGTTGGAGGACCGTGAAACCCCTCTTTGAGTCTCCAGTTCACTGGTGGGAAGCGATTAAGGAGAACATCAAGAGGTTCTTCATCCACAAAGGTGTTCAGAGGGCGAGAGAGAGACAGAGGGAACTGTCCCGACTCCAGAAAATTATGCAAAATCTACTCCGGTTGCAGTCAATGGGGGTCAAGGTCAAGGAGGACCTCCAAGAGGTGAAGAGCCAGCAGGCCTCGCTCTTTGCCAAGGAGGCCTCCAAGATCATCTTCCGGTCCAGAGTCCGCTCCATCAAGCAGGATGAGACGTGCTCGCGTTACTTCTTCCAAAAGGTACACAGAGGGAGCTCTGTTATCAGCAGCCTGAAGGAAGAAGATGGCTCGGTAACGTCTTCGCAGTCCGACATACTAAGGATCAGCAAATCCTTTTATGCTGGGCTGTATGACGCGAAGCCCACAGACAGCAGAGCCTCCCAGTCCTTCCTGTCATCTATCACAGAGGTCTTAGATGACAGCAGGAGGGAGGGACTGGACAAGCCGCTAACTCTGGACGAGCTGACAAAGGCCGTCGAGTCTTTCGAGACGAGTAAAACTCCCGGGAGCGACGGCTTACCGGTCGAGTTGTACTCGGCCCTGTGGGACTGGGTCGGCCCGGACCTGCTGGAAGTATACGAGAGTATGCTCCTGGCCGGCAGCATGTCAGAATCCATGAGAAAAGGCATCATCACCCTCATTTACAAGCAGAAGGGGGAGAGGGCAGAAATCAGAAATTGGCGGCCCATCTCACTGCTTAATGTTGATTACAAGATTCTGTCCAAAGTCATAGCCAGTCGAGTCAAGTCTGCTCTGGAGATGGTGATTCACCCCGATCAGACCTGTACTGTACCCGGCAGGAAGATCTCTGATAGTCTCGCGCTACTCAGGGATACGATCGCCTACGTACGGGACAGGAGGGTGGACACCTGCCTCATCAGCCTGGACCAGGAGAAGGCTTTTGACAGGATATCGCACACCTACATGATGGACGTGCTTTCCAAAATGGGGTTTGGGGAGGGAATCTGCAATTGGATCCAACTGCTCTACACAAACATCAGTAGCGCAGTCTCAATCAACGGGTGGGAATCGGAAAGTTTCCCGATCAAATCTGGAGTCAGACAGGGCTGTCCTCTGTCCCCGGTCTTGTTTGTTTGCTGTATTGAACCCTTTGCTGAGTCTATTAGGAAGGATGCGAGCATAAGAGGGGTGACAATCTCAGGCAGCGGAGGCACTCAGGTCAAAACCTCCCTGTACATGGATGACGTCGCCGTTTTCTGCTCGGATCCGCTGTCCGTGCGCAGACTGATGAGCATCTGCGACCAGTTCGAACTGGCCTCGGGTGCCAAAGTTAACCACGGCAAGAGCGAGGCCATGTTCTTTGGGAACTGGGCTGACCGATCCTTTGTCCCCTTCACCGTCAGGTCAGATTACCTGAAGGTGCTGGGGATATGGTTCGGAAGGGCCGGGGCGTGCACCAAAACATGGGAGGAGCGAGTAGCCAAGGTACGACAAAAGTTGGGCATGTGGGGGCAGCGATCTCTCTCCATTGTGGGTAAGAACCCGGTCATCAGGTGCGAGGCGCTCACGTTGTTGCTCTACGTGGCGCAGGTCTGGCCCATACCCCACTCCTGCGCCATGGCAGTCACCCGAGCCATTTTCCGCTTCGTCTGGGGATCTAAAATGGACCGGGTCCGGAGGGACACGATGTTCAAATCTCTGGACAAGGGCGGGAAAAATGTACCCAACGCGGCCCTCATCCTGATGACCACCTTCGTGTGCGGCTGCATCAAGCTGTGTGTAGATCCCCAGTACGCAAACTCCAAGTGTCACTACGTGCTGAGGTTCTATCTGTCCCCGGTGTTGCGAAGGATGGGCCTGGTCACATTGCCGCGGAACGCACCGTGCAGTTGGGCGGTGCCGTACCACCTATCCTTCGTGGAGCAGTTTCTGCGGGAAAACACCTTTGACCACCGGTCCATCAGGCAGTGGTCTGCACGGAATGTCCTCAAGGCCCTACGTGAAAAGGAAACGGTGGATCCTGTCGGATGGTTCCCCGAGCAGACCGTCAAAGTCATTTGGCGGAATGCCTCATCACCAGAACTTTCAAACAAGCACCAAGACGTAGCTTGGCTGGTGGTGAGAAGGGCCCTCCCCGTCAGATCCTTCATGCACACCCGAAGTCTCGCCCCCTCCGCACAATGCCCCCGCGTTGGCTGTGGTGGGGAAGAGACGGTTGCCCACCTCCTCCTGGAATGTGCCTTTGCAAAGCAGGTGTGGAAAGAGATGCAGTGGTTTTTGTCAAGGTTCATCCCAAGCAGCTCTGTAACACAGGAGTCTGTGCTCTACGGGCTGTTCCCAGGGACGCACACCGAGACAAACATCAACTGCTGCTGGAGGACTATCAATTCGGTGAAAGACGCCCTTTGGTCTGCCCGAAACTTGCTGGTCTTCCAGCGCAAAGAGTTGTCCACCGCCGAATGTTGCAGACTGGCACATTCCAAGGTCCAGGACTACGTGCTGAGGGACGCACTAAAGCTTGGGGCAGCCGCAGCAAAGGCTCAATGGGGAAAGACCACAGTGTAAGGTTCCCCCACCAAGCTGGACTGAGGGGCTGGATCCATGGGAAACCCCTCGAACTGTATCGTTAATATTCTCAGTTGCTGTAAATGTAAAACTGTAATTGACATGACAATTGTGAAACGGAAGGGTTGGGAAGAAACTCATGACAGTATTGAAGGAAACTGATCTCCCTTGCAATGTTTGTATTTTTTGGTGCTGTTTGGAAACTGTTTGGCAATGTAATTTTTACAGATTTTTATGAATAAAGTATATTTTGGAAATAATAAAAAAAAAGAACTTGCACTTATATATCACCTCTCATGACCTCAGGAGTTCCCAAAGTGCTTTTATAGTGTAATCACTGTTGTAATGTAGGAAACACAGCAGCTAATTTATGCACAGCAAGCTCCCACAAGCAGCAATTTGATAATAACCAGATAACCTGTTTGAATTATGTTGGTTGACAGACAAACATTGACCATGATATTGTGGATAATTCCCCCGGTCTTCTTCAAAATAGTGCCATGGGATCTTTTGTACCCACCTCAGAGAGCAGGTGTGACCTCACCAACATTGCAGCACAAACATCAGCCTAGTGGTTTGTGTTTAATTTTCTGACGTGGGATTTAAAGTCACTACCTTCTGACTCAGAGGCAAGAGTGCAATCAACTGAGCCACAGCTGACACCATCAACAGAACTCTGTGGATTATAATGTTTTCATTTGCACTGAGTTGCTATTATTGTTGCCTGATTATAATGTCGAAGCAGAGGATCAATTAATAGAGGGCTTCAATTGAGTAGCTCCAGCAACCTGACAGTCAAAACCACTGATTTTCAGTCTGCACTCTGTACTCCACACTCCCAACAGATCAGGCCTCATTAATTGATTAATGAAGCTAGCCATGGCTGAAGAAATAATAGGGTTGAGCGCAATCAAAGGCTGATTGAGATTCCGATGCTGTGCTGCTGCTTCTGCAGTCTTCTCATTTCGTTGAATGGTAATGGAGTTGTCAAAAAGACATTTGAATTGTGAATTGCTGCAGCAGCTGGCATGAATGAACATGTTTGTATCACAGTGCCAAGTATTACAGAACATCTATATGTCATCCTTTGACAGCCAAACATATATTCTCCAGTAATAGAAACAAAAAGTGCTGAAAATACTCAAGCATGTCAGGCAGCATCTGTGGAGAGCGAAGCAGAGTTAATATTTCAGGTCAGTGACCCTTCATCAGCATTGGCAAAGGTTAGAAATGTGATAGATTTTAAGCAAATAAAACGGGGGTGGGGCAAAAGACCAAGAAGGTCATGGAGCAAAGGCAAAGGGTGTGTTAATGGTGTGGTGACATGACCTTCTTGTCAGTTACTCTCTGTGACCCTTTGTCCGATCAACACCTTCCCTTTTGTTATCTTTTACCCCACCCCCGCTTTATTTGCTTAAAACCTATTACATTTCTAACCTGTGCCAGTTCTGATGAAAGGTCACAGACCTGAAACGTTAACTCTGCTTCTCTCTCCACAGATGCTGCCAGACCTGCTGAGTATTTCCAGCACTTTTTGTTTTTATTTTAGATTTCCAGCATCTGCAGTATTTTGCTTTTATATATTCTCCAGGCCCCGGTATCGCAGATGGGGGTACTCCAAATTTATACCTGGACCTCTTTCGTTTTTAATTTGGTCTTTTTGCTTTCGACCTTTATGCATCACACTGTCTGTCCTTTAACATATAAATTCACGCTTACTTTTTTGGCTGTCATCACATTTGCAGGCAATGGGATGAACTGTTTCCCCTCCCTCCCTCACCCATTAATTGTCTCTTGTCCTCTCCTGACGGTACTGGCTTCAGCTGAGCTGCTGTTTCACAGGTACCAGCGGCCTTTCAGTACTGTGACCAATTGGTACTCTTCATGCGCCCAATCCATGGGAAACATTGGCGGGCTGTTCAACTGTGTATTGCAGCACAGCCACGCCTGTTCCTGCCATCACCCAATGTCTGCTCATGTGAACTTTCCAGAAAATGTGGCTGGTTAGCTGCCTGATGCAGACTGAGTCCACCCTCTTCCCCCACTCCCAGCTACACCCCACCCTACAGATCATTCCACTTTCAGGAAGTCAAAGGATTAATTTAGTGGTCGGGTGTTTCCAACATGCAATGGCTCTCACCTGGCACGGACCAGAAAAGCGTGAGCGAGCCAGCAGCACCCATTTTCCATCCTCTAAAATGGAACAGAATCCTTCTCGTCACTTTGTGTAAGGACATCACAAACACTATTGTGAAGATTTCCGTTTCAAATTCTTTTCGAACCTCTTTACAATCTCACTACCTATACCGAACAGAGGTGATCTTTACAAACCCATTTACAGTGTCACTACTCATGGCAACCAAAAGCCCAAAGAACTTTGTGTCTGCCTTAATGAATGTAGAGGGCCCCACTGACTTCATTCTTTCCAAAAAGGCAGTTGTTATTGTCTTGTATAAAGGTTTGCATGTGTTTTCAACCTATGGTACAATATAGAGTTCACAGAATACATAATACTTGCAGATCCATACATTAAATGGTAATACGAATGCTAGATATTAGGATGAGAGTACTCAGTGACAGGGACCAGATCATTCCTGCTCTGGGGGTATGTGCATTGGGTTGAGATGGGTTGGTGGCACTTTAGGGCTTGGCTGGGAGATCAGGGTCTGTCAATTCAACAGTTGGCTTTGAGGTTGTTCAATTTGTTTGGTCTTGAATGGGTGGGTAGACCAGCAGGAAGGAGACCCATATATCCTACTGACTTCCAATTCCGTGTCGCCTTTGTATCAGTCATTCTGACTGGCAAATGTCCCAGTGATGTTCTAGCCTCCTGCCAGTTCATTTTCACAACATCAACTGTTATTCTATTTCTTAGAACTCTGGCTGAGAAAGAGATGAAGATTTCACACATCTTATTGCAGTTTGCCTGTGTTTAATACTTGACTCAAATTGACAGATGCAAAGTTTTACTGAAGTTGGGAAACTTTCACAGTCAATTACATTTTGCCACGTCGGCATAGATTGTGGTCTTCACACATTTAAATCCAAACTGAACTCCATGCATTCAGCAAGTAATCCATGGAAGCAGCAGGAAGTTTTTTTAAAATTTGCTCTTGGAATGTGGGTAATGTTGCACAGTTGTCATGACAGCATTAGGAGTCAACCATGTAGTGTGGAACAGGTTACATGTAGGGCCAGCAGGCTCCTGAAGGGCACTATTGAAGTAATTCAATTTTTATAACAATCCAACAGATTTTCAATGCTACTTTGAGTTTTCTCACAACGTCTCAGGATACTAGTGCAGTACCGTGACCAGTAGGCTGTTGCACCCATTCCCAAAGGCTTGCTAGAATGCATGGTTTTAGCTGGTTAATTCCCAGCAGTGGTCCTATGCATACTAGAGACATGAATAAACCTTGGTTTTCACCAGCCTGCGCCTATCTTTGTTAAGGGCAGTGTGTCCTTGTAGGGTTTGACCTTGCATTCCATATTAGGCAAAGAGAAATTCTGAAAGTCTGTTCGCAACTTTGGTGTCACACTTGACCCCGAGATGAGCATCTGACCTCATATCCGTGCCTCACTAAGCCCCAGTTGCACAGGGAGATGACCAGGGCCAGTACAGGACTCGAGGGTCTCGTCAGGATGCCGACAACTTCAGGGGTCATCTGCTCCAGGCAGGTTTTACTGAGCCCTTCTAACCCAGGATGACGGCATGATCTGCAACTCACTTTGAGCTGCCTGTGAGAGCACTTCCATTGAAAGCGCAACCTGGAATAGATCAACCCCTATCACCAATGAATGATCCACGTCTGTCTATAGGTTTCATTGTCCCCCATCAAGGATCCTTGCTTCCCTTAACCACCTCTTCCATCTTTTCCAATGTCGCCATTAAAGAATGGAAGCTCAAACATCTGGCGTCATGTATCAATATTTACATTGTGTTGGAAAAGATAAAAAGTGCTCATTTACAGGTGAGGCAAACCCTAGTGCACCACTCAGTGCTCTGCCCAATGGGTGGCCTCTGCTCTTGGCCCCTTCTACACGGTGCTCCCCTTGTGGTCTTGGATGAGGTGGAGGCAGCCTACTCGCTTGTCTCTGCCTGTAGCTGAGATGCATGTGGCAGTCATCCTCATAGTGAAGGTGCCAGTAGGAGCAAATCCAGAGGCTGCTGCACCAGCGTCAATGCAGAGACAGCCTCCGTCACTGGGCCCTGCTGCATAGATGGCCCCTCAGTCAGAGGAGCCAAGGAGGTCGATGAGAATAATGATGGTGCCCTGTGAGGGGTGGCACTCTCATCCTCCTTGGTGACTGCCTCAGCCCTTAGATGAAGTTGTGGATGTCTGGAGGGGAGCACCAGATGGGATGCAACTGGCATCACCTCCAAACATCCTTGCGCCATCAGTGCCACTGACCTATCAATGATTCAGAGTGTGGCATGCATTCTGCCCATGTCAGTGCACTGCTCCTGCATCCACTCCGAGCGCTGCTGCATATGGCTCTCCATAAGGTTGGCCACTCTCTCAATGGAGCAGCTCATGCTTTAAAATCCCTGAGCCATGGTGGTGCACATGAGCTGGATGGACTCCTCCATTCTCAGCCCATGACCCCAAACTGCCTCAGGGAACTCTGACATATGGGTACACTTCTCACGCTGCTGGTCAAAATAGAGCCTCCTTTCCCAAGGCCCTGCATCTGTGTCCAGCTGAACATGGCTGTGTCTGTCCTCCATCCTCTGAGTGGGACTTCCCACAGCTGCCTCTCCTTCTCTCACCTCCTCCTGCTCACTCATGATGTGTTTTCACCCAGTGGAACCCTATGTAATCGTGCAGGAGGATCAAGGATGTGAGTGTATCTGCTCTGGTGGAGGGTGCGCTTGTAAGATGTGACGGTGCTTGTTCTAATGGCTCTGATTTCAGCAGTTGCCCCGGTGCAGATACAGAACTCTGTCCTTCCCCCTCTGCACTGCTGAGGTTTCCCAATGCAGCCGAGTCTTTGGCATGTTGTTGGGGTGGAGTGCATCCCTTTCATTTACAGATTGCAGTATCTATACACACTCTCCACCAGTAATACCCATCTCGCCTTCTCTGACTTGCTCCTTGCGAGTTCCACTGCCCCCTCCTCGTGGCAGTGACAATATGGAGACGGACACTCCTCCTTCTGTCAGAGCCCTTTCTCTGGTATTGTGAGCCCTTTTCTCCCGCAAGGACAAAAGAGAGACTTAAGGTACTGCTGACCTTTGTGGCCTATGCCAGCAGTTCATTGAAATAGGAAGCTGCATGTATTAGTGCTGGCAAGTCCTCAACAGCACTAAGGCTCTGAGCCATCCTTCGGAGTCAGTAGTTACCCTGGAGACACAATCCTCCCATGATCAGGAGCTGCATGCACTGTCAGGCTCCTCTGCTGGAGATTGAATACCCAGGGGCCTGTCATGAGGGCCTGGTGTTGCACCCACCTTCCTGGAGCCAATAAGGCCATTGAACCTTTTCCGGCACTGGACCCAGTTCCTCCTGACCACACTTTGTCTGTTAACATGCTCAATCCGTGCCTGCTTGGTTTGGGAGGTTGGCCTTCTGCCACCCTCTGAAAAGAGGACCTCCCTCCTCTCCCTCACTGTCTCCAGGAGGACCTCCAGGTCAGCGCCAGTGAAGCGAGGGGCAATGGCAGCCCTGCCCCGGGTGACAGTCCTCTGCCTTTCCTCTACCATCGCTGCTGCATCCATTTTCTCCTGCAAACAGCAGACATCGCAATGGCTGCCATGGTATGTTTAAATCAGCCTGTACTTGCACAGTCCTGCCTACATCCCACCCCCGCCCATTGGCCACCGGGCATTAGCAGCCTGCCTCCGTGAAAATCAGAGGCTGTGACTGTTTCCGCTCCAGGGCGCGATCAGGACCTGGAAACAGTCCAGACATTGGTTTCTCGACCCCAGAAGGAAAATCAGGCCCACTGTTTCTCGGTTAACCATCATTCTACTTGAATGTGCGAGCAGTCTCAAGTTGTCCAAATTATTCTTTGCATGAACATGTCCCAAATTGCAGCAGTAGTTTCAACTACACACAGAGTTTGCCAAGGTAATTTAAACTCATAAAATACAGTCACTGTGTACGTGGATAGGAAACACTGACATTTCTCATATTATCCTGCAATTGAAATTCTCATATTTTCAGACTATACCTGGGAGCAATGTTCCCTGTAATCTTTTTGTGGAGTGTGTGGGCGATTTAAGTGTGCAACCCCTTTAAATTTTTATGAGGGGTAATTTAAAGGGGTCGACCTGTGTGCAGCCTGCGCGGCAGGTTTCGCAGCTTAGAGGAAACATTGCCTAGGAGGTTTATTGATGTAACCTGAAGAAAGTAGTATCAGAAAACATTACAGCATTAGAGGGAGGCCATTTATCCCATCATGCTTGTGCTGGCTTTTTGAAAGAGTTACTATTGAATTTGCTTCCAACACCCTTTCAGGCAGTATAATCAGATCATAATAACTCACTGAATAAAAATAAATTCTCTTCATCCTTTGCCAATTATCTTAAATCTGGAAGAAGAAAAGGCCAGCTGGCTCATCAAGTCTGCTCCTTCCAGCAGGCTATGTACAATGTGCAGTGTCATTTCAAACAAGTTGGGAAGCATCACTTATCACAAGTTCCTGACTTATTAAAAGGGGCATTGTCTCCATGAAAAATGATTGACAATGTTTTCATGTATGTTTGCAAATGCATAACCCAATGTAGTAAATCACAACACAGTGCAACATGTGAATGCAACAAAAATGATGCATGATTCATTTGCTTCACTTCCAGCCCCGATGAGGGGAAATAAAGAGGTTTGCCGATCACTTGCTGTATGTTCTGAGCTTGCTGTGTTGCCTCAGCTCAGTAATGTCCTATTGTTGATCGTGTAGGGGCTGCAGTCCAGAGCATTAATGTTTAAATCCATTAGAACATCTGTTCCTAAATTAGATACTTCCAGGCACAGCCAACTAACTTACTTAGTTAGCAAACTGCCTGAAAACAGAATGTCTCCATCTGCTCAACAGGGAGTGCCATCTGGGCTTTCCAAAGCATTGCTCTCACTTTCAACAGTCTCACAGCAAATCCCAAAATCAGATCCCCTCTTCTGTGATCCAGGGATCATTGTGTGTTCATGCTTTTAGCACAGAACCTTGCCCACGAGAAGTGTACATCATTAAGGCAGCCCCTGCCCACTCATTTTCCATGCATTAAATTAAAACTCACAAAATTAATTTAAAGAACGAGGGCAGTGTGATGTGGAGATTCATTTTACGCATCAAGTTGTTATGGTCTGGAATACACTGCCTGAAGTGATGTTGGAAGCAAATTCAACAGTAACCTACAAAGGAGAATTGGATATATACTTAAAAGGGGAAAAAAAATTGCAGGGCTATGAGGAAAGAGCAGAGGAGTGGAACTAATTGGATAGCTCTTTCAAAAAGCCAGCACAGGCACAAAGGACCGAATGGCCTCCTTCTGTGCTGTATTACCCTGTGTGTATTTTATGTGATCTGTTTTTGCTGAGGTTATGTGCTCCTGGGGCTAACAATAAACCCAACTGTGAAAATCAACAGCCTGGAATTAACATGGGCTCATAAAATGTCCCAATTAAAATATTGCCTTTTACACACTAAAGTGACCTAAGTAGTCACTAATAAATGGAAACACCATGAAGCATGGGGAATAGGCACAATTTACAACAGTGACCATAAGTAGAAAGTTATCAGTATCTACTGCGATTAACATAATCTTTTGAAAGCTTTTGTTTCCGCAGTAATAGCAGCTTCCTGCAGTTTGAAATAATATGGCTTACAATTGAGTCTCGCCACTATCCCATATAATGCTTTATAGATCAGCACCTGGTCTGAATCACAGCAGACAAAAGGTGAATTCGTAAACTTAAATTCTCAATGTAGCAAACACTAACAAGTGCTGTGGATGCACGATCCATTGACATTTTCAGGACTGAAGTGAAGTGATTTTTGTTGGGTAAGGGGATCAAGGGATGTGGAACAAAGGCAGGTGAATGGGGTTGAGCTATAGACCAGCCATGATCTAAACTGAACAGGCAGCACAAGGCTCAAGGAGCTGAATGGCCTGTTCCTGTTATTATGTTGCTACAATGGGCCAAGCAGGACAATTTGAAATACAGTCACGATTCAGTGTGTGATTTAGGCAGCTGCTGTATTCAGATGTTTTCCTCCAAAACAGAAATATCATGCAATTCTCATTCTCCCCCCACCCCCCCACCCCCCCACCTTCCTTTCCTCACCACTGTGTACCATTTCCACACTCCAACCCCAACTTTAGAACACTTAGATTGCTCCTATCAGCAATATTAGATATTTGAAAATTAATGGAACCACAGATGTAAACTTTATCTATTCCTTAGTACACACTTATACAGCTCACAAATACAAAAGCTTGGCAACCTTGCCTTATGTATTTCATAATCCGGAAACATTGAGTTCTTTTTATGGGTAACCCCTGGAGACGTTCACACCTTGCCTGCGTTTTCATACCAGAGGCCACCTTCACCCTGTGTGTCTTATCTCAGGTGATCGGGACCCTTTGTAAAAAGACATCTTTCTAATGACGTACCAATTTGAGCATGAGTGTTTACAGAATTATTTTTAACACCAATGAGTGCGATGTCAATTGCTGCATACCACCATTTTCCAATGCAATCCCAGATCAAACATAAAAGCAAAATACTGCGGATGCTGGAAATCTGAAATAATAACAGAAAGTGCTGGAAATACTCAGCAGGTCAGGCAGCATCGGAGGGGAGAGAAGCAGAGTTAACATTTCAGGTCTGTGACCTTTCATCAGAACTCACCAGACTAAACATAGCTGGATTTGCCAACGTCAGTTGCTTGGAAGACCCAGGTAAAACTAAAAAGTAGGAATGCTGAAACAAAGTCGGCAACAAATAAGTTACAATGGCATTTCCTAACCTGTGTAATGAGAAAGATATCAGCAAAATTTATTCTGAGACCTTTCTTCCCATAGAAAGAAAGGAGGAACTTGCATTTTTATTGTGCCTTTCATGACCTCAGGACATCTCAAAGTGCTTTACAGCCAATGAAGTACTATTGAAGTTTAGTCACTGTTGTAATGTAGGAAATGCAGCAGTCACACTGTGCACAGTAAGATCCCACAAACAGCAATATTATGCTGACCACATCATCTGTTGTAAGTGTTGGTTTAGGGATAAATATTGGCGAGAATACCAGGCAGAAATCCCCTGCTCTTCTTCAAACTAGTGCCCCGGGATCATTTACATCCACCTGAAATAGTAGACAGGGCCTTGGTTTAATGTCTAATCCAAAAAACAGATCCTCAGTCAGTGCAGCACTCCCTCAGTACAGCATTGGAGAATCAACCATAGATCTATTGGGCTGAATTTTCCCGTTTGAGTTGCGAACCCAAGGTCAGGCTGATTTCCGGGGCAGTTGGCAGACCCACAGTGAATGCTGTGTGCTACTGAGGTGAATGAAGAAGGAGAGGGAGGCATAAGATGGAGGTGTCATAATGCTGATGAGAATGGCACCCTATTCCTTATGCTCAACACTATCCAGTGGTTCTGTCTACAGGTGATGTAGACAGAAATGTCTACAAGCATTTGCCTGTGGATGCCCTAAGAATTGACAAATGTTGTCCTTTAAAGCGACCACTACATATGAATCTCATGGCACTCTGGCCTCCTGCTCTGCTCCAGCCTGTGAGTAGACGAGCTGCAGACACGGCAGGGGTCCTGTGCGCCACCAGCCTTCCAAAAATATCCGCTAAATACCTCTATAATAACCTTAAATGACTTCCCATTGCTGACAGACGGGTTGCTGTCTAAAAGCAGGAAGAGGCAGAAACACCTCGTGATACGTGTCTGCTGGCATTTTTTCCAAATTTTCCCAACACCCCCACCTTCGATCCACCTTCAATGGCCTGGGAAATAAACTCCAACTCCTCCGAAATACACCACTTACACCCCTCATCTTTGTCAATCTCCAATGGCTCCCCATCCTTCTATACATAAATTGCCCTTCTAAATCCCTGCACAACTTCATTTCCCCTGATATTATCCCCCATGTCGCTGCCCAGAACCCCCTGCTCTTCCAACCTGGCTCTACCCTGTATTGTCCCCTCCATCTGGTCTCTCATAGATGTCAGGGTCTTACATGCGTACTTTAAAACTCCCTCCCTAAAACCCACCCCACATTCAGAAGCTTCCTTAAAACCACATTTACAGCACCTCCCCTAACCTTCCTCCCATTGTTGCTCTGGCCTGCGCCTCGATTGTGAAACACCTTGGGATGTTTTACCTTGCTCATTGCTAAGGCATTATATAAACAGTGTTATTGTGCAGGCCATAATTTTTTGGAAAGGAGAAGATGGGAAAAATCAAAAACTTAGTATAAGTGGAGATAAATTTTCAGCACCATTCGCAACTCCTCAGATACTAAAGAAGTCTGTGTCCAGATGCAGCAAGACCTGGACAATATCCAGGCTTGGGCTGATATGTGGCAAGTAATTTTCACACCACACAAGTACCAGGCAATGACCATCTCCAACAAGAGAGAATCTAACCATCTCCCCTTGACATTCAATGGCATTACTATCGCTGAAATCACTATCAACATCCTGGGGGCTTACCATTGACCAGAAACGGAACTGGACCAGCCACAAATACTGTGGCTCCAAGAGCAGTTCAGAGGCTGGGAATCCTGCAGCGAGTAACTCACCTCCTGACTCCTCAATGCCTGTCCACCATCTACAAGGCACAAGTCAGGAGTGTGATGAAATACTCTCCACTTGCCTGGATGGGTGCAGCTCCAACAACACTCAAGAAGCTCGATACTATCCAGGACAAAGCAATCCACTTAATCAGCACCCCATCCACCAATATTCACTCCCTCCACCACCAACACACAGTGGCAGCAGTGTATACTATATACAAGATGCACTGCAGCAACTCACCAATGTTCCTTTGACAGCATCTTCCAAACCCGCAAGCTCTATCACCTAGAAGGACAAGGGCAGCAGATGTATGGTAACACCACCAACTGCAAGTTCCCCTCCAAGCCACACACCATCCTGTCTTGGAACTATATCGCCGTTCCTTCACTGCCGCTGGGTCAAAATCCTGGAACTCCCTAACTGCAGAGTGCCACACCATATGGACTACAGCAGTTCAAGAAGGTGGCTCACCACTACCTTCTCAAGGACAATTCGGGATGCCAACAAATGCTGGCCTAACTAGCGATGCCCACAACTCATGAAAGAATATTAAGAAAAAGTTCCAAGATAAATGAGTTGTCAACAAATGCCACATCCTCACATGACTGGCTATCAAAATGGGCTCTTTTGAATAGGTTTCCTTGGCAGGTTACACACAAATGTACTTGATACACACAGGCTAGGAAGATCTTGCGCTCAGTCTCCGTTCTTCTCAGTTCCTTGATCTCACCGGAGCAGCAGTCGGTGCCCTACAGCCACCCTCTGTGTACACGAGCTAGGAACAGGAAACAAAACAAACATTCAGGCACAATTTCCACTGCTAATCTGTGTTAGGTGGGCCCTTCTTGGAAAGCACATAAAGAAAGAACTTGCATTCATATAGCACCTTTCATGACCTCAGGATGTTCCAAAGCACTTTACAGCCAATTAAATACTTCTGAAGTGCTGTCAAATTGTGTGCAGCAAAACCCCACAAAAAAGACAATTTGATAATGGCCAGATCATTTGTTTTAATAATGTTGGATGAGGGATAAACATTGGCCAGGATTTTTTTCTTTTAAACATTCGTTACTAGAATGTGGGCATCGCTAGCTCGGCCAGCATTTATTGCCCATCCCCAATTGCCCTCGAGAAGGTGGTGAGCTGCCTTCTTGAACCACTACAGTCCATGTGGAGTAGGTACATCTAAGTGCTGTTAAGAAGAGAGTTCCAGGATTTTGATCCAGTGACAGTGAAGGACTGGCGATATAATTCCAAGGATTACGGGAGAACTTCTCTGGATCTCTTCAAATGATATTATGAGAGAGGTATGTGGCCCTTCAAGTAAGGTCAAAATCGAGCTCAGTTATAGTGACCTCAATGATAGTATCCATTAGGTATTCAATCTAGTCTTGCATGTTGTTATGACCAGTTGAGAAAAGGATCTAAGGTTCCCTCTCAACCTTCACGTGGATTTACCGTAACAGGGTTTAATTTTAAACAAGTTTTGTTTTAGCTCCCCCTTCGTGAATCCTTGTTCAATAACTTCCAACTATAAGGCAAAGAAACTGGCCAAAACAGGTGTCCTTAGGTTGAAAGAAAAAAGGTTGAACTTTAAACTTAAACTCTAATTCGGTTAACGTCTACGGATACACGACGCACCCACGCTAGCATGCATACATGATACAGGCATGCAGATAGAGACAGAAAAGAGCAGAAGAAATAAAGTGGAAAAGCTTGAGGCAATATCTGAAGATGGTTTGGGTTACTGTTCTTCAAGCTCGCTGTAAAGTCCTTGATTATAAGTAGGTCTTGCTTTTCATTGGGGCCCAGTATTCTTCAGAAACCTTGTTCGATATAGGAGACTTTTCTCTCCCAGTTCATGTGTCCTCAGTGGGTCCAGAGGCTTGTGAGAAAGAGATGGGAGCAGACAGGAGAGATCTTCTAACTCTAGCAGCAAACAGTCCGAGTTCAAAAACTGTGGCTAGTTCAAAAACCCTGGACCAACCCGTTAGTCATGTGACCAGCTGGTTTAACCAGTCCTGGCCTTTGTGGATTGTATCACCTTAGCAGGCTTTGGAATGCTCTTCCTTACACCTTCAATGTCTGGTGATCAAAATCCATTGTGTGTTGAATGTGTCAGGGCATGGTCCTTTTGTCTCCACAAGCACTGTTAGTATGCAAATATTTCTCAGCAAAGTGTCTGGCAGCCCTTCTCTTCTTCCCAGCAAGTTTCAAATCAATGTTCATATGACAAAATTAATATGCCTCATTCTTAGCAGGTGGGGGGCCTGCACGACAATGAATAATGGCCTCGTGCTTCAGGCACCAGAGGGCAGAAGATTCCTTTACAGCTGTAGCAACAAATTAAGAACTTCCTTTTGTAAAGCAATGTCTATGCTCTCAGGATGTCCCAAACTGCTTTTCAACGAATTAATTACTTTTGAAGCATAGTCACTATGGTAACTCAAAGATACCCATCAGCCAATTTGAACACGTAAGGTTCCACGAACAGCAAATGAGTTGAATGACCAGATAATCTGGTTTTGGGGAGGTCAATAGAGGGAGAAATGTTGGTCAGGACGCCGGGGAGAATTTCTCCACTCCTCTTCAAATAGTACCATGGGATCTTTTGCATCCACCAATGCAGGCAGTTTATTTGAAGACTCAACTGAAAGACAGCACCATCTGCAGTCCTTCACTTACTCAGGAAATACTGCATTGAAGTGTCAGCCTAGATTAAGTGCTCAAGTCCTGCAGTGGGGCTTGAACCCACAACCTTCTGACTCAGAGGACTGAGACACAGCTGGGGAAAAAACCCTCAGCAGGTGAGGGGGAGAAAATTGGAAAAGCTACAGCTGCAGTAACTAGAAGAATATAAATGACAGTCAACAATAATGATGAGGTTGCATTAGGTAATTACCCTTGTTCAGTATCCATACTCAAGTACAATACAAGTACTCCTAATTATATAGCGTGTAACCTTCTCTGTTCATTACCAAATTAAGTTGCTTGTTGCATTGAAGGCAAACAGTAAAGACCAATAGTTATAATTACCACCCATTCTAACACCACAATTGCAATTTCCACATTATATCTAAACTGCAAAGATTAGCACAATTAAAATGTCATTACATGACAATGAACTGTAGTGCAAAATCCACTGTACTGACACGGAGTACTCGAAGTTACTCAAGCTAGTTGTTACAACACCGTCGTGTGACCCCTCATCAGCTTCTCTCTCTGAAATGCTGTGCATGAACATGAAATTGCAGGGTTTTTTTGTGAGGACTGATTAAAATGGATCCTCATTGAAGCAGTATAGTGACGTCACCTAGGAAACCGTGGCTCCCAACTCTTCAGACTCTAGATCATATTGGGGAAGTAATCCAAGTGGAGGTGGAGGACAGGAAGTGGAGGTGGAGGACAGGAAGTGGAGGTGGACCGGGGTTCTGAAAGATCATTATGACTTTCCTCTGGGGTCTGGGTTATGGACAGGAATACTGCTAGATTTCTCTGTCCCCAAAATTCTGCTATTTACTTCTCTCCTCCTTTAAGACCCTCCTCCAAACCAACTCTTTAACTGAGTTTTTGATCACTCCCCACCCCCTAATATTCCTTTCTTTGGTTCCGTATCTTTTTTCTGTTGATCATGCTTCAGAAAAGCATCCCAGGTTACTTCACTATGCTATGTAAATGTAGGTTGTTGACACCATCGGTACAGGAATAGGAGATGGCTGATTGTGATTGTCCCATGGATTCCTTGCTGCTCCCAGCTTCAGCACTGGTGGTGAACTGGATAACAGCCACATCAGCCGGGCTCACATGAGTATTCCAGGACTGGGATCAAGGATTGGAACACTCCAGAGGAGGAAATTCTGCCCCAATGACATGTAAAGCAGGCTAATTGTGTAATAAGGGAGAGGTAATGGTGCAATATTTTCTCCCAACATGGAGGGAGCAATCAAAGGGAGACTCATACCAGACCACAAGATCATTGCTGAATCTCAGAAGGGGAGTAGAGTGAAACAAGAGTGTTAGAGAGGAGAAAAAAAAATCTAAAAAAAAATAATAATGAAGCAAGCAAATAGAAATGACATAAAAGATTACTGCACAAGACAAGAGCACATGGTGCTGAGTGTAATATATTAGCATGGATAGAGGATTGACTAACTAACAGGAAACAAAGTTCAGATAAATGGGTAATTTTCAGTTTGGCAAGCTGTAACTAATGGGTGCCACAGGGATCAATGCTAGAGAGTTAATTATTTACTATCAATATTAATGACTTGGATGAAGGGACCGAGTGTATTGCTGCCAAATTTGATAGGTGGGAAAGCAAGTTGTGAGGAGGATACAAAGTCTCCAAAGAGATAGGTTAAGTGAGTGGGCAAAAATTTGGCAGATGGAGTAATAACGTGGGACATGGGAGGTTGGCCACTTTGGTGGGAAGAATAGAAAAGCATAATATTATTTAAACAGAGAGTCTGCAGAATGCCGCTGTACAGAGGGATGAGTGTGTCCTCGTACATGAGTCACAAAAGCTTAGCTTGCAGGTACAGCAAGTAATTAGGAAGGCAAATGGAATGTTGGCCTTTATTGTAAGGGGATGGAGTATAAAAGTAGGGAAGCCTTGCTACAATTACACAGGGCGTTGGTGAGACCACACCTAGAGTACTGTGTACAGTTTTAGTCTCCTTATTTGAGGAGGGATATACTTGCATTATAGGCAGTTCAGAGAAGGTTCACTAGGTTGATTCCTGGGATGAGGGGTTTGTCTCATGAGGAAAGGTTAAGCAGGTTGGGCCTATACTCATTGGAGTTTAGAAGAATGAGCTGTGATCTTTTTGAAACATACAAGATTCTGAGGGGGCTTAACAGGGTAGATGCTGAGAGGATGTTTTCCATCACAGGGGAAATCTCGAACTAGGGAGCACAGTTTCAAAATAAGGGGTCTCCTATTTAAGACAGCGATGAGGAGGTATTTCCTCTGAGGGTCATTAATCTTTGGAATTCTCTTCCCCAGGCAGCAGTGGAGGCTAGGTTATTGAGTATATTTAAGGATGTGAGACAGATTTTTAAATACAAGGGAGTAAAGAGTTATGGAGGGCAGGCAGGAAAGTGGAGCCATGATCTTTCTGAATGGTGGAGCAGGCTCAAAACGCCAAAGGACTTACTCCTGCTCCTATATCTTACATTTGTTAAAAGTAACGTGGCAAGGTGGAGTCTCCATACATCAAAATTTGATGTACCAAAAACGACACATTGAAACTTTGGTGCAGCATTAAATGGAATTGGATTTAAGGAATTAATATATTGCTTTTAAAAAAAAAGTTGATATATTGAAATATATTTTGGCTGCACCGTCTATCACAAAGCCAAGCCACGGGTCAGGGATGTACTTGTTGGCAGGCTGCCCTCTAAACCATGTTAATTTTTCACTGACTAATGGCAGCTAACAGACTGTAATGCGTGTGCGTGTGTCACACCCAAACTGATTAAAGTTTCCTTTGACATTGCAATGAGCATAAAGACAGGACAGAAATGGGGAAACCAAAGCAACAATACAAACAGGGGAACTAAAATGAAAAATCAAAGAAGGTATGACAATGTTATGCTACTGGATTACTAACCCAGAAGCCTGGACTAATAGAGTTTAAATCCCACAATGACAGTCTGAGAAACTGAATTCAGTGAATAAAAAAAAACTGGCATCAGTAAAAGTGACCATGAAGCTGTCAGTAAAGGAAGCCTGCTATCGTCACCTGGTCCAGCCTATATGTGACTCCAGTCCCACACCAACTGGTTGATTCTTAACTGCCCTCTGAAGTGGCCTAGCAAGCCACTTCAAAGGAATTAAAATCTTTACAAAGGATAAATTAGACAGAAGAAGGTCCACCACCTTCTTGAGGCAACAAATACCAGCGTTGCCAGAAAAGTCCAAATCCAGTGAAAAAAAAAGCCATCAAATAAACTGTTGATGTGGCTGAAGAATGAGATAAAATGCTGGCAGGATGCAAATATGGCAATAAGCTCAAACAAGTGAAAGAGCAGACAATTTCCACAACTGATGAGAACAGTTAAACTGAGAACCCATCCTGTCAGAGGGGCTTTGCTCATGGCTGGTGGGAACAAAAAGCAAGACAGTTTGCCTAACATCATGAACCCACTGAAGACCACCTCAGAGCTGGCACACTCTGGCTTCTCAATGTCGAGATGCAAGGGTGGCACAGTGGTTAGCACTGCAGCCTCACAGCTCCAGCGACCTGTGTTCGGTTCTGGGTACTGCCTTTGTGGAGTTTGCAAGTTCTCCCTGTGACCGCGTGGGTTTCTGCTGGGTGCTCCAGTTTCCTCCCACAGCCAAAGACTTGCAGATTGATAGGTAAATTGGCCATTGTAAATTACCCTTAGTATAGGTAGGTGGTAGGAGTATTGTGGGGATGTGATAGGGAATATGGGATTAATGTAGGATTAGTATAAATGGGTGGTTGACAATTGGCACAGACTCAGTGGGCCAAAGGGCCTGTTTCAGTGCTGTATCTATGACTCTATGCAATGGGGCGGGTGTGATTGCAGAGACAATTTTAAAAAAATTCATTCCTGGGATGTGGGCGTCACTGGCTAGGCCAGCATTTATTGCCCATCCCTAATTGCCCTGGAGAAGGTGGTGAACTGCCTTCTTGAACCGCTGCAGTCCATGTGGGGTAGGTACATCCACAGTGCTGTTAGGAAGAGAGTTCCAGGATTTTGACCCAGCGCCAGTGAAGGAACGGCAATATAGTTCCAGGTCAGGATTGTGTGGCTTGAAGGGGAACTTGCATGTGGTGGTGTTCCCATGCATTTGCTGCCCTTGTCCTTCTAGGTGGTAGAGGTCATGGGTTTGGAAGGTGCTGTCTAAGGAGCCTTGGTGCGCTGCTGCAGTGCATCTTGTAGATGGTACACACTGCTACCACTGTGAGTCAGTGATGGAGGGAGTGAATGTTTGTGGATAAGGTGCCAATCAAGTGGGCTGCTTTGTCCTGGATGGTGTCGAGCTTCTTGAGGGTTGTTGGAGCTGCATTCATCCAGGCAAGTGGAGAATATTCTATCAGACTCCTGACTTGTGCCTTGTAGATGGTGGACAGGCTTTGGGGAGTCAGGAGGTGAGTTACTCGCCCTAGGATTCCTAGCCTCTGACGTGCTCTTGTAGTCACAGTATTTATATGGCTACTCCAGTTGAGTTTCTGGTCAATGGTAACCCCCAGGATGTTGATAGTGGGGGATTTAGTGATTGTAATGCCATTGAATGTCAAGGGGAGATGGTTAGATTCTCTGCTGTTGGAGATGATCATTGCCTGGCACTTAAGTGGCAAGTAACATTCACGCCACAGATTAGCCCAAGCCTGGATATTGTCCAGGTTTTGCTGCATTTCTACACGGACTGCTTCAGTATTTGAGGAGTCACGAATGGTGCTGAGCATTGCACAGTGACCGTCCCCACTTCTGACCTCATGATTGAAGGGAGGTCACTGATGAAGCAGCTGAAGATGGTTGGGCCTAGGACAATACCCTGAGGAACTCCGGCAGTGATGTCCTGGAGCTGTGATGATTGGCCACAAACAACCACAACCATCTTCCTTCCTGCTAGGTATGACTCCAACCAGCAGAGAGTTTTCCCCGATTCCCGTTTTGCTAGGGCTCCTTGATGTCATACTCTATCAAATGCTGCTTTGATGTCAAAGGCAGTCACTGTCACCTCACCTCGAGTTCAGCTCTTTTGTCTATGTTTGAACCTAAGCTATAATGAAGTCAGGAGCTGAGTGGCCCTGGCTGAACCCAAACTGAGTGCCACTGAGCAGGTTATTGCTAAGCAAGTGCCCCTTGATAGCGCTGTCGACGACACCTTCCATCACTTTGCTAATTTTTTAAAAAATACAGATATTCATGGGCTGTGGGCCTTGCTGGCTAGGCCAGCATTTATTGCCCATCCCAAATTGCCCTTGAGAAGGTGGTGGTGAGCTGCTTTCTTGAATGCCCACAGTCCATGTGAAGTAAGTATACCCACAGTGCTGTTAGGAAGGGAGTTGCAGGATTTTGACCCAGCGCCAGTGAAGGAACAGCGATATAGTTCCAGGTCAGGATGGTGTGTGGATGACAGCAAAGCAAATCAGAGCAGGTCTGGTAACTGGAGAAGAGAGAAGCCCAGATACTTGTCTGAAGTTACACTAACAAAGGCCCCTGATAGAAGTAGTCACAATCAGGTTATGAATCAAGGCATGCTAAGAGATGGCAAGCCTGTCTACAGCACCACCTCGAGAAATATGATTACATGCACAGAGAAATAAGGCAGCATCAATATCCTGCAGACATAGATTGCACAGAATACAGTGACTGAACAACCCATCCATTACGGTTGCAGCAATGACAATTTGGCAGACAAACTTCTTCCTGATGCTAATGAGTCAGTGAATGAGCAGTGAAAGACAATGTGAGCCCTGCATCTGAACTTGTATGCAAGGGTGGTCCACAGTGTCAGGATTATGCCAAGCGCACAGACAGAATATCTTTCCCCATGGGCACCGCAGAAAAGGTGAAAGCGAGGAGGGTGGTGATGATCATGGATTTCTGCATTCATTCAAGTGAAGATGTTGACAACAGTGAAGGACCTGCACGATTCCCTTTAACATTCATGAGTAAATGTAGCACTGTAGTACAGACTGCAAGGACGACTTGAATTATACAGTGCTTGTCACAAACACTAAATGTCTCAAAGTGCTTTACAGCCAATTAAGTACTTTATTTTGAAGTGTAGGCACTGTTGAAATGTAGGAAACACAGCCAGTATGCACACAGCAAACTCCCACAAACAGCAACATGATAGTGACGAGATAATCTGTTTTTGTGATGTTGATTTAAGGATAACTATTGGCCAAACCACCAGGGTGAACTCCCCTGCTCTTCTTCAGAATAGTGCCGGGGATATTTTACATCCATCTACAAGAACAGACAGAGCTTCAGTTTAACATCGCATCTACAAGATAGCACCACCAACAGTGCAGCACTCCCTCAGTGCCGCACTGGATTGTTCGCCTCAATTTTTGCACTCAAGATTGCCACCAACTGAGCCACATCTAACACCTGTAAAGTAGCATATCAAACAACCTCAAAAATATTTACTGTATTATAATGGGTATAACTCCAATCAAAAATAGGTCAATTTTCTTTGCCTGCCAAAATGTTCTATTTGCATAACTCCTTGTGTCAGCTGTGGCTCATTTAGTAGTACTCCTGCCTCTGGGTTCAAGTCTCACTCCAGGATTTGTAGAGTGGCTATAACACAGGAGGCCCTTTGGCCCATCATGTCTGTGTTGGCTCTCTGCAAGAACAAATCACCTACTCCTATAAGCCATACAATTTCTTTCTCTTCAGAGAAAGATCTAATTTGCTTTTGAAGACTTTGATTGAATCTGCCTCCACCACACTGACAGTGCCTTCCAGATCCTAGACAAGTTTTGTGTCATCCACAAATTTTGCAATTGTGCCATGTACACCCAAGTCTAGGTCATCAATATAGATCAAGAAAAGCAGTGACCCCTGGGGAACCCCATTGTATACCTTCCTCCAGTCTGAAAAACAACCACTCACCACTGTTTACTGTCACTCTACCACTTTTGTGGCCATGCTGCTACTTTCTCTTATTTCACGGGCTTCCATTTTGCTGACAAGCCTGTTATGTGGCACTTTGTTAAATGCCTTTTGAATGTACACCACGTCAACCCTCACTGTTACTGCATCAAAAAAAAAACTCAAGTTAGTTAAAACAATTTGCCTTTAACTGCTGGCTTTCCTTTTAATTCACACTTCAGCACAAGTGGTCTGAGGAAAGGCTTCATACTTTAAAATTTTGATTAGACCGAGGTTTGCTGATGTTTGATCATCTTTCTCTTGATCCCTTTAACTTTGATATATGCAACTTCACAGTAAATATTTCTCAATTTCATCCCTATTGTTTCTGGGGGGAGATTTGCACCGCGTGTTGGGTGCAATGAAATGGGAAAGCTTTTATCAGAGCAGTATATAAAATTTTATTACAACCAACATCCAGAGGAAATCTTCATCTTCATCAACATAAAACTCCAGTATGGCCATGCACTGCGCTTTAGTGAGGGAATAGAATACGGCACAGCAAAATCTTTCTCCACTGCTGCCCATTTCAGGTTAGAACTTTAGAACAGTTACTGCTAGGAAAATGAGGAGGAAGTTGACAGGAAACAATTAGTAATATATTGTTCCATTGACATGGAGTATAGAGGAAGACAGCAATGCAACAGAACACAATTTAAAATGTACAATAGGTCACAATGGTAAGGTAAATCAAGAGCCCAGAAGCTAGCACTGTGATGAACCTGGTTACTGGATTCAGGCTCACCTGACACCAGTAGTGCTGTTATTCATACAGTTCTCTGTATCCTTGCAGCACAGGAACCTGCTGAGAAGAGAATGCCCAGGGGAAAGTCTTAAAGTTGTCCAAGATTCTAAGCGGCAAGACAAACTGAAATGCAGTCACATTTCTTGGGGAGCCACAAACTTTGTAACCAGCAGGATGGGCTCAATCTCAAAAAGGAAAAAAAAAAAGCCAGACTGTTTGTTTCGCCAATTCACACAGCTGGTGATGCATGTATGAAAACCTGACATGGGCCAGATTGGTCTCAAAAGTCCTTTCTCTCCTGTAAGGAATAAAAACAGGATTTACATTTATATAAAAGCAAAATTTTTTTAAAACTTGCATTTATCTAGCACCTTTCACATCCTCAACATAGTCAGAGTTGCACAGCATAGAAACAGGCCTTCTGGCCCACCGCGTCCATGCTGACCAGAATGCCCATCTATACTAATCCCACCTGCCTGCATTAATTCCATATCCCTCTATGCCTTGCTCATTCAAGTACCTGTCCAGATGCCTCTTAAATGTCATTACTGTTCCTGCCTCCACCACCTCCTCAGGCAGCTCATTCCAGATACCCACTATTCTTTGTGAGAAGAATTTACCCCTTTGATCCCCTTTAAACCTCCTCCCTCTCACCTTAAACCTCTAGTTTTAGTCACCCCTACCATGGGAAACAGGCTCTGGCTATCTACCCTATCTATGCCTCTCAATTTTATATACCTCTATCATGTCCCCTCTCAGCCTCCTTTGCTCCAGGGAAAACAGACACAGCCTATCCAATCTCTCTTTATAAACTCAAGCCCTCCAAACCAGGCAACATCCTGGTGAATCTTTTCTGCACCCTCTCTAGCTTAATCACATCTTTCCTGTAGTGCGGCGACCAGAACTGCACACAGTACTTCAAATGCAGCCTAACCAAAGTTATGTACAACTGTAACATGACGCCCCAACTTTTGTACTGAATGCCTCGGCCGATGAAGGCAAGCATGCCATACGCCTTCTTCACTACCCTGTCTACATGTGTTGCCACTTTCAGGGAACTATGTACTTGCACCCCAAGGTGCAAGCTGCTCAACAACACTCCCCAGAGCCCTGCCATTCACTGTATATGTCCTGCCCTGGTTTAACTTCCCAAAATGCATCACTTCACACTTGTCTGCGTTAAATTCCATTTGCCAATCCCTTGCCCACTTTCCCAGTTGATCTATATCCAGCTGTAACCTTGGACAACCTTCTTCACTGTGCACTATACCACCAATTTTGGTGACATCTGCAAATGTACTAATCATGCCCCCTACATTCACATTGAAGTCATTTATATGGCAAACAGAGGGCCCAGCACCAATCCCTATGGCACACCACTGGTCACCGGCCTCCACTCTGAAAAACAATCCTCCACTACCACCCTCTGCCTCCCATCACCAAGCCAATTTTGTATCCAATTGGCTAGCTCACCCTGGATCCCATGTGTTCGAACCTTCTGGACCAGCTTACCTTAAAGGCCTTGCTAAAGTCCATGTAGACAACGTCCATGGCCCTGCCCTCATCAATCCTCTTGGTCACCTCCTCAAAAAGCTCAATTGTGAGAGACGATTTCCCACGCACAAAGCCATACTGACAATTCCTAATCGGACCTTGCCTTTCCAAATGCATATAAACCCTGTCTCTCAGAATACCTTCCAATAACTTTCCCACCACTGATGTAAGGCTCACCAGCCTGTAGTTCCCTGGCTTATCCTTGCTGCCCTTATTAAATAAAAGGCACATTAGCTATCCTCCAGGCTTACAGTACCTCACTCATGGCCAACGATGATACAAAAACCTCTGCCAGGGCCCCAGCAATCTCCTCTCTTGCTTCCCATAGCATCCTAGGATACACCTGGTCAGGCCCTGGGGATTTATCCACCGTAATGCACTTCTAAACCTCCAACACCTCCTCCTTTGTAATGTTGATATGCTCCAGGATATCGCTGTTCCCTCCCTTGAACTCACTAGCTTCCATGACCTTCTCCACGGTAAATACAAACGAGAAGTATTCATTTAAGACCTCGTCCATTTCCCATGGCTCCACACATAGATTACCTCACTGATCCTTAAGGGGACCTACTCTCTCCCTAGCAGCCCTTTTATTCTTAATATACTTATGGAATCTTTCAGGATTCTCCTTTATCTCATCTGTCAGGGAAATCCCATGGCCGCTTTTCACCCTCCTAATTTTCTTCTCAAGTGTACTCCTACATCCCTTCTGCTCAGAGGGACTCGCTTGATCCCAACTGTCTAATCCTGACATATGCTTCCTTTGTCCTGACCAGACCTTCAATATCCCTCGTCAACCAAGGTTCCCTAAACTTGCCAGCCTTGCCTTCAATCTAACAGGAACCTGCCGGCCCTGAACTCTTCCTATCTCACTTTTAAAAGCTTCCCACTCGCTAGACGTCCCTTTTCCTGTAAACAGCCTCTCCCATTCAACTTTTGAGAGTTCCTGTCTGATGCCATTATCCTTTTCCATAACTATCTTGAAGCTAATAGAGTTATAGTCACTGGTCCCAAAGTGCTCTCCCACCCTCACAACCACCTGCCCAGCCTCATTTCCCAAGAGGTCAAGTGTAGCCCCTTCTCTCGTAGGGCCATCCACATACTGCGTCAGAAAACTATCCTGGACACACTTAAATTGTTCCCCATCTGATCCCTTAGCACTAAGGCAGTCCCAGTCAATATTAGGGAAGTTAAAAATCACCTATTACAACCCTATAATTCCTACACCTGTGATTTCCCTACATATATGCTCCTCCAATTCTCTGACTATTGAGAAGCTTATAGTATAATTCCAAAGTGATCACATCTTTCTTATTTCTAAGTTCTACCTATATGGCCTCGCTGGACATTCCTCCCAGGATATCCTCCAAGTACTGCCGTGAAGTCCTTCCTAATCAATAGTGCAACTCTCCCTTCCTCTCTTACCTCCACCATGCCAGAAGCATCAGTACCCCAGCACATTGAGCTGCCAGTCCTGCCCATCCCTCAACCACGTTTCCGTCATAGCTATAATATCACAATCCCATGTACCGATCCATACTCTGAGTTCATCTGCCTTACCTGTAAGGCTTCTTGCATTAAAGTAAATGCAGTTTAGCCTACCAGACCTTCTATGCTCCCTGTCCTGCCCCTGCCTGGCCTGCCTACTGACTTGCTTGCTTTAACCTCTACATTTGCCTCAACTATCTCACTGGAGAGACTACTACTTTGGGTCCCACCCCCTTGCAAGACTAGTTTAAACCCTCCCGAGTAGTACTAGCAAACCTCCCTGCAAGGCTATTGATCCCCTTCCAGTTCGGATGCAACCCGTCCTTCTTGTACAGGTCACCTCTGCACCTGAAGAGATCTCAATGATCCAAGTAGCTGAAGCCTTCCCGCCTACACCATCTCTTCAGCTACGCATTCATTTGCCTTATCCTCCTATTCCTATCCTCACTAGCACGTGGCACAAGGAGTAATCCTGAGATTACAACCCCAGAGGTCCTGCTTTTTAACCTTCTGCCTAACTCCCTATATTCACTTTGCAGAACCTCATCTCTCTTCCTGCCTATGTCATTAGTACCAATATGGACCACGACCTCTGGCTGCTCACCCTCCCCTTTCAGAATTTTCTGCAGCCGCTCAGAGACATCCTTGACCCTAGCACCAGGGAGACAACATACCATCCTGGGGTCTCGTTCGCAGCCACAGAAATGCCTATCTGCACCCCTTATGATAGAATGCCCTATCACTATAGCTCTTTCACCCATTTTTCTCCCCTGCTGTGCAGCAGAGCCCTCCGTGGTGCCACGAACTTGGCTGTTGCTGCTTTCCCCTGGGAGGTCATCCCCCAACAGTATCCAAAGTGGTATATCTATTTGAGAGGGCCACAGGGGACTCCTGCACTACCTGTCTGCGCCTACTATGCCGTCTGGTGGTCACCCATCCCTTTTCTGCCTGTGCAGCCATTACTTGTTGTGTGACCACCTCACTAAACACGCTATCCACGACATCCTCAGCATCACAGATGCTCCACAGTGAATCCACCTGCAGCTCCAGCTCCATAATGTGGGTAGCCAGTAGCTGCAGATGGATACACTTCCTGCACACATTGTCGTCAGGGACACTAGAAGTGTCCCTGATTTCCCATATAGCACAGGAGGAGCATAGCACGGGTGTGAGCTCTCCTGTCATGACTTACCTTTAGGTTAATTAATTAGTTACTCCCTTAATTAAAAAATACTAATTACACTAGGGGCTTTGTTCTACCCATTCCAATCTAAAGTCCTTAAGCTACACTGAATTTAAAAAAAACTTTAGTACTCACCTTAGGGGTTTTTTCAACAACAAAAACAAATATTTTAAAAAGGGAAAATTTAACATCTTGGCACTTTCCAGTCAATGTGTATTAGCCTGTATTTCAAGAATACTTCAAACAGCAAATTAAAATGATTCCCTCCAATCATCCATGCTGCCCCCTTTTCCCAGGCTCTGTACTTGCTTAAAAGCTTTTGATATCTTATAGATCTGATGATAGGTCATTAACCTGAAACATTAGCCGTTTCTTTCCCTACAGATGCTGGATGATGATCAGAGTGTTTTCAGCGTTGGGTTTTTAAGATAAAAAAACGGTTTTGGTGTTGTTGGCTAATTGAGGAATGCAGCCGAAGGAGAACTCCCTGCTCTTTTTTGAAAAAGTGTGCTGTAGGATCTTTTATGTCCACATTATCTCATTCAAAAGGCAGCACTATCCAGTCCCTCAGTACGGCACTGAAATGTCAGCCTAGGTCACATGCTCAACTCAACCTTCTGATCCAATAACAGTGCTAGCAACCAAGCCAAGCTGACATAAAAAGAAGAAATGCTGGAAATATTCAGCAGGTCTGGCAGCATCTGTGGAGAGAGAAGCAGAGTTAATGTTTCGGGTCAGTGACCCTTCTTCGGAACCAAGCTGACACTGGGCTTTCTAGTGTAAAGAGATGTGAAATGTGGGCCCTCAATGTGCATAAAGAACTAAAGAAAAGTCGAGAATGGGAAAAGGCTTCTTACCCACAGAAGCCCATCCCTCTAACATCCCGATTCTCCCATTAAGTTTGGAATGACCGTAATGTAATCTTGAGAACCACATGCAAGGTTAGATTTTGACTGTCCAATGATGCAAGATGAGTGATAGCAAGTCAGCCAATTTACATCTCTTCCCATTGACCATAATAAAAATAAAATGCAGGAGATGTAAACTGGCGGCTGATTTGCTATCACCATTTTACATTATCACATAGTCAAGATACATCCCATAAACAACAACTTGCATTTATATAGTGTCTTTAATGAAGTAAAATACCCCAAAGTGCTTCACAAGAGCATTATCAAGCAAAATTTGACACGAACCACATAAGGAGATATTAGGACAGGTGACCAAAAGCTTGGTCAAAGAGGTCAGTTTTAGCGAACATCTTAAAAGGAGAGAGATGTAGAGACGTAGAGGGGTTTGGGGAGGAAATTCCAGAGCTGAGGACAGCTGAAAGCGTGGCCAGGAATGGTAGAGTGATGAAAATCAGGAATGAGCAAAAAGGTGCTGTTGGTTTGAATTTTAAGTTTGAATGTTATGTTCCCACTGGTTTGCATATAGTGTATAACCATTCTTCAAACCTCCAGGCACCCAAATTTCAAACAGAACAAACCAGTGAAGAAATACTTGCAAATAATAGACTAGAATTTGGAGCTGCAGTTCGCAAAACGTTGCTTTAAAATATCAAATGCTCTATTAGTAGAAAGTTAACCGTAAAAGAAAACTCTATAGGCTGTATCTCATTACCCTATTGAAGTCTCAGTAATTTATGATATAAATATGCAAAAAGTAATTTAATATCGATATGAATATCAAATTACCACTGCTTTCCTATTTTCATTATTTTTTTAATATTGTATTTGCGTACTTACCAATTGCTTAAGTAGATTATAGGGCTGTCATTTTGTATGATATGTGTTTTAAACTGAATTAAATTGAAGGAAAAATGCAGTTATTGTTAATGATACCCTCTAGCTAAATGTTATGCTTCATTTATGCCCCAGCGTTATTAAAGTCTTCAGCTACAACCAGCATGTCCATAAAAAGGTAAAAGTTTTGCATTTAGAGTGCATACAGATAGGAAGAATTGTAAAACAAAAACCATGGGAAAAAAATTATTAATTATTTAAAACATAACTTAGAGGGTAATATGTACAGCAAAGCTGAAAATTGTAATAGATTCAAGCAAAAGAGAAAGTGTGGAACAGAAAGTGGAGAAGCCCAGGCTAAAACTACAGAATACTTCCAAGAAGGAATCTGGAAATGCAATGTTAAAAATGAATTGCCCAGTGAGGAGTGGAACCAAAAATAAAGGAAATAAGACAAGATTAACTGCAAGATGGAAGCAAACGCAAGGTGAGGAAAAGGTGAAAGGGGAGCGAAAGAGAGCACTTTAGGTTTGGAGACATCAGCACAGGAAGTGATGGATCTGTCCACTTCTAAAAAAGGTTCTTGAATGTGACACTTGTCTTAGTTCCACATGCTCCCGGTAGCAAATATTACTTGCAGCTGCAGCATCCAGGAGATTAATGCTTGATTCTTAGAAACCCCAGGATGATCCTGGGGGAGTGGGGGGGTGTTGTGGTTCCCAGACACATTTGCCAGTGACAACATTGTCAGGAGGCACATTGCAGGCAGTGAGGTTCTGCATCTGGCATTCGGTGGACAGCAAGAATCATGGAATGACAACATAGAACAAGGCCATTCAGTCCATCATGCCTCTGCTGACTACAGTATCTGCAGCACTGAAGTCAACCTCATCCCAAGCTTGCACAGACCTGACATTTGCAACAGACACTACTGGCTTTGAACATGACACTAGCGCAAGTTTGCATAATCTTACTTATCATTAAATAAATTTCCATAATGGCACACAAACACAAGAACACAAGAGCTAGGAACAGGAGTAGGCAATTCAGCCCCTCAGGCCTGCTCCGCCATTCAATACGATCATGGCTGATCTCATCTCGGCCTCAACTCCACTTTCCTGCCTGTTCTCCATTACCCTTCAACCCATTACTAATTAAAAATCTGTCTATCTCCTCCTCAAATTTACTCAACGTCCCAGCATCTACCGTAGTGAATTCCACAGACTTATGACCCTTTGAGATAAGTAATTTCTCCTCATCTGTTTTAAATCTGCTACCCCTTATCCTAAAACTATGACCTCTGGTCCAAAATTCCCAAGAGGAAACATCCTCTCTACGTCTACTTTGTCAATCCCCTTAAATCATCTTATATACCTCAATTCGATCTCCTCTCATTCTTCTAAACTCCAGAGAGTAAAGGCCTAAACTGCTCAATCTCTCTTCAGAAGACAAACCCCTCATCTCTGGAATCAGTCTTGTGAACCTCCTCTAAACTGACTCCAATGTAACTTCATCCCACAAGTAAGGGAACCAAAACTGTACGCAATACTCCAGGTGCGGTCTCACTAATGCCATGTACAGTTGCAGCAACACTTCCCTACTTTTATAGTCTATTCCTTTAGCAATAAATGCCAAAACGAGGCAGCAATCAAGGTCAAAAAATGGGACACAAAGGACATTTCTATTAACTATCGTGAGTTTGTAAATGAACCAACATTTAATTATGCCAGTAAGATTCCTCTAGAGTTCAAGGCCAGATACCAATATATAGCGAGAGACATTTTGGTTGGAATTTTGCCAATATTGGATTTCAATCTCTGGTTGGCAGTGCAGTCTTCCAACCTCTAGGGAAGTACGTAACAGAGTAAGGTAGTAGAGTGGTTATGTTGCTGGCCTAGTAATCCAAAGGCCTGGACTAATCTAGGTGTTCAAATCCCATCACAGCTGTTTAAAAGTTTGAGTTCAATTAAAAACCTAGACATAAAAATCTGTTATTAGTAAAACTGACCATGAAGGCCTCAGTGTCATAAAGCCCAGCTGGTCCACTTGATGCCTTTTAGGAAAGGAAACCTGCTGTACTTAGCTGGTTTGGCCTATCCAGTCTCACACCTACATAGCTGGCTCTTAAGTGGCCTCTCAGTTGTCAGGGCAACAAATGCTGACCTTGCCAGTGACACCCACATCCCGAGAATGCTTTTTTAAAAAAAAATGTTGGCCTAAAGCAACTCCTGGTATTTCTGATGGGTGGAATGTGAGGTAACATGGCTGGAGGCTGCTCATTGGACAGAAAAATGAACACATACAATATAACCTATCAGGGAATGGTCCTTCCTCATCTTTGTGTACTTCCCAACTGCTTTAAATATATTTTAGTGCAGTCATTTTGTAGGATATATATTGGCTCGAACTGAACTAAATTGAAGGAAAAAAATGCAGTTATTATTAATGATTCCCTCTAGCTAAATCTTATGCTACAGCATTATTAAAGTCTTCAGCTATAACCAGCATATCTATGTAGGAACATGTTTTGCATCTAGATGAGTGCATACAGATAGGAACAAGAATTGTACAATGTATTTAAAAAACTGGAAAAAACCATTTATGATTTAAATCATAACTTTAAAAGTAACACATGCACACACAACATAACCCATCAGGGAATGGCCTTTCTTCATCTTTGACTGCTATGTCCTTAAAAGGAAAAAGGAGTAAATATAGTGCAAAAATTCTGTTTAAATCAAAAGTAGTTGGTGCAATTTCTGATTTATGCTCTTTGCTACTAATATTAAGAAACGGTGCTAATTCTGCCTGAGTGTAGGTAAATGAGTCTACAGTGCTGATGTGCATCATTGACAAAAGAATTTACAAAAGCAGGGAAAAATGTAAGGAGCGCATCAGCATGGGAGATCAAAATTTAAAGGGTAGGGGACTATTAAAGAGGAGTGTCACAATGTGGGAGTACAAAATTCTGAAAGCTTTCAGAAAAGCTGAAAAATGCACCTCACCCCATTGCAACAACTTGCAATTAAATAGCACCTTTAACATCGTAAAAGGTCCCAATGCACTTCACAGGAGCATTAGACAAAAATGGACACAGAGCCACATAAGGAAATATTAGGACAGGGAAGCTCAAAGAGATGGGTTTTAAGGAGTATCTTGGGCCGGTGGGGGGTGGGGGGGGGGGGGGGGAAAAAAGAGAGACAGAAGAAAATGCGACAGAGCAGGTGCGAGAGAGACTGCGAAGCTCAGGGAGGGACTTAAATGCCTAGACAGCTGAAGGAGCAGAGTACCAAAATGAAAGTCAAAAGTTGAAGGGAATGAAAAGGTTTGAGGCCACAACTAAATGCGTGGTTCAGTTGCTGACTGTGCAAATGCCATGGTACATGAAACCAGCAGATGGATCTGCCCTGCATCTGATTTTCTCCTGGTGCAGACCAATGAAAATACCTCCCACTGACATTGGCAGGTAAGTGTGGCAATGCCTCTCAATATGGCTGGCAGTCAGTTGACAGGTCCAGTCAACCAAGCTACGCCAGCCCATACCTGCTGACAGTTACCAACAGACTTTCTTCAATGCAGCATCACGCATTAAATCCTAGTGCTCATTCCTGTTGTGCTTGCCCATGGGTAAACAGATGCTGTTTGTTCTGGTAAAGCAATACTTTTTATATCAAGGCACTGCAGACTGATACAGCTGATAGAAGGAAGCTGAAGGATCAAGGTGGCTGTGACCTTCACTGGCAGTTGTATTGGGCCTGCTGTTTGGTTACAGGCCCTTCAGCAGCAAGTAACAAAACGCAATTATGACCTCCCTGAGCCTAAATGCAGCAGGGACAAGTTGTGGTGTGGGGCATTAAAATGGGAACCACCCTAAAAGAGGACAGAAGCTGCAGCCTCATGCCCCACAGACTTCAGCAGAGTCCTTTACAGGTAATGGTTGGGAGTGAAACTGGAGGGTGAGGAGACATCCAGGAGGGCCTCTCCCTCCGCTGTTGCACTTTAGGGACAATACTGCTGCTCCCTCCACCTTACATCAGTGAGTCTGCAGGGAGCAGTGGTAAAAAGGAGCAGGTGGGAGGCAAATGGGATGAAAAGTCCCCATCTATAAAAAAAAAAAAATCACAGGCATTTACATATGGCACACAGCAAGAGATGGCCAGCAGCTGTCCAAGCCCCAGCAGGAGTTGGGGTCGGGAATGCAATGGTGGGCCTTATGGTTCAACATTTGATCCCTTTCCTGCCACAAATGTGCCCGATTTCAGGCAGGATTGAAGAGGAAAATCCAGCCCAAGTTTTGCAAAATAATGGCGACAAATGATAAATAAATAAACTTCCCTTAAATCATTGAGTAAAATGCCCTGCTCTTGGCTAACTGAAGGATAAATCTTAAGGACAATAACTGCAGAATTAAGGTGAGCTCTTGGACAACTGCCCCAAGAAATACCCTTCAGAAGGCCTTCTTGAAAGATCCCTGCCTTTTAATGACCTGGTTTATGTGGGCAAGTTTAACAACTCCCACCTTGCATAATTAGAGGAAAATGCTGCACATATTATAAAAACATCTCTTCTGCATTAAAGTTTTTGAAGTCCTTGCTTAACTCTGGTGCCCGCCCTGCCCAGGTCATCACTGCCCAGTGTAGCATTGACAGTTCCAGAGTCCTGGTGTAACTGGACCCCACCAATTGGTAATGCTGCAGATTGAAGTGATAATGGGGCAGAAGCAGAAGAAAGGTCCAGTACAACATGTCTAATTGAGTGATTATGGATCAGTTTAATATCAAACCCAGCTAGCACCTTGCGTTTGACACTACTGCACGCGTAAGTGTCTCTCTTTGCCTTTCGGTGTATTTAGCTATGTACTGTTTCCTGTTTGTGTCAGAGTACATGGGGCTGGATTCTCACTCTGGTGTTGGGACACAGATGTCAGGAGCACTTCTGGGTCCTGACCCCACCCCTCATGCGATCTTGAAAGAAAAGGCCACCGATTGGTCCAATGTCAGAATGGCCATCTAATTTGGGGCAGCAGGCCTGATTTGAAGGACAAACAGCATCTATCATTGCAGTGGCTGTTACATGCAGAAAATGGAAGAAAGCGGAGGGCAGTGGGCTAGCACCAGTTTGGGCACTCGTCCCAGGGTAGCCCCCATGTTTCTCAGATGCCTCCCTTGAGGTTCTCGGAGAAGTTGGGAGCAAGGGGGAAAAAAAATGTGCTTCCTGAGTGGCAGAAGGCCAGCCAGATGAAGCAGGCAGGGTTGGAAGTGGCTCACATGGAGTAACTACCATGTTGAGGACAATGTGGGTTCAGTGCCACAAGCATTTCAATTACCTTCTTGGATCTGGCAAGGTGAATGCAATGTGACACCCAGATGAGAGGTCTCCAGGTCTGTAGTCACCAGCATACAGCTGTAGCAGAGTCGTCTGAGGATGCATGGTGCTTCTGAACATAGGAGAAATGTGTGCTGTTAGCAAAGCTCATCACCCTAGCACTATTGTGGAGGCAACGCAAAAGACAAACATCTCATGATCTGCTTGAGGTGGTGAAGGAGGGCAGTATTGTCTTAACTCTTGACCTTGCAAGAGAAAAGAGCACACGATAGAGGGTTCGCTCAGCTGGGGGAGTGCCCCAGTTTGCTATTCTTACATCCGTGGAGGAGGCTCCCCTTGAAATGGCTAAGGTGACATCGCCTCAAGGTGTGGGCGATGGAGAGATGGGATTTCAATTAAGACAGGGTGAAATGATCTCAAAGTCTCCAGGTATGGGGATGGAGTGTACTCTTCCTTGGTCTATGACATGCCAATCCATCAACTGTAATGTCTGCAGATGCTCCTGCAGAGCTGAAGCCTGACTAGTTCTCATGACCATATTATGTCTTCCACAGGGCCAGTTCTGGAGGGGGAGGGGAGTCTGCGACTGCAAGAGGGACATCATTGATGCTCTCCGTGGAGGATGAAGCACCAGAATCTGCATCACATTACTCAAGTACACTCTCCACCAGTGCAGATATACTCACCGTGGCGGCTCCTCAAGCTAGCTTAGAACGGGTGGTACTGGGGGATTTGCACTTCACAAGTGAGTGGAAGGTGAGGAAGGCAGAGACAGCTGTGAGCAGTCCCCCTTGGAGGATGGAGGTCAGACACAGCTATGCTCTGCTGGATGGAGATACACAGCCTCTGGATTCACACAAGGTGGGTATTCCTAGACCAGTGCGAGATGTGTGCCCAAATCAGAGTTCCCTGAGGCAGTGCAATGCCCTGGGCTGAGAATGGAGGAGTCCATTCATCATATGTGCTCAGTTATGTCTCAGGCTTTTGAGTGCATGAGCTCCTCATTGGAGAGAGTGGCGAACCTCATGGAGAGCCACACTGCAGCAGTCAGTGGTTGCAAGAGCAGCACACTGACATGCACAGAACGTATACCACTTCCTGTAGCATTGACCAGTCAGTGGCACTAATGGCACAAAGATGCATGGAGTGGACGCCAGCTATGTGCCCCACTGGTGATTCCCTCTCAAGTGTGCCATGAAAGGGCTGAGCAATCGCAGATTGTGATGAGGACCCACCGCTCACAGGGCGCCATTATCATCCGCCTCCTCAGCCCTCTGAATGAGGGAACTATCTATGCCACAAGGACTTGTGGCAGAGGCTGCTTTTGCATTGATGCCAGTGCTGCAGCCTCCAATGGCACCTAAACAACAGCCAAGGGCACCTCAGCCACATGCCTACACAAGTGAGCAAGCTGTCTCCACCTCATCCCCAACCAGAGAGGGAGTACCCCATAGGTGCAGCCACATGCACAGGCCACTGTCGTTAATTGCACTTTGTGGTTTGCTGTGGTTGAACCCAGGTTTGTGTTTACAATCTTTGATGGCAATAAGGCAAAAAAGGGAAGAAGTGGGTGAGCAACGCAACAGTCTGTGTTCAGGGACTGCATGGCCAGTGGAGACTGGCATTCCATCCAAGTTTTCCTAACAATGGAAGTATTCAGAGTTGTGTGCATTATGGTTGCCTTCTCTCACACAGAGGAAGGTGACTCAGTCAACTGTCCTACAGGATGAGTAGAGCTCAGGTGAAACGTGCCTCGATCAGAGTGGCCCCCACATCCCTGCCAGCCTGATGAGTGCCTTGACTCCCGAGGTGGCTCAGTGAACTCCCTGCACAATTCTCTACTACATCTTCCTCCTCCGAGGAACTGCCATTCCAGTGCTCCTCCCTCTTCAAGATCCACACCTTTCTGCAAGGCCATGTTATGGAGAACACAGCAGACTATCACAATGGCAGACCAGAGCTGCATCTTCAAAAGTCTGATGGCCTGCTCAATGATGGCCCTGGTGATCAGATGGCATCAGTTGCTGTGTCTCTGTGCCTCCGTTGCAGAGTAACACAAAGGTGTCAGATGCCATCTCTTCAATGAAGATCTCTTATCCTCTAGCAGATACCCTTGGATTTTTGCTGGTCCCATGAAAAGCTGCAGCACTTGATGATCAGAGGATGAAGGCATCATGGCAGCTGCCAGGATGATGTGCACACACCTGCAAAAATCACTGTGGTTGCAGACCAGCTAAACATCAAGGGAGTGGAATCCCTTCCAGTTGATCTGAATGCTCAGTGTCTTGATGACCACATGGGTGCAATTGATGACTCCCAGCACCTGAGAAAGTCCAGCAATGGAGGCAAATCTCATCATCTTCTGTGCCAGTGCTGCCCCATCCATTTGGAACTCTGTATTCCCCTGCCCTCAACCAGGGCATCCATGACCTGCCTTATGCAATGCCACAAAGGTCTGCGGCCGAGCCTTGGAATGATCCAGAGGTGAGGAAGCTCAAAGCCACTGATTTTTTACAGCTACTGGCAGGGCCTGTCCATGACCTGAAGTGATCCTCAATGAGAGCAGACATGTCAGAAACTATCGGCCTGGATAGGCAGTCTCCTGCGGCACTGATGCTCTGGCATACTGAGGTAGCTTATTCTTAGATAGTACACCTTATGCCTTTTTTGCCTTCTTGTTCCTCTCCTCTGCACTCCTCATGCCCAATGGTCTGCAGATGCTGCTCCTCATCGCTATCTTAAAGTAGCTGATCCCCATTGCCAGGTCTGGCCTTGTTTACTGTCAGCTCGACTGTCAAAGCTCCCTAGACCCCCTGCTATGCCACCCACCCCACCCCTGAACCCTGCAGGCCTAAAACTGCCCCAGTGCACGCAGTCCAAATGCTCAGGCAGCTCTGCTGATGCGATGGTAACTGCGTGCCAATGTACAAGTGCCTCTCTGAGCTTCCCCCCTTTATGCTGCCCATGATTACCTCCTGCGGCCATGACTGTTGCTGCCTCCTCCATGTGGTCTTGTTTGAGATCTATCATGACTCCCATGCCTCCTGACAAAAAAAAAATTACAAACTGGGCCTCAATGAGCTGATAACTAGCTCCTTTAACATTGTCAATTACTCATCTGCCATATTCAGGCAGGTTGCTCAGTACTGCTCATTCCCAAAAATCGCTGTGCATTGGTATGACATCAGAAAGCGATCAGGCTGCTTGGCAGCACAAGATTGTGGGCCCACCACCACCTCCATTCCTGACCCCATTGTGTATTGAACATTCAGCCCAGTGTGTCTGTTTGTGAGAATGCATAAATTCACACCAGTATGTATGTGTATCTGAGTCTGTGGGTAAGTGTGTGCATGTGTCTGAGTGTGTATATCTGTATGTCTATGCCTGGGTATGTGTCACATGTGAGACCTGCACAGTATTTACACTGCATTGTGCTGTGCTGCCATCTTCTGGATGTCACCATCTCTTGCCAGAATAACAGTCTCTTTTCCTTCATCTGCTAACATCAATGGAAGGATCAGGATGATTTAAAGTGGGGGAACCAGTGTTATTTTCAGCCTGACTTTTTAACAACTATTCACAAGCAGAGGAAAATTCATCTTAAAATTCAGCCCATTGTTTTATCAGCCCATCAGCGTTGGGGGTCATGGCGGTGTGGGGGGTGGGGGGGAACCCATAAAATACTTGCAGGAGCAGTCCGCCATGACCCCCGACAGCGAGAAAGCCCCACCGCAGTTTACCAGCGGTGACGAGGCCTTGGTGTAGCCCCTGCGGAGCCTTCATTTAAATATTTAAAAATGCAAGTCAACTTACCTTGTCCCAGCAGACATCCCACTCCAGTTTTACAGCCACAGCCGCAACTCATGCGCCTTCTGCGGTCGGTCGGTCTCTCTCTTGTACCACAGCAGTTTATAGTACAGAAGGCCATTCTGCCCATGTTTCTGTACCAGATCACCACTAAATCAATCCAAAACAGATCCCCTGCCTGCTCTTTCCCCATATCTTCCACTGCTTGAAATGTCTGCTCTTTCCTTAAAAGAACCCAATGGACTGCCTCCCCTACTCCTGGTGGCAAAGAATTCTGTGCCCTAATAATCCCCAGGAGAGATACTGGAACTATTTTCACTGGAGGAGAGAATGCCAAGAGGAGATTTAATAGAAGTTTTTAACATTATGAAGGGTTTTGATAGTGAATAGGGAACGATTCTGGCTGGGTGGGGGGGGCAGTGATGAGATATCGGTCATTTAAAAGTCAAAAAGCATGAGGATGGGCCTTAGAGAAGGTTCTTTAAACAAACTTTTGCCAAAGCCCCCTCCTCACATTCAGGGCTGTCTGATTCTCTGTCCTTTGTTAGAAGTTGAAGTTAAGTATGGGCAGAAACATGGCTGATTGCTTGAACCATTGGGAATGTTCCATTTGTACATGTTGCATTCACCTGGATTCTGCATGGATCTTCTATTTATAAAGTAAACTGCTGGAAATACTCAGGTCAGGCAGTACCTGTGAAGAGAAAGAAAGAGTTAATATTTCAGGTCAATGACTTTTCTTCAGAAATTGCTAGAGATACATACGAACATATGAATTAGGAACAGTAGGCCACTCGGCCCCTCCAGCCTGTTCCACCATGATCATAGCTGATCTGATTGTCAGCTCAATTCCACATTCCTGCCTACTCCCAATAACCTTTCACCCCTTTGTTTACCAGGAACCCATCTACCTCTGCCTTAAAAATATTCAAAGACTCTCTTCCTCAAACGACAGTGGAAGCAGAGTTCCAAAGATGTAACAGATCTTAAGGAAGTACAGAGGCAAGAAGACTGGGATGTGGGGGGGGGGGGGGGGGGGGAGAAAGAGGAGGAGAAGAGGCAAGGAGCAGAGGAGACAGGGGCAGTCAGAAGCTCGAGGGAATGTGGAGGGGCCAGATGGGAGGACTGATCACCATTTCCCTCGTCAATACGGAATCACGTTCTCCTCTCCCACACCCTCTTTATACCTGCACCACATTCACGCTATCCTCCTCTCCCAGACCTGGATCACACCCTTGACCATGAAAAGCAGTGCAGTGATTGCTCAGAAAGTCTGGCTCATCTGAGGCAAGTGACATCATTGGACTGGAGGAAACCCGGAAGTCATGACATGGTCACTATTAACTTCAAAATGTTAAAAGGTGATCTCTCCCCCCCCCCCACCCCGCCCAGGACTTCCTACCCAATTAACCTGTTAATATAACCCCCGTACAATGCCCTAGTCATCACAGCTCTCACCCAAACAGCTTGGTTTGACAGAGTGATGCCATCCTGCATGAAATGTGCCACTCGATAACATTCTTAGCGCAAGATAAAAATCTCCAGCTCCACTAGTGACTTCATGTACAGTGATACCACCTTCACCTGTTCATATTGAATGAAATGCCACTCAGACTATCCTTGCAGCTCAAATTATGTAAAATAGTCATTGCTGCGGATTTGTCAAATTCAGTCTCAGCAAAACAGTTACAGCAACCCCAAAAGATTTGCCGGTTCACAGGGGCCTGTTTTTGAAGGGCCTTTAAGTCAACTCAAAGTTAGCATTGGTGAACAGCTCAGTGATCCACAGGTGTTAGCTGATGGTCCTGTTACTGATCACTCGGCTGATACAAAAATAAAATACTGCAGATGCCAGAAATCAAATATAAAATGCTAGAAAAACTCAGCAAAACAGGCAACGTTTACAAAAGAGAAACAGAGTTAATGTTTCACATTCTGATGAAAGGACCTGAAACATCAACCCTGCTTCTCTCTCCACAGATGCAGCCTTACCCACTGAGTGTTTCCAGCATTTTATATTTTAAAATCACTCAACTGATTTGTAGAAGGTCAATAAGGCAGACTGAACATGGCATATTACTTATATTGCTTTTCTAGCTGATAGTCCACATTAACAGGTAGATGCCATTATCTGAGCTGTACTAGAGCAGCCTGGCTCTGGGAGCAGTGAGCTCTGATGCTGGATCATCTGCAACTTATCTGGGGATATTTGCTGCATCCAGTACAATAGGCCACTTCCCTGTTGTATGTTGACTGAACCAGTGGAAACAATGTCACCATTTTAAAAAGGGGGAGAGGGATAAACTTACTAACAGGGCAGTCAACCTTAAGTAAGTGGTGGGGAAACTTCGAGCCAATAATCCAGGACAAAATTAATTGGCATTTGGAAAAGTTTGGGTTAACAATTGAAAGTCAGAATGGATGCATGAACAGCAAGCCGTGTTTGAGTAACTTGATTGAGTTCTTTGATGAAGTAACTGAGGGAGATGATCAGGCAGATGCAATTGATGTTACATGGACTTTCAAAAGGCATTTGACAAAGTACCACATGACAGATTTGTTAGCAAAATTAAAGGCTAAGAGATTAAAGGGGCTGCATGGATACAAAATTGGCTGAAGGACAGAAAACAGAATAGTGATGAACAGCTGTTTTTCAAACTAGAGGGGAATGTGCTGTGGTGTCCCCCAGGGGTCAGTATTAGGATCACTGCCCTTTTTGATATGTATTAATAACCTGGACATGGGGATAAAAGGCATAATTTCAAAGTTTGCCAATGACATGAAACTGGGAAATATAGGGCTGAATTTTACTGGGATGGCAGAAGTCCTACTACCAGTGCTGAAAGCAGGTGGTGACCCCACTTGGGCATGCAGCAAGACCCGGGCCACAGTTTGCCTGCAGCAGCCATTTAAGTGGATATCACGTCCAATGAAGTACAGTGGCCCAACCCCAAGAGCTGGCAGCCCAATCAGAGAACTAGCAGCTGAGCAGCACTACCACTATCAGTGGCCATTGCAGAGGCTGCAGCTACAGGAAGAGGGCACCTCAAGGGGTGGGCAGCCTCAGACCAGTAAGTTGGGTTGGGGGTAGCTGGGGCATGGCAGGCAGGCCAGCCCTGCCAACTGGGGTTGGGGAGGAGGGAGGGTTTTGTCGCTGAGGGTAGGCAGCATTACCCTCATCAACAAATATAACCAAGTTAGTCAAACATGATCTGCCCTTAAAGCAGTGTTGGCTATCCTCAATTAATCCACATTTTTCCAAGTGACTGCCAATCTGGGACAAAATTATCATTTCTAAAAGCTTTCCCAACACAGAGGTTAAACTGACTGCCCTGTAGTTGCTGGGCTTATCCTGACACTGAGCAAGGGCATAACATTTGCAATTCTCCCATCCTCTGGCACCACTCCTGTGTCTAAGGAGGATTGGAAGATCATGGCCAGTGCCAATGCAATTTCCTTTACTTTCCCCAGTATCCTCAGTGCATCTGATCCAGTCCTGGTAACTTCAAATACAGCCAGCTTTTCTAATACATCCTCTATCAATTTTTTTTTTTAAAGCACATCCAGTATCTCAACTACCTCCTCTTTCACTTTGGCAGCATCTTCTTCCTTGGTTAAGACAGATGCAAAGTACTCATTTTGTACCTCAGCCATGCCCTCTGCCTCCATGTGTAAATCCCCTTTTTGGTCCCTAATCAGCCCCACCCCTCCATTAACCACCCTTTTAATATAAATATGTCTATCGAAGACTTTTGGATTCCTTTTGTTAGCTGCCAGTCGCTTCTCATACTCTGCTTCCGCCACCGCCCACCCCCCCCCCCCCCCCACCCCGACTTTGCCTCTGAATTTTCTATATTCAGCCTGGTTCTCACTTGTATTATCAACCTGACATCAGTCATACACACCCTTTTCCTGCTTCATATTACTCGCCATTTCATTGGTCATTCAGGAAGCTATGGCCATTTGCCCTAATATTCCCATGAGGGGAAAAGGATATCAACGTACCAGAACTATCTCCTCTTTAAGGGCAGTCCATTGTTCCATTACAGTTTTACCTGCCAATCTTTGATTCCAGTTTACCTGGGCCAAATCCATTCTCACCTCATTGAAATTGGCCCTCCCCCAATTAGTTAATTTTTTACTCTGGATTGCCCCTTGTCCTTTGCCATAGCTAACCTAAACCTTATGATACTATGATTACTGTCCTCTAAATGGGACCCTACTGACACCCAATCCATTTCATTCCCCAGAACCAGATCCAGCAATGCCTCTTGCCTCATTGGACCAGAAACATACTGATGTAGAAAATTCTCCTGAACACATTTTAGGAACTCTTCCCCCTCTTTGCTTTTTACATTATTACTCTCCCAGTCTCTATTAGGATAATTAAAGTCCCGCATTAGAACTACTAGACTCGTAATCCAGAGGCCTGGTCTAATGCTCTGGAAACAGGAGTTCAAATCCCACCACGGCAGCTGGGGAAAATTTATATTCAATTAAATAATAAATTTGGAATAAAATGATAGACTCTGATAGCCATCATGAAATTACTGGTTTGTTGTAAAAACCCATCTGGTTCACTAATGTCCTTCAGGGAAGGAAATGTTTTTTGAGTCAAGTCTCCATTATAGCCACAACATCATATTCCCACATGTCTATCTGCACCTGCAGCTCACCAACTTTATTTACCACACTCCGTGTGTTCACATACATACACATAAACCTAATTCAAACATGATTGCATCCCCTCTAACTGTGACCCCATCTAATCTAGTGCTATTAGTCCCTTCTAATTCTTTGCACACGTTGTTTTCCTTTCTAATGTTACATCCAGGTTCCCATCCCCCACCAAGTTAATTCAAACCTTCCCCAATAGCACTAGAAAACTGTCCACAAGGACATTGGTCCTAGCTCTGCCCATGTGCAACCCATCCGGCCTGTACAGGTCCCATCTCCCAGGAATCTAAAGCCCTCCCTCCATTCATCTGCTATATCTATACTCACCAGTGCATGGCACAGGGAATAATCCAGAGATTACTATCTTTGAGGTCTTGCTTGCTAATTGGTTTCCTAGCTGCATAAAATCTGTCTGCAGAACCTTATCCCTCTTTCTACCTATGTCATTGCCATGCCTGCTGGCTGTTCACTCTCCCCCCTCAGAGCTCTGCAACTGCTCAATGACATCCTTGATCCTGGCACCAGGGAGGAAACATACCATCCTGGACTCACATCTGTGGCTGCAGAAGCTCCCGTCTGTTCCCCTATAGAATACCCCATCACTACTTCTATCCCAATCTTCCTCTTGCCCAAGTGTACAGCTGAGTTAACCATACGGTCATGGACTTGGCTCTGGCTACACTCCCCAGAGGAATCATCACTTTCACCAGTATTAAGAATTGAATACTGATGAGAGTGAGATGTACTCTGGGGACTCCTGTCCCATCTAACTGGTCCTCCCTGACTGCCTGGCCATCACCCATTCATTCTCTGCCTGCATATCCTTATGTTGCAGGGGGACCACATCCAGAAACATACCATCTACAAAACTCTTAGCCTTGCAAATGTGTTACAGTGATGCCAGCTACCACTCAAACTGCAAAACCCAGAGCTAAAGCTACTGCAGCTGATGACACTTCCTGCACATGTGGCTGTCCAGGACATGAGAAGCATCCTGGAGTTCCCACACAGAACAGGATCTGCAGTCCAAATTCCCACATGGAACAGGATCTGCAATCCACGGGGCCAAGGTACCCCGCCAAGCCTCTATTTATTAGACTATTAACTGATGGAACTGAAATTAATTTAAGACCAAAATACTCACTGGCTACTCAATCAACTGCTTCCCTTGCACTGATGTCACTATTTATAGTTAAATGTTTTACTTAAATCTTATCTATATAGCTCAGATTTTAATTTACTGAAAAATTCAGAACCTCTTAGTGTTAATATCTCTTGCTATTTAATTTTAAACTTGAATCCAGATTTGATTAATTAACCAATTGCAATTTTGATAAATTATCCAATTACCCTTGGTTGTATGCTAATTAATTGATCTGGTCTTACTTTATAGTTGGATTAATTTGAATGAAGTTACATGAAAATAAAAATTCAAAGCTTACCATTGTTGTTGGCCTTGGCTGCATCCCAGGAATGAATAAATTTTACAAAATGAGAGCATATACTGTATTGGTCCTACCAACATGCATCACATGTAAATAGCATGGAGTCCACTTCAACAGAGTGTGCCTCTACCGAGTACTTAACTCAGGAACTTTGCATAATGGAGGAAAGAGTTGCTGTTTTGGTCTTTCAAAAAAAAAAACAGGAGCAGTCTGAGCGAGGGAGCGACATAGGTCCAGAGGCATTACTTGGTGAGCGGGTAGGTGGTTGGTTGGTGAGTTTCAATTTTTTTTGTCCTCTAAACTAGGGAAATGGTTTAAACGAGAACTGGGAGATACAAGTACTATATTAAAATTTATAGCTTAACTAGTTAAACTATTTAATATAGCTACAAATAATCGTTGAGTAATGTTCCAAAACACGAAACCCTAATTAATTAAATAAAATAGAGATGGCAAGGCAGGTGATGTATTGAAGCTGTTGCACGTGGGAGCTGACGGACACCAGTGTGATCCACAACCACATCTACAGTAGGTGGCTGCAGCTTAAAGAACTTTGGCTCAGAGTTGATGAGCTGGAGTCTGAGCTTCATGATGCATCAGGGAGGGAGAAAGTTACCTGAACACTTTGTTCTAGGAGGCCGTCACACCCCTTAGGTTAAGTACTTCAGATTTGGTGCATGGTCAGGGAGACGAGGGTGTGACGAGTGGGGCAGGTATGGGATCCAGAAGGTAGCAATGGAGGAGCCTCAGCCCTTGCACTTGTCCAACAGGTACCAAGTTCTTGCAGCATATGTGGACGAGATCAAGGACATCAGGGGCAATGAGAGTAGTAGTAGTAGTAGTAGTAGTAGTAACAATAGTTAGGGTGATAGATACTGTTCTCCGCAGCCAAGAGCATGAGTCCCAAAGGCTGTGTTACCTGCCTGGTGCCAGGGTTAAGGACATCTCCTGAAGACTGGAGAGGAATTTAGAGTGGGAGGAGAAGGATCCAGTTGTCATGGTTCACATGGGTACCAACAACAAAGGTAGGACTAAGATTCTGCTAAAGGGAGTATGAGTAGCTAGGGGGCAAATTAAAAAGCAGAACCACAAAAGTATCTCTGGATTGCTACCCGAGACACAAGCAAATTGGCATAGGGTAAAGAAGATCAGAAAGTTGAACCCGTGGCTCAAAGATTGGTGTGGGAGAAACGGATTTCAATTCTGAGTCACTGGTACCAGTACTGGGGAAAGAGGGAGCTGTACCACTGGGAAAGAGGGAGCTGTACCACTGGGACAGGCTTCACTTGAACTGAGCTGGGACCAGTGTTCTAGCAAATCAAATATCTAGGGCTGTAGAGAAGGCTTTAAAATAAATAAATAGTGGGGGGTGGGGGTAAGAAAAGGAGGGTTCAGGAGAGGGGAAATTTAGAAAGTACAAGGCAATAATGCAGGATAGCAATATGGACAATGATAACCAGAGTGTGACAGGAAGGGACAGAACATAAAAACATAACAGTGCACCAGCAAATAGGATCAGGAGGGGGGGGAAAAAAAAAAAGATAAAAAGACAGAATTAAAGGCTCATTATCTGAATGCACACAGCAGTTGTAAGACAGGTGAATTGATGACACCAATAGAAATTAATGGGTGTACGATAGCCATTACAAAAATTTGATTGCAAGGTGACCAAGGCTAGGAATTGAACATTCAAGGGTATTTAACTTTTCGAAAGGATAAGAAAAAGGTGGGATAGCTCTTAATAAAGAACGAGATCAGTACAATAGTGTGAAATGATCATGACTCAGAAGATCAAAATGTAGAATTAGTTTGGGCAGAGATTAGAAAAAGCAAGGGAAAGAAGTCACTTGTGGGAGTAGTTTATAGGCTCCCTAACAGTAGCTACACTGTAGGACAGAATATAAAAATCAAGATATAATGGAGGCTTGTAAGAAAGGCACTGTAATAATCATGGACAATTTGAATCTTCATATAGATTGGACAAATCAAATTGGTAAAATTATCCTGGGAGGTAGAGTTCATGGAGCACATTTGGGACAGCTTCTTAGAAAGAATACATTGTGGAACCAACAAGCTAACTGGTTATTTTAGACTTTGTAATGTGTTGAGACAAGATTAATTATTGATCTCATAGTAAGGAATCCTCTTAGGAAGAGTAATCATAACATGATTATCATTCAGTTTGAATGAAAAAAACTTGGGTTTAAAACTAGTGCCTTTAACTTAAATAAAGCCAATTACAAAGACATGAAGACAGAGTTGGCTACACCGGATTGGAAAAGTATGTTAAAAGGTAAGACAGTAGATAAGTAGTGGCAAACATTTAAGGAGATATTTCATAACTCTCAACAAAAATATATTCCATTAAGAAAGACTGAAGGATGCACTATCCATGGCTAACAAGTTGAAGATGTTATCAAACTGAAAGAAAAAGCATACAACCGCAAGCTTAGCGGTAGGCCAGATGATTGGAAAAATTTCAGAAACAGCAAAGGATGACAAAACAAAAAAAAAAAGAGGGAGAAATTCGAATACAAGTGCAAATTAGCAAGGACTATAAAGACAGATAACAAGAACTTCTAAAAAGGAAGAGAGTAGCTAAGGTAAATGTTGCTCCCTTGGAGGATGAGACTGAGAAATTAATGGGAAACAAGAAAATGGCACAGACTTTGAATAAGTATTTTGTATGTGTCTTCACAGTAGAAGACACTAAAAGCATCTCCAGAATAGTAGAAAATTAAGGGGCAAAAGGGAGGAAGGAGCATAAAAAAAAAACCTGAAAAAAAAACAGTGGGTAAGTTGCTTACCCACTGTTTTTTTTCAGGTTTGCACTTGCCGCTGTTCAATATTCAGTGTATTCACACCTAATCTGTACTAATGCTTTGTCTTTCAACACACCATTAACATATTGTTTGCCTTTGCTCCGCGACCTATTGGTCAGCTATGTGGCCTGGTCCAATCTGCACCTTCTCCTTTGTTATCTCTTGCCCAACCCCCACCTCACTTGCTTATAATCTGTGACTTTTCTAATATTTGTCAGTTCCGAAGAAGGGTCACTGACCCGAAACGTTAACTCTGCTTCTCTTTCCACAGATGCTGCCAGACCTGCTGAGTGATTCCAGCATTTCTTGTTTTTGTTTCAATTTCCAGCATCCGCAGTATTTTGCTTAAACTTATAGACTAGTTAGCCTAATGTGTGTCATTGGGAAAATGCTGGAACTTGTTAAAGGAAGTCATAGCAAGGCATTTAGGAAATAAATACAATCAAGCAGAGTTAACATGGTTTTATGAAAGGGAAATTATATTTGAGAAACATTAAAGTTTGAGAATGTAATGAGCAGGGTGGATTCTCTGAACTTGGCAGTGTGAGCACTGTATATTCTCTGAACTCAGCAGTGTGAATGCTGTGCATTTTCCTAACCCAGGAGTATGAGGACGCTATCCATTCCCTGAAAGCAGAAGTGTTAGCACCGTGCTTTGTCTTTGAACTCAGCAGTTTGTGTGGCAATGATTGGATCAAATTACACAAAGCAGATGACATTGTATTACTCTACAGCAGGCAGGGTCAAGTTACACATTCCAGTTGGTTATGGCCTGTCCAAGCAGACCTCCTAAATCAGGTCCAATTCACTTGTATCGCAGGTAGATGCAGCCATATTGGCAGCAGAACCATTACCTGCACCTGCTGTCTGAAAAAAAATGGGGGCAGAGATTATGATCTGAAATTGTTGGACTCGGTGTCGAGTCTGGAAGGTTGCAAAGTGCCCAATCGAAGAATATGGTGCTGTTTCACCAGCTTCTGCAGAGCTTCACTGGAACAGTGTGGGTCAAGGACAGAGGTCAGAGTGGGATAGAAAATTAAAATGACAAGCGACCAGAAGCTCAGGATCACACTTGTGAACTGAACAGAGGAGTTCCGTAAAACAAACACTCAATCTATATTTGGTCTCCCAAACATAGGAGAGACTGGATCACGAGGAGCGAATACACTATACTAAATTGAAAAAAGTGCAAGTAAGCCATTTTTCACCCAGAAAAAGTACTTGGGGCCTGGTAGGGAAGGAGGTGGTGAAAGACAGATGCATCTCCTACACTTGCACGGGAAGTTTCCTTGGGAACAGGAGTGGGTGTTGGGGATGATGGAAGAGCAAGTCAGGCTGTTGCATGAACAGGTGGGGAAGATATGTTTGGTGGTGGTATCACGCTGGAAATAGCAGAGGAAGATCCGTTCAATGTAGAAGCTAGTGGGGTTGAGGACAAGGCTAACCCTATCGAAGGTCTGGGAGGAAGGGGATTCAGTAAAGGCAGAAGTTCAGGAAATGGGATGGACATGTTAAAGGGCCCCATCAATCTCACTGGGGGCAGGGCAGGGGGCAGGTTCTCAGTTAAGGAAAAAAGGAAGATATTAGAAACACTAGTATGAACGGTTACATTGCCAAAACAGATGCAGAGCCAAAGAAACTGGCAGAATGGAATACAATCCTTCAGGAAGCAGGGTGGAAGGAAGTGTAATATGTCTAGCTATGGGAGTCAGTAGGCTTATAATATTTATTAGGGGACAGACCATCCCCAGTCATGGATACAGAGAAGTCAAGTAAGGGAAGAGATGGAGATGGACTATGAAAAGTTGCAGCAGCGTGAAGCAAAGTTGGTGAAATTTTCCACTTTGGGGCAAGAGTGGGAAACAGCACCGGTACAGTCAGCAACGTACTGGAAAATGAGGTAAGGGAGGGAACCCAAGTAGGACTGTGGAGTGGGGAAAGAAAGATGTGAAGGAAGTGAGCATGGAAGCAAAGGAATGAGAGCTCAGCATTGCGCCAAACTCAAAATTCATTGAGGTCAGGGGATAAGGGGATGAAGCTGAAATCTTTGAGGACTGATTGTTCAGGATCAGGGATGGGAAGGTCAAAGGGCATGGTGAAACACAGGAGAGATTGAAAGGAGGGATGGGGTCTGAGAAAAGTGAAGGGCAAGAAGGTTCCAGAGGTGTGTTGCTATCCAAGAGTTGTTGGAGCTATTTAGAATGTGGTTAAAGTAGTATTTTTTTTTTTAAAAAAAGAGACTGGGTTATTTTGGTGAAAACAGGCATTAAGTAAATGCTGTATTAAGACACACCAGTTTGGTAGGGTGGGTGAAGGATGGCACCTCAGCCTCCTGTTCTTGCTCCTACAGCAGTTGGTGCTGCACTGCTTGGCAGTCCCCCACTCCCTCCTCCCATTCCTTCTGTAGACCATGGGGAGCCAGTAGCAAGATGCTGATGACCAAGCACTCCCTTTCTCCCCGTGACTCCTATAAGGCAGAATAGCACCGCACTTACTCATTTTAGATGAAGTCCTTCACAGAACTTCCATAGTAAATGTTAATAGCACACTGACGGATTAACGTCCCAGAATGTGGAAGCTTTGGAAAAGGTGCAGAGGAGATTTACTAGGATGTTGCCTGGTATGGAGGGAAGGTCTTACGAGGAAAGGCTGAGGGACTTGAGGTTGTTTTCGTTAGAGAGAAGGAGGAGAAGAGGTGACTTAATAGAGACATATATGATAATCAGAGGGTTGGACAGGGTGGATAGTGATAGCCTTTTTCCTCGGATGGTGATGGCAAACACGAGGGGACATAGCTTTAAGTTGAGGGGTGACAGATATAGGACAGATGTCAGAGGTAGTTTCTTTACACAGAGAGTAGTAGGGGCGTGGAACGCCCTGCCTGCAACAGTAGTAGACTCGCCAACTTTAAGGGCATTTAAGTGGTCATTGGATAGACATATGGATGAAAATGGAATAGTGTAGGTCAGATGGTCGGCACAACATCGAGGGCTGAAGGGCCTGTACTGCGCTGTAATGTTCTATGTTCTATGAAATCCTCAACAATTAGATTACTCCTATTAAGCTTAACAGAGGGGGCTAGTTCAACTGCTAACCACTAAAATGTCATGCAGCCTCATTAATGAGTACTAGTAAGCAATTTACATGCCAATTAGCCCCTTAATCCTCTGGGCAGCCATTCCTCATGTACACTTCCAACTCCTTTACCAAGATGGCATCTTACACTAAACCAGTGTTACAGCTCAAGACCCCATCCTGGCAACCTCAGAGGCTCAATAGCACCCAAAATATCTGTAGAAATTCACCCCCAGAATGTTTACAGGAAAAAGTGTCAATTACTGGGACCAGCCAGAAGAGCTTTGTCTCATTTTTACTGTGATAGTAGCACCCACAAGCAACACAATTACTTTCTTCTCAAACAATAAATTTCAACACAATTTTCGTTAGTGCCTTGTGTAACCTATCAAACATGAAAAGTTCTGCCAAACATTCTTGCAGGAAAATTAAACCCCTTCAAAACATAGTGTGTTTTTGATGACACCTTGTGGTAGAGTTGTGCCTTTACTGTTCAGTACTCCATAAGAGATGGACATTGGCCTGCACGATAGACTGGTAATTAAATTTCATCCCTACTGAAAATCAGAGGAGAAAAATATCCCAAATCGCCTCAAAAATACTTACATTAACAGAGTACTGTACCTTATGGTGATCAAGCATCTCCAAGCCCTGCTACATCAGATTACTGTTTGGAGTGCACCATTATTTTGTAGGAAACAAGCAGCATTGCTTCACCAGCAATGTCCCACAGGCAACTCTGGTAAAATTAGTTCAAGGCGTGTTAGCCTGGACATTGGGAGAACTCCCCACTCTTCACTGAGCAGTTGCATGGGACAAACACAAAAACAAGCAGTTGTATTAAATGTGGAATAGCTAATAATAAAGAATCTACATTATACACATTCAAAAGAAAACAACCTCAATAGTGATAGGACGCAATGCTCTATTAAATATTGGACCAGCAACCACTAGCTCCGCCCACACCCGGAAGTATATCAGAAGCCCCGCCTCTACACTGCGCCCATTGGCGCAGGGATCCTTCAAGCGGCAGCTATCGCTGTTGTGAGTGGTTAGTTATGTTGTCAATCAGCGAGGTCGCTACATTTCCGCTGTCGTAGAGTAATCGCGCGGTACCGGGCGAGGTTACTGTAGAAAGCTATGGTTCGCTTCAAATCCAGGTACTTGTTCTCTGGTCTGATGTGCTCTTTAACTTGCAGATAGTGATCCTATTGTGATATAGAGAGTTAAGCAGCTTCCCCGTGGCAATGTGTGACCAGTTACCAATGTTGTCACTATTAAGCGTGTAGCTTTCCTCACGCGGCTAAGAGTCGGTACGTTTAAAGTGGTTATTTACAGCTGTTGTGTTAAAGTCAGGGACATTTTATTTGCAGCACCGTGAATATTCCATTAAATTAATTTTCACTTCTCCACCAGCACTATTTATGTGGTAATGAGTTTGTCCTTTCTACGAATCCAAATTTATGGAGTTTCAGCCTGGTATGCTTCTCCGGGTGAGAGTACACATGTGTATGTGTCAGAGTTTTAAGTCCAAACTGACATGTGGTATATTGTTGCAGTGTAGATAGAATGTTTAAAGAAGTCTCTGATTCCTTGCAAGACTGAAGAATGTCATTTATTATATACAGATGAAACTGTTTACACTTTCCACAAGCCTGTCCAGCCAGCACACCTCGTGCTGCTTCTAGCTTCTTCTCAGCCTAATATCTATGTGACTATTAAATTATCATGATAGTAGGGGGGGTTTACTCTCACTGTTTCAAACATTAGCCCTTTCAGCCCCTCGTACTACATCTCCCCCAAGTCTTTATCCCTATCTATTTTTGATATATATACATTCATTTTGACTTTACATACTACCCCATCTCCCCCAAGTCTCCATCCATCACAAATTCAGACTTTAAGGAGGCTTCACGACTGTCCCTGATTGTGTTCTTATTGGGTTCGGAAGATCGTTAGTCTTGCTTGAAAGCCTTTTTGGATGACCTGGATGGCCTTGTCTAATGTTTGTAGTATCTTGATGACTTTGGCTTTCTTGATCATCATCTGGTTCGTCCAGATAAATGATTGTTGCTTTTGTGGAATAGAGATGATGTTTCTTGTATAATAGTCTCTGCCATGAATACTAGATACAACCTCTGATAATTTTCATCTTTTTGGATGACAACACCTTCCCGTTCTAGGTCTTGTATCCATACCTTCTCACCTTACTTTAGCTGAGATAAGTTTCTGATGCGAAATCTTTAGTTGTAATTGTGAGCTTGTTGGTTCCTATAGGACTTCTCTCTATCTTGAACTTTTTGGTGGTCTTTGACGTCAAGCCCTGGAAGTAGTTTTCTAGGCAAAATGGGAAGTTTGGTTTTTATCTTCAACAGCTCAGAAGGTGATAGTCCACTCAGCAACAGAGTGCATCAATAGTCAATCAATGTGGTTGGAAGATCTTTGTTCTTCAACAACGCCTTTATGGTTCTTGCTGCTCTTTTGGCCTCGCTGTTCGACTGAGGATATCGTGGTGAACTCATGAGATGTTCAAATCTCCATTTTCTTGCAAATTGTGTGACGTATTCATTTGCAAATTATGGTCCATTGTCTGACATGATTTCATCAGGGATACCAAGCGTCACAAAGGTCTCCTGCAAATTTTGGATAACAGATTCTGTTATTGAGTACAACCTTTTTCACTTCAATCCATCGTGAAAAATAATCGATCATGATTATATAAGATTTTGCGTTGTGCATAAATAAATCCATTCCTAGCCGTTCCCACAGTCTGGTTGGAAATGTTGTTGGATCTCTCTGTTGCAGTCTATGTATTACACATACTTGGCAGTTCAGGATCATGTTTTCTTTGTCTTTGGATACTTCTGGCCACCACGCTGATGACTGAGGCTGTGCTCTATGCTTTAATGTTCCCATGTGGCCCTGATGTAGACGTTTTTAAGATATCCAATCTGAGTGAACTGGGAATGACTAGTCTGTCATTTATACACCAGCAAAATTGTCGATGATTGTGAAGTGTTTTCTGAATTCGTAGAAAGTTTTCATGATCTTACCACTAGGACATTCTTGAGGCAAACCCTGTGTGCAGTGTTGATGTTTGAGTACATTCTTCATCCTGCTTTTGGGCGTGATGAATTTCCTGCAGTTTCTGTATACTTGCCGGCCACTGTTGTGCAGTATATTGTGAATACGACTGTATCTCGTCCACAAAGTTCATGTCCTGTTGAGTCAGATAGCACATCAGCGGAAGTTTGTATCTTTCCCTGAACGTTAACGGTCTCCTACATATAGTCTGCTTGAAGGTGCCTGTTTGACTGCTTCCAGCTTTTTGAGTAGATGTAGGTCTAGGCACACTTTTTTCTGCTTAACAGGGGAAATTCTTTTTTCACAATGTATAGGGTTTCCATAATCTGTCATCCTTTTATATTGGCGAGTTGCTTGAAGCTTACCCTTCACCTTCAGTTGGATCCCTCATGGACCATGCAACTGTGTGTCTGCTGGTTGTAAGAAATGTCTCGTCAACCATGGCTCTTGCTCTGACTGAACTGTAACACTTGCACCTGTGTCCAATTTGAAAATAGTGATATCTCCATTGACATTGATGTGTGCCATCCAAGATCCCTGACTGGGGTTGTTAATTTCCCCTAGGAAGTCTCCTGGTTTATCTTCCACTGGAAGCTGTTCTGCCTCATTCGCTGCTCTGTGTGAAGGCTTTTTTTGTAAATTTGTGAGAAGAGGTCTTGCTCTGGCACATCTTTCCGAAGTGGCCTGTCTTTTTACAATTAAAGCATTCTGCTTTATTAGCAGGACGCTGATCACGTCTGTGGGTCTTTCTGGCTCCACAACACTGGCACCCTCTCACTTGTGTGTACCTTCTTATCTGGAGATAGCTTTTCCATTCTGGGCTTCAGGAACTGAACCGTCATTAGATTCATTTTCTGACCCAAGGGGTCTCTTCAGGCCTCAGAGTAGCTCTGTTACATTTTTGGACTCTAAGATGTCTGATAAGGACTCGTCAGCTATTCACACTACTATTCAGTCCCTGCTCAACTCCGACTTCAGTTCTCTGTCGTCTCATCCCTCAGCCACTCTGTGCAAATTATTAATGAAAGCATCCATGGATTCGTCTGTCTAATGGACTCTCATTAAATTTTACTCTTTCCAGGATCTTATTACTTCTCAAAATATTTGTCGAATGCTTGTAACACTTCTTCAAATTTGTCTGAAGCTTCATTTATGCCTTGCTTCAGGATCATCAGCAATGGCACCCATGGAGTATAAAAGAGTATTAACTTACTCAGCCTCTGATTTATTGTGTAGCTGAGAAGCTATTCAAAATCTTAGAAATCATTTTCTCTACATTGACCAATTCTATATCTGATTAGGTTCTTCCCAATTCTGGAAGCTTTCAGGCATCATATGTTTCAAATCAATTCTTTGCTAGACTTTTTAAAAAAAATTATTTATTTATTTAGAATTTTTTTTTTTCTTTTAGGCTTGCTTGCTTTAATGGAGGTGTCTGCTCTTTTCATGGAATTCTTGCGCTTTTCAGGGTTTCCCACTCTTTGCTCTCACTTTCAGCCCGAGTACAGCATTTGGTTTTCCCCCATTTTTCTTTCTGTGCACAATGCTGTTAGAAAATTACTTCAACATTTTTTTCAAAAGGCTTCTTACCCAATCCATGACTGTTGGTACTGTGTCTCACTCGATAGCTGGATTCTTCTTGCAGACCACCACACTTCTGTAGTGTAGCCTGTATTTCTGTGCACTGATACCCCGATCTGTCCATGTCGGAGCAGCTCCGGAGAACTTTATAGCCTCTTTAGCGGTTAAACCGTTTTCTTCAGTCTTCAGGCTTTACTGTACCAGCAAGTATTTTTCCTTGCCACCATGTTGTGTATTGTAGCATAGATCGAGTGTTTAAAGAAGACTCGGGTTCCTTGCAGGGCTAGATATAACTATTTACACTCTTCACAAGCCTGTCTAGCCAGCACACTTTGTGCTGCTTCAAGCTTCTTCTCAGCCTAATGCCTATGTGACTATTACATCACATAAAGGTACTGAATTGGGGGAAAGCCGATTTCAGTATGATAAAACAGGATCTGGCCAAAGTGGACTGGGAGCAGCTACTTGTAGGGAAAGTCTACATCAGACCAGTGGGAGTCATTCAAAGAGGAAATAGTGAGAGTTCAGAGCCAACATGTACCCGTTAAGGTGAAGGGTAGGACCAACAAGTCCAGGGAACCCTGGATGTCAAGGGATATAGAGGATTGGATCATGGGGGGGAAAAAAAGGAGGCTTATGGCAGATTCAGAGGGCTGAAAACAGTGGAGGCCCTAGAGGAGTATAGAAAGTGTAGGGGAGTGCTTAAAGTAATTAGGAGAGCGAGTTTAAAAAAAAAACTTGTGGGCAAGGAAAATCTTAAGGCATTTTATAAGTATATTTAGGGTAAGAGGATAAGCAGGGATCCTCTTGGCCCATTAGGGACCAAAGTGGCAATCTGTGTATGGAGCCGGAGGATATAGGTGAGGTTTTAAATGATTACTTTTCATTGTCCTTCTCCATAGTGAATACAATGTAGGTGTAGAGATCAGGGAGGGGGATTATGATATACTTGAACATATTAGCATTGAAAGGGAGGAAGTATTAGCTGTTTTAGCTGGCTTAAAAGTGGATAAATCCCCAGGCCCAGATGAGATGTATCCCAGGCTGTTATGTGAGGCAAGGGAGGAGATAGCAGGCACTCTGACACAGATTTTCAAATCCCCTCTGGCCACAGGAGAGGTACCAAAGGACTGGAGGACAGTGAATGTGGTACCATTATTCAAGAAGGGCAGCAGGGATAAACCAGGTAATTACAGGCCGGTGAGTCTAACATCAGTAGTTGGAAAACTATTGGAACGAGTTCTGAGACAGGATTAATCTCCACTTGGAGAGGCAGGGATTAATCAGGGATAGTCAGCATGGCTTTGTCAGGGGGAGATCGTGTCTAACTTGATTGAATTTTTCGAGGAGGTGACTAGATGTGTAGATGAGGGTAAAGCAGTTGATGTAGTCTACATGGACTTCAGTAAGGCTTTTGGTAAGGTCCTGTATGGGAGATTGGTTAAGAAGGTAGGAGCCCATGGGATCCAGGACAATTTGGCAAATTGGACCCAAAATTGGCTTAGTGGTAGAAGGCAGAGGGTAATGGTCGAGGATTGTTTCTGCGAGTGGAAGTCTGTGACCAGTGGTGTACCACAGGGATTGGTGCTGGGACCCTTACTGTTTGTAGTGTACATTAATGATTTAGACGTGAATATAAGGGGTATGATCAGTAAGTTTGCGGATGACACGAAAATTGGTGGTGTCTTAAATAGTGAGGAGGAAAGCCTTAGATCACAGGACGATATAGATGGGCTGGTAAGATGGGCGGAGCAGTGGCAAATGGAATTTAATCCTGAGAAGTGTGAGGTGATGCATTTTGGGAGGACTAACAAGGCAAGGGAATATACAATGGATGGTAGGACCCTAGGGAGTACAGAGGGACCTTGGTGTACTTGTCCATAGATCACTGAAGGCAGCAGCACCGGTAGATAAGGTGGTTAGGAAGGCATATGGGATACTTGCCTTTATTAGCCGAGGCATAGAATATAAGAGCAGGGAGGTTATGATGGAGCTGTATAAAACGCTAGTTAGGCCACACATGGAGTACTGCATATAGTTCTGGGCACCACACGATAGGAAGGATGTGATTGCAATGGAGAGGGTGCAGAGGAGATTCACCAGGATGTTGCCTGGGCTGGAGCGTTTCATCTATGAAGAGAGACTGAAAAGGCTAGGGTTGTTTTCCTTAGAGCAGAGAAGGCTGAGGGGGGACATGATTGAGATATACAAAATTATGAGGGGCATAGATTAGATAGGAAGAAACCTTTTCCCTTAGCGGGGTCAATAACCAGGAGGCATAGATTTAAGGTAAAGGGCAGGAGGTTTAGAGGGGATTTGAGGAAATTTTTTTTCACCCAGAGGGTGGTTGAAATCTGGAATGCACTGCCTGAAGGGGTGGTAGAGGCAGGAACCATCACATTTAAGAAGTATTTAGACGAGCACTTGAAACGCAATAGCATACAAGGCTACGGGCTAAGTGCTGGAAAATGGGATTAGAATAGGTAGGTGCTTGCTGGCCGGCACACACACGATGGGCCGAAGGGCCTGTTTCTGTGCTGTTTGACTCTTGACAGTGGGAGGGGTGTACTCACTGTCAAACATTTAACCCTTTCAGACCCTTGTACTACATGATGCACCATTAAAATAAATGGAAGTTTTTGAGTCCTCTGAATGTATGTTAGGAAAAAGAACAGAAAATGCTCAAGAAGTCAGGCAGCATCTGTGGAGAATTAACGTTTCAGGTCAATGACCTTTCATCAAAACTTGTAAATCGGGGTTGTTTTGTCTTCAGACTATTCTTTGAGACAAAGTGGTCAAAGAACCAACCATTTTAGACCTCAAGGACTCTTTAAAATGTATTAGCCATAGAGCCATGAATATCCAATTTAACATAATTTATTTTTCTATTAATTTGTCAGAGTTTAATGCATTGTTAAACTTTTTAGAACTAGGGGACATAGTTACAGAATAAGGGGACACTCATTTAAAACTGAGATGCGAAGGAATTTCTTCTCCGAGGGTAGTGAATGTCTGGAATTCTCTACCCCAGAGAGTTGTGGAGGCTAGATCACTGAAAGTATTTAAAGAGGAGGTAGATAGATTTTTGACATCTCGGGGAGCTGAGTGCTATGAGGAGCTGGCATGAATGAGGAATTGAGGTCTGGGACAGATCAGCCATGATCTTATTGAATGGCGGGGCAGGTGTGAGGGGCTGAATGGCCTAATCTTGCTCCGATTTCTTGCATTCTTATATTCTGCAATTCGATTCACTCCGAATGATATCAAGAAACGATGCTTAGTTTGGGTTCCGCCAGGCCCACTTGGCTTCTGACCTCGTTAAGGCCTTGGTCCAAACATGGACAAAAAACCTGAATTCATGAGATGTGGTGAGAATGACTGACTGCCCGTTACATCAAGGCAACATTTGACTGAGTGTGGTATCAAGGAGCCCTAGCAAAACATCTCAGCCCCAGGGCATTGCTGCAGAAGTTCCTCAGGGTAGTGCCCTAGGCCAAAACATCTTCAGCTGCTTCATCAATGGCCTTCCCTCTGTCAGAAGTGGGGATGTTTGCTGATGATTGCACAATGTTCAGCTCTTCTGATACAGAAGCAGTCCATGTCCATATGCAGCAAGACCTGGATAACATTCAGGCTTGAGCTGATAAGTGTCAAGTAACATTCGTGCCATACACGTGGCAGGCAATAGCCATCTCCCAACAAGAGAGGATCTAACCATCTCCCCTTGACATTCAATGGCATTACCATTGCTTAATTCCCCACGATTAACATCCTGGGGGTCACCACTAGAAACTTAACTGGACCAGCCACATAAATACTGTGGCTCCAAGAGCAGGTCAGAGGCTGGGAATTCTGTGGCGAGTAACTCACTTCCTGTCTCCTCAAAGCCTGTCCACCATCTACAAGGCACAAGTCAGAAGTGTGATGGAATACCCTCCCCTTGTCTGGATGGGTGCAGCTCCATCAACACTCAAGAAGCTCAACACCATCCAGGCCAAATCGGCCTGTTTGATTGGCACCCCATCCACCATCTTAAACATTCACTCCCTCCATCGTCAGAATGCTACTTAGACTCTATGGGTTAAAGTACGAGAAGAGATTACTCAAACTAGGGTTGTGTTCCCTGGAATTCAGAAGGTTAAGGGGTGATTTGATCGAAGTGTTCAAGGTATTGATGGGAACAGATCGGGCAGATAGAGAGAAACTATTTCCCTGGTTGGGGAATCTAGGAGGCGTATTTTAAAAATTAGAGCCGGACTTTTCTGCAGTGAAGTTAGAGTTTGCAACTGTCCCACAATGGTAATTACTAGAACAATTGGTAATTTTAAATCTTGAGACTGAGATTTTTGTTAATGAAAGATAAGGGATATGGAGAAAAGGTATATGGAGTTAGGACAGATTGGTGGAACAGGCCCAAGGAGCTAAATGACCTACTCCTGTTCCTAAGCTCAAATTGTATCATCTAAAATTCATTTCACGTGTGTTGTAAAGTTATCCTGAATGGATCACGAGGCAGCAATCACCTCTGACTCCTGAGATGAAACTATTGTCTTGTTATTTGCCTGGATAGCCATGATTATCCACATTCTTTTGTACAAGTAACCACCAGCCTTTCTATTGATGCCTGTTACCAAGATGCCAACTTCAGTCTGGATAAGACTGGGCTGTGAAGGGATGAAGGTCACTTTGGCCTTTCTCATTGACGACTTTGCCACAAAACCCAACACGGGTAAAACTTGGAGGTGTAAAATATGCGTTCAAATAATTATCCTTTGTTTAGAACTCATCGATATTATAATGGAAGGATTTGCTCCAGTCCATTTACAAGTTCCAGGACCAAGTTGTGAGGTGGCTTTGTGGCAAAAAAGTAAAACAGTTGCAGGGAGGAAGTGTTGTGGCTGACACTGACCTGTCATTGGAGTGGAAGTCAGCCTCATGGCAACAGGCATGTTTGAGGACCTGGATTAAGCAGTTGATGGTGAGTAAGCCTGGTATATGGTTTACTAGACACATGGCTTATTCTGCTAATAGCCCATCTAGACAATCTGACTCTAACAATTTGTAGTTTTTACTTGATTGCTGACTCAGTAAATGATAATTACTTGTATTATTTGTTCATACATCATCTTACATATTTGTTTTAAGATATTCGGTACTTACACATCCAATTATATTATGGTGAGCAGTGACCTTTATATGAGCATGGCAGCCTTTCTGTGCCAGCAATGCCCCACAAACACGAATGAGATGAATGTCCTGTTAATCTGTGGGGTGGGGGGGGTGATGCAGGCGGGGGGAGTTAATGGCATTGGTGGACAGCTTAAAAATGCCTGCTATGTAATGTGTGAGGCGGGACAGAGAAAATATCTAAAACGTCCAAACACATTTGTGACATTTCTCCATATGCAGGTACCTCCTATGTGAGATAGTGTTCGAGAACCCACAGTTTCGGCAGTGTATTGAGGAGAGGAACGTCTATAAAACAGTTAAAGATGCAATTGCTCGAGCACATGGTGACTTTGGGTTTGGCTGTTGCTCATTATCCCTGGCAGGTTTGTAATGGAAGGTCCACAATAATCAAACTAAAAGTTGAATGGATTGAATACAATGTATTAATTCAGTGCACTGTATTGAACTGGTGTGTTACTGTAAAATTCACTGCAGAAATTGCATCCCTGTTCAGTTATATTTATGTTCCCTAAATCAAGACCTAGCCTCTTTTTGTTGTTGCTTATGTTTGGCCTATGCTGTGATCCTGGGTTTGTGATGAGTTGTTTGTTCTCATCCAGGGTTGCAACAAGTGCTTCAATTTGCCACAGTGCCCATGGGCGGGAGTGAAAGATTCAGTCAACGTTCTCCCCAATGATTGCTGATGCCTGCTCAAAACTGCATGATGTAAACACTATAGAATAACAGAATTAGACTTGACTTGGACACTTCTCTTTCTTCCTGGAGAAAATGGAGAGTAGGAGGAGAAAAGGGAGGCACAAAATTTATTTCATTAAACTAATACGATCTCTAAATCATCAGCAAAGATGTTCTACCGCACTGCTGCCAACATCTCTGATCTCTCATAGAAGCTTCGGGTTAGATTTGTGTTTTCATCTGCTTAGTCTTTATGCTGTTGGACTGTTTCGTTTTATTTCCAGCGCTATTCTTTTTGCTTGTGGTTTCAACTCTTGCATTAAGTTTCTTTCTTTACTTTCTGCCCAACCTAATCTTCAATGTAAGTACACCATTCATCTTTCCTATTTGACCCCATGTTCCCTTGATCACATAGCATACTTCTACCTCCATAACATCACCTGTCTCTGCCCTAGCTAGAGCTCATCCATGCTTCTGTAACCTACAGACTCAACTATTTGATTGCATTCCTGGATGGCCTCCCATCTTCCACTGTCCATAAACTGGAGTTCATCTAAAATTGTGCTATCTTACACCAAGTCCCACTCACTCATCAACTCCGTGCTCGCTGACCTATATTGGCTTCCAGTCCACCAATGCCTCCAATTTAAAATTCCCGTCCATGTTCAAATCCCTCCATGGTTTCATCCCTCCCTAACTCCTTCCAGCCTTGCAACCTTCTGAAATCTCTGTTCCTCCAACTCTGTCCTCTTCCTCATTCCCCACTTCCTTCACACACCGTTGGCAGCCGTACCTGCTCTACAGAGAGCTGGCATGGACTTGATGGGCCATTATAGCATAGATCCTATGCTATAATGACTGACTCTATGGCTAGGCCCCACACTCTGGTATTCCCTCTCTAAACCTCTCCACTTCACTCTCCTCCTTTTAAAACCTAGCTCTTTGATCAAATTTTTGATTACCTGACCTAATATTTCTTCCTTTGGCTCAGTGTCAGTTATTGTCTGTTTATGCTCTTGTGAAGCACCTCAGAATGTTTTCCTACATTAAATGCAAGTTGTTGTTTCTGAAGATAATCTTGATTTTGTCTCAAGATGGTTTGGTCCGCTGGTCCTGACGTGATTCTGTTTTGAACATTATGCGTGTCTGAAATATGTTGTCAGCATCACTGTTGAATCATTAGCTGACCACTTACAGAGAGACTTGGTTTGTTTTAAAACTGTACAATGCTGGAAATCTGAATTGAAAACAGGAAATATTGGAAATGTATAGCTGGTCACACGGTATGAAAAGGACAAGATTCTTTATCAGAATGGAAAACTAGGTGATAAGCAAGCATTTTATTTAGATTGAGGGCAAAAAGGGAGCATGAAAAGAACAATCAATTCACTGATCACAGAGAGGGAGTTATTGGGCTGAATGACCTGCAAACTGTTTATTTAGAAACCTGTTAGATGATTTAAAAGATGAGAAAATGGAAAGCCATATATTTAAAAAAAAAACAAAGGAGCATGGAGGCATTTGAGAGGGTGAAAAGACTACAGGAAGCTAAAGATATGTTGCCACAGCAGTACTCCTAGTCATCCTGAGCCGATTAATGGTTGTGTGCTTGTACAGTTTAAGGTTGCCAACCATCTGGTATTGTTCCTGGTATCTCCAGGATTTAATTAATCTCCCTGGATACTGATGAGCAACCAGAGAGACAAATTCCTGGGGCATTAAAAATTTGTGTTTTTTAAAAAACTTTCTTTGAACATTTTCATTTATTAGTCATAAAGATATTGGAGATTGGCAGGAGGAAAAGGCTGTTTGGCTGGCTGGAGTTATGAGATCATATGATGAAACCTCCAGGAATACACCCAGCCAGAGTTGGCAACCCTCATGCAGCCTTAAGATTGAAGGAGAACCTTGCAGGTTGAATCCATTTGTCTTTTTCTTTGTGAGACTATTTAATAAAAATGTATTTAAAGACTCATTTACTGTATTGTGCTCCAGTCCTTCACCTGACCCAGCAATATATGTTGTGCCACCAATGTTTAATTACTGGCTGGGAGCCCAGTGATTGTACTTCAGTAATTACCAATACTCAAGGTTTTAAAGATTTTGTTTTCAGCTTACCGATATTGAACCTACTGTCCTGTTTGACTTACCCACACTCATGCTCTGTCAAGGGGTGCTCCTATAAAACAGCTTGCCCTGTGGATTTTTTTTTTATACATATCTCTAGTAATATACGAGTTCAGGGATTTTGAAGATGAAACCTTTACTGGATATGTCACAAGTTGTCTTGTAACCTTCTCTAGAGTTTGGGAAGCGGCAGAATAAGCATCCTAACAGATCGTGACCTGTACTATAAAACAAGGAATGAATGTATTAAACAGTGGAGACTCTTGTTGCCATAACGGTCCAATGGTAGAACAAATCCAGCAGCTATTGGGATCATTAATGTCTTTGCAATTAGTCAGGAACTGATTTTTGTGAATAAACAGAGTTAATCAGTTTTAGGGTAAAGGAGCACAACTCACAACCTATAAAGGTTAACTTCTACCATTCTTGGGTGTTTGTTTGCCTCAGTCAACTTTATCTTGTCATTCAACCATATGCCTGTTTTGTATTTTCCTAAAAAGACATTATTCTGAATGTATCACATGAATAATTACATGTGTATCTTGCTCCTGCTTAAATATGAGGCATGAAGGATTTCAGTTACACTGAGAGATTAGAGAAACTGGGATTGTTCTCCTTAGAGCAGAGATGGTTAAGGGGAGATTTAAAAGGTGTTTTAAATTTTGAGGGGTTTTGAAAGAAGTAAATAAGGAGAACTGTTTCCACTGCAGGAGAGTCAGTAACCAAAGGGGACAAATTTAAGATTTATTGGCAAAAATAGCAGAGGGGAGATGAGGGTAATTTTTTTTTTGAATACAGAAAGTTATGACTTAGAATCCACTGCCCAGAAGGGCGGTGGAAGCAGATTCAATAGTAACTTTTAAAAGGGAATTGGATATGTACTTGAAAAGGAGAAATTTGCAGGGATATAGGGAAAGAGTAGGGCTGTGCAACTAATTGGAGCCAGTGTAGGTACAAAGAGCTGAAAGGCCTCCTCTAGGCTCTGATTCTGCACTATGCAGCTAAGAAAATGCTCTGGAATTTAAAATTTGTATTAAATTATAGCTAATGTCTTTTGTTTAGTATGTACAAATAGTATGTAATCTTGTCTCGGCCAGTTTTTTTTTTCTTCGATTGAGTGTAATGATTAATGTACAGATTCTGCTTGGGATTATTTTTTAGTCAGCCTGCTTGGAACCCTGAAAGAACCACTGTTTTTAAAAAAAAAACATAGACAAGATCATTTCCAGTAGTCATGCTGTGTTGCTGAATTACTGATCAGTGACTTTTTTTTTTCTTCCCCACCCTCCCAGTCAAATACCTAAATGCCTACACAGGGATTGTCTTATTGAGGTGTCGAAAAGACTTCTACCGACTGCTATGGTCAGCCCTACCATTTATCACCTTCCTGGAGAACAAGAGCCAGAAATACCCATGTTTTTTTAACACATTACATGTTGGAGGTAAGAATGCTGGAAATTCAGATGCAGAATTGACCATTGACCTATTGCACCTGTGCCATTTGCTAGCTCCTCCACCTAGGTTTATCGAGTCTAATCTCATGACCTTTCTCTACCCTTTTGTCTTTATAAATCCACATATTCGACTGATATCTGCACATATGTAAGCAATTCTGTCCTTGAATTTAATACATTGTGACATTCAAGCGAGCACTAATAATTGTGATGAATTTTGGTTCCTTTTGAGGTACTATCCGAACCTGCCAGAAGTTCCTTATCAAGTATAACCGCAAGCAGTTGTTGCTCCTTCTGAAAGACTGTAAAACCAAAGGTGAGGGAATTTTACTTTTGAGTTGGTATTTCCCGAGACTTCCCTTTTCCACTGCCCATCACTTTCAGAACAACTTCAAAATTGACTTTAGTTTTCTACAAATAATGTGGAATGTCTGGGATTTGTGATATCCCACCAACACTGACAAACAAGCTAAATGACATCTGCTGACCTCCAATAATTTGGCCGATTTAAGCACCAGCATTAAGGAAAGAAATCAGCCAGAATTCCTTAAAGATTGAATGAAGAGAAGATCTGTCTTGGATATGATAACACCATTGCTTAAATTAGCTGCTGACACATTATTTATGCTTGCATGAAGAATTGTCATTTGTACAAGTTAGCAGGGAAACTGTACTCCAGTGTGGCAAAAACCTCCCCCAAAACCTGGGGAAGAGAGCAACAGTTACAGAAATGAATTAAGTGCAATTGCTCTTAAACATTTTAATTCTGTAGTATTGTCATTTCTATAATATAATCGTAGTCTGCATGCATACATGTCTGAAATAAGCCTTTTTGCTGTATCATACCTTAGTGGCAACTTTTTCCATTCTATATTCCAATGTACATGTTTATAATGAAAATGGTATATATAAGCTTACTTATTAGGCAGGAGAAAGATTTCATTGTAGCCCCGAGGTGGATGATGGTACAAAAATAACCTATTTTTAACACAGCCAAACAGGTATTTTATGAGTGTCCTTAACCTATTTCTTCTTTCCTTTCAGGGGAGAGGGAATCTGTTCAAAGATCTATCCTGAGTTGTTCACTGAAGGTATTGGAGGAAGATCAATCACAGTACAGAGATGAAGAGATGGAGGGAGCAGATACTGATTAAATGTCTGATAAAATCACTAGGTAACAGTGAAAAACTGCACTGTAGAAATGCTGCCACCCACCTCCCTTGTATAATCTCAAGGTGTTTGGCTGGGAAATGAACTGCTTAAGATTACATGTATAATCTTCAGCTCATATTTATAGAACTCACACCCAGCACATTATGAACAGGTGCTAAGGGTAACACCCCAACTGGACCATTGTCCCATCTGATTTTTGAGAATCTCTTGAATTCTTTTCATTACAAGGCCATTTTGCCACTACAGTATGGCAGATAAATAATGGAACCCACCTCAACAATTCTTCAGCAGTTCTTGCCAGTAGAATGTTAAAAAAAAAAAAGTGCTGTAAAGTGACGTCAATAAAAATCAGTCCAGCTCCATCTTTGCCATTGGACGATCATCACAGCCTCATCCAGGAATGTGAAAAGCTAGCACTGGTCTGCAGCTGTTGGAACGATTGCAGGAGAGCATAAATGATGAATCGAGAAATATTTGGAAAGTGCTTGTGTATTGCTAGCCTCTGGCCTTTATATCTTAGATTTTTTTCTCCTAAGTTTTGCTGTGGCAGGAAAACAATGCCTAGTATTTTTTCTTTTGTGGAGATGAGGGAGATGTTGCTATCGCTGGTTTATAGACAATCGAAATTTTAATGTAACCAACTTGGAATGCACCATGAATGTAAGTCAATTTACCTACAGCATACTGCAGTTTCATGGACTCCCTAACCTTGTCTTGTGGTATTATCTATTAGAATTTAAACAGCTGTGAAATTAAACAGAGACTGGTGATATTTTAATTTGACTAGGACTGTTAAATTCATAACATTTACAGGCATTAAAGTGATGTGTTTTGTGGTTTAGGCTCTGTGCCAATTGAAACAAGACAAAAAAAACACTGCTTGAGTGTTAAAAGGACTGATTACAAGTAGACATTGTAGAATCTGTACACATTTTTGCTATTTCCTCCCCCTTTCTCATTTCTCCATGTAAATGGGGCAAGTATATCCTTCACAAAACATCCTGAATGCAGTTAGCACTTTGATATTTTCATTTTAGCCACTATACATCTTGTGTTTAAAGATATTGAATTACAAATGTAAAATTCAGTGCTTTAGTTTACAACTACAGAAATGTGATCTATAAAAAGGAGGAAACCTTTTAAAAACTTCCCAGCAAGTACAGAATCAGTTGCCGTATATAAATCATCTGTCTCGGGTTGAACTGGACTGTTCATTACCTTGGTGTTCTATTTGATTCCCAAGCTGATCTGCTGCTGATCTTGTATCCTCTCATCACAATGACCACTTATTTTCAGCTCCATAACGTCATGCAGCTATGCCCCATCTGCCAGTGACGTCCTTATTGATGCCATTGGTATGTCCGAACTCCACTATTCTAATACTCTCCTGGCCAGCTTCCAATTCATTACCCTCCAAACTTAACTGCTGAAAAAACTGCCTACATCTTACCCTGCACCATGTCCTGCTCACTCAGCACTTCTGTCCTTTTCTGGCTTAAATTGGCTCCTGGTCCTTCAATGCCTCCAAGTATAAAATTCTCATCCATGTAGTTAAACCCCTTTTTATAGCAGTGTTCCTCCTTATCTCTACAACCTCCCCCAGCATATAACCCTTCAATATGTCTTCAGTTTTTTCTCTCAACTCACTCTGCCCCTCCCAAGATCTGATAAAACCCACCTCTAACCAATCTTTTGCTCATCCCTGCTATCTTTTCCTTTGGTTCAGCACCCATTCTTTTTCTGATTTATACCACAAAGCGTAGTATATAAATGCATGGAGTACAAGTCGCAAAGTGCTTATGTTACTGGACCAGCCTGGTTAATTAGCTGGAGATACAAGTTCAAATCACACCACAGCAGTTGGGGAATTTCAAGTCAATCAAATAAGTCTGGAAGAAAAAGCTAGCATCAGTAATAATGACCATGAAACTATTGCATTGTCATTAAAAGCCCATCTCGTTCACCAATGTCCTTCAGGGAAGGAAATCTGTTGTCCTTACCCAGTCTGGCCTATATGTGACTCCAGACCCACAGCAAAGCTGGTTGACTTTTAACTGCCATCTACAATAGCCTAGTTCGCTACTCAGTTAAGGTAAATAGAGATGGGTGGTAATTGCTGGCCTTGCCAGTGCCACCCACAACCTGTGAATAAATTATAAAAAAATTATTGCCTGTAACTTTGAGCTGAAGATTGCAAGCTTGACTCAGTTAGTAAAACTCCACTGTCAGGTTGATGGATCAAGCTCCCTCCACAACCTGAAGCCCATAATTTAGATTGACAATCCAGTGCATTACTGTCAAAGATTTCTTGTCAAGTTGTTTAAAATACGAGGTCCCATTTACCTATATCAATAGACAGTGCAAAGATAAGGAAATTCTCTCTATATTCTGCCTAACATTCCTCCCGCAACAAATACCATCAATAGGTTGACTGCTTCTTCATCCCAGCTTCTTGTAAGCTTTTACTGTGTACAAAATGCCTGCATTATCACCTGCATATCAACTACAATGCAACACTTTCTGGGATCTGAAAGATGTAATAAGGTACTATATAAAATGCTGGTCTTATTTTCAGGAAAGGCTGGGCAGGCAGTTCTGTAAGGGAGCTCCTTAATGGTACCTCTATCTTCGGCCATCCTTTGCCCTTATTCCCCCAATCTCTTCTGCTCTACTGTTTAAGTTCCCCTGGCTCTAACATGGTGTGCATTTTAACCCCAACTACAAGCTAACTGCTAGTTTAAAGTGCCCACTGCTCACCCTCTGACCATGCCTGCTCTGTTTTCCTCAATGAGCACAGGATTGTTTCTCAAATTTAGCTTCCAAATTCCTGGACTTCGCTGGACAGTAAGATTCAGCTGCTTAAATTTTAAAGTAACTGGGCTAGGTTTTACCAAACAAGTTGACATGCTGATGCTGGGGTCATTTACGGATCGCATGAGGGTGATGGCAGGACATCCCTGTAGATCTTCCAATATGGAGCCATTTATTGTCTGGGCAGAAACAGGTGGCGGGCAGGAGCTAGTGTCGGTAGGTAGTTTATCTTTAAAGGCAGGTCTGTAGCCTTCATACAGGATGCACACAGAGGAAGAGGTGCGGCAGAAGTGAGCCTGTGGAGGAAGGGCAGCTCCACGGTTCACTGACGCTTCTGTGGAGGCGCTCCGAGAGGCAGTAAGCGAGAAGATCTGTTCCCTGTGGACAGGAGGAGGAGGCTTGGAAGTCCAGTGAAGGCGGCCTTGCTGGGGTGGCTAAGGAAGTGTTGGAAGCATTTCAATGACCTTGAGGTTTGACAAGGTGAGTGCCATGCATGATGGCAAGGTAGCAGCCCCGTCTTATATGGCGTTTGGGGCGAGGTGGCTGATCCATGAATAGGGAATGACCAAAGACCACTGTGTGCAGTGAGCTGCAGAGTTGCCTCATCAGAAGTGCATGCTGCAGTGATGAGGTTGAATGGTTGTTTGGAGCTGGCCTGTGAGTGGCGCGATGATGGACATTTAAAGTGGTAGTCTGATGAGTACAACAGCCATGAAACAAATGTGACTGTATTTCCGTCATTGCAGGAGAGGTGCGCGTACTATGTTAGGGAGCGGAGACTCACAGGAGCTAATGTGTCATTCATTGCTGTAGTCGGGCAGATGGAGGAGGAGGAAGAGATGAAGATTGGCTGAGTTGCAGCAGGCCAGTCTGTTGCAGAGGGCAAGGCGCATGTGGAGCCCAGAGAGCAAGAAAAGTGATGGTTATAGGCAATAACCTTCTGATGTATTTTAACAGTGGCACCGCTGTAGCCCTGATTAAAGACAGGGAGTTGGATGTGGAAGTTACCAGCACTCTTACCTTTCCCACAGGGTCAATAGCATCTGAATCACAAACCCTCAGAATAAGCAGTCATCTGAGGAGACATCACATCAGTCCAGCATACTCTCCACCAATGTAGATACTTTCACGTCAGTGGGCATTGACATGCATTAAGAATGGATGACACCAGCTGGTGAGCATCACACAGGAGGAGGTGACACAGGCTATGACAGCTACCCCCAACAGCAGTTTAAGGACAGGTCCTGCAATGCTCAGATTTCTGCATATGCCAAAACTTGGAGAATCATTATCGATGTGACAGCTGCTGGAGTAACAGCATGAAATGTGTGAACATCCATCAGAGTTGCCAGAGGCTGTTTACTCCCATACATTGATAGAAGAATCCATCCATGTCTCTGGCTTATGAGCAGATGGCCTCCTCCTTTGAGACAGTGCGACTCTCATTGAAGAGCCACATGCGGGAGGCCACTGAATGGTTGCAGGAGGCATGCAGCAGCCTCCACAGTTATGGCCTCATCCTTGAGTAGCATTGAGCAGTGTGTAGGAGACACGCACAGAGAGCCTGTGCTTGGTTCCTCTAGGGCTCTGCCAGTAAGAAGCATCTGCCACAGGCATCTTATGCCAGAGAAGCAAAGGCAGTAACTGGTCTCCACGTTAGCTACAGCCACCAGGAGAGCATAGGGTAGGAACACCTGGAAGCTTTCGCACAGAGGCAGCTAGTAGCAACTTGGGTGACAGTTGTCTGATCTATAGTTGAATACCACTCATTGCTTTATGCACTTTAAAATTTGCTAAAACACACACTAAGACAGCTTGTCTGTTTAATTCTACCCCAGTGAGCAAACCCAGATGTTGAGGGATTGAGAGCACAAAATGATGGGTGTAGACTGTAGGTCAATGGTAGGCATAGGACTTGGAATGGTCTCAGGCTGATAATAGTAATTAGGACTTTTCATGACAGGCCACCATAGTTACCACAAGGAGACATGGCTCATGGTGACTGACACTACAAGGAATCTCATGAGAATTACGTACAGATGAGGGACTCGCATGTCACCTTTGCATACACAGCTGTAATGCCCTGCAGTTGCATAGCCAATAGCCACAGGGTGATCTTTAAAGCTCAGCTCAAGGCAGTTGTCTGTCTCCAATACAACTCCTCACTGGACTGGCTACATCGATAGAGCACTGCAATGCAGGAGATCCATGTTGCTGATGCACTCTTGCTCACCTCATGCAGTCAAACTAGAGTGCAGAACTAACACCTATTCAGCTTTGGTGCCTTCAGAGTGCAATGGCTCTGACCCTTCCCCCTGCAACCACCCCACCCCCCCACTTTTGTCTAACCTGGTAGACACCCTTCCACTAATAGTCCTCTGTGGCCTTACTCTTAATCCCTCTAAAGGTCTGACCTTCAATTCTCTGACCTGAATGTGTGCGCTTCTAAACACAGTCTCACTAAATTGCTCAATATAAATGCAGATGCTGGTAATCTGAAACAAAAACTGAAAATACTCAGATTATGCAGCACTGGTGAAAAGAAAAACTGAACGTTTCACATCTGGTAACACCTCAAACGTTAACTTAGTTTTTCTCTCCACGGATGCTGCATGACCTACTGAGACACTGTGGGACCCATGTGCCTCATGGTAAACAAAACCTGTGTAAAATTTAGGTCAATTGGCAGCTCATGAGGCTCAAGTGGCTGCCCACTGCCAGCCTGTACTATCCAATCCCACTACTCAACCGCCCTAGGAAATCTGGCTGACAGCAGGGTGTAGTCAGGGCTCTGCTGCAATATGTTCTCCCACCATTTTACTGGCCAACCCCCTGCCTCCCCCAATTCCAAGCCCATTATCATGGAGCTGGTAAAACTCTTGCACATCGCTCCTTGTTCTATACCTCTTGCCTCATTTAAAATTCTCATTCTCTACTGCCCACACAAATACCATGACAATTTTCACACTAAAATGTCTTCATGGCATTCCCCACTCAGCCTCTGCAATGAGGAACTTCATGGTAATTTCAGTCTCCATCTCATGCTCTGACCAGAGTTCACTGCCCTCCTATCCTCCCTTAATTTCTCCTTCCTTATAAACTCCCAACCTCCTTGAACTTGCCATCTCACATGGCCTTGCTACTCCAATTGTCAACCACACAGTCATCTCCATTCACTTCCTCACATCATCCAACCCTACTTCCTTCTGTGTTCATCCCTGGGAAAAGCTCTCCCAATTCAGTTATAACTGCACTTTCAAAATCCCACCTGTCCAGCCTTTTGCCCTTCATGCACCACAGCCAGAATTTTACATGGTAGTGGAGGCCCCACCCACCAGCTTAAAAGCCCTTAAAGCCGGAGGTAGGAAATCCTGCTTCCAGGAGCTGCTAGTCAATCAGCTGGCAGCTCCTCAGTTCCAGGAGGGCTGGACAGAAGAGCAGCATGAGGGCCAACACCCAAAAGGTGTGGGGTTTCTAGCTTCAGCTGGGGGGGGGGGGGGAAGATTGAAAAAAATCAGCTGGGTCCGAGTGAGGAGGTAGAAATCAATTAGGAAGGCGAGGAGGTGGTACTTTGGTGGGGGCAACTTGTGCTGAAGGAGCATGCACACCACCCCCACCCCAAGGAGGTATAAAATTCTGGCCCACATTTCTGCAGCTGTATTTGTCTTGGTCTTCATTAAAACATTACTCTATCACACACTGGTCACTCCCTTCAAAAAGGGAAGGAGACTTACATTTATATAGCACCTTTCACAACCTAGGAACATACCAAAGTGCTTTCTAGCCAATGAAGTACTTTTGAAGTGGAGGTATTGTTGTAAAGTAGGATTTGTGGTAACCAGTTTGGCACAGCAAGCTCCCACAAATAGCCATGTAATCATGACCAGATAAGTTTGTGATGTTATTTGAGGGATAAATGACCAGAACACCAGCAATACCCTGCTCTTCAAAGTTTTATGGAATTTTTTATTTACATCCAACTGAGACACCAGAAGGGGCCTCAGTTTGTAATTTGAATGACAGCACCTATATTCAAAGATTTTTCCAAGTCCAAGGGACAGAGACTTAAATGTATACAATAACCAGTTTAACCATGCATTGCCAGATCTGACTGCTAACAGGTCTTGCTCATTTCCAAAACTGCTCACTATTTCAGGATCATTCTGGAATGCAAAGATAACTCCTGGCTTTTTTCTACTGCAAATCATCTTAATAACCCCTTGCCCCTACCTCCTCCACTCACCCACAACTGCATGGAGCGTCATTAAGATTGAGAACATTGCTTCAGTTTGCTGCTTCCCAATCTTACCCAACCCAAACTTCCTTCCTTCCCCAGCATCCTTCTTTCTTTTTTTAATCTCCCCTTATACCCTCACCCAAGTTCATTTTGTCAGACTGCACCCTTGACCCTAATCCCATTAAATTGCTGACCACCCAACCTCCCTCCTAGCCACTACATTAGCTAATAGTTAACTGTTCGCTATCCTCAGGTACTGTCCCCCTCTCCTTCAAAGCTGCCACCTGACTCTCCAAAAACCAACTCAACACCTTTGTCCTTGCTAACTACCATCCCATCTCCAACCTCCCTTTCCTCTCAAGTCCTTGAATATGCTGTCACCTCCCAAATCCATGCTCATCTTTCCCAGAACTCCATGGCTGAATCTTTCCAATCAGGTTTCCATCCCTATCACAGTACTGAAACTGCTCATATTGAAATCTCAAATGGCATCCTATGTGATGTGACCATGGTAAATTATCCCTTTTCATTCTTTGACTTTTCTGCAGCCTTTGACATAGTTGACCACACCATCCACCTTCAACTCTCTTCCCTCATCCAGCTGAGGGGGACTGCATTCGCCTGGTTCCATTCCAGTCATAGCCAGAGAATACCTGTAATGGCTTCTTTCTGCAGTTACCTCGTATCACCCAAGGATCTATCCTTAGTCCCTATTTCTCAACTACATGTTGTGTCTCATCATCCAAAAACTAAGTTTCCACACATATACTGACCAGCTGGACCTCACCACCACCACCTCTCTACTTTTCTGCTGTCTCACTTGTTCAGACCACTTGTCCATATCCAGTACTGGATGAGGAGAAATTTCCTCCACCTAAAGACTGGGAAGACCAAAGCCACTGTCTTTGGTCCCCACCACAAACTCCAACCCAGTCCCAGGCACTAAGTCCGAGGCTGATCCAGACGATTGAGATTAGCTTCTGAACACACATCCACACCAAGATCACCTATTTTGACATAACAGCTTGACTCCATCCCTGTATATCTGTTGCTAAAATCCTCAACCATACCTTAAAAAAAGTACTTTTGACTATTCCAGTAGTTTCTTGGCTAACTTCTCATCTTCCATAAAGTTAAGCTCATCCAACTGTTGTCCATATTCTAACTCACGCCAAGTCCCATTCACCCATCAACCCGGTGCTTTCTGACCTACATAAACTCCCAGTTAAGCAACCCCCATTTTAAAATTCTCATCCTCGTTTTTAAATGCCATGACCTCACCTTTCTTGTGCAGCCATAGAACCTTCATATCTGTATTGCTGCCAATCCTGGCCTACTGTGCATCCCTGATTTTAATTGCTCCACCATTGGTAGATATATTTTAAGCTGCCAAAGCCCCAAGCTCAAATTTCTTCCCAAACCTCTTTCCTCCATTAAGATTGCCCTTAAAATCTGCATCTTTGACCAAGCTTTTGGGCATCTGTGGCTCAATTCTGTTTTATAACACTGCTGTGAACCTTGGGATGTTTTCCTATACTAAAAAGGTGCTATGTAAATACAAGCTGCTGTTAAGAAAAATGCTCCTTCATTTTCCCTATTTCCTTTATCAACACACACCCATAAAAAAGTTTAGTCAGCAGTTGACAGCAGCCTGACTGGCGTAACAGCATGAACACAGCTAGATACCAGGCTCCTAGAATCAGATTTAAAGAGTGATAGTAGCAGTCTAATTTAGAACAGTAAATGTTAAACATGTGTATTGGTGCTCTTAATACAATAAGACAGTGGTTACAACTCTACTCATTCATTCCTACCTTCCCTATGGCCAAAGTGTAGGAATCTACACAATTTTCAATTCCCTCTTAGACTGTAGATCTCTAAAATGGATGTTAAAGAGCACCAAGACAAGCTGAAGATTAATGAATTTGCCAGATAAGGAGAAAGAGATTGCATATCACCATTTGCACATGGGATTTACAGCCATTTAGATGGATGGCTGACCTTGCTCAGGCTATGCTACAGCTTGCTTTGGTGGGGTACCAAGACTTCATATTTCCAACATTACAAATAGTTACTATGCTTCAGTGGGTGTAGCACTCTTTGGGATGTCCTGAGGCAGTGAAAAGGGCCCCTTATAAATGCACGTTCTTTCACATTTCTGCTTCTCCAGCATGCATTTTCCATCAGATTTCATCTTCAGTTTAAGTGTGCCAACCCCCTTTCCTTCCCTACAACTTATTTCATTTTATGCTGTCCCCTAATGTCAACAGAGCAGCAAAATCTCAAATCAAGTAAAGCAATGAATGAAAACTCAGTACCAAAACCAACTTACTATCCGCATTAATAGGGGTAGCAATCACAAAACAAACACTACTTCAGAGTCTACACTATTGACATTTTCTAGCAGTGAATGCAGCCAGAAATCTGTGCTTCATATGGACTCTCAAGTCCAAGGGATGCAGAAATGAATGGCTAAAGCAGTTATCCGCCATATCCATTCACTGCCAAATTTGGCTGGAGCACAAAGCATTAGCAGGTCCTGTTCTCATCTGTCAAAACTGCTCACAATTCAAGGATCATCCTGGAATGCAAAGATAACTGTGGCTTTTCTCTCCTGGAAAATATGGTCTTAAATTCTCTCCCGTCTCCACCTTACCTCAAACATCAAGTATGAGCTCATGGACTTATCACAAAGATTGAGACCATCTGATCAACTGCCTATGCCACCTCCCTCCCCTCCATTAGCTCACCAAGCCAAACTTACTCTACAGCTTCAGCCCCCTGCCCCAACCTTCAACTTTCATCTTTCTAGTTTCTCCATCTCTCATGCCCTCTGAGCAAATCTTGTCCATGAGACTCACCTACTGCTCCCTCAACCCTATTCCCACTAAACTGACCACCTAACTTCCCTTCCTGGTCTCAATGTTAGCTGATGTGTTACATATTTCTCTTCAGGTACTGTCCCCCTCTTTTAAATTGATCACTTCTCCTCAGAAATCTAACCCTTGACCCCACTGTCCTATCTCCAACCTCCATTTGATATCCAAAGTATTTGAACATGTCAATCCCAAATCTGTTTCTCTTTCCTGGAACTCAGTTTGAATCCCACCATACAGGTTTCTGCCCGACAGTACCAGAACAGCTCTTAATATCACAAATGATATCCTATGTGACTGATGAAAGTAAATTATCCCTCCTCTAATCCTTCAGTCATCCAGTTGGGTAGGACAGCACTTGCCTGGTTCCATCTCATCTATTCAGTTGCAGCCAGAGGATCATCTGCAATGGTTCTCTGCCTGCTCTTGCATTGTTACTTGCACTGGTGTCCCCCAAGGATCTAGCCTGGGTCCCCTATGTCAACTACATCCTGCCCCTCAGCAGTTTTCACACGTAGGCCAACACCTAGTTCTACCTGATAACCACCTCTCAACTCCGCTGCTGTTGCTAAGTTATCAGACCACTTATCCAACACCCGGTACTGAAGCAGAAATTTCCTCCATTTAAATATTGGAAAGACCAAAGCCACAGTCTTTGGTTCCCTGCTCTAAACTCCATTTGTTCACTAGCTATCAACTCATTCCCTCACCCTGGCAACTGAAATGGACCCAGACAGTCCACCACCTTGGAGTCATACCTGACTGAAGAGCTAACTACCAGATACCCCCATCCCCAAGACGGCTTACGTTCACTTCTGTAACACCGTTTGACTTTGCTCTTGCCTCAGTTCCTCTGCTGCCAAAACCCTCATCCATACCATTACTGGTAGACTTGACAATTCTAACATTCTTGGCTGGCCTTCCTTATTCCACCCTCAGTAAACTTGAGGCCATGTCTTTACTTGCACCAAGTCCGGTTTATCCATCACCCATGCTTGATTTACATTAGCTCCTGTTCAAGCAACATAAGTTTTAAAAATTCTCATCCTTGTTTTCAAATCGCTCCATGGCCTCACCTCTCCGTAATCCCCTCCAGCCCCACAACCCTGACATATCTGCACTCATCTATTTCTGGTCGCTAGCATTCCTGATTTTTAAAAAAAATCATTCACACCAACTTCAAAATGTTAAATTTTGCGTAGTAATTATGTGGGCAGTTTTGCATTACAGATGCACACCTAGCAGGATCAGACTTGGTTTAAACTCAGGACACAGCTGACAGAGGAGAGATGTTAATTCCAAAGACAGATTCAAATTCAGTTCCAAGGACAGTACACCAATCCACTGGAATATTTCCCCTTCTAAAGGAAATGACTGCATTGAAAAAAATTGTAAAAACAATTATAAAGTGGGTATGCTGGAACAGATTCACTTGCATGAATATATGAAGTGGTCTACCAAATACTTAAATTTTAATGCTGGTCCAACATGGGCCAGTACATACTGCTGCCTGTAGCAGTGAATGTAATTCTGCACAGTTTATCGAGCCATTTAGTCTTTCAGACATTCCTATAATTTAGATCTATGTACACAATGGTCTACTATACAGTGGAATCAAGATGGTGTGGTCTCAAAGAAACCACAAAACCATTGACTGTTCTAATGGCAGTGAGAAAAATACAAGTGCTGATTTTTAGTTCACCTTAATAGGAATACATTTTCACCAGGAATTCCAAAGCTAATTTTCTACCTTTCCTAAAGGAACAACCTTGGCTTGAACACATCTGGATAAAGAAAAAAAATAATGAGCTCCCAAGAGCTCAATCAACATTAAGTATAAGCCAGATATCTGAATAGAGAGCACTGTGCCCAGGTTATCAACATTCAGACAGCTGCTTCAAACATTGAAGTGCAGATCAAAGTTGTAAATGAAATTACAATACAGAAAATTAAATCCAGTATAATTCATTAAAATGAATTACAGAATACACCCTTAGTAAAGAACAAACAAGTGAAAACATTTTCCTTCAACTATGAAATGTCTATGAAACCACAAAATAAAAAGCATTGTTCAATGCAAGTATGAGCAGCTGCATTGTATAAGATCACTGTAGATAGATATCACAAGAAAAGATGCAACCTATAGGCTGCAGGACAGGATTTAGGAACATTAAATTAAATATACACAGAAGCAACAATTTGTATGGTTACAACAGCACTCAGCACCTGTTCTAAGAACTTGCATTTGGAACATTAGACATCACTGTATAAACCCATTTGAACCCACTGGCTCTTGCCATGATTTGATTTACAACATAAAGAGCATACAGGCTATTGCATATCTGTCATTATGGGCAAAAAGTGAATCAGAAATATTAGCTGCTTAAAAAGCAAAGATGTCCTTCAGTAAGATTTATTAATTGTTGCAATGTATTCAGACATGCTCAGTCTGTTGGATGAGCTTATCTTCTGGGCCAGTAGCTGGGCATACCATTTCCGGAGAGGGAGGGTGTTGAACCCAGTGGAAGGAAGGAAGACAGGAAAGAAAGTGTTTGTCCTTGTGTGAATGAAGTTTCACTGGGACAGAAGAGTGATTTTCCTGTTCGTATGTGACAGGATGGCATTAAAAATTGTTATTTTATATTTCCCCTCAAACCAAATTAGATCTAAAACACCCAACACTACTTAATGGAAACTTGTGTCATTCCAAGTGGTTTCTTGGAGGCTTGTGGTGGGAAGGAGTATTTAGTCTCATCATTTCTGGGAGCAGCAGTTAAGATGCAGAGTCATTTGACCAACACATTCCCTTTATGGTTTAAGGCAGAAATCAACAACACTGTGCACAAGATTCTTTTAATGCATCTATTACTCTGCTGTCACATTAAAGAAAAGTGAAGATAGAAGTAACAAAGCTGAACTCAACACTTCATTAGATTCTTTACATTCACTTTTCAAATTTAAATCTTCAAAAAAAGGGAAACTCCAGCCAGTGTTACTTTATATTTTGTCATTAACAGCATACCACCCAACATATGGTTGGGGTGCTAGGGTTTTTTTTTTTTTTGGAGAGGGTGGGGTGTGGGGCAAAAGAGGAGATTGGTGGTAATAATTAATTACAAGCCGATTCAATATGCTAAACACTAAATGAACCCATGTACTTCAATGGGGAAAGAATACTTTGCAAAACTGCAGTAACAGTCGAAGAGGAAGAAGGGACAAAACATTAACTTAGTGACTATTAGCTAAAAGAAAATCATGTACCAATTATTTACAAAATAGCTGCTTCCAGTAACAGGGTACAGGGTGATTACAACAAAAAATAATTTCACTCCCCAGTGACCTTCTACACACAACTGCAGAAGTTAAGCTTAGGTTTTTACAGGAATTTCCCTTGTTTTAAAAAATTCCAAGTCAGAAGCTGTATGAATTGGTTATGGTGTTCAATCACAACGCTGTAATAAATCTGTATACATAACAGGAGGCAAACGTTCATTTACAAACCACTCAAACAATTGCCTTTGCTGTAATCTGTTGTCTGTTTGAAGTACAACCAAAAAGTATCTGAAACTATAGCAGCAAAATAAAACAATCATTTTTGCACAGACAGCAGTGAATGTAAATACAGGCGATGGCTGCCTATGGTGCTAGGATGGGTAAGATGGGCAATGACTGCCTACATTACTTTGTGTGAACTACTGAAGTACTGAAGAGAAGCTTTTGCTTTTTTTTCTTCTTTTTCCCATTCTTCTCTTCTGCAATAAAAGGATCAAAATTAGAGAAAAAGGTTATATGCACATCCCAACTTTTAAAGTCACCTCCCTTCCTTTGTACATTACTGAACAGCATATCTGCACACTGCTGGACTTAAACACTTAAGCAAAAAGACTGGCAAGATGCTCTTCAGGTGTGGATTTTAAAAAACAAGAATCTATAGCTATTGCAGCTCCTCAGCAAGTTCTGAAGAAAAAAAGTTTGACTGTATACCTGAAAGACTGTCAGCAGTCCTAATGCCCCTTCATATAGAGCTAGGCAAATAAAAACTTTGTTCCAGAAGGGTTGATAATGCTGTCAATACCCAACAGCAACTGGGAATTACTCTTTGATCTGCATGTATTAGTCAAATATTCTAAACCACAAATAGAACAAAATGTCAAGTACCCTCTTTTGCATGTTGCAACTTAATATTTAGCAAAGTTGTTTTCTCCATTAAGAAAAGATTTGTTTGTCACCCACTGTTGAAATACATTGAGGGTGGGAGGGCATGTTGTGATGAGAACACAAGGAATCTGCAAGGGGATAGAGATAGGTTGAGTGAGTGGGCAAAAACTTGGCAGATGGAGTTTAATGTAGGAAAGCGTGAGGAAGAATCAAAAGGCAGATTTAAATGGAGACACTCCAAAAAAGTGCAGCAGAGGGATCTGGGTGTTCTTGTGCATGAAACATCAAGTTAGCATGCAGGTGCAATTAAGGCGGCATATGAAATTTTGGCCTTTATTGCTAGGGGGTTGGAGTTTAAAAATAGGGCAGTCTTGTTACAACTGTACAGGGTGTTGGTGAAGCCGCACCTGAAGTACCGTGTATAGTTTTGGTCCCCTATTTAAGAAAGGATATACTGGCAATGAAGGCAGTTCAAAAGAGATTCACTAGACTGATGCCTGAGATGAAGGGGTTGACTTATCAGAAATGGCTAAACAGGTTAGGCCTTTATTCATTAGAGTTAAGATGAATGAGGGGTAATCTTATTGAAACGTACAAGATTTGAGGGGGCTTGACAGGGTGGATGTAAAGATGTTTCCACTAGTGGGGGAATCTCGAACTAGGGTATATTGTTACAGAATAAGAGGACACTCATTTAAAACTGAGACATGTAGGAATTTCTTATCAGAGGGTAGTGAATGTTTGGAATTCTCTACCCCAGAATGTTGTGGAGGCTAGATCACTGAAAGTATTTAAAGAGGAGTTAGATAGATTTTTGAAATATCGGGGAGTTGAGGACTATGAGGAACTGGCATGAAAGAGGAGTTGAGGTCTGGGGCAGATCAGCCATGATCTTATTGATTAACGGGGCAGGCTTGAGGGACTGAATGGCCTACTCCTGCTCCTATTTCTTATGTTTACAGCACTGCAAGCGGCCCCTATAATAAAGGGAATGGACTTGCAGCTTCTGGTGGCACCAAACATCTAAGGAGAGAAAGACAGGAAAGAAAGGACAGTAATCACACTGCTTAGCCCATTTACACAAGCAGTTTCACACTCAGTGATCCATAAAGACCTTTCCAGCAATATGGGAAGATCCAACAGCCACAATGTTGGCACCGGCTAGTTGCTCAAGATCCGTATACTATACAACTAGTACATTCCACAGGACCTCTCGTCTCTAACGAGTGCTGCCCATAAAGTATGCGTGGAGTCTTGAATGAGCAAGAAAGTGAAAAATCCGAATGTCCAGCTATAGCCACAAACACGTCACCTTAATGAGGAACATTGCAATCAATTATGCCCTGGTTGCCACCCCATCTGAAATCAGAGTCCCCTGGTTTGCATTGCTTAGCTAAATCACTGAATAAACTTGATCAATTGTCCTTTTTAAATCTTGGTTACTTAATTTCCAGACAACTGGCAAGAGACAGAATAAGTTTTCCCAACCTCCATGGGGAGGCGGTGGGGAGGCGGTGGCGTACTGGTACTGTCACTGGACTAGTAACCCAGAGACCCAGGTATTGCTCTGGGGACATGGGTTCAAATCCCACCACAGCAGAAGGTGGAACTTGAATTCAATTAATAAAAAAAAAATCTGGAATTTAAAGCTAGTCTAATGATGGCCATGAAACCATTGTCAATTGTTGTAAAAACCCATCTGGTTCACTAATGTCCTTTAGGGAAGGAAATCTGCTGTCCTTACCTGGTCTGGCCTACATGTGACTCCAGATCCACAGCAATGTGGTTGACTCTTACATGCCCTTGAATGGCCTATCAAGCCACTCAGTTCAAGGGCAATTAGGGATGGGCAATAAATGCTGGCCTGGCCTGCGACACCCACATCCCAAGAAAGAATTAAAAAAAAACTGCAAAACTCCAGCTTTTACAAAAGCAGAGCGATTGTTCATTTTCTAACTTGAACAGTTTGCAAAAGTGAACCCAAGAATTCAAGTGCTCATCTGGAACCTTGCCTTCCTTCACACCTATACTGATAAGACCTGAAATTAAGACATGTTGGAGCACTTAGATTTGTATGTTATGAATAGTGCCACAAAGCAGAAATGCACTATAAGTCCCTTACTCCAAGAAGCTCTCTATTCGGGTACTGCTCCCCAAAGAAAAGCAGGAAAGTCTCTCCAAACTACGACTATGCTTCCTTGCAGTTAGCCTAAACAGTACTAGCAGCAGCCT